>NC_143524.1:4741120-5354194 GCF_031878675.1 Megascapheus bottae | reverse complement strand
GTATTGAGCTTCTAGTTTTGTGCTACAACCTTTGCCCGGAGAAGATACTTAAGCAGTAGAACGTTGTAACTGTTGATGCCACAGCGCAACGTGGCGCCCTGTGGATGGAGCGCAGTGACCTCGCCTTCCACGTCCCTGTGTATTGGCTGCAGAAATTCTTAATGTGCCTGTAGAACTTTTGGGTGGTGGGGAAAACTGTTCAGTGTTAAATGCCTTAGGCTGAGGGGACTTTATTAAACATTGTCAAATGGGGGGAGGGTGTGGGGTGTCCTGTGCTAAATTCCTGGGGAGGTGGTACCTGGTCGTTCTCATTCTGTGTGGGGGTGGCAGGTCTCATCCAGAGTGATTGTACAGTGCTAAGATGGGAACATAGGGGTGCTGATACCGACCGCCCACTGGGTTTTGATGGTTTGGTTCTGAGTGTGCTAAGCAAGTGCTCTGCCACTGGGCTACACTACCACTGGCTTACAGATTTTGTTCTTGCTACATTTTCTTTATACGGACAGGTATGGGTTCCATGCATTGGCCTTCAGTATTTAAACTGCATTTTTACTGGGATAAGTTGAAGTTCTCTTGGTGATCCAATTGGGGATAAGATGTGTGAGCGGTAGGAGGGGCGCGCGCCTTCAGCACTCCTGTTGGGGAGGGGCAGTGTGGGCAAGTGAATGAAATGTAGGAGGGTGAGGGCTCATCTTGGGGTGTTGGGGAATGAAGTGGGATCCACAATGGTGATGGGATGGGAGGTGGTGGTAAAGGGTGTGGGTTTGAAGGATGGTTGGGAATGTGTGAGTTCAAGGGACAACAACACAGTAAATAGGGCCTGGGAAAAATGAAGAAAACGATGGAAATTTATTATGCTAGTTCAATTGCTGCATAGAAAACAAAATTACCTGGAAGATTTCTAAGAACGCTTTGAATACCTAAAGGAAAAAGGCAAAATTGTTTTGCTTTGTTGAGATGGGGAGACTGAAAGGCTAAAGTGAATCTGAATGTGTAATGTCACCCTGACTACTTTGCCAGTCACCGCTTAGGTGGTTTTTCTGAAACTGAGAAGGTGGGATTTCTCAGAAGCAGTATGCCTTAGGAAAGAACTTCTTAATGCCTAATTTGTGGGGTTCTACCGTGTGCACTTGAATTAAATAGGTATCCGTGGATTGATTCGTATTTTGTCAAGCTGATCAAATTTTGAAAGTGGATATTATTTCTAAAGGAGTTTAAGATGCCTGAACACTCTGCCCTTCTGTGATAAGTAATTATCACAGAACTAAATAGTTTTTCAAATAAGTCGTAACAAAGAAAAGGTTGGTTTTTTTTTTTTTTTCTGTGAAATTTGGTAACAGTTCCTGTACCTTTGCTAAGGTGAGCATAATTGTATTTGAATGTTTGGCTTTTAAATGATCCAAGACTAGAAGGAAAGCAATCAGAATCAGTTTGGCAAATCAAAATATACCACTGATCCCTTTACATTTCACTTTTAAAAATCTGAAATCCTAAATTACCCCTTGTGATTTTCCTATCTTCTGGGTTCCTTTTTCAATGCTCATAAGTGGTGTGGGAAATCAGTTCTTCACATCAGCGGTTTGGGGAGTCGTGGAACAGCAGAAGCGTTAATCATGTTTGTACCAGGAAATATACTGGGCTGTGCTATTGGATTGGAAGCTGGAAAAACAGATGGTTAAGAATTGTTCTGTTGAACCAAGTACATAATTACTAATCAATTTTCCTTCCGCATTACAGCACAAATAAAGGTTGGAGTTCTAAACTCTTTAGAATCTGTTGACTATGTTGCTCGCTCCCTATCACTCTACCCTTATGACAGTGGTTCTATCTTTGTATGTAGACTTGGGGTTTACAGTCCACAAGTACTCATTCGGCTAGAACTCATGTGTCCTGACTGACCTGCAAACTGGTGGGGGGAGGAGCCCTTCCCTGCTGGGGATTGGTGAACTTGTTCAGAGTGTGATGCCAAAAGGCTGGGGAAGGTGAGTCTAGGTGGGGAGTGCTGTTATTAATCTAGAACGTATCATCATCCTGCTGCGAGCTGAGGATTCTCTCCAGGTGAAGGCCATGTAAGGGGGGAGATGGGCGCGTTTGGAGTCCATGGTTCTGTGTGGGGTGCAGGGGTGACAACAGAGGTTCATCCTGGTTGCTGACTCATTCTGTGGCTCCTGTGTCACTGGTCACAAGGTTTTGATCACAAGGTTGCTTTACAGAAGATGATTCTAGGTGCAAAATAGAAACTGAAAGAGGTGGTTGTTTGAAAGGAAGCAGAGGGGAGACGGCTCCACTGCTCTTCTGTTGAGGGGAGATGGGGTGGGGGCCTGGCTGAAGTCTTGTCAGCAGAGAGCTGCAGGGTTGGCTGTTGTCCCAGCTCCCTCCTGAGTGTGACTAACTTGTGTCCCTGGTCATCTCTTGGTGAATTCTTAACTACTATAGTGACAGTGGCAAGAGGAAGCTAGCCACATCACCTGGCAAACCTATCTGGACTCCTGGCACTGCCAAGGACAGACCCTGCTTTGTGCAGGTCAACACTCAGGCCTATGTCACCCATCCACTTCTGACATCTTAGCCGGCACCCTTCTCCTTTTCTTGCCTTTTGAAAGCTGTCTTTTTTTTATACAATAATTATAAAACTTCATTTCAATCCTGAGGAAAACTGGTATAAATACCTATGTAGATGGCATCTTTTCCAGCAACTGCAGGATGCAAAGGAATTTACCCAGGGGTATAGATGTTTGATACTGGAAGTGGTACTGGGGTAGGACTTGTTAATGCAAGAGTGGCGATGAGGCAGCAGCTGAAGGCCAGCAAGGAAAGTGTCATGAGTTCATGACACTTGTCACTTAACAGCACCCTTCCATCTAGTGTGCTGTGAGCTGCCCAGAGGCTGGGCGTTTGCCAGTGGAGTTCATTGGTGAACTTGGTTATCTTCTGTAAATTGCAAGTGATAAGGCAAATAGCAAATGTGGAATTTGAGGTGCTTTAAAAAAAAATGGCTTGAGAACAGGTGTGGGTTGAGACTCTCCAGGTTGGAGACACAACTTGGTACCCCTTGAATAATAACAAACGGATTGACAGGAAGTTCCCCGCCTCCCAGTGGCCTTTAGTTTACCTTATGAACCTTGACCACTAAGAACTGCAAAGAACTTTAGCGCTGGGTTAATCTCATGTGCAGCTAAGTTTCTGGAAGAAGCATTAAACGATGACTCTGTAGTACTTGTGGTTTGGTGCTGATGTTGAAGAAACATATTAAAATATCTAAGTAGTTGTAGTTTATAATGTATCTTTTCTTGTTGTGGGCCTTGAACGCAGACCGTGGGTGCTGTCCCTGATCTCAAGGCTAGCACTCTATCACTTTGAGCCACAATGGCAGTTATGGTTTTCTGGTAGTCAGCTGGATATAAGTGTCACAGACTTTGCTACCCAAGCTGGCTTTGAACCCCAATCCTCAGACATTCTCCTGAGTAGCTAGTATTATAGGTGTGAGCTACTGGTGGCTACTTTTATGTCTTGACGAATGGTCACCCCTTCCATCATCTCCCCCAAGTCCCCACCTCAGTATTGTTTTGTATACTGCAATGTCCATATGTGCATATCAGTTTTACCATGTCTTCTCACCTTCCTTCGAGATAACGTAACTCCTTACTAGGTCTCATGCATAAAAAGGGTTGGGGAGAAATCCTCAGTGTTCTCCCATTAGCCAGCATAAAAGGCATGCTTGGTCCTGAAGGTTTTTGCTTTTCCTATACATTGGCTATGTATGCATTTTTAAGCATGTAAATGGTATTCTTAAACTCTGTATTGTGATTCTTTTTCCTTACTATATACTCACCACTGTCCTTTGAAACATCTTTTAGTGATGACATGAACTTCCATTGTGTGGTTGAATTGCTTAAATCTCAAATTTGGAGGAATGTGTGGAGTGTTCCTTGGGTTATTTTTCCTCAGGGATTTTTTTAAAAGAACGATTTTATAGTTAGTCTGTAACATCTGATATTTCTTTGAGATACACAAGTAGATTCCTAGGAGGGATGAGGTCAGACTTGAGACCTTAGGTTCATGTTGCTAAGATGCCCTCCAAGGAGGGCTATTTATTTCCAAATGGTCTTCTCACTAGTGAACAGAACAGGTTTGTTAATACTAAAAACCTGTCCTACTTGGATGGGTGCAGCCTGCATTCCCTGCTTTGCCTGCTTGTGAAACTGAACATCTCCTATGCAGTGTTCTGCGGTGCCTTGTTTTTCCATTGATTGGTAAAAAGCTATTTGCGTACTAAGGATCTAACTTTCCTCTGCTATATTTGATGCAAATATTTTTCCAGTTTGTAGATTCTTCAGGTTTTTTTTAAACTTTTCACAGAAATTTTCTTAAATCAAGAGTTTCTGCATTTGGTATTAGAACATTCTCACCCTGAGCACCTCGATATTTTCTTGTGGCACTTGTATGGTTTCCTTTTTTAATACTTAACCCTGGATCCCAAGTCATGTTCACTGTGTGGTCTGTCCATGTGGGGTGAGCCCCTCTCCAGACAGAGCTTGCTTTAAGCAGAAGGAGTGGGAGTCGTGGAGTCCTGTGTGCAATTGTCACATGGAACACACTGGAGACACATGTGGGGTCTTCTGATTCCATCCTGTGACGCCCATCCCCAGCTGAACTGCCACAGACATGTCAAAGTACATCTCAGTTGTAATCCCAGACCCACCTGGCAGTTTAGGACTAAAAGCATCCACTAGTTTTATGGCTCCTCACACTGCCCGTTGTGAGACTGTTTCAGTTTTGCTTACTGATTGTTCCACACTTTACTATCTATTAAATGTAGTTTATTAGTGTTTGTATATTATGCGATCATCAGAAATTTTTCATCTTGCCAAAACTATGTATATGTTAATAAGTTCAGCAATTGCATCTCCCCCCATTAGTTTTGAATTTTCTCTTTTTTTCAGTAGCTAAATATATGATGATTACTGTTAAAACTGCATACTTTTCTCCTTAATTTGTGCTGGTAAAACTGAATAGTAAACTTTTCATCAGGTAAATACTCTGCTTTTTTTTTGCTCCAGTCTTACCAATATTAGCCTCATAATTATGTGTCTGAATCAGTTAAGGAAAATTTCAGCCTGTCATTTTGTTTTGAATAAAACACAACAATCTTAAATCACGGTCACTGAAGGAAGAAACTGCCCTTCTCCTATTGGAAATTGATCTTAATGTTTGGTTCATAACAGTGCTGTTTACTTATTTGTTTTTAATACCATACTATTTCTGATTGCTCGGTGAATATAAAAGCAAGGACAGTAGAGGAGTGTCTTAACCCGTGACCTCTCCCCTCCACCCCCCCACCCCTGGCTTCACTGTGTTTACCAGCCCAGAGTCACCCTGGACTTGGATTTCTCTTTCCTTTGCTTTCTTTTTGTAAATATTTTAAGTGCTTTTAGTTATATATTAGTTTTTTTCTCAATAGAGAAGGCCTTGTGTGCACTGAATCCATTGCTTCTTGCCTGGGTGGTGACGGGTTGACTTCCATGAAGAATCAGCAGTGGATACACTGCTTCGTCGTAATGTAGACTAAGACATGACACAGGTGGCACTCCCCGTGCCCTCCCTGTCCACAGGGAGCCAGTGTCTCCTTTGTATGTGCTTCCTACCCAAGCTCCTGTTTCCCCCTCCATCCTGAGATGGCGTTGCCTAGGTTTCCTTCTACAGAAGTGTTGTCTACCGTTTATCATTATTGATGTTTCACAGTAGGGAAAATTATTTTTAGTTATGGTACAACTTTTCATTCTTTGAAACTACTGAGTGACATTGTTGATCACATCCCCAGTTTGCTGTTGGTGGAGAGTTACGCTCTTTCTATGTTCTGGTGCAGCCAGCAGTCTGGTGTGTGATGGCTTTCACATGTAATCGTTTGTACACAGGGTATGGCTTTCACGGGTTGCTGAGGTGTGGGGTAGTTGTTCTCAGGGGTCCACGGGCTCTGCCCCGCTGCCCCACTGCCCTCCAGAGGAAAACATACATTTGCAGACCTGGCTGTGAGATCATCTTTTTTCTTAACTTTTCAGATATAAAATTAAAACTTTTCCAGTCCTGAAGGAGTTTCAGTATTTCACTGCTAATAAAATTTTGCACGTCGTGGATTATTTATGCTTTTTACAAAAAGCAAAAAAATTCCAGAAATTGTTGGTAAATTATATCAAATGTATCCTTAAATCATGTCACAATAACATGATTTTAGTCCTTTGCTTATCAAATGTTAAGCCAAAAATTATTCTTTTGTTAAACCCAGTTCAGGTGTGATTCTTCAGCTATTTTAAAATTGTTTATCAAATATAAGGTTCTAATTCAATTTAAATGTTTTGAATTTAAAAATCAAAACAGTACGGAAAGACCTAACACATGGTACCTAAGGCCTTCCCCCAAGGTAACTGCTAACAACTGCATTCTCCTCCATCTCTCCTCTGACACTACTCATGTATCCTGGTTTTTAATATAATAATAATGATTTTCCTGGTGTTATGTGATACTTAAGCTTGTGTCAGCACAGTTATTGTAATCTTTTTCCTTTCCTCCCGATGGCTTTACGCCTGTTTCTAGGTCTTCTGGCCAATACAAGCAGTGCTGCAGTTAGTAGCTGGAATTCCTCGGGCGCTCAGGACGGTGCAGTGCAGGTGAAGGCCCTGGGCAGGGCAGCTCCAGGCGTTTACCTGGCTCCATTCATCTCCTCTTCTTAGGAGTTTTGAGAGCAGGTTAGCGCTGCTACCACTAAAGTTGGATGATGTTGGTTCTGGTGAAATTCGGTTAGGCCTGGCTGGGGCTCAACCCAGCACATGTCTACCATGGTTGGTGTCCAGTAGTGCCTGGACAGGCACGGAGTGGGAACGGATCTTCCCAGCTTTGTGTCTGCTTCCTGGTGTGCAGGTTGCAGATGAAAATCAATGCGTCTATAACATCTGCCAAAGTAAAACTCAGTTGTCAGTGGTTCCTCTCTCAGCACAGCCATGGCTGTAGCTCTTTGAGCCCTCTCTGGCTCCTCTTCTCCTTGAGCTGACACTATTGACAGTAGAGGCACCCTGGGGTCAAGGCCCTCAGCCTCTAGTGACTTTGCTCTTATAATGCAGCAGCTGTGTGGTCCGCTTGTGTGTCAGCTCTGCCTGGAGGCCTCCGCTCTGAGCCCCTACCGTGTGGACATGCTCAAGTGCTGCATGTCCTTGCCAGGACTCCAAACTGCACAAGTCTAGTCTCCCTTGCATGGAGGCAGCTATGGCAGCCAGTTGCTGAGCTGCTTTTCAGAGAATCATTTGCGTGCACAAAGCTGTGGATTCATATACCAGTTCCAAACAGTTTTAAGTGTCACATTCTATTTGACTCACCAGCTCCTTTAGAGAAGAGGTTTCAAGTGACATACCATGTCTTTAAACTTGATTGTGTGACAGAGGTTAAAATAGTGTTCAGTTATAGTCATCATTTGTATTTCTATGGGGTCATATATTTACTGATTTAAACAAGAGTTCTTTGCTTATAAGCAATGAAATTAACCATTTATCATCTGCTGAGAATGCTTTCCCATTCCTCACTAATCTTTAATTTTTATTTTGCCAGTCCTAGGGCTTGAACTCAGGACATGAGCATTGTCCTTGGGCTTTTTCACTTGAGTCACAGAACCACTCTTACCACTAGGCCAAACTGCTGGCCCTGATCTTTAATTTGATACTATTTTGCTATTTAGAGTTTCTAGCATATATATAATATATATATATATATATATATATATATACATACTCAACACTTTAATGGCTTCTGGATTTTATGAGTAAGTAGTTCAGAAACACTAAAATCAATAACTTTCTGTTCCATTTCACATTTTATCCTAGTACTTTTACGGTATTGCTTTGGTTTTATTTGATCTGAGTTAATTTTGGTGTGATGAATGAGTCAAGCATATTTAGGCTGCTCTTCCTGTACACTTTTCTGATTAATAAGTTGTCAGCCATTGACCTGTTTATTCACATGTCAGTCCCAGATAGTTATAAGTGAACTCCATGCTTTAGGACGTGATACCAAAGGCTGTACCTCATTATCCAATTTTTTCTATGATTTTCTGACCTTTTATAATCAAACTTAATCCATGATGTCTTCATGGTTTGTCTTCCTATGCAAAAATAAGTCAGACTTTTCCATTTTCTCCATTGGTTTAACTGACATTTAAATACACAGCTGTAGTCTACTGCTTATCTACCCCTGGGTCTGTGTTCTAACCTGCCTCCTGTCAGTCTCTACTGTCATCAAAATAGCTGCCCCAGCACAGAGACGTTCATGTATTTATTTTTGCCTAATGGCTGCTCGTTGCTGTCACACTGTGATGTCAAGTGTTCTCTGCAGTTGAAATGTTCCTGTGTGTATTATCCTGCTTCTCTTCCTAGAAGTTCTGTGTGCCTGAGATGGTTCAGTGGAATTTAACTCTGGGCCTGTGCCGTGTCCCTGAGCTCTTTAGCTCAAAGCTAGCCCTCTACCACTTTAGCCACAGTGCCTCTTCCAGTTTTCTGGTGGTTCATTGGAGATACAAGTCTTTGACTTTTGTGCGCAGGCTGACTTTGAAGCACAATCCTTAGATCCCAGCCTCCTGAATAGCTAGAATTACAGGCATGAGCCACCAGTCCGTGCCTAGCTTTCCGTGGAACTTGGTTCTGGTGACTAGCACCTTCCTCTACTCATCCGCTCATCTCCCTTTCCCTCCTGCTCACAGCCTGGTGGACTTTGGTGACAGAATGTATGACTTTCCTGGCTCGAGATTGTACAGACCAGAAGTTGCCCTTTGGTGTCTCAATGTGGCCATTTGATGGCTTGGTTTCATGGGCTGTTTGAGCCACTTGGCCACCTCCCTAACTGCTGGTGTGATTTAGGGATCTGTTGTCACTTTACCATCTCTCTACCAGGCTCTATGTAGCTTAATGAAGGCAGCGAGGGGCTTACAAGCTCCAGAACCATGTGGAAGTCTCTTGCGTCTGCTTCAGAAAAAGGGGTATGTTGTTTTTTGTTTTGTTTTGTTTTGTTTTTGCCAGTCCTGGGCTTGAGCTCAGGGCCTGAGCACTGTTCTTGGACTTTCTCAAGGCTAGAACTCTACCACTTGAGCCTCAGCACCACTTCTGACTTTTTTCTATGTATGTGGTACCAAGGAATCAACCCCCAGGTCCTCGTGCATGCTAGGCAAGCACTAGGCCAAACTCCCGGCCCGTTCTTTCTTGTTTGAGGCAAATACTTGCTGTTTCTAATGAATTGCTGTTTCTGTTTTGCTACTGGAATAGTGTGAATTTCTCTTTCCCTGTGGACTTTGATTGCCACACATGCCTCCTATAGGTGAGATTTCTCTCCTGTCTCTTACAAAAGTGAGTTCCATGGTTGCTAGCCATCTTTGGTTTTACCTTCCCCATTTTGTTTTTTAAATCTTTAAGTAGTTGTACAAAGGGATTCCAATTTACGTCAATTTATGAGTACAAAGCAATATCTCAGAGTTTTTTTTTTTTTCTTTTATGGTGCTAGGGCAGAATCTACCACATTGTTTTAATCTTGCTCTTTTTGGTTCTGAGAAGCAGAATGAATGCTTGATGTGTCTCAACTCACCTGCTACTCAACCTGTGCTTTACCAGTTCTTTCACTGCTACATAAAAAACCCTTATGTGAGAACATATACCTGTGTATATTACCAAGTGTTTTTGCAAGTTGGTAGTTTGCCTTTTGTAATAATTCTTATGGGTAGTTGTAAATTTGTAACCAAATCTATCCATTTTCATTTGATAGGGTTGGTTACATCACATTTATTCTAGTTCCTTTTTGACAGTCAACTCTAATCCATCTAGAAGTTGCTTTGCTGAACAGCATGAGGTAAGAATCTTAATTTGGTTGTTTAAAAATGGCTAATTTCCTCAGTGCTATTTACTGAATAATTCTGCTTTCTCTATTGATTTGAAATGCTAGTTGCTAAGTATTAGCAAACAAATGCAATTAAATCTCCTTTGGACTTTAATTTGTTTTATAATATAGCTATCTTTTCTTACATCAATTCAGTACTTTAATTTTCTTAGCTTGATACTCTTAGGTCCTTGTCATTTAAAATATTAGGATTTATACTGAATTTTTTTGGGGGGGTTATGGAGCTTGAACTCTGGGCCTGGGCACTGTCACAGAGTTCTTCAGCTCAAGGCTACTGCCCTAACCATTGGGCAACAGCCCCTCTTCCCCTTTTCTAGTGATTAATTGGAGATAAGAGTCTCAACTATCTTTAGTGTCTAGGCTGGCTTTGAACTGCGATCCTCATATCTCAGCCTTCTGTGTAGCTAGGATTACAGGCATGAGCCACTCTGCCCATTTTGACTTATCTTTTTTACTGTAGTGTGTAATAATGTCTCATTTTGTGACTGAATGCTGTAACTGTAACTCTGTACAGATAAACTATATTTTGTTTATATATTGATTGGTTGGGCTAGACTCTTCCTGCTTTTGAACTATTAAGAACATTCCTGTTATGGATATTTGCATGAGCATTTGTGTTTAACATGTCTTCAGTTCTCTGTTATATCCTAGGAGTCATATACCCACTAAATATTTAACATTCGTTTAGGAATTGCTGAACTGTTTCCAATGCTATTGAGCCATTTTATATCCCACCAGTAATGTATAAGGGTTCTAATTTTCATGAGACATTTTTATTTTGAGCATTCTAATGAATATGAAAACATTTTGTGATTTGATTTGCATTTCTTGGATATCAAACAACCTCTTTTATCCACTTTTTTTTCCCTCATAATTCTAGGGATGTAATCTTGGGCCTCACAAATGTTGGCAAATAAGTGTATCCCTGAGCTAGAGCTCCTGTTTTTTGAGATAGGTTTCATTATGTAGCTCAAACTGGCCTTGAACTCTGGATCCTCTCTCCTGAATGTTGGAATTATAGGTATGCACTACAACATTTGGTTCCTTTGCTCACACTTAAAGTAAGTATGTCTTTATTATTGGAATGCAAGAATTCTTTATATTCTGGATTCTAGTCCCCTTTTCAAATACATATGGTTTGAAATCTTCCCCCCCATTCTGTGGGTCGAGCTTTCTTGCTGGTGTTCTTTGACTTAGCTTGAAGGAAAAAATAAAGCCAACAAAAAGGCTCAAGGTATTCTGTGAATAGTGGAGGTTTGGGGAGCCCCTGAGACTGCAGGCATTTAATGGCAGAGAAAAGGTGCAGTGCTTCCGGCCTGGACCATGCGCTGTGGGGCAGCTTCCTGCATATCAGCCATGCCACACCCGGCCGGGAACAGCTGGCCATGGGCGCGCTGAGTGCTTTGTCCTCCATTTGTTTTAGAATCCTGATGATAGACTTGTCTTTTCTGCTCATTTTAAGATAAGCATCAGGCTTATCTTCTTGAATCACCTGGAGATTCTGTTTCTGTTAATGGACTAGAAATGGATCTATTAATGCTAATGGAATATGAAGGAAGCCCTGTGATTTCAGAGGCCATACTCTTCCTCCTCCACCTAGAGTTTTATGAAAGTGCATTAAAAGTTTCCACTTGGACTTCAGGATGCAGGCTATCAGCTAAGGATGACAGTTCTAAGTCACCCAGGGAAGAACTCTCCGAGACTCTGATTGCCAGCAAAAAACTGAAACTACTGACATGGCTCAACTGATAAAACACCAGCTGTGAGTAGAAAGGCCAAGTGAGAATGAGAGGCCTTGAGTTCAGCCCTGGTACAGTCACCAAGAGAAAAAAGGTAGTCAAGAGTTACAGTTATGGGGCTGGGAGTTTGGCCTAGTGGTAGAGTGCTTGCCTAGCATGCACAAAGACCCAGGTTCAATTCCTCAGTACCATATACATAGAAAAAGCTAAAAGTGGTGTTGTGGCTCAGGTGGTAGAGCTCTAGCCTTGAGAAAGTCCAAGGACAGCGCCTGAGCCCTGAGTTCAAGACCTAGAACAACAACAAAACAAGTTGCAGTTTTGTGAGCATAGCTCACTTTGAGCTAGACAACTCAGCCTCTAGTTCCCCCTCCGTTTTTCTTTTTTTTTCTAGTTCCCCCTCTGTTTTTCTTTTTTTCCCCCAAGCTGATCTTGAGCTCATGGGCAGAAATGATTTACCTCAACCTCTCAAGGAACTGGGCCTACAGGCACATGGCACTGGCTGGGTATCTCCTTTTCTTTCCCGTTGCTAAAGGGCAGTCTCACTGTGGTGTGTCCACCCGTGTATGCGTGTCTGTATGGATGGGGCCCCGGGCCCAGCTACACTTCTCCAGGTCCTCAGGGATGAGGCCAGTGCCCTGCCCGGGAAGGCCTCTAGGTCTGTGTGCCTTGCACGAGCAATGCTCTTCCCATGTCCGCCTCTAGGTGGCAGGAGACATAGCAGGCAAGGCCCAGCCTCCTGGGGTTTCCCTGAAGACATGGGTGGTCTTAGCCTTTTCAGTGCAGCCACTTCAGATCAGCCATGAGTTCTACTTTAATTGGGGACAGTCTAGTTTCTGTTTGTACATTCCTCACAAGTCCCTTAGATTTTCTTTTGTTACTTTTTTTTCCCTCAAATTGTGCACTATGCACTTGATTTTTCATGTCTAGACTCAGGTCTCTGATGGTGGGAAGAGAAGTAAGATGTAGTGGAACTGGCATGAGGCCCCTACCCTGTCTTCTGCCTGAGGGCCACAGCTGTTAAACATGGGGAATCTCTGAGAAGGTCACTGAAGCCACTGGGCCTTCCCAGCAAGTGGGACACCCAGAACAGAGCTCACCTTCCAGGGATCCGTCCTTCAGCTTCCCCCCTGCTCAGATACTGAGATGGCTCCTTGCATGTGGGCAGGCAGCATCAACGGCCCCCCACTCATGGTCCAGGCATCACAGGGCCCAAACCAGGAGTAGCAGGTGACAGCTGCCCAACAGCTACAAAAGAGCTGCAGCTACACCATCCAGTGAGTGCAGCCTCCCTCCCGAGGGGGGAGAAGCATCTGGCAGAGGGAGGACCCAGTACATTCAGAACATGGTCTCTAAGCCTTGATCTCTGCTTTATGGCTCCAGTTCTGATGTGTGATTTACCTTAGTTATTCAAATTGTGTGGTTTAAAACATCCAAGTGTTATAGTTTTTACCTTCCAATATTGTTCATTTTTGGTTTAAAGGAAGTAGTCTGTGTAAGTCCACTGCTGTTTAATGAATGTGTGCTTCACATCACTGTTACTGTTTGTAATTTTGTTTTGAGACAGGGTTCTATGTAAGCCAGGCTGGCCTCAACACTCAAAATTCTGCTTCAAGCTCTCTAGTGCTGGGATTGCAGGAGTGACTACCACATCCAGATAGGAATGGCTGTTTCCATAACTACCTCATGGAAGGTATTCTCCGTCACACTCCTCACCTGAACCCAGCCCCTCCTTTGTCTCCGGAGTGTGGGTTAGTCTCCCCTCCGCCCCCTGTGTGCGTCCTGCTCTGCATCCTTGCCAAGTCTACTGCTACAGCTCCCAGATCCTCGGCCGCACAAATGGCCTCTTGTAGAGTGCTTACTGCTTGAGACTTGCACACCACACACATGCACACATACACATAGACACATGGACACATGGACATTGCATTCTAATTTCATGGGACTGCAATAACCCATGGAAGAGTTTTCTATTTCTAACTTTTTTGGGTGCCAGTCCTGGGATTTGAACTTGATCTGGATGCTGTCCCTAAGCTTTTTGCTCAAGGCTAGTATGCTACCATTTGAGGCCAGCTCCCTTTCTGGATTTTTGGTGGTAAACTGATGATATGAGTTTCATGCACTTTTCTGCCAGGGCTTAAACCAAAATCCTCAGCACTCAGCCTCCAAGAGCAGCTGGGATTCCAGGCGTGAGCCGCCAGCCCCCAGCTACTATTTTTTTTTTAATTTTATCTTATTCCACATGGCTATTTATAGCTTTAAAAAATTAAGTAGCTTAAGGGGTTTTGATTTCATAAGTTAGGTTGTGCATACAATGCCTCTTGACCAGTGTCACCCTTCTATTGTCCCCATTCCCCCTCCTATCCCTATCCTGCAGTCATATAATGTACACTGAATGCAGCAACTGTGTTTGCTCACCCTCCATTTTCATGTGCCCCCTTTGTCAGTTCTGAGATTTGAATACAGGGCCTTGGCTTGCAGGGGTTTGCTAGGCAAGCTGTTCTACCTACCCTGAGCACAGCACCTGAGTGGGTTTGTCTGTTTTTCACAAAAGTCATGTGGTTTGAACTCAGGGCGTTGGCATGTCCCTGAGTTTTTGACTCAGGACTAACGCTCTACCACTTAAACCACAGCTCTACTATCTGGATTTTTTTTGGCAGTTTATTGGAGATAAGAGTCACACAGACTTTGTTCCCTGCGCTGGCTTTGAACCATGATCCTCAGATCTCAGCCTCCTCCCTCAACAGGATTACAGATGTGAGCCAGTAGTGCCTGGCTTATGTGGTTATCTCCAACTGCTGACTTCTGCCAGTGAAACAATTTTAAACATTCCTGTTTTCTGCCTTTGTAACTTGGTTTTACCTGTCCTGGTGGTTGTGAGTCCTTCCTGTTGAGGAAGTTGCAGGGAGCAGTCATGCCAACATTTTGTCCTTACAGATGAATCAGTCAGTGACAGCCCTTGCCTGGTGCCCTCTGGAAAGTTCTAAGGGACTGCTGCTTTCAGTCTGATCCTGCTGACACCATTCTCCACTTAATAATAATCTTATTGCCATTTGCTGGGTGTGCAGAGGGTCCCAGAAGCCACTGAACCCTGCAGATCATGGTGCAGGCCCACCACACACCCGCAGTGCCCTCACTAATCCTTTGCTCATCCTACAGAGTGTGTTGTGGCTTCCTCATTTGCAAGGGCTTACAAGGCCAGGCTTTGTGGCTTTGTCTTCAGGTTGGGACTTAGATGGCCATGATGTTCCCTCTGCCGCTGCAGTGAGTAAGTGAGTTCCTCCCTGGGGCCACGGGGATGGAGGTGGAGATCTCAGCCTTTGGGTGTGTGAGAGGGGGGTGGGCAGGAGGCTTAGATTCCTGGGAAAGTGAAGACAGCCCTCCTATGGTGCCCGGCTTCTCCTCTGGACTGTGCTCCAGAGGCGGCGTCTGAGCTCCTTGGTACTCATGGGAGAAAGCCTGCCTCTCCCACCATGGCTCATGGGGTGCCCTGAGGACCTGTCTTGGGCCTGAGCTACAGCAGTGGGTGTCCAGGCTGGTCTGTGCACATCCAGGCTCTGGGGCCTGGTGACACGGACTTGAGCCTCCCAGCACTTGGGCTTCAGGTCAGTGGCCTGAGAGGAAGGACAGCGCTTGCTGGTGGGGCCATGCGCTTCTGACTTGGATTTCAAACGGTGGCAGTTCCCAGGAAGGAGCACAGCTGATGACCAAGCGCCCAGAGGAAGAAGAAGGCAGGCGGGCATGTGTGTGTGACAGGGCCGGGCTTGGGGCCAGGCTCCAGCAGACCTGGAAAACCATCTGCATTTGAGCTGAGCCCGAGCTCCAAGCTTCTCCTAGGAGAAAGGTTTCTGACGAAAAGGTGCTTTCCCTTTAAGTCTGAGTGATCCCAGTGGTGTAAAGCTGAGGCCATGGAGAAGGTATAGGATGGAAGTTAAGTCCCTCTCCCCTCCTCCCCGCACCCCTATGCAGAGGCCTACTCCCATGCATCTTAGAATCTTCCTGGAAATGTCTGTCAGCACTGAGAGCCCAGAGCAAACAGGGCCATGGCCTGCAGTTCCTTCATGCACTTCTCAGTGGGGATGGCAGGGCGCGGGCACAGCACGCGGGCTGGGGGCCGGGGGACGTGCGTCCCCTGGACACCCCTGTGGACACCCTTCTGGAAGGGTGTTGGGACAAGTGGACGTGAGCACTGGGGGAGAGGCATGGAGCCGTCGCAGGTGTTTCTTTTCCTGAGCGAGGCTCATGGCCGAGCTCAGGTTTTGCTTTTCACCTTTGAATCTTGAGAGTGTGAGCAGGAAAAAGCAAAAGGTGCTGGTGGTGGCACGCCCACACTGCTGGGCCGGGGTTCGAGTCCCCGCAGCGCCCTGCTTCCTTCCTGCTCCAGCTCCAGGCCTTTCCTCCCCACCCCAGGAGGCGGGGCAGGTGCACATCCTGGGCTCTGCTAGGCCCTCCCCTCCCTGGAACATTGCAACTGCAACACCTGAAACTCCCTTCCCAAGACCCCACCCTCCTGTGGCCTCACTCTCCCTTGTGTCTCTGAACTGCTTATTCTAGATTGCCCTTTCCTTCAGCTCAGCAGAGACCTACCTGGAGGTGGCATCAGATTCCCCAGGGTGGAACCTGTTGCACCCATATCAGACCTGGCACTAGTTCCTTTTTTCTTAATTTATCTTTTTTTGGTGGGTCATGGGACTTGAACTCAGCCTGGGCGCTCTCCCTGAGCTCTTCAGCTCAAGACTACCTACCGCCCTACCCTTGAGCCAAGCCCTACTTCCTGTTTTCTAGAGGTTAATTGATAAGAGTCTCTGGTCCTTTTGTGCCTGGGCTGGCTTTGAACCTTGATCCTCAGATCTCAGCCTTCTGAATAGCTAGGATTATAGGCATGAGCCACCACAACACCTGGCTCTGTCACTAGCTCTTTATTTTTGCCAGTCCTGGGCTTGAACTCAGGGCCTGGGCACTTGTCCCTGAGCTTCTTTTGTTCTAGGCCAGCACTCTATCTCTGGAGCCACAGTGCCGTTTCCAGCTTTTTCTGTTTATGTGGTACTGAGGGATGAACCAGGGCCTCTTGCATGCTAGGCATGAGGTCAAGTACCAAATGCTATCAGCATAAACAACACAACAACAAAAAGCTGAGCAAAAGAACAGACTAAAATAAGTAAATAAATACAGATGCTAAGCATCAGCGACTCAGGCCCGTCATCCTGCCTACTCGGGAGGCTGAGGTCAGGAAGTCCACATCTGAGCTTTTCTCAATGACCAGCTGAGTGTAGCAGCACAGGCCTGTCATGCTAGCTTCCTGGAAAGCTGGCCAGAAGGGTCACAGTACAGGCTAGCCTAGGCAGAAAAGTCTTAGGAGACGTCCTCTCAACAGAAGGAGCTAAGCATGGTGGCACATGCTTGTCATCTCAGCTACCTCAGAAAGCTGAAAATAAGAAGATCATGGTCCAGGGGCCAGGAGTTGGGCCTAGTAGCAGTGCTTGCCTAGCATGCACCAAGACCGGGGTTCCATTCCTCGGTACCACATACACAGAAAAAGCTGGAAGTGGTGCTGTGGCTTCAGTGGTAGAGCTTTAGCCTTAAAAACCCAAGGTCAGGGGCTGGGAGTTTGGCCTAGTGGTAGAGTGCTTGCCTAGCATGCATGAAGACCAGGGTTCGATTCCTCAGCACTCCACATATATAGAAAAAGCCAGAAGTGGTGCTGTGGCTCAAGTGGTAGAATGCTAGCCTTAGAGAAAGCCCAAGGACAACGCTCAGGCCCTGACGCCAAGCCATAGGACTGGCAAAAAAAAAAACAAGGTCAGTGCCCAGGCCCTGAGTTCAAGCCCCAGGACTCGCAATAAATAAACAAATAAATATCATGGTCCAAGCATGTGTTTGGACAAGAAGGGAGATGGTATCACAAAAATGGCCTGTGTAAGCCGGGCATGGGTGCATATACCTATATCCCCAGCCATTTGAGAGGCTGAGGTTCGTGAGACACCATCTTGACCAGTAGCCACATTCAGTAGAGTGCACCTGTCATCCGTGACACAGGGGAACACAAATAGGAGAATCACAGGCAAGGCTGGCTCAAGAATAAAGCAAGATTGCATCTCCCAGACACAACAAAAACAAACGGGGTTAGCGGAAGCCCGGTACGGTGGCTGATGCCTGAGATCTGAGGATCTCAGTTCAAAGCCAGCCTGGGCACTAAAAACCGTGAGACTCTTATCTCCAATTAACCACTAGAAAACCAGACGTGGGGCTGTGGCTCAACAGGTAAGATGGTGGCCTTGAGCTGAAGAGCTCAGGGATAGTGGCCAGGCCTAGTTCAGGCCCATGACTGACAAAAAAAAAAAAAAAAAGGAATGGGGGGGCTAGGAGAGTTGCCCACGTGGTTGCCTTGCCTCACACAGCTGAGTAGCTGTGGCCCAGGGCCCAGCTGCAGCACTGCGTTACTTCCACAAGGGGCAGTGTGCGCTCCCAAACAGGCTGTGGAGGGCAGCGAAGGGACCTGCAGCTTGGGCTATTCCAGCTTCACTTGCCACCTTATAAACTGTGAGCGGCCCTGGAGGCAAGCAGCGCCCACCGCTGGCGCATGCCGGGCTCCCTGCCTGGCAGTGGTGAGAGTCCAGGCATGAATTGCACTTCAGGCCCCAGGCTTGTGTGTTTCCCTCTTTGCAGCCTAGAGGAGTTCCTCCGTGACCTCTTCCCTGACAAAGGAAGGCCAGAGGGCCACCACGGCCTTCTGGCTGCCTGTGGCAAAACTGGCTTTTCCTCTGGCCTCCCCACTCAGCCCCACACTGTTTCTGAGCCCCCAATCTTGTCTTTGTATTGCCATCTAGAAATGAGGTCTCCACCTCCGCAGCTAACTCCCTGCCTGCGAAGTTTTCTACCAACTCATCCTTCCGGCTCTAATTCTAGTCACGATGCTGTCAGAAGCCACCTCCGCCACGCAGGGCTCCTGATGCGACAGGCTCCTGACGCAGATTCTTAACACTCACTGCTCAAGTTGGTGGTGCGTCAGAACTGTTTATAGACGTGCTCTCAAGTCCCTGCACAGATGCAGGCCCCAGAAAGAGACCTCGTGTGTGTGTGTGTGTGTGTGTGTGTGTGTGTGTGTGTGTGTGTGTGTGCGCGCGCGCGCGCACGTGTGTGCTTCATATTACTGTTTTGTCTCATATTTTTCATCATTTATAAAATTGATCTATGTCAAGAGGTTATAGCTAGGTGCCAGTCTCCTGAGTAGCTAGGATTACAGGCATGAGCTACCATGCCGGGCTGAGTCTGTGAGACTCTTATCTCCAATTAGCCACCAAAAAAGCCAGAAGTGGAGCTGTGGCTCAAGTGGTAGAGGGCTAGCCTTGAGCAAAGAAAGCTCAGGACAGCATCTAGGCTCTGAGAGCAAGTCCTGGGTCTGGCACATGCGCGCGCACGCGCGCGCGCGCGCGCGCGCGCGCGCACACACACACACACACACACGCATACACACTATATGTAGATATTAATGACTATGTGTCCAAGATAACATCGCACCTTAAAGGTGAATACAAAGAGAACCAGGGACTCCAGCACTGAGAGACATTGAATAAAATAGTGCAGAGTTGTCACTCCAACCTGTAGCAGTGAGACACCGAGGAGCTCATGCTTGGCATTCCTCAGGACTGGCAATCATCTTGACTGCCTTTCTAGTTTGTTTGTTTGTTTTTTCCCAGTCCTAGGGACTGGTCTCAGGGCCTGAGCACTGTCCTTGGGTTTTCTCAAGGCTCGGGCTCTACTACTTGAGGCAGGACAGGAGTCATTTCAAAGGGAGCACTGGTTCCTGGAGCGCCTTGCCTGGAACCTCACGGACCCCAGGACCAGTCCCCATTAGGCCTGTGTCACTGCTGATCTGGTGAGGACACATAGCACACCCAGAATGTGGCCCAAGACACACAGCACCGTCCAGCAACCGTCCGCAAGGTCCTGACTTGCAAACCCCTGGAATGAATTCTCTAATTTTATCTAAAGATACGACAAGGACCCCAGAGGCCAGGTTAGAAGTCAAAGTCAAGGCACTAAAACGCCTTGAGTACTCTGGAAAAACAGAAAGTTTTCCCTCAAAAGAAAGGTGGGCAAATGGAAAATGGCCGACCTCTACTTTTTCCTTTGGAAGGAAAAGTACTTCGGCTACACAAACTTCTGAGGAGGTCAGGGAGGAGAGCGGTTGCTATGGCAACATCCTTGGCAGCCTATTTAACAACTTCAGTTCAGAACAACAGCTCCCAGCAGGGTCCAGCACAGCAACTGCGCTGACCAATCCCCTGCCAGATCTCAGTGGCGAGAGGACAGTGGCAGCCAATCCGGGGCTTCTGACTGCAGCGCTCTGCAGTCAGGCTAGAATAACCCGAGGGCCCAGACACGTGACCGTTTCCATAGTAACCTCCCTTTGCAACCCCAACTGGTCCTATTTATGAGCTTTGGAAAATTCCACCCAGGCTCTGGCCTGACTTTCTTTTTTCTTCCCCCAACCTTCTTTGCCAAGACAGGAATGGAATCACCTAGAAAGTTTAACCCCTTCTTGAGACTTGCCTGGCTCCAGTCAGCTCTGGGGATGGAGGAGGAGGAGCTGGTTTAATGTCAATTGTCCTTGCTCTGGTCCTGTCACTACTGAGTTCTAGAAATGGAAGGGAAGGCAGCCAGTGACAGTAGTGACAGCCACCACTTCACGTTCCCACCACTTTAGGACATGGGGCTCCTGTAACTCAGCGAGGTGACGTGAGCTGGGGAATGAAGGTGCCAGCCTGAGTCCAGACTGCACGAGAGGAGCCAGGCTGGTCTGGTGGAGCGTGGGAGCCCTGATGGGCTTAACGTTCATTGTGAGGCCCATGGCAGTGACCTGGTATGGGGAGAGGCAGCATTTAAGCTGAGCCGGTGAATGGGAGGCTCACCAGGTTTGAGCAGGTGGCTGGGGTGTAGCCAGGCAGCTCTGGGGAAAGCTATAGAAATGGTTCTGCTAGGGCTCTGGTTGGGGCCGCAGAGCCCACCAAGACTGTCCCAACGGCCCTGTCTGACCCCTGCTGTCCGTGGCGCTGGCCTGGGTTCTGGAGATCCACAAGCAGCAGCAGCTGGAGCCCAAGCTCTGCCCCAGGCCACGCAGGGAGGCCTTATTTAAGAAGATGAGGACTCTGTTTTCAAAGCTGTTAAATGATGATGCCAAGTCACTATAAAAGCCATGTGCCATCACGCCAGATAACCACCAGTGAGTCATCGAGTGAGGGGGAAGGCACCATCAGGAGAGGAGTCTCCGGAGGGCAGTGCCCCAGGGGCTGCCGGTTCAGTGGAAAGGCTTCCTGGAGGAGGATTAGATTCTGGGCCCAGTCCTGTATGCGTGCGCGCGCGCACGTGTGTGTGTGTGTGTGTGTGTGTGTGTGTGTGTGTGTGTGTGTGTGGCGGCGGGAGAGTTGTGTGTTTGCAAATGGACATGTCATGGAGGGGGAGCAGCTGAACATCAAGAATAGGGGCCAAGAGTAGTGGCTCACACCTGTAGTTCTAGCTACTCACAAGGCTGAGATCTGAGGATTAAGGTTCAAAGCCAGCCCTGGCATTAAAGAACTTGAGAACCTTATCTTGAATTAATCATTAGAAAATGGGAAATGGGGCCTATGGCTTCAGAGGTAGGGCAGTGACCTCAGGCTGAAGAGCTCAGGGACAACGCCCAGACTCAGAGTCTGAGCCCAACCACCGACCTAAATAAATAAATAAATAAATAACTAGGGGGATTGTGGACTTAGCTCAGTGGAAGAGCACTTGCCTAGCAAGTACAAGGCTATGAGCAACGGCTAGGCTGTCTCTAGCTTCAGTCCTCAGCTGAAGGCTCTGTCAATGAAGAAATTTCCATCTCGTGGAAATTTCCACAGATTCCATCTCCAGAGCTCAGTTCTCAGCTCCACCTTCTCAGCACTGTTGCTCTGATTCCTACAGGGGTTGGGAGGGAGGAGAGACTGTGGCCTCTGGCCTTTTGCAAGCTCTTTGTGGGCCATCTCCCCAGGCTCTGGGCCTTGGCTGAGATGAAGCTGAAGGCTGGGAGGGCGGCACTTCTGTTTCTTTCAATCACGGGGCCCCTGGGGTTGAGGGAGGATTTTGCGCACATCTAGAAGCTTCTGAGTGGAGGAGAGATGTCTGCAGGGAGAGGCACGGGGAGACTAAGCCGTTCCACTGGTTTTGTTTGGAGCTGCCTGGCGGAGCAGCACATGAGTGGGTGGGGACAGGACACTGGCCTAGAATTATCTGGAAGGAACCCTGGCCTCAATGGCGTCTTTCTTCTCCCACAACCAGACTGCAAGTGTGGAGCGGCCTGTGACCCTCAGGGAACTGAGGAAACCATGTTGCAAACACCTGATCACTGTGGAAGAGCGTTGGCTGGGCAGGTGGAGGGTGGACTGGGGATGAGGGACGGCTGGGCAGGTGGAGGGTGGACTGGGGATGAGGGACAGCTGGCGTTGAGGCGGCCACAGAGCCACGAGGGCAGTGGTGGTGTAGTGGGGTCCACGGTCGGGGTGTTAAGTTTATTGAGCAGGGCAGCAGCTGACGCGCCAGGACTTCACCCCAAGGTGAGGATCCCCCAAGGTGGGGATCTCGGAGGTCAGCCCTGCGGGTAAAGGCAGGCGGGTTTTAAGGAATGCCAGCAAACATGCTGCGGGGTTCACACTATGTATCTCACAGGGGTCTCACACTATACATGTCATACTTCCTTATCAATAGTCAAGATGCTCTGGTTGTGGTCGCCAGGATGTCTCAAGATACAGCCTTAGAGCCAGACGCAGTGGCTCACGTCTGTCATCCTAGCTACTCAGAAGGCTGAGATCTGAGGATCAAGGTTCAAAGCCAGGCTATGCACAGAAGGACCTGAGACTCTTATCTCCAGTTAACTTCTAGAAAACAGGAAGTGGAGCTTGGCTCAAGGGTAGGGTGGTAGCTTTGAGCTGAAGAGCTCGGGACAGCGCCCATGGGTGTTCAAGCCCCATGACCCACACACACACACACAAAATACAGCCTTAGTCTGGGTGAAGGACTAGCAGGAAATGGTGTTGTCTAGGTAAACAGTGTCTGAGGGAAGCTGGGGAAGGGTGTTAAGTTAGGGTAAACAATTGCTGAGGGGCAGGGAGGGAAGGGCTCTAAGCCACAGTCCCTAATTTCCACAATTCCATTGCAACCATGCATTTCCCACATTACAATGGCTAAGGAGGAGCTGTAAACAATGGGGCGAGCTGCGTGGAGTCTGGGTGGGGCCAGGGCTTCTGCGGAAAAGGGAGAGGAAGAGGGAGGGGCAGGTGGGAACACTGCTGTTTGCCTTCCCTGTTGAGGGGATATGGCTGTATCTCCCTCAGTCCACGCCTCTGACCCTGGTTAGAGCTGGACACTGCAGAGCCTCTCCCAGTCCGCCCTCCTCTCCCAGCTCCGCCATCTTACGAAGGGCAGCCAATCCTTTCCAAAGCAGGGCTCCCTGGCTTGCACTCACCCGTCTCCCCAGAAAGCAGCACCACTAATGATACTTCAGTCCCTGCTCTAGAGCCTTCCCAGTGGTCCCCTCTCCATGTTTCCCTGCCCCCCACTGCCAGCCGCATTCCTCTCTCCACAGAATCACTGAGGACTGTGCCACCCCCTGTCCAAAATGCCTCCCACCCCACCGCCTAGTCAAGCCCGGCTGCTCATCTTTTAATCATCTTTTAAGGTCACGGCTTCTATGGACACTTCTGGAATCTCCAGGCTAAATTACAGTCTCTTCTGTATATTGTTTTTGCTAATGGTACCTCCTGTAGTCCTGTCTTCATTATTCACCTTTGCTTTCCTGTGAGTGAGTGTGTGTGTGTGAGTGAGTGTGTGTGTGTGTGTGTCCTCAAGTCCCAAGACCACCACCACCAACAACAACAAAAGGAAAACCTTGCTATACAAAGTAGCTGTCACATAGCTCCTGCTGGATTCCTTGCTGGAGGGGGTACTTGTGGGTAAGCCTCCAGGCCCAATCTACCTGGAGCCCTGGCTAACTCTGCTCCATTGGTTGGCCAGTTCTGGAGAAGGCTGGTCAGGTCTCATGACGCTACCTTACCTGAAACACCCCCGGGCAGAGATCCGGGAACTCTGGATGCACAGCCTTGTCTGTGGGGCGTGGCTACAGTGGAGGAAGAGTCAGCATGGCTCAACGTGGCGGCCTGTGGCTGTGGGCAGGACAGCACGTGCAGGCAGGGGTGTGTAATGTTTAATAAGCGTCACGCTGCGCCAACACAAACATCCGCCACAGATTAGGAGCAGGTGACTGCACACGTCAGGGAAACCAGAATGTGGATGCCGTCCACCCAGAAGCCTCGTGGTTCCTTCCAAGTATTCCAGAAACTCCACTCAGCAGGCCCCAGAGGGTGGGTAACCCGAGGTCCTGAACAGGTAAGGACTGGACCTCTCACAGTGACTCATGCCCACAGAATGACAGCAAGGGCTGAGCCTGGCTGGCCCTCCTGTCTGGGGAAAGATTCCTCTGGGGGCTGCTGGCCATTTTCAGGAAGTTCTTGAGGGAGGAGAGCATTTCCCAGCTTCCTCTGCGGCACACTCCACCATCCTGTCTGCCCCCAGCTTGGTCCCTGTGGAAGTGCAGGCTTTGTCTCTAAGCATCCTGTTCTTGCTCCCACCCCCAGTCTTTACTCAGCAACAGAACAAGCTGCTGAAGACCTCCTGCGGGTACAGACACACCATCAACAAACTCATTTTTCATGGTCTCTGTGTGGGACACTTCAGGCTGTTCTGTCCCTTCCCCCTCCCCTGTGGCACTACCAGCTCTAGATGGGTATTCTTGAGGATGTAAAAGGCAGGCAGTCTATGGTTCCTGGTTGCCAGGTAATAAAGCACTTGCTTGTACATGGGTCCACCCAGAGACCTGTCCCCTAATCCCCAGATGATCTCCTCTACAGTGCCACAAAAGTTCTGAGTAAGAGCCAGGTTCCAGTAGCTCACGCATGTAATCCTAGCTACTCAGAAGGCTGAGATTCTGGTTCAAAGCAGGGCTCCCTGAGGACTGCAGGCACTCAGCACAGGGATCCAGGCGTGTTGTGAAAACAAAGCTACGTGCTGGACACATGTGACCCCGCAGACACCTAGAAGCCAGGGAGACTTCAACAAGGAAAGAACATCTCCATCTCAGATAAGCCAGTCCAAAAGGGCATGCCAGACAGAAGGGAGACCACAGGATGTAAACAAGGTAGAAACCACAAACTCGGGGCCGGAGCTAATCAAGGGACTTGGCTGTCCCTTAGCTTTTTTTTTTTTTTTTTTTTTTTTTTGCCAGGCCTGAGGTTTGAACTCAGGGCCTGAGCACTGTCCTTGGGCTTTTTCCTTCAAGGCTAGCACTCTGCCACTTGAGCCACAACGCCACTTCCAGCTTTTCTATGTATGTAGCACTGAGGAACCAAATCTGGGTCTTTATGCATGTGAGGCAAGCACTCTGCCACTAGGCCAAACTCCTGGTCCTGTCTCTCAGCTTTTTTGCTCAAGATTAGTTCTCTGATTTGACCAACAGCTCCATTTCTGGCTTTGAGGGGACATAAGTGAGGTGATCTCACAGGGCTTTCTTGCTTGGGCTGGCTTTGAACCTGAACCCTCAGATTTCAGGCTCCTGAGGTACTAGGATTATAGGCTTGAGTCACTGATGCCAGGCTCCTTACAGAGTTTTTAAGCTACAGAATAATGCAGCCAGAGCAGGTTCTCCGGAGAACTGTCTTGCTCTTGGTTGTTGGTCTTCCTCCCACATTCCTTGGTGCTACAGCTGGCTTCTACAGACAGGCCTTCTGGAGAGAGCCATAACAGAATTCAGGGCCCAGAGCCCAGTACATTATGTAGCCAACATAATGTACTTTAGTGAACTAGTAGCTGGGCGGGGAGGGGGGGGGAGTAGAGACATTGATCTTCTCCTTTGCTCTCTTCTCTAAAAGGAGATTCTGCCCAAGATGGAATCTGTTAGGATCTCCTGGGCCCCTTCTCTTTGTTTTCTCTCCACGTGAAACCCCACATAGACTGTTTCCCCTTTGCTCCTTCTCTTGCACGTAGCCCTCCCCACTTAGCACCAGTAACCCCCATAACAGGTCCTCGCACACCTGGGGGCAGTGAGGGGGGTCCCGGGTTCTGAGGTCATTTACTCATCCTCTGAGGTCACTTCCACATGAGCTACAGTCACACCTCCTCCCTCTTCCCCATATAATCTCTTTCTACCAATAATTCAATCTACCACCCACTACACCCTGGTCTAGGGTGCAGCCTGGCATTTTGGCCTCCCCCAATAAACACTTTTCTGTCTGAACTATATGGTAATCTCCTTTCAGCAGCTCCTGGAATCTTGGTTTGTTTCTGTTTTGCCTGGGGCTTGAACCTCAGGACCTGGATGCTGTCCCAGAGCAAGTACTCTACCCCAGCCCACCCCCTGGCCTTGTTCCTGAGCTTTTGTGCTCTGGGCTCAGTTTGACCTCTGGTTTCTTCCTTTCTTTTTGCCAGTCCTGGGCTTTAGCTCAGGGTCTGAGCACTGTCCTTGGGCTTTCTCAAGGCTAGTGCTCTAGCACTTGAGCCACAGCACCACTTCTGGCATTTTTCTATGTATCGATCCCCAGTCTTTGTGCATGCTAGGTACTCTACCACTAAGCCAAACTCCCAGCCCTGACCTCTGGCTTTTTTCTGTGATTAATTAGATATAAGAGTCTCTCAGACTTTCCTTCCTGGGGTGGCCTTGAACCAGGATCCTCAGATCTCAGCTTCCTCAGCTTCCTAAAGAGCTAGGATTAAAAGTGTGAACCACTGGCGCCAGCTCTTTTTATTAGTGTATATTAATTGTACAAAATAATGGATTTCATTTTATTTTCAAGCATGCGTCTGATACACTTAGGTTATAGTCTCTCTTCTTTGCTCTCTCAATCTCTCTTCTTTTTGTGCTTCCTAGAAGAAGCTGGGTGCTGGAGGCGTACTCCTGTAACCCTAGGTACAGCTGAAAGCTGTGGTGAAGGCCAGCTTGGGAAGGAAAGTCCCTGACTCCCATTAACCACCAAAAAGCTGGAAGTGGGACCATGGCTCAAGTGGTAGAGCGTTAGCCTGAGTGGAAAACCTAAGGGACATTGTTCATCCAGGCTTTGAATTCAAGCCCAAGTACTGATCCCTGTACACACACACACACACACACACACACACACACACACACACACACACACCCCCGAGACAAGGAGAATCTGTTGCTCATGGTTTTCTGTGGCAGAGAGGTGGGGGAAGGGCACTTCGTCTCATTCTAGGGAAGAGCACTGACTCTTCCATTTGCAGTTTCTGTAACCGGTTTGGCTAGAATTGCCCTTGGTTCTCTGTAGGGGAATGGGTGGGTCTGGTGGGTTTTAATGGCGGATTTTACACTTGTTCCAGAGTTCATTTCTGTCTAAAATCCCCCAGGAAACAAAGCCCTCTGTTGTGTAGGCTGGAGCTCTGCAGAGCTCTGCAGCGCTGCTGGGTTTTTTTCCTGTCGTGGGAGGAGCCCAAGTTTGTGCCACCGCCTCGGAGGCTCACATTGTTCTAGAAATCAGCTCTGGGAAGATAGGCAGCTGGGAGAGGGGGCTGGGAACTACAAATTCAGTCTGCAGAAAATAAGAACGTTGGTTTCCTGAGCCTTCCTCTGCCTTTTAGATAAAAACAGCTGGATTAACTTCGGGATCGCAGGAATCCTGCCCTCCCTGCGCGCCCCCACCCCTGCCCCCCACACTTTGAGAAGGGGTCTGAAGTACCCTAGGCTGGCCTGGAATTTGTGATTCTCCTGCCTCACCTCCCAAATGCTGGGATTATAGTCTGTGCCACCAGCTCCAGCTCTTCCCAAGAGGCCTCTGGTGGCGGCTAGTTGTGACTCCCAGTGGTGACAGGGTGGGGTGGGGTCTGGCATTCCCTGGAGGTTTCTGCCTGGTGTGAGTCAAGGGGCTTAGGTGTGTCTCTGCTGACCTGACTGCAGGCCTGAATACTGAGTCTACATTCCAGGAGGCCTCAAATCGTCCACGTCTGTCTCCCACTCCCTGGTTTGCTATCTTCTATTGAACCAGCTTTATTGGTTCTGTGATCTCATCCTCCAGGCATGTATTTAGGACACTGCCACTGAGAAGCTATTGGGTTTCAGTCCGAGGTCACTGAAATCGTTTGTCAGTAAGGTGACTGCCAGAAATAAGAACTGAGGGTCTTCTATTTTTAGCCTGAGCTGTTCTGAGGGGGAGGCATGAGATGACTGGCTAAAACAGACTTGTCCTCTTACACGTGTGTCCTTGGGGTCAGAAGACTAGGTGGGAGCTACAATCCGACATGACAAGCTAAAAAGGAACAGGTGCCTACCACCAGCAGAAGAAAAAAAAAATAAAGATGAGCCTTGGGGAAAATGTGTTACCTTAATGGATACTTAGTTCTAAGAGCTGAGAAAAGGGCCCCAAATCAAATACATTATTAATCTCCTGAGCACATGGCCATTTTATGTTGTGCAATATGTATTTTGTAGTGCTGGGTCTTAGTTTCAGGATCTTGTGCATAGTAAGCTATCTTGTTTAAAGAAATAGTCCAGGGGTCTGAAGTTTGGCCTAGTGGTAGAGTGCTTACCTAGCATGTATGAAGACCCAGGTTCGATTTCTCGGTACCACATACACAAGAAAAAGCTGGAATTGGTGCTGAGGCTCAAGTGGTAGAGCTCTAGCCTTGAGAAAGTCCAAGGACAGTGCTCAGGCCCTGAGCTCAAGCCCAGGACTGGCAAAAAAAAAAAAAAAAAAAGAAAAAGAAATATTCCAGCAGGGCAGGGCAGGGCATCGCCTATATATCCTAGTGGAGAGGGAAGGCTCAGGGTCCAAGGCTAGTCTAGGCAAAACACGTTCCAGAGAATCTCATCTCAACCAGTAAAATCTGGGTGCGTTGGGACACATTTATCATCCTAGCTGTATGGGAGAAGAAAAGCATAGCTAGGAGGATACAGGACCAGTCCACCTGTGGATACGTGTTCAACCTATCTGAAAAATAACAAAAGCAAAAAAAAGGGGCTAAGGGCAAGGTTCAAATTGTAGAGTGCCTGCTTGACAAGTACAAGTTCCTGAATTTAAACCCCAGTACCATCCAAAAAACAAAAAGAGAATCTATCAGCCAGACTTGTTGGCTCACACTTATGCTTATAATCCCTGCTACTCTAGAGGCTGGGGGGGGGGTGTCACAAATTTGAGGACAACTGGGGCAATTTTTGAGAACCTGTTACTAGTTTTTTCTTTTAAGTGCTAGGGGTACAGCTCTGTAGTAGAGTGACTGACAAACATATATGAATCCCCGGGTTCCATCCTCAAGAAAAAAATTCCATCCAAGCACTGGTGGCTCACACCTATAATCCTAGCTACTCATGAGGCTGAGGTCTGAGGATCCCAGTTCAAAGCCAGCCCAGGCAGGAAAGCCCATGAGATAGCTCCAATTAATCACCAACAAGCTGGAAGTAGCCACGTGGTAGCTCATGCCTATAATCCTAGCTACTCAGAAGGCTGAGATCTAAGAATTCTGGAGACTCTTATCTCCAATTAACCTCTAGAAAACGGGAAGTGGGGCTTTAGCTCAAGGGTAGGCTGGAGAGCTCAGAGACAGCACCCAGGCCCAGAGTTCAAGCCCCATGACCCACCAAAAAACAAAACAAAACAAAAACTGGAAGTGAAGCTATGGTTCAAGTGGTACAGAACTATCTTTGAGCAGAAAAATTAGGCCAAATTAAAGTCCCAATACCTACAGGCATATAAGCACATATATACGCACAAATCTAAAAGAGACTTACTAGACAAAAAGAAGGCAGAAAAACAGAATATTTTGGAACAGCCAGTCAGTTTCATGAAGCAAAAAGTAGGAGAGTGGGCTACTGATAGAGTGCTTGCCTAGCATGCACAAAGACCCTGGTTTGATTCTTCAGTACCACATACACAGAAAAAAACAGAAGTGGTACTATGGCTCAAGTGGTAGAACTAGCCTTGAGAAAGCCCAAGGAAAGTGATCAGGTCCTGAGTTCAAGCCTCAGGACTGGCAAAAAACAACAACAAAAGAATTAGGAGATGAAGGCAGCCAATGTTTGGGCCTCAACAGTGAAACATAGGGTTGAGTGTGTATAATGTTCTCTAAAAGTACTTTTCACTTACTGATGAAAATCGATTTTTCTCTCTGGATTTACTACGTAAGAGTTGGAGAAAGAAGAGAGACACGAGGATAAGTAGAGACAAAGAAAAGTTTACTAGAGTATGCTTGTTCCTGGGGGAACTCAAAGAGGTCATGACATGTTTTCGTTTTTGTCTTCCCCCAGTCCTCAGGCACGAACTCAAGTCCTTGGGCTTTCCTCAAAGCCAGCACTCTACCACTTGAACCACAGCACCACTTCTGGCTTTTCTGTGGATGTATGTGGTTCTGAGGAATCGAACCTGGGTCTTTGTGCATGCTAGGCAAGCACTCTACCCTTAGGCCAAACTCCTGGCCCCCAAGCTGGGGTTTTTATAGGCAGGGGAAGAAAAATATTTTTTTTAGCTCCTGGGGTCTTTTCTTCACGCTGACTCTGACTCAATCAACAGGCACAACTCAGCATTGTGCAGATGCATGGATCGCAGTTGTTTATCAGAAGAGGAAGTGGTCTCTGCTGCCACTGCAGTTGCCGGAACAACCCCCAGCAGCCTAACATTCCAGCTTCTTTGATTGGATAAACTGGGCGATGAAGTCCTCTGGCTACTTCCTGCTGGAAATGGGCGTAGAAGGGGGCTACAGGCCGGGTGTTCAGGGTGCTGGAGGGGCTGTGGGCAAACGTTGGCCGCATAGGGGTGAAGAAGGAGCTGACTGATAATTCCTGAGTTATTTCTATGATGTGATTCTGTATAAACCTTAAGAGGTAGGGAGCAAATAAAAAAGAAAAGGCAAATTAAAACAAATAGGCCTGCTAGGGGCAACAACCATTTGGCCAGGGGGATTTGGGACTGATGCAGGACTGGTTCTCATGCCAGTCCATGTCCCAGTTCCTCCTGTAACTTGTGAAGAGCCTCGATATTGTGTTCAACTAGACCTGATGGTTGACATAGTAGCAGCTCTCCTTTAGGAGGGCTGCCGCCAGGAGATCCAAAGAGCTGGCCCTGAAGAGACGTCAGCCAGTGCGAGGTGGACTTCATGGCCAGTTGAAGTGGATCCTCCAACTCCTGGGTCAAGGATAAACTGTGGTGCCTCCAGCAAAGGCTGGTCCTCGCAGGTGATTAGGCTGGTGGTAACTGTAATGGCAGGAAGGCAGCTCCACGAGGCTGGTGGGGAAGTACCTTCCTCCCATCTCACCCTTTGTATAAAGGGTTAACTGAGGAACCCAGATGCAAAAAGAGGAAGCCTGGACTGGTTAATGCACTGAAATAAAGTCCCATTACATCAATACATAAAGCCAGCTTTATATTTATACATGAATGGTGGCTCTTGGGGAGGTGGGGAGAGTTCCATTGTCTCAGAGAGGAGCTGCTGCCAGCAGGAAGATTCCCGAATAATCTGTGGCCAGGTTAGAACTGATCGTGGCCCCTTGTCTAATGGCCCGATGGGGTCCTCCGCCTCTGTAAGCTGGGACTATAAAGAATCTTCCGAATCCAGGATTGTCTGTTGGACTTCCTTGGGCTCATTGGACTGGAGTATCAGCTCACGATAGATAAACCAAACAGCCTCTAGTGGAGTGCTTGCCACTGAGTAAGAACGGTACACCTTGGCCTCCACACCTGTCTCCCAGCGCTCGTCCCAAGGATCAGGAATAGAAAAATTTAAGGAACAGGGGGGATTGCCATTACAGCTGGGGGGGATCCAGGAAAAAATTGGGGAAACAATTCCAGCAAATGTAAGGTGTGTTTTGCAGGACCAGTACGGGCAACCTCCATAATAGTCTGTATATGGGGCTCCAGGCTTGCACCAGCTTTGTGTTTGATCATAAAAGAAGCACAGAAAAAACTGGGCCCGATTGGCAAGTACCTGGGGGGTAATAAATTTAGGATTGATGTTAAAGGAGATCTTAGAGCTACAGCCCGTGTCTGGACAGTCGCCCCAGCCTATGAGGTGAGCTTTGTCCGAGTTGTAGGTTTTTCCCACAGTTTCTTTAATCTTAAAACGCCAGTTATACTGACTAGGGGTCACTGGGGGAAAAAGAAGTAGACCCAGGGCTAAGTTTAGAAATACGTACCCAGATAGGGCCAGGCTTCTCACACTTACAGGAGCCGGGGTCATTCTGGCTGGGAACAAATTTGACCCTAGAACTGTGGTGACAGGCGGGGGTCCCCAAGGAGTTTTACCACAGTGGGGGTGGTGAGGATCACAACGTGACGTCTGGTCTCCGAGGCTTTGGACGCAATATCTTGAGCAGCACCCGGTGCCTGGGTGCAGCTGCTTAGGACCCTGAGGGGGGTCCCACTCTTTTTTCCAGGTAGGCAAGATTCTGATCCCCGATCCCTGTGCTCCTGCAGCAGTTGTCTAGGGAGAGAGAGAGGTAAGGCAAATAGGACACCAGAGGTGGTGGCTGAAAGAGGCAAATTATGCTGAGTGTGGTGGCTCACACCTGCATTCCTAGCTAATCAGGAGGCTGAGATTTGAAGACCAATGTTCAAAACTAGTTCAAAACTAGCCCGGGCACAAAAGAACCTGAGACTCTTATCTCCAATTAACCTCTAGAAAATGGGAAGTGAGGCTTCGCTCTAGGGCAGGGTGGTAGCCTTCCACTGAAGAGCTCAGGGACTGTGCCGGGCTGAGTTCCAGCCCCTTGTCCCACAAAAAAAAAGAAAAAGAAAAAAGAAAAAGGCAAATTGTGGTTAAGAAGAAAGGGGCGTCCATACATTAGCACGAACAGGCTCAAGTAGGTTGGGGCCTGGGGAGCTGTCCGAATTCTAGCCAATGCATAGGATAATAACTAAACCCAGAAAGGCAGAGCTCAAGAGTCAAAATTTGATCTATTGGGTGTTTAGGATAGGAGGCCCTTGGCCCATCCCAACTTTCTGGAAGGCTGAGGGAGGCCTGTTTGGGACATGCAGTCTCCCTTCAATGCCCAGGGCTCAGGGTAGAGAAGACCAGTTGAGCTATTTGAGAGATAAAGGCTAGGCCATTGTCTGCCTGGAGGGAGCAGGGAAGGCCGAAACGGGAAGGGGTGGGGGAGATAAACTCAAATAGCAAAAGTGAGGTTATAGTCTCTGCTGCTTCTTTGGGGAAGGGAAAGGCCTCCACCCGCCCGGCAAGGTATCTTCTAAGACCAGGAGATATCTCATTTTTTTCCTGCATCTGATGGGTGGGGAAAGCAGGTCTGAGCCCCTCTAAGGGAGTGGTGGTACAGCATGCAGAACATGAGCTGGAAACCAACTCCACAATGGAGGACAGCGGGAGGTGATAGAAGAGGGGCTTTAAGAACTGAAACAATGGGACCGGGAGTTTGGCCTAGTGGTTAAAGTGCTTGCCTAGCATGCATGAAGACCCGGGTTCGATTCCTCGGTACCACATACATAGAAAAAAGCCAGAAGTGGTGCTGAGGCTCAAGTGGTAGAGCTCTAGCCTTGAGAAAGTCCAAGGACAGTGCTCAGGCCCTGAGGTCAAGCCCAGGACTGGGGAAAAAAAAAAAAAGAAAAAGAACTGAAACAATGCTTTAGGCCCCACATGGAAGGACAAAGGCAGTAGCCCTGTTTGTAGGGGTAAGGCCAGCTTGTCACCCACAAAGATCCATACCTTGTCTCCTCTACACCCCATGCTCACAAACCAAGATTTTTTTTTTTCCAAATGGGAGATTTGGGGGTCAAGGACTGGAATTTGTAAAAATAAAATGGGGTTTGTGCCCACTGACTGCAACCTCATCGGCTTTTATGTTTTGGTGGGTTATGGGGCTTGACCTCTGGTCCTGAGCACCTGGTCCCTGAGCTCTCCAGCTCCAGGCTATAGTGATTAGTTGGAGATAAGAGTCATCGGGTCTTTGGTGCCCAGGCTGGCTTTGAACAGAGATCATCAGATCTCAGCCTCCAGAGTAGCTAGGATTACAGGCGTGAGCCACCACACCTAGCTTACTTCATCGGCTTTGTTGTCCCCCTTTCCCTCCCCCCCACCAAACTGAGGAGTCACCTGTCTGGTGCCCTTTGCAGTAGACTGCCACCACTGAAGGGAGGGGAAGAGCCTGTATGTTTGGTTTTTTTTTTTTGCCAGTTCTGGGCTTGAACTCAGGGCCTGAGCACTGTCCTTGGGCTTTCTCTAGGCTATCCCTCTGACACTTGAGTCACAACACCACTTCCCAGGTCTTCATGCATGCTAGGCAAGCATTCTACCACTAGGCCAAACTCCCAGCTCCTCCTGGGGACTTTCTTCACCCTGACTATGACATCATACAGGCACAATCAGCATTGTGTACGTGCATGGTTTCTGCTACCGCTTCAGTTGCCAGAGTGACCCTCCACCATTTCCTGTAGTAAAAAGGCTCCCTGAGTACTGAGCTCCAAATAATCTTTCTCTGAGTCCAGGGAATCAACCAGATATTACATAACCATCTCAACAGTATAGGAATAATCTATAAAAAAATTAATGTTAAGAACAATGACAAAGTACTGGAGGAGCTGGGGGTATGACTCCTGTGGTTTGAAAATTTCATTCCAGAGGCTCAGAGTTTGGTCTTCAGGGTATTTTTTTTTTTTTTTTTGTGCCAGTCCTGGGCTTGAGCTCAGGGCCTGAGCACTGTCCTTGGACTTTCTCAAGGCTAGAGCTCTACCACTTGAGCCTCAGCACCACTTCCGGCTTTTTTCTATGTATGTGGTACCGAGGAATCGAACCCGGGTCTTCATGCATGCTAGGCAAGCACTTTAACCACTAGGCCAAACTCCCGGCCCCAAGGGGTATTTTTTAAAAAAACATTCCTCTAGGGACTCTAAGCCTTGATTTGTTTAGGGTGAGCAGCTGTTTCTAGCTTCTCCTCTAGCTAAGAAATACCCAAGAAGCGGAGCTCACTGGATTAGGAGAGGGGGGCAAGAGGTGGAAAATGTGAGATCTTAAAAACACCTTCTGCTAAATAACTATTTCATTTCAGGCTGTCGTGAGCAGGCGACAGCAGGCCTGTTCACCAATAGGCAGATAATATGATGCAAAATACATTATTGGGTTATACTGAAATCATCACATTATACAATTACTATGCTCGAATCCTAACCTACCTAATCGGCCAATTCAGTATATCCACTGGGCTCACCTCTCGGATGTCTCCTTAGTTCTTGAGTGGAGCAGGGCCTGTAGATCGCGATAGACAGCCACCAAAGACTACCAAGGAGTCAAATCCAATGTAAGGGCATGAGTCCTTTATTGCAAACTGGAGCCTGGGCTCCCAAATGTCACCAACACAGCGGGTCAGAATGGAGAGCTTCCAGGTCTAGGGGATTTCCAACTAAGTCACTAATTGGCTAATATTTTGAAAGCTAGTCTTATCACAATCTTATTGGCTGGGGGAGGGGGCCTAAGTTAAACAGTAAAGAATGTTAACAATGCTATCTTCGGCCAACATCTGGAGCTTTGGGGCTCCTCAGGTCACCTGGTGACTGGCCCTTGTGGAGGCAGTATCTGGGAAAACAGGAATGAGACATTGTGGACTTCCTGGGAACTTCATAACTTTGGTAACAGGCCTTCTGTAAAATGGAGTCTGAGTTTAAAATGGCCGCACTGTGGTTTGGGTTCCACACAGTCCCGCCATGGTGTGGGCTCCTGGGCTGCGAGATGAGCCTCGGGGCTTGTTATTTTCATATTGCATTTATTATATCCGTTATGCTAATATCTTCACCCTCTTAACTGCTCACAACACAGGCAAATCACAAATCCCCCAGGCTCTCAAATCTCCACTCATAAATTAAGGTGTCCTGGCTCCATTTTTTTCTCCTTCCAGAAATGTAATTCTGCTTAAAAAAAAAAAAAATTCCGCGTCACAGCCTGCGAGGAAGACTTGTCCCAGGGGTAGTCCACTCTCCGGGCCTTCTGAACCAGGAGACACGGTGAAGGGACCTGCGGCAGGGCTGCTCCCGGGCGGGGGCGAGGGAGGAAGGCCTTCCTGCCGACTCCACGGGGCCCCTTCCTCGGGCCGGCACCGCACGGGCAGGGTGCACAGGGCTTGGCGAGGCCATCCTGGAGCTGCCAGCCCCGCCGCCGGGCTCCGCGCCCGCCCCACCGTCCCCTCCGCTCCGGGCGCACGGCGGGGGGCGGCCTGCGGGGGTCCGCTCCGGGCCTCCGGGCTCCACTGCGCGGCGCGGCTGGCTTCACGTGTTGTTCGAAAAACCAGAAACGAGCCCAGCGAAGGCTGGCGGCGGGCAGCGGGCAGGCCCCCCCCCCCGGGCCCCCCGCCCGTCCCCCATCCCCCCGAGCCCCCCACGCCCGTCCCCATCCCCCCAGGCCCGTCTCCCCATCCCCCCCAGCCCCCCACGCCCGTCCCCCATCCCCCCAGCCCCCCACGCCCGTCCCCCAGCCCCCCATGCCCGTCCCCCATCCCCCCAGCCCCCCACGCCCGTCCCCCAGCCCCCCACGCCCGTCCCCCAGCCCCCCAGCCCCCCAGGCCCGTCTCCCCATCCCCCCAGCCCCCCACGCCCGTCCCCCAGCCCCCCACGCCCGTCTCCCCATCCCCCCAGGGCCGGCCCGAACCTCCCCGCCCCCACCCCCGCCGCGGGCCCCGCTTCCGGCGCGCCTCCGCGAGCACGCGCGCCCGATTACCCAGGAACGTGCGTCAGTGTTTTAATCCCCGTGATGCGGAGAGCATGGGGGGCGTGGAGGGCGGCGAGAGCCCCCCGGAAAGACCCCGGACCCCAAATCCGAGCGGTTCCCCTCCCCCACCTCGCCTTCAAAGCCCCGGCGGCGGGGGCGGCGCGCGCCTGCGCACTGAGGCGCTGCGGCAACGGCCGCCGCCCTTGGAAGGCGGTCAGGACCGGCTGGAGCCGGTTAGAACCGGCTGCTCCCGCCCTGGAGCCGGCGCTTCACGCGGGGAGGCGGCCGCGGATCCCTGCGCGGCCGCGCCCCTCCCCCGGCCTTTGTCCCGAGCCCCGCCCGCCCGGACGCGCGCCCGGGCCTCCGGAAGGGGCCGTGCGGGGCTCGAAGGGCGGCCCGGGCTCGGCGTGTCCTCGAGGGCGACGCCATGGTGCGGGCGGCGGGGCTGCTGGGGGTGGCTGTCCGCGAACCTCGCGTGGAAAGACCCTTCGGAGGAGCCGCGGGGCCCCAAGCAGGCCCGGGTGGGCGGCCCTCCACGTTGTGCGACGTGAAGCCATGCCCAGCGCCCAATGTCCCCCAAAGCCATCCCCACGGCCTAACCAGCCCTGAAAAACCAGACGTGAGAGGCTGACAGCGGCTTTTACAGTTCCCAGGGGATGCCTGCCCTTTCCTCTTCGTGCTGAATCCTTCAGCTCGTAGGTACTTGCTACCAAGTCCTCAGCACGTCTGGATCTCTGCACTCAGATTACGAAACTAGGAAGGAAAAATAAAGGTCGACATGGTTAAGTCAGGCTCTATTCTCGGCCTCTTCCGGGGACTCCTTTTTCTCCCGTCGCCAGGCCGGCGGAGGGAGACGGCGGCGCGCGGCGGACGCGGGGTATAAATGCGCCTCTCCCGGCGGCGGCGCAGGCGAGGCGAGGCGAGGCGGCAGGGCAGGCGGTCAGGCCCCGGCGAGGCGGCAGGGCGGGCGCGGCGGCAGGAGGGAGCAGGCCGCGGATAAGTTGATCCTTAAAAAGAGAATTAAGCGTAGCCTTTGGTAAATTTAAAGAGCTCCGTCGTCGCTAGACGCTTAAAATATGCTTAGTTTTAGTAACGCTAAAAAGACGTTCACGGAAAAGGCGGCTTTTGTGGAGAGAGGCGAGGGAAAAGCCGCGAGGAGGAAAGCGTTTGTACCTGAAGGAGGGTAGGAGGAGGCCGCCTCACGGGGTAAATAGGGTTTTTTTCTAATTATAATTTGAAAAGGGGACCTAAAAGTCCTTAAGTTAGCGAGCCTCGTAGGTGATTTTCTTTTAAACGAAGGTGATGGAGCTTAAACGTTAAAAGGAAAGCTTGTAGGAAGTAATTTGTAGCCGTAGTTTAAAAAGATTTTAAAAAAAGTTGAAGGTGGTTAAGAATCTTCCGTTCATAGCGGAGAAAAATGCTGCGTCATTTGAAGCCTAGTTAAATACGTGCAGGAAGCTGAAGGAAAGATAATTGGGAGTGGTAGGGTAAAAAAAAAAATTGAAGATTAGAAAATTGAAGTGGAAAAGAAGACGGAAGGAAGGTGAAGAAAAGACCTAGAGAAGATAGGAAAACTAGAAGATTAAAAAAGAAGTCATTAGAAGAAACAGCCTTAGAAGACAAGGTTTCCTAAATCCACAAGATAGGAAGAAACCTAGGAAAACTACTGAGGCAATTTAAATCCACAAGATAGGAAGAAGAAACCTAGGAGAGAACAAGTAAGCAAACAAGAAGAGAACTAGAAGATAGAACAAGGTAGAAAATGATTGGAAATGGCTGTGAAGGCCAGGTATTACAGATGGAAGATGAGAAGCTAAGCATACTGTGCATACAAGGCAACATAGGCAAAAAAAAAATAGGAAATTTTAAAGTCAGTTCGGTAAAAATATAAATCAAAAAGGAGTGATGAATAGTTTAAAAAAATCGAGTACTTTAAATTTTTGATGGTGCAGTTTATAAGATCTAAGGAGATAATGCTCTATTAAACCTCTACAGAAAGCTACTTTAGAATTATTTGAAATCAAAAGGCAGTTAGACATCAAAAAGTTGCTAAAAGGACTGAAGTAATTTAAGGCAGAATGCTTTGGAAAAGCTGTAAAAGAATTTAAAAAGGCCTTAAGGTCATTAGCTTTACTTTGGAAGAAGGACTTTTCAGAGCAAGTAAATTTCAAGATCACCAGTAATCGGTTTTGCTTTGGACTTTGGTGGTTGTTAAAATCGAGGACTAGCATTAACAGCTGACCCAGGTCTGTTCGAGCGGATTCAGTGAACCTAGGAAGACAGGAGCCTCAGACAGGATTCCAGGAGCCAGTGTTTGACGCTAGGACTGAGGATCAAGCAGCAGTTCGTGGTGAAGATAGGAGACCAGGAGCCAGTGCGATTTGGTGTAGGAAGATGGAAGGATCCCTGCCGATCTGGTGGTGAAGCTAGGAAAGGAGTCCAGGAAGGAGGAGCCAGTGCGATTTGGTGAATCTAGCTGGTGCCTTGGCCTGTCAACTACCCGGAGGAGGCGCGTTGTGGAGAATAGATAGTGGATCCTAGACCAGCATGAGTGTGCGAGGAAGGCTACCGAGAGCGAAAGCGTGTGGTGCGGCAACAAAAATCCCTTGAGGTCGGCAATGTGTCTGTAACTGGTGTGGTAACTTGTTTACTTTCGTAATCGTAATGGGGGAGCTGTGTACTGTGTAGAGGGATTTATTTATATGGGTTAGGCCGATTTCCGGGTGTCGTAGGTTTTTCTTTTTCAGGCTTCTATTCTCATACACCTTGTCTGAAGCTTTTGAGGGACTGCAAATCCTGGAGGAATGGTAGAGTGGCAAGTTTTTGTCTTTAAATCACTTTGAGGGAAAATATGAATTTGACAGAACCAACAGAATTTGAACAGATTTGTAAGCAGTTTTTTAGCTGGGGGTTATGAAATTGGTGGATAGATAATCTGCTTTCCTCCACCCTAAATTAGATTTTGTAAATAAGGACTGGGTGTATAACTGGGTGGAAAGGTGTTTTTTGTGTGTGGGGGGGGATGGGGGCCAAATATGTTTTGAGTTCTTTTCCCCTTAGGTCTGTAGAATCGTAAAGGCAGATGACTCGAGGTAAAAGGAAAAAGAAAAATCCAGTCTCAGGATAATGAGAGCACCACAGGTTTACAGTTTGTTTAAACTAGAGCACCAGTAGCTCTGTCTGGAGGAGCTGTCCATTGGAGAAATGGCTGGTAGTTATTCTTCCCTCCCCTCCCCCTCGGCCAGATTTTTTTTTAAGTGCTTAATAATCCTGTCAACGTGCTATTTTTTACTTAAATTACTTGGGGCATGGTCTTCACAGGGAAGAGAGGGTGGGGGAGAAAATGTTTTTTCTAAGATTTTCCACAGATGCTATAGTACTGTTGACAAAAGTGGGTTAGAGAAGGCGTGTACTGCTGTGCTGCTGTTGGCACGAACACCTTCAGGGATTGGAGCTGCCTCTTGGAAGAGTTATTCCAGTTGAAGCTGAAAAAAGTACAGTGCAGCTTTGGCTCATACTCAGGAGAACTTCAGGAACGCTTGACTAGGCCAAATACTGAAGTTAAGTTTCTAAATACCAACTGACTTAATACTTGATTAATGGGAGGGAGAATTTCTGGCAATTAGTTGGCCAAGGCTTGTTTGGGACGGGGGTTGGGTTTAGGTAATTGTTTAGTTTATGATTTCAGATATTCATACCACAGAGCTTAAGTACTTAGTGTGGAAAACTAAAGAAATCTCAGCTTACAAGTTGGCAAGTAACTCCCAATCGTATGGTTTATTTTATGTTCCCCTAGTTGATGAAGTGGGCTACTTGGGGAGAGTGCATTAGGTGCCAGAGCGCATTTACCTGCGTGTGTATGGCCTGCGGGAGGAAAGTGTTGGATGGGGGTTGGTTTAACCCACTGGAATGACTTAAACCTGAAGTTTGGATTATAGATGGTAGTGTGTGGTTCTCTTTTGGAATTTTTTTTCAGGTATTTAAGGTAACTTAATACTACTATAGGAACTTCAGATCAAAGGAAGTGGCTAAACCCTGAAGGGATTTCTTCTGATGGTAGCTTTTATATTATCAAGTAAGATTCTATTTTCAGTTTTGTGTGGAAGCTTAAAAGATCCCCCTTCCCCCCCAGAGTAGGATAACTCCTTTTGTATGATGGGCAAAAGAGATGTAAAGGTATGCTTAACATTTTTTTTTTGTAAACTGTTTTAACTTTGTATTTGTTTTGTAAACTACATAAGTGATTAAGAATTGTGCTAGTTGCAGCTTGAATGTGTTGTAGAGGGTGGGCATTTTGTTGATGAGGGAGGGGAAACCTTTTTTTTTCTGTAGACTTTTTTCAGATATCATCTGAGTCATTAACCAGCTTGGCAGTGTGGCCTAGAAGGCAGAGGGAACACACAGCTCCTTGGTGAATTCGATAAGTAAAGGCAGAAAAGATAAATGTCATGTCTCTCCATTGGGGAATAAGCTAAGCTATGAAATCCTTACTACTGATGAAAACATTGCCTGCATATGCAAAAATAAGCAAATGAAAGCTACAAATTTAAACATGGAATCTACCATTCTAAAGTTCTGTCCTAACAAGCTATATCCACAAAAATAATGATGAAAAACAATGAAGATCAAATGTCCACCTCAATACTGCTTTTACAAAAGCAGAATAAAAAAAGTGAGATGAAAATGATACAGTAATCTTCAAGTAAAAGAAGCTGAAATAATTGAGTTGGGATCAAGTGGATTGAGGAGGCTGTGCTGTGTGCCAATCTTTCGTTTGCCTCAGACAGGTTTCATAATCAGAAGAGTTGCTTCATTTCTTCTGGGAGCAGGAAACAGCAGACAGCTGTTAACAGATAAGTTTACTTTGCATCTGCAGTATTGCATGTTAGGGATAAGTGCTTATTTGTAAGATCTGTGGAGATAATACAATTGCAGCACTGTTTCCTGACCCCTTCTTTAGGGGATTTCAGGATTGTAAGCAATTTTCCCATCCAGCCCTCTTAAGTTGTAGGCTGCCATAATGGGATGGCACATACACCTTGATATTAGGCAGTTGCATTTTAATTCCTTAAGCCTATTGGTGCCTTTAATCATATTGCTTACAAAAAGGAAATTTATTAGCATTGATTCTCTGAAGAACCTCTGTGCTATTGAGTCAGTATGTCAAATCTAAAATTTAAATGTTGTTTCTTGTATATTATGCATAAACCATTAAAACATACAAATGAATAAACTACAGTAGAGAATGTATACTTTAGAAAGCTGTCTCCTTATTTAAATAAAATTTTGTTTGTCTGTAGTTAGTGTTGGGGCAATCTTGGGGGGTATTCTTCTCTAATCTTTCAGAAACTTTGTCTTCAAACACTTTAATGGACAAGATCAGGAGTTGAGCAGAAGACCGAATTTAAGGCAGGAAGGACATTTTATTCTTCATAAAGTGATGAGCATTTAATCAGCCACATGGCAGTAGAGGCCCTCTAAATAAGAAATAAATAGCCTCTTAGACAGGTGGGAGACAATCAGTGAAAGGTAACTTACACATTTTGTTTCCAGAAAGTCAGGGATCTTACGTTGACAGTGGCTAAAGAAACCTAAGATCATTTCCAAAGTTTGCATGTTTAAACTTGAATGCTTCAGATCATCCCATCAAGTGTGAGTCAGGCATTGAGGGGCTGGGGGCATGTGGGCTTCTAAAGAATTTTCCTTTGCAGAGGCTTCATTTCATCCTTCATGAAGCTGTTCAGGATTCTGACTTGCATATGCGTGCTTGGCTCTGCCTCTGTTCTAGTGTGAGATCTTGCAGTGAGTCTTTACCAGTGTACTTCATTTTCTTTTCCTGAAATTTGAGGGAAAAGGGAGGAGGGGGATGGGGCTTACTTGTTGTAGCTTTTTTTTTTACAGACTACACAAAGAAAGCAGTTGTCTTGACCTCAGGTCTGTCTGTTCTTTTGGCAAGTAATGAATGCAGTACTGTTCTGATCGCTGCTATTAGAATGCATTGTGAAACGACTGGAGTATGATTAAAAAGTGGTATTCCCCAATGCTTGGAAGTAGTGATTGTTGAAGGAAAATCCATGAGTGATAAAGGCTGAGTGTTGAAATTACTGCAGCTTTACGTAATCCGTGTTTGTGATTGAAGTCAAGTCCCTTTTGCTGTGCTTCTTTAGGTAAAAAGCTTTTTCATTTTGGTAGGGGGGTGGGGGGGCACTGAAGCCTTTAGTCTTTTCCAGATGCAACCTTAAAATCAGAGACAAGAGCTAAGTTGAAACAAGCATCATTCTTCGAGAAAGTAACTGGCAAGTGGAAATGTTTTAACAGTTCAGTGGTCTTCAGTGCATTATCTTGTGTGGGTTTCTCTCTCCCCTCCCTTGGTCTTAATTCTTACATGCAGGAGCATTGATCAGCAGACACATGTGAAAGGCCAGAGAAGCCAGACCCAGTAAGGAAAAATAATAGCTCATTTACTTTAAAATAAATAAACGACCAAACATTCCATTTAAATGTGGGGATTGGGAACTGCTAGTTCTTTCAGATGGTATTCTTCAGACTATAGGAGGAGCTTCCAGTTGAAATCATCAGTGGACAAATGAGGACAACAGGTGAATAAGCTTTTTTTCTGTACTTCATGCAAAGTTAGACCAGTTGTACACTCCCGCTTTATGCTGGACTACCTAGTTACCTAGTATGTGAGCAAGCTGTGTGTTGGCCTGGGGGTGGTGGGGTGAGGTGGGCGCTAAGCCTTTTCTTTAAGATTTTTCAGGTACCCCTCACTAAAGGCACTGAAGGCTTAAAGTAGGACAACTGGAGCCTTCCTGTGGCAAGAGACAACAAAACGCTATTGTAATAAGGTCATTAAAGTCAGCAGCCTAACCTGAATTTGTTAGCACTGAGGACTTGCCTCCATCTGTCTGGAGCGAGAAAGCTTGAGGCTCACTGGGCTCGATCTAACATTTACATGAAGCTGTTTTTATAGCAGCCCTTAATTAACAAAAGCCCAACTCCAGTGGCGTTTGAAGGGGAGGGAAAGGGGGAAAGCGGGCAACCACTTTTCCCTAGCTTTTCCAGAAGCCTGTTAAAAACAAGGTCTCCCCACAAGCGACTTCTCTGCCACATGGCCACCCCCTGCCTTTGGCCTAGCACAGACCCTTCACCCCTCGCCTCGATGCAGCCAGTAGCTTGGAGCCTTGTGCGGCCATGATGCATAATCGGTGTCAAGGTAACCGTGGTGCCGAGGTCGGTGGGTTGCACTACTAGACAAGGCCATTAAGAATTTGCCTGTAAAGTTGATTAAAGTCATGGCCAAATAGCTCTTAAGATCAAATACTTTACATTTGTAGTATGTACTCAATAACTAGAAAAGCAAGTTAAAACATGGTTGAATTGTACTGGGTGGGAACATGTAATAGGACAGGCCTTTAGTGTGGCGAGCTGCTGGGTGGGATTGCAAATACTTTCTGCTAAGACTTTTTCAGGTGATCATAACAGACTTGACCAAGCTAGCATCTTAGTGGAAGCAGATTCTCCAGTGTTCTTCAGTAGGGTTGTAAAAGGTTTTTCTTTTCCTGAGAAAACAACTTCTTGTTTTCTCAGGTTTTGCTTTTTGACCTTTCCCTAGCTTAAAAAAAAAAAGCAAAAGATGCTGGTGGTTGGCACTCCTGGTTCCCAGGACGGGGTTCAAATCCCTGCGGTGTCTTTGCTTTGACTTATGCCTGTCTCCAGGGCTCTGTTGTCTATAGAGATGGGCAGGTGCAGCAGGTGGGAATTAGCAACCGTACCCTAATGAATTCTAATAAAACTCTTGTGTCCTTGGCCAGCCAGGTACTCACTTGCTAATAAGTACTCAACCTTTATCAGGCTCCATGCATCTAGAGCTTAAAGAAGCCCCGATATTTAGTCATTTTAAAAGCTTGAAATAAATAAGTACCAAAAAGCTTCTTTGTGTTGGCTTGGTTCTTCTATTGTGGTTTGTGGTGTTGAACTAATTTTGCTCAAGGCTAGCATTAGCTGCGAGCCACCAGCGTCCTACTTGTCATTGTTTTGCTACAAGGCTTCCAACTCATCAAGTGTGGTTGTGAGGGATTTCTCTCCCCCCCCCCCCCCCCCTGCAGCTCGCAGGCCTTGCACTTCTCCAGGCAAGGGCTATTCTGACTTCCTTGTGTTAATTGGAGCGAGGAGGGGACCTGAGGAAATGATGGAGGGTGAGTGGGTTCCGTCCTAGAGGTCCAATTGTATCTAGGGGGCTAGATACTAGAGTGGGGGGCTGTCCTGGGCCCAGAAAGCCTCCCCTCTGGCTTCCAGTCATGACTTCGCCTCTTTTGCTCTGTCCATTCCCTGGGGTGACCCCATTTACTGGGATGAAGATGTACCCAGAAGGTTCCTTGTGTTGCTAGGCTGAAAGCCTGTCAACCCAAGGCTGCCCCCTACATTTTAAGCCTAGTTTAACAGTCACAAAAACTTCAAATGGCAGTGTCGTCTTCGCAAGATTTGGTCATGTAAATGAAGGTGCTGCAGGAGGGTACTGAGCAGTCCACACAGGCCATGAGACAAGGAAACTGCCCAAAGAAGTGCGATCTCTTTCCAGCCCACGCCTAGGCTTCAGGGGTGTGTGTGTGTTGTGTAATTAAGGGGGTTTGAACTGGGGACTGATTTGGCAGATGCTAAGCCACTTTAGCCAGGCTTGACCCTCCTATTCCTCATGCCTTGGCCTGAACACCCATAAGAGGTATTGTCTGCCACAGGCAGCCATTTGGGTTGTTGATTTAGCAGCCCAGAAAACTTGGAGTCAGGATTCTCTTTCTGGGGCCAGGAGTTTGGCCTAGTGGTTAAAGTGCTTGCCTAGCATGCATGAAGACCCGGGTTCAATTCCTTGGTACCACATACGTAGAAAAAAGCCGGAAGTGATGCTGAGGCTCAAGCACTGTCCTTGGACAGTGCTCGGGCCCCGAGCTCAAGCCCAGGACTGGCTGGGTGGGGGTAAGAAATATTTCTCCTTAGTTTAATCCTGTTACATTTGGTCTAAAAAAAAAACTGCAAGGGACAGGGAGTTAGTGGTAGAGTGCTTGCCTAGCATGCATAAAGACCTGCATTTGATTCCTTGGTACCACATAGAAAAAGCCAGAAATGGTGGTGTCGCTCAATGGTAGAGCTCTAGTCCTGAGAAAGCCCAAGGGTAGTGCTCAAGCCCTGAAGTTCAGGCCCCAAGACAGCCAAAAAAAAGCAGCTGGGTATGTGGCTTACTGGTAGAGTGCTTACCTAGCATGCATGAAGCTCTGGAGCTCTGGGTTTTATGCCTTAGTACTACATACAGAAAAAAGGTTGAAAATGGCTGAGTGCTGGTAGCTCGAGCCAGCAATCCTAGGCTACTCAGAAGGCTGAGACCTGAGGATCACATTTCAAAGCCAGCCCAGGTACATAAGTCCATGAGACTCTTAGACTTATCTCCAGAAAATGGGAAGGCAGTTGTCCCTGAGCTCTCCAGCTCAAGGCTAACACAACTGAGAACAAAAAAAGAAGGTTGCTGTGGCTCACGTCATAGAATACTAGCCGTGGGCAAAAGAAGCTCAGGGACAGCCCGAGTTCAAGCCCCAGGTATGGCACTCCTGTGCTCCCACACACAAGGTCCCATTGGGTTCTGGCTCTATGCTCTTAAATTCTTACTATAATGCTTTGTGTCTGCTGTGACTTGAAATGGAGGTACCCAAAGCAAGAAGTACTAGAGACATGTAGGCTTTGCTGCCATCTACTGAATAAGTGCAGTATTTCATAGACAGACCTTGGAAAAGGTTTGCTGGTTTGTTCAACAAACTTGTTTTTGCCAGTCCTTGGGTTGGAACTCTGGGCCTGGGCACCATCCCTGAGCTCAGGGCTAAAGTTTAAGCCACAGCTGTACTTTTGGCTTTTTGAGTAGTTTATTGCATGGTCTAGTGCATTTTCCTGCCTGGGCTGGCTTTGAACCGTGGTCCTCAGATGTCAGCCTACTTAGTAGCTAGGATTATAGGCGTAAGCCACCACTGCCCAGCTTTTTCTTTTTCTTTTTTGTGCCAATTCTGGGGCTTGAACTCAGGGCCTCGTCACTGTCCTTGAATACTTTCTGCTTAAGGCTAGCACTGCCACCCAAGCCAAGCCACAGCACCATTTCTGGTGTTTTCTGAGTAGATAGTATTGAAGAGTCAAAACCATGGCTGCATGCATTCTAAGCCAGCACTCTACCGCTAGACTCCTTTTTTTTTCTTTTAAACTTTGTAATTATTGCAGTAGAGCAGTAGCTTTGCGGTGAAGAGTTCAGGGACAGGGACAGTGCCCAGGCCCAGAGTTCAAGCCCTGCAAGTGAAAAAAGGGGGGATACTTTCATGTCAAAGTAATTAGTACCATGCTTCTCAGACATTGTCAGTCTTACTTTTCCCTGTTTTCCATCTCCATCTCTGTCCATAGGTTTCATAGCTTTTTTTTGGGGGGGGGGGCAGGTCATGGGGCTTGAACTCTGGGCCTGAGCACTATCCCTGAGCTCTTCAGCTCAAGGCTACCACCCTACCCTTTGAACCACAGCTCCACCTCCAGTTTTCTAATGGTTAATTGGAGATAAGCTTCTCAGGTCCTTTAGTGCCAGCTTTGAACTGTAATCCTCAGATCTCAGCCTCCTGAGTAGCTATGATTACAGGTGTGCGCCACCTTGCCTGGCTCCCATACTTCAGTTTTTCAATGTGATAACAGAGAGGTTACAGTGACATGTCAGATAAACAGTACATTTTTTTTCAACAATGTCACTCCTTCCCTCCCACACCCTGTTTTTCCCTCCTATCCCTACCCACAAGTACCATTGCTGCCTCTGTTCACTCTTTGTCTCCCCATTTCCATGCTTCCACTTGTCTTCCAGACACATGAGAGAATAACGCCAGGAACTGATGCCTCACACCTGTAATCATAGCTACTCAGGAAGCTGAGATCCAAGCATTGAAGTTCTAAGCCAGCCTGGGCAGGAAAGCCCATAAGTCTCATCTCCAATGAGCTACAGAAAACTGGAAGCAGAGCTGTGGCTCAAAATGATAGGTGTGCTAGCCTCGAGCACAAGAGCTCAAGGACAGTGTCCAGGCCCTATGACTGACCTAAGGAAGGAAAACAAAGAAAAAACTTATTACAATACAAACACGTTAACAGCTGCAGGTCATTCTGAAGGCCAAATGGGCGTACGTCCAGGACCCAGCACAACATACTAGCTCTGGAGCCACAGCCCCACTTCCAGCTTTTTCTAAGTATGTGGTACCAAGGAATGGAACCCAGGACTTGCTGTATACTAGGCAAGCACTCTACCACTAGGCTAAACTCCCAGCCCCATATTTTTTTTTTTACTTTATTGTATATTGAATACAATGACTGCATTTGTTCACCCTTCCAATTCTTTTGCCTCCCCCATCCCCCAAAAGACAGCAACAAAGCGAAAATAATACCACCAACCCTAAAACATGTTCCATTTGATAAATGATACTTTAGCTATTCCGAGGAGTTATACCTTGGGGTCCTCTCTCCCCTCTGTGTATCCTCATTTTTAACTTTCCCTCTTGAAGTACTGGGGATGAACTCGGGAACTCACACTTGCTAGAATTCTGGCTTGTGCTCTTAGCTTTTTCATTCATGTGGAAAGCATAGTGTTTTGCCACATGACCCACACCTCCACTTCCAAATTTATTTTGGCCAGTCCTGGGGCTTGAACTCAGGACCTCTGGGCACTGTCTCTGAGCTTCTTTTGCTCAAGACTAGCATGCTACCACTTGAACCACATCACCACTTCTGGCTCTTTCTGTTTATGTGGTACTGAGGAATTGAACCCAGGATTTCATGAATGTTAGGCAAGCACTCTACCACTAAGCCACATTTCTAGCTATGTACTTTTTTTTTTTTTTTTTTTTTTTTTTTTTTTTGCCAGTCCTTGGCCTTGAGCTCAGGGTCTGAGCACTGTCCTTGGGTTTTCTCAAGGCTAGAGCTCTACCACCTGAGCCACTGCACCACTTCCGGCATTTTTTCTATGTGTGTGGTACCAAGGAATTGAACCTGGGTCTTCAAGCATGCTAGGCAAGCACTCTACCACTAAGCCAAACTCCCGGCCCCTGTGTACCCAGTTTTAACATTTAAAAAAATTTTGCATTACTGGGGATTGAACTCATGGCCTCACACTTACTAGAACTCAGGGCTCATGATTCACGATTAGCTTTTTCTTTTTTTTTTTTTTTTTGCCAGTCCTGGGCTTGAGCTCAGGGCCTGAGCACTGTCCTTGGACTTTCTCAAGGCTAGAGCTCTACCACTTGAGCCTCAGCACCACTTCCAGCTTTTTTCTATGCATGTGGTACCGAGGAATCGGACCCGGGTCTTCATGCATGCTAGGCAAACACTTTAACCGCTAGGCCAAACTCCCGGCCCACGATTAGCTTTTTCTTTTACTGTCACTCACGTGGCCTAAACTCAGAGCCCGGTAGTATCCTTGATTTCTGAACTCAAGGCCTGGGCATTGTCTCTGAGCTCTTTTGCTCAGGGCTGGAGTTCTTCCACCTGAGTCCCAGCTCCATTTCCAGTTTTCTGCTGGTTAATGGAGATGAGACTCATGGACTTTCCTGCTGGCTCTAGATTGGGATCCTCAGATCTCAGCCTTCTGAGTAACTAGGATTATGGATGGGTGTGAGTCACCAGCACCAGACACAATTAGCTTTTTCATTCAAAGCTAAAAGTATAAAGAACACTGTACCACTTGAACTACACCTCCATTTCCTAACTCAGTGATAGCATATGATATATATCATATACTATATGTTACATAGTGTTACAGTACATTATGGGTAATACCTGAAACAGCATATGCTATATGATAGTATATTATTTATACTATAATGTACTATAATATGTATTACATGATAGTATATTATATATAAATATAAAGAGGAGAGGAAGGCATTCTTCACAGGAGTCTCTGTCTCTTTCTTCCTCTCCTCTAGTTCTGACTGGTTCTTGGAGGATCTGGTCCCCAATTTTGCCCTGGGATTCATGGGGCCATTATCTCCTACAAGAGATAATGGTGGCTCCAGCCAGAGTCCCAGCCGGTCTGAGCCACTAAGCTCATTCCTGTACTCCTAGCTACTCAGGGGTTGAGATATGAGCAGTTCAAAGGTAGGTGGGGCAGGAAAGTTCACCTGCAAGCCACAAGTAGAGCTATGCTTCAAAGCGGTAGAACCTGAAGCAAAAGACCTCAGGTACAGTGACGAGGCCCTGATTTAAAGCCCCATAACCACCACCAACAAATCTGGAGCTGGAGCTGTGATCCAGGAGGAGTGTCAGCTGTGAGTGAAAAAAGCAAATCAAAAGTGAGAAGCCAACGGGAAGTGGGGCTGTGGCTCAGGGGTAGGGTGGAAGCCTTGAGCTTAGGGACAGCACGCAGGTGCAGAATGCAAGCCCCATGACCCACACAAAATTAGGACTCACACTTGTACAGATAGGAGTGTTGTCACTTAGTGCAGGGCTCCAGGGAGTGGAGAGCTGACCGCTACACCCAAGTCTCCACATTACCCAGGTAGGACAATAGTACACAGTCACCATCTCCCTGCCTGGCTTCCCTTACCCACTTCATTTCTTTCCCCCCGTTGGTTGTGAGACTTGAACTCTGAGCATGGGCATTGTCCCTGAGCTCTTCAGCTCAAGGCTACCACACTGTCCCTTGAACCACAGCCCAAACCACTTCTGGTTTTCTGGTGGTTAATTGCAGATTAAGAGTCTCATGGACTTTAGTGCCTGTGCTGGCTTTGAGTCATCACAACCCGCAGATCACAGCCTCCTGCATAGCCAGGATTATAGGTGTGAGCCACTGCACCTGCCACCCACCTCATTTTATTGTTTTGATTTCAGTTCTTCTTCCTTGGCTTAGAAATGTTCCCATTGTATTTTCAGTCCTTCAGTGTCTCCCTTATATTCCAAACTGGGACACCTAAAACTCTACTAAGTTAGGGCTCTGTGCCCTTCTCCCCAGGATCCAGGACAAGTCTGCTTTCCAGTATGTTACTCTGTAACTGCCTGGGCTCTACTTCCATCTCTAAGAAACCTTACAATATGCGGGTGCTGATGGCTCGTGTGTGTGTGTGTGTGTGTGTGTGTGTGTACATACTCAGGCCCTGCTTTGTGTGTGTGCTCAAGGCTAGTTCTCTAATGCTTGCTTAAGCTCCCGCTCCACTTTGGGATTTTTGGTGAACTTTCCTGGCAAGGCTGACTTCAAGTTGTGATCCTCAGCTCTCCTCCTCCTGAGTAGTTAAAGATAACCGGCTGGGTCACTGACACCAGACTGACAGTTCTGGAGCCTTTCAGCCTCATATCCATTTTGGTTGTCACAGGTGCAATGTCTACGTCTGCCAGCAGAGGGCGCGGGGAGCCGTGTTCTGGAGGCGAAGGCGCCGCCTGGGCGCCCCCTGGCGGGCGGCCTCGCATGGCTGTGGCTGCTCCAGCGGGGCCTGCCCTCCCCCAGCACAGCTTTTCCAGCGCTGTGGGTCACCGGCCACCAGCATCCAGTGGCAGCTGCTTCCCGTCCACCACACCAAGTCCACTTTTGAAGTATGCAGTGCTTCTTGGGAAATGTTTCCCCACACACACAACCCTAGAGGATGATTTTCCAGAATGTTCCATGAGGCCAATGCAGCACTAAGTAACTTCTCTGCCATCTGACCAACAGTGTCAGGATCTCTGGTCCCTTGGGGGAACGGGGGGGGGGGGGGGTCTTTCCCCACTCAACACTCCTGATGGAGGATACTTTATGTCTCCCATTCCTGTTTGTTTCTTGGTGCTCAAGGCTAGCAATCTACCACTCAGGACACTGATCCAGTTTCTATTCCTGTATTTTTAAGAGTTCCTTTTACCTTCTACTAATTAATCCTTCCTCCCTCTTTCAAGACTCTCAATTCTGTTGTAGTGAATAAAACTTACATTAAAATTTCCCTAACTGGGCCGGGAGTGTGGCCTAGTAGTAGAGTGCTTGCCTAGCATGCACAAAGCCCTGAGTTTGATCCCGTGGAACCACACACAGAAAAAAGCCAGAAGTGGAGCTGTGGCTCAAGTGGTAGGGCTCTAGCCTTGAGAAAGCCCAAGAACAGTGCTCAGGCCCTGAATTCAAGCCTCAGGACTAACAAACACAAAAAAAATTCCCTAGGACTGGGTGCCTTGGCTCACGCCTGTAATCCTAGCTACGCAGGAGGCTGAGATCTGAGGATCATGGTTCAAAGCCAGCCCCAGCTTTAAAGAACTTGAGACTCAACTCAAATTAATCATTAGAAAACAGGAAGTGGGGTTGTGGTTCCAGGGGTAGTGCCACAGCCTTGAGCTGAAGAGCTCAGAAACAGCACTTAGGCCTCGAGTTCAAGTCCCATGATGAACCAAAAAACAAAAAAATTCCCTAGGGCTGGGATGTAGCTCAGTGGCAAAGCCCTTGCCTAGTAAGAGCAATGTCCTGGGTTCAATCCCAGTACCACAAAAGAAAAGAAAAAATTCCCTCATCAAATTACTTGGTCATTTCTCTCACCTCTTGGATCCAGGAATAGGGAAGCACTTCATACTCCTCAGTGTTGAGGACTGGAAGCAGCAATGCAGAAGAAAGTGTTCCTGGAAAGCGTTGTCACTATCACCCCCTCCAACATTCCTACCACCACGTCATCACGTGACTACTGTTCTCACCACCGCCGTGACCACCATCAGTACCATCTTACCATACAGATCTACAGCACAGCCTCATTAACTTGCTCCGGCTCCACAGAGGTGAATTTGAGTCATTCTATTCCTGCAGAACATTCGTATTATTCCAATTTTCCATTACTACAGACAGCCCAGTGGCCCTGCACCTGTGCCAGGCTTGAGTCCAGGTAGCTGCTGAGATAACATTATATTGACTAAAAACCACCATAGGAATTGAATATTCTTGGGCTCTTGCCCTACTGCAAATACCCTGAAGAATCACAGAACTCCAGCCGCCCCCCCCCCTGCATTATTCCATGCACAAGCTCTCAGGTTGTGGCTCACCTCCTCAACAGGATGAGTTGCTCAATTCTGGCACCTGAGACCTCTACTTACTCCTCTCTCCCGCTCAGTGACAGAAAACCCTCCAAGCTCCAGCAGTGCCTACTGCATCACAACAATGTGGTCACTGACTTGAAGCCACGGAAGGGGGTTTCTAGCTGTCATTTTTTTTTACCCCTCTTGAAACAGTATCTCACTATGTAGCCCAGGCTGGACTCAAACCAGCAACCCTCCTCCCTCATTTTCTCAAGTGCTGGATTACAGATATGTGCCATCATACTGAACGCTGAGATTTCTACAGGTGTCCTGAACAGCCCACCCTGTCTGATGTTTCCTCTGCATGACTGTCCTGTCTGCATGACAGGTACTTTTTTAGTATGTACCAGTACTAGGGCTTGAACTCAGGTCCCGTGTGCTGTCCCTTACCCTTTTCACTCAAGGATGGCACTCTAACCACTTGAAGCACAGTTACACGTTTTGGTGGTTAGTTGGAGATGAGAGTCTTATGGACGAGCCTCTGGTTGGCTTTGAACCATCATCCTCTTCTGTGTCAGCTGGGAGATGGGGGAAGCAAGACTCTATGAACACATAGGATCTTCCCGAGTCCCCACAGCCAGTGAAAGGCTGGGCCAGGTTTCAACCCAGGTCTGCCTGACTGGCATCCTTGGCCCTTCTTGAGAAGAAAGGAAAGATGGAGTCTGCCACGCCCCTTTCGTGGTATAAAGGCCAGTTTAGGGGACCGGCCATAGCCAGGTCAGCTAAACCTATTAACCACCGCTCCCCACACCCGCTTACCCCGGTCGGGCCCCGCCCCCGACAAGGCCCCGCCCACCGGAGGCCCCGCCCCCGCGGAGCCCCGCCCCTTCCCTCCCCGCCCCGCCCCGCCCCGGCTCGGGCTGCCGGAGGACCCGGAGCTGAGGCGCCCGAGCCCGCCGCGGCGGCCGGGACGATGTGGTTCTTCGCGCGGGACCCGGTCCGGGACTTCCCGTTCGAGCTCAGCCCGGAGCCCCCCGAGGGCAGCCCGCCAGGGCCGTGGGTCCTGCACCGAGGCCGCAAGAAGGTGAGGTTTGGCGCCGCTCCACAGGCCGCGGCCGACCTCGGCCTTGCCTAGTCGGCGTCGCCGGCCCCGCCGCGTCGCGCCCGGCCTGACGTGGCGACCGGGGCTCCGGGGCAACGGGCCGGGGAGGGGGCGGGCGGTGCCGACGTGGCGGGAGGCCCGGGTGCGGGACGGACGGGCGGACAGACCTGGGGTGACCGGGCCGAGGCCGGCGGCGGCCCTCTCTGTCCGCCCGGACGGGGTCCGCGTCGAGGGACAGCCCGATCCCCACCCCTCCTGCCGCTCCGTCCTCCCCCAGGCCACAGGCAGCGCGGTGTCCATCTTCGTGTATGACGTGAAGCCCGGCTCGGAAGAGCAGACCCAGGCCGCCAAAGCTGCCTTCAAACGCCTCAAAACGCTCAGGCACCCCAACATCCTGGCCTACATCGATGGGCTGGAGGTATCTGCTTGCCACGCTGCCCATCTCCTGTCTCGCGCCTTCTCCTGTCTTCACCCAGTCTCCATCAGTGGATTTCAGCCCCATTTGGTTTCTGCCTCTTCACTACCTCACTCCCTGTTCCCTCGAGTCCTCCTCCCTGCTCTGATACCCCCAACTCCTTCTCCAGACAGAAAAGTGCCTCCACGTGGTGACAGAGGCTGTGACCCCCCTGGGAATGTACCTCAAGGCCCGCGTGGAAGCTGGTGGCCTGAAGGAGCATGAGCTGTCCTGGGGGCTACACCAGATCGTGAAAGCACTCAGCTTCCTGGTCAACGACTGCAACCTCATCCACAACAATGTCTGCATGGCTGCTGTGTTTGTGGACAGAGCGGGCGAGTGGAAACTTGGGGGCCTGGACTACATGTACTCGGCCCAAGGCAATGGTGGGGGACCCCCACGGAAGGGAATCCCTGAGCTGGAGCAGTATGACCCCCCAGAATTGGCTGACAGCAGTGGCAGAGCCGTCAGAGAGAAGTGGTAGGTGTTCTGGAGGCTCCAGCATCTTTGTACCCCTAAACTAGCTGGCACTTCCCTGATGAAAACAGGGTTTTAGGAAAGGGGCCTTTCCCACGCTTCTAGTGTTCTTACAGCAGTAGGGTAGAGTGGACACAGGCTTCTGGTTAGATGCTTTTGACTTTGAAAGCCTTTTTCTTTTGTCAGTTGTGGGACTTGAACACTCAGTCTGGGCATTGTTCATGAGCCCTTCAGCTCAAGACTCCACTCTATCCCTTTGAACCAGGATTCTCAGATTTCAGTCTCCTGAGTAGCTAGGATTACAGGCGTGAGCCAGCGCACCTGGCTTTTTTTTTTTGGCCAGGCCTGGACACTGTCCTTGGACACATTTTGCTCAATGCTAGCACTTTGCCACTTGAGCCACAGTGCCACTTAGAGCTTTTTCTGTGTATGTGATACAGAGGAATTGAACCCAGGGCTTCGTGCTTGTTAGGCAACCACTCTACCACTAGGCCACCTTCCTTACCCCCACGCCCAGGTTTTTATTTTTGTTTTTTGTTTTTTTGCAAGTCCTGGGCTTGAGCTCAGGGCCTGAGCACTGTCCTTGGACTTTCTCAAGGCTAGAGCTCTACTACTTGAGCCTCAGCACCACTTCCAGCTTTTTTTTCTATGTATGTGGTTACTGAGGAATCGAACCCAGGTCTTCGTACATGCTAGGCAAGTACTCTACCACTAGGCCAAACTCCTGGCCCTCACCCCCAGCTTTTGAAAGCCTTTTGACCTGGGATACAAGATGTACAACATGCCCTTATTTCTCTGACCCTTAGATCCTTTTTACTTTCTTTCTTTTTTTTTTTTGGTGAGTCATGGGGCTTGAACTCTGGGCCTGGGCACTGTTCTCCTGAGCTCTTCAGCTCAAGGCTACCACCCTACCCCTGGAGCCACAGCCCCATTTCCTCTTTTCTACTGATTAATTGGAGATGAGAGTCTCAAGGTCTTTAGTGCTTGGGCTGGCTGGCTTTGAACCAGTGTTCCTCATATCTCAGCCTCCAGAGTAGCTAGGATTATAGTCGTGAGCCACCACTCTGGGCTTTTTACATTTTTCCTCCTCTTCCTCCTCCTCCTTCTTTTCCCTCTTCTTCTTTCTTCTTCTTCCTCTTCTTCTTTTTTGTGTGTATGCCAGTCCTGGGACTGGGCTCAGGGCCTGGGTGCTGTCCTTGGGCTTTCTCAAGGCTAGAACTCTACCACTTGAGCCACAGCACCACTTCTGGCTTTTTTCTATGAATGTGATACAGAGGAATTGAACCCTGATCTTCGTGCATGCTGGCAAGCACTCTACCACTAGGCCAAACTCCCAGCGCCTCGCTCTACCTTTTTGATCCACAGTCCCTTGTCTGGCCTTTGGTGGTTAGTAGAAGGTAAGAGTCTCATAGACTTTCCGCCTGGGCTATTCTCAGATTTCATCCTCCTGGGTATCACGGACTACAGGTGTAAGTCACCAGTGCCTGACTCACCCTCAAGTTAATCTGTTTATGCATGCAACTGGGAAATCAGTTGCTTAGGGTTATGGACTAGCTGAAGGCCTGCCATGATTGAAGGCTGGCAGTGGTAGGTGTGGGTATCTGAGAGGCTCTGGGTTATGCCCACAGGTCAGCAGACATGTGGCGCTTGGGCTGCCTCATCTGGGAAGTCTTCAATGGGCCCTTACCTCGGGCAGCTGCCCTCCGCAACCCCGGGAAGGTAAGCATTCAGCCCCTCATCACTCCACCCTGTGCCCTTTCTGCCATCTTCCTTCCTCCACCCCTTTGCCTACATTGAGCCTTCCCTTTCAGATCCCCAAGTCCCTGGTGCCCCATTACTGTGAGTTGGTGGGAGCTAATCCCAAGGTGCGTCCCAATCCGGCCCGCTTCCTGCAGAATTGCCGGGCACCCGCTGGCTTCATGAACAACCGCTTTGTGGAGACCAACCTCTTCCTGGAAGAGATTCAGGTGAGTGCCCCTGCTCTCGTGGGCTTGTCACTGTCCCCCATGCCACCTTTCAGGTATTAGAACCTCTGAAGGCAAACATGAACTGTGCAGTTAGGCCTTTAGGTATAAGCTGGGCTCAGCGCCTGTTTCATAGGGGAGCAGAGAAGAGTCCAAGAGTTTAAAGTAAAGTACACAGCCCAGTTCTCCGTGTTATCTATGGGAATTGGGTCCTGGATTCCTCAGGAAAACAAAGCCACAGATGCCCAGGTCACTCATATGACATGCCTATGACCTACATTCTCCTATGGTCTTTCTTTTCTTCTTTCCCCCAGTCCTGGGGCTTGAACTCAGAGCCTGGGCACTGTCCTTGAACACTTTTTGTTCAAGGCTAGCACTCTGCCACTTGAGCCACAGCGCTACTTCTAGTTTTTTTCTGTGTATGTGGTTCCAGGGAATCAAACCCAGGGCCTCGTGCATGCTAGGCAAGCATGCTACCACTAGGCCACGCTCCCAGCCCTCCTATGGTCTTTAGTTTGTAGTAGGAATCAAACCTAGAGACGTGTGCTTTTTTTTTTTTCTTTTGAGGCCTATCTGGATGAATTATAAAACCTATGTCAACAGTAACTAAACTATATTGTTCGAGGAATAATGACATGAATATGCCTATGTATGCTCAGTACAGTTAATTATTTATTTATTTTTGGTGCCAATCCTAGGGCTTGAACTCAGGACCTGGGCACTGTCCCTGAGTTTTTTTTTTTGGTTGGTTGTGAGGCTTGAACTCTGGGCCTGGGTGCTATCCCTAAGCTCTTCAGCTAAAGGCTCGTGCTCTAACCCTTGAGCAAAGCAAGCACCACTTCCAGTCTTCCAGTGGTTAATTGGAGATAAGAGTCTCACAGTCTTTAGTGTCCGGGGCGGCTTTGAACCTTGATCCTCAGGTCTCAGCCTCCTGAAGAGCTAGGATTACAGGCATGAGCCATTGCACCTGGCCTATACCTGAATTTTTGTGCTTAAGTCTAGTACTGTACCACTTGAGAGTCACAGTTCCACTTCTGGCTTTTTGGTGGTTAATTGGAGATAAGAGCTTGGGCTGGCTTCAAACAGTGATCCTCAGATCTTAGCCTCCTGAGGATAACAGGAGTGTGGTGCCCAGTTCAATCAGTGCAGTTTTTTTGTTTTGTTTTGTTTTGTTTTCCAATCCTGGGGCTTGAATGCAGGGCCCAGGCACTGTTCTTAGCCTTTCTCATGGCTAGCACTCTACTGCTTGAACCACAGCACCACTTCTGGCTTTTTCCATATATGTAGTACCCAGGAATCGAACTTAGGAATTCATACATGCTAAGCAAGTACGCTACCAGTAGGCTATGCCCCCCATCCCCACCCCCCCTTTTTTTTCCTGGGCCTGGGCTCTGTCCCTAAGGTTTTTTTGCTCAAGAGTAGTACTCTACCACTTGAGCCCAGGCTCAGACTTCAAGACCCACGATCAACAACAACAACAAAAAGGGAATTTCATGGACTTTCCTGCCGGGGCTGGTATTAAACTATGATCCTCAAATTAGCTTCCAGGGTGGCGGGGATTCCAAGTGTAAGCCATGGGCGCCCGGCCCCCTCCGTTCTCTGAGCATCAGTTTCTTCATGTGCGTTGTAAGCTGCTGTGGAGGTGATGCAGATGAAGGGCCTGTTCCCCTGTGGTCTGTTCTTTTGGTAGAGCTAAAGCGGGTGGTGCACACCTTAATGCTGTCTCCTCAGGAGTCTGAGTCCTGAGGGACCAAGATTGGATGCCAGTCTAGGCAGAGAAGTCTTTTAGGCTCTATCTCCAGTTAATCAACAACAACAACAAAAGCAAGAGCACCAGCTATGAGGAGAAAAGCCAAGTGAGAGTTTAAGGTTCTAAATCGAACCCTCAATAGCAGCAAAAACAAACCCAAAACATATAGTTGCTGATAGGCTCCTGGTGTGCCAGGCACTGTGTTGGCATCTTTTTTTTTTTTGGTCCATCTTGGAACTTGAACTCAGGGCCTTGGTATCATCCCAGAGTTCTTTTTTTTGGGTGGGGGGAGCGGTTATGGGGCTTGAACTTGGCCTGGGCACTATCCCTGAGCTCTTTGGTTCAAGGCAACCACACTACCATTTTTATTTTTATTTTTATTTTTTGTGGGTCTTGGGCTTGAACTGGGCCTGGGTGGTGTCCCTGAGCTCTTCAGTTCAAGGCTACCACCCTACCCCTGGGCCTGGGTGCTTTCCCTGAGCTCTTCAGATCAAGGCTATCTCCCTACCCTCACACCAAGCCCTACTTCCTGTTTTCTAGAGGTGAATTGAAAATAAGGGTCTCAGGTTCTGGCTAGGAGTTTGGCCTAGTGGTAGAGTGCTTGCCTAGCATGCAAAAAGACCTGGGTTCAATTCCTTGGTACTACATACAGAAAAAAGCTGGAAGTGGTGCTAAGACTCAAGTGGTAGAGCTCTAGCCTTGAGAAGTCCAAGGACAGGTTTCAGCCCCTGAGCTCAAGCCCAGGACTGCAGGAAAAAAAAAAAAAAAAAAGAAGAGTCTCAGGTTCTTTTTTGTTAGGGAGAGTCTAACTAGTGGCTTAACTTGAGTTTAAATTCTATAATCCTCTTGCCCTTACCACTTGAGTACTGAGATACGGGCATGACCCACCCTATTTGCTTGCTGGTAGCTTTGTATGCATTTTTCTTTTTTAGTTTTGCAAAGTGTATTGAACATGAATAAGATTCTAAAAGTGGAGACCTTGCCATACTAAACTCAGATCCAATGTTCTATCATTCCCTTATAATTTGATGTACTACATAGTTTAGTATCTGCTGTGCAAGGAGGTTCATTATGGTATTTCCATACGTACATAATGTACTCCAATCAAATTAACACTATTACTTTTTACCTTCCCGAGGCTTGAACTCAGCCTGGGTTTTATCTTTGAGCTTCTTTGTCCTCAAGGCTAACACTATCACTTGAGCCACAGCTCTACTTCTGGCCCTTTGGGTAGTTTATTGGAGGTAAGTGTCTCATGGACTTTATTGCTCAGGCTGGCTTTGAACTGAGAGCCTCAGATCTGTTTCCTGAGTAGCTAGGATTACAGGTGTGAGCCATCTGCACTCAGCCCAATATAAGACCTTATTTTTATTTATTTATTTATTTTTTTGCCAGTTCTGGGCTTGAGCTCAGGGCCTGAGCACTGTCCTTGGACTTTCTCAAGGCTAGAGCTCTACCACTTGAGCCTCAGCACCACTTCCGGCTTTTTTCTATGTGTGTGGTACCAAGGAATCGAACCCGGGTCTTCATGCATGCTAGGCAAGCACTTTAACCACTAGGCCAAACTTCCGGCCCATAAGACCTTTAAAAAAAAAAAAAAATTATACAGGGACCGGGAGTTTGGCCTAGTGGTTAAAGTGCTTGCCTAGCATGCATGAAGACCCGGGTTCGATTCCTCGGTACCACATACATAGAAAAAAGCCGGAAGTGGTGCTGAGGCTCAAGTGGTAGAGCGCTAACCTTGAGAAAGTCTAAGGACAGTGCTCAGGCCCTGAGCTCAAGCCCAAGACTGGCAAAAAAAAAAAAAAAAAAAAAATTATACAATAAAAAAAAAAAATAAAAAAAATTATATTTGCCCCCATTTCCTTCTCCTTTCACTGTTTTCACTTATGTGCATTTTCTGGCTAAAGGCTCAGAGGTTAAAGAATTTCTATGAAGTGTATGAGGTAGAAGAGTTCCTCTCCCATTTTACAGATGGGAGCACTTGCCCCAGGTCACAGGCTAAGTGGGAAAGCTAGGCTTTGAACCCAGGCAGTTAGGCTCTGGGATTTTACTCCTGTTCCTTCAGTCTGGCTTGAACCTCTGTCCTTTGTTCCCTCAGATCAAAGAGCCAGCTGAGAAGCAAAAGTTTTTCCAAGAGCTGAGCAAAAGCCTGGACTCCTTCCCCGAGGACTTCTGCCGGCACAAGGTGCTGCCCCAGCTGCTGACCGCCTTTGAGTTTGGCAGTGCTGGCGCTGTGGTCCTCACACCCCTTTTCAAGGTGAGTGGGGTCAGGGCCCCTGTGAGGGAGACCTGAAAGGCCTGGAGTCTCAGGAGCTGTGGGGACCAGAGAACTGGCCAGCATCTGAGCTGCCCAAGAGAAGGACTTCAGTTGGGGACAGTCCTGCTGCTAGGGTGAACTGCCCAAGCCCTGTCAAGACAAAGTAACGCTCACACAGGACAGCTTCCATCTGTGCTGGTGTTTAAGGTCACCTAATCGGCTCTGGGACACTTGCACCTGGAGAGAGTAGCTAGGATCACAGGTGGGAGCCACTGGGGCCCAGCCTGCCCTTCCTCTTGACCACACCGGTCCTCGACTTCTAGGGCAGGATTCTCCCCGCTTCCTTTATCCTGGTGACCCTTGCTGGGGCACCCACCCTTCCCCATCCTGCCCATTCCAGGGGACTCCTTTTCCTTGAAGGGACTTGAGGAAGGGGATAGCCAGTCAATCCTGTTGAGTTGGATCCCCAGAAATTATGGGCACCCCTCTGTGTGCCAGTGTTGTCCAGTCACCTATTTTATTGGGGCAGTCGTGGTGCATTCAGCAGACTCCTGGCAGACCCAGAAAGGTGAAGGCCCAGTATGCGCACAGGAGGCTGCTGAGGAAATAATGCACCGTCCTCACCCTGGGAAGACCCTGCTGCCATGCATGTGGTTGAGCCCCCTTCCTGCCCCTCCCCTCAGGTGGGCAAGTTCCTTAGTGCCGAGGAGTATCAGCAGAAAATCATCCCTGTCGTGGTCAAGATGTTCTCGTCCACTGACCGCGCCATGCGTATCCGCCTCCTGCAGCAGGTGAGAGCCTTGGCCGGGCCCTGCCCTGGCTGTGGGGGAAGCACCTGCCTTACCTCCAGCTCTAGGCGTTGGCTAGAGCCCCCACCCTGCCTACACTTAGACCCCTGAAGCCCTTGTCCTGAACTCTACCCAGGAAGGATCAGGGAGGCCAGGCTCCAGGGCTCAGGTCCCCGGGCCTTGGCTCTGTCACTCTGACCCTGTAAGCTGGGGATGCACCTCTTATGCTGGGAGCATTAGATTATTAGGTTCTAGAGTGGTGGGAGATTCTTGTGAGGCAGAAAAACAGGTGTCAATCCCCACCCAACTACCAAATCCACGAGCCCTCCTAAGGCCAAATACATGGGTCAGGAAGCTGGCCTAGCCAGCCAGCACCTGCATGATGGCCAAACTAAAGCCAGCGTGGCCGATGTGTTCTCACCCTCTGCCCCGGGCCACAGATGGAGCAGTTCATCCAGTACCTCGATGAGCCAACCGTCAACACCCAGGTCTTTCCCCATGTGGTGCATGGCTTCCTGGACACCAACCCTGCCATCCGGGAGCAGACAGTCAAGGTAGGTGTGGCCAGGCCAGGAGTGGCTATGCTGGTTTTCCAGCATGTGAAGAGGGCTCTCCAGAACATAGACGCCGTTTTCAGCCTGTCGATCTGAAGCTGGGGGATGTGCTGCTCTGCTCTGTGTGTGTGCGTGCACGCGTGTGCATGCATGTGCATGCGTGTGCACAAGTCCAGGCCATGGGTCTTTCCCGCAGTGCTGCAGAGGGGTGTACCACTAAGTAGTAATGATAAAAAAAAAAAAAAGTATGGGGCCATGTGCCAGTGGCTCACAGCTATAATCCCAGCTACTTAGGAGGTTGAGATCTGAGGATCATGGTTCAAAGCCAGCCCTAGTAGGACAGTTTGTGAGACTCTTATCTGCAATGAAACCAAAAAACCAGAAGTGGAGCTGTGGCTCAACTGGTAGAGTGCCAGCATTGAGCAAAAAGCCCAGAGACAGCATCCAGGCTCTATTGCAAGTCCCGCTAGTATTGGGGTGTGCGTACACACACACACACACACACACACACACGACTACCTCTTTATCTACTAGGTGACTTGGAGGAAATGCAAAGGCCCTGAGGCTAAGAGAAGTACAACAGCAAAAAATTTAGTGCAGCGATAGGGGAATGGTGTAGAAAGTACAATAAGACCAGTAGTGATGGGATAGGCGCTGGGGCCTTTTCAGGCTTGGCACATTCATTGGAATTGAAACCACAGCTAGACTCAATTGTTGAGCTGAGTAGCAGCACGGTCTGATTCATTTAGGAGTCACTGTATTGCTGTGTGGTGAACTGACTGTCAACTGGACATTGGGACTGTTGCAGTGGTCCAGATGAAAGGTGGTAGTAGCTGGTGGTATGTGGGGCCACGTCTGAAATTGGAGCTGCTGGTATTTGCTGAGAGTCAAAGATGGCTTTGAGGCATCTGGCTTGACCTACAAGAAGGTTCTAAACATTGTTACCTTTTCCTGAGAGATCCAAGATGCAGGGTTTTAGAAAGAGGTTGAACCCAAGCTCAACCAAGCTGTGCTAGACAGCCAAGTGGGCCTGTCCAGCTGCCTATGGTTGTGCATGTGTGGAGTTTAGGGAAGAAATCTGGGTGAGGAATGCATGTTGGGGGCCATGTTCACTTTCTGCAACTGGGACAAAACGGAGGAAAGATATGCTTTAGTTTCAGGCATGGCCACTTGGTTCCATGGTTCCATTGCTTCTAGGCTTGTGGTGAATGAAATACTAGTGAGAGTGGGTGCAGAGCCATTCATTCACCTCCTGGTTAGAGGCAGAAGAGGGGGCTGGGGCCAGGACAAGGTATGGCTCCCAAGCCCATCAACTTGCCCTGCCCCCTAGTGTTCACACCCCTCATAGTCCATGGAATTAGGAACCCAAGAATGCATTCCTTCATTGAGGAAGTCTTTTTCCCCCCCAGTCCCCGGGCTTGAACTCAGGGCCTGGGCACTGTCCTTGGGCTTTCTCAAGGATAGTACTCTATTACTTGAGCTACAGCACCACTTCCGGCTTTTTCTCTGTATGTACTACTGAAGAATCGAACCCAGGGCTTTGTGCATGCTAGGCAAGCACTCTGCAACTAGGCCACACTCCCAGCCTTCCCCCACCCCACTTTTTTTTTTCCAGTCCTGGCTTGAGCTCAGGGCCTGAGCACTGTCTTGGACTTTCTCAAGGCCAGAGCTCTACCACTTGAGCCTCAGCACCACTTCCAGCTTTTATCTATGTATGTGGTACCAAGGAATCAAACCCAGGTCTTTGTGCATGTTAGGCAAGCACTTTAACCACTAGGTTAAACTCCTGGTCCCCACCCCACTTTTTAAAAAAAATATACGGATACTGGGGCTTAAACCCAGCACTTGGCACTCTTTTTCTTTTCCTTCCTTCCTTCCTTCCTTCCTTTCATTCTTTCCTTCTTTCTTTCTCTTTCTTTCTTTCCTTCCTTCGTTCGTCCTTCCTTCCTTCCTTCCTTCCTTCCTTCCTTCCTTCCTTCCTTCCTTCCCTCCCTTCCTTCCTTCCTTTCTTCCTTTCTTCCTTCCTTCCTTCCCAGTCCTGGAGACTAAACTCAGGGTCTGGGCACTCTCCTTGGACTTTTCTCAAGGCTAGAGCTCTACCACTTGCGCCTCAGCCCCACTTCCAGCTTTTTTTTAAGAGTCTTTGGGATTTGTCTGCCTTGAATGGCTGTGAGCTGAGATCCTCAGATCTTAGCCTCCTAAGAAGTTAGAATTACAGAGGATCAAGGTTCAAAGCCAGCCCAGGCACAAAAAGATCTGAGACTCTTATCTCCAGTTAACCTCTAGAAAATGGGAAGTGGGGCTTGGCTCAAAGGTAGGGTGGTAGCCTTGAGCTGAAGAGCTCAGGGACAGCACCCAGGCCCAGGGGTAGGGTGGTAGTCTTGAGCTGAAGAGATCTAGGACAGTGTTCAAGTTCAAAAGTTCAAGCCCCATGATCTACAAAAAAAAAAAAAAAAAAAAAAGCAGGGGGCTGAGAATTTGGCCTAGTGGTAGAGTGCTTGCCTAGCATTTATGAATGAAGATCCAGATTCGATTCCTCAGTACCACATACATAGAAAAGGCAGGAAGTAGTGCTGTGGCTCAAGTGGTAGAGCTCTAGCCTTGAGCAAAAGAAGCTTAAGGACAGTACCCAGGCATGGAGTTTAAGCCCTAAGAATGACGGAAAAAATAAGAAAAAGGAATGGAGTACAGGAAGAAGAGGACAGAGGAGAAATGGACCTAGCAGTGTGATTATGCCTCTGAGGCCTTACTTTAAATCGAGGGCAGAGAAGTAGGGGATCCCCTTGCTCCACTTGCCGAATGAGGCAGGTCCCAGCCTGGTGGGTTTTGCAGGGCTCTGGCAGGGCTGCCAGGAGCCTCTCTCCCAGGAGTCCCTTCTTGCCATGGTCTACAGTACTTACTGTCCTCTTCACCCCACAGTCCATGCTGCTTCTGGCCCCAAAACTCAACGAGGCCAACCTCAATGTAGAGCTGATGAAGCAGTTTGCCCGGCTGCAGGCCAAGGATGATCAAGGCCCCATACGATGCAACACAACCGTCTGCCTGGGCAAAATCGGCTCTTACCTCAGCGCCAGCGTGAGTGTCCTGAGAGCTGCCCCAGAACCATGGCCTCCTCTGGAGCCAGGAGCCTGCATATGTAGGCTCTCCTCCCAGTTGCCAGGCCTGGCACAGGTCTGAGCTCTTAGACACAGTGGGCTGCGCCAGTAGCAGGCGGAGCTACAATCTGAGCCCAGAAGTGGTTGTCCCCAACACTGTTTCTCCTCAGCCAGAGTTTAGGAACTGGGTTCATACTGGGCCCAGGAGACCCATAGTCCCAGCCCCAGGTAGCTGCTGCTCGGGCCCTGTGGTTGAGACAGCATGAAAGCCCAGTAGTCTGGAAGAAGCCAGATCCGGGGGTTTAAGTCATCTCATTTACATGGCTGGTGTAAATCTGCAATGCTAGACTTCAGGGGTCCCATGACTGCTCGCTCAAATCAGGAGCTACAGGGTGTAATGTGGGCCCTACACTTAGTTCTCTTCCTTTTCTCCCCTCCCTGCCCCAGACTAGACACAAAGTCCTCACCTCTGCCTTCAGCCGGGCCACTAAGGACCCATTCCCACCATCCCGGGTTGCAGGGGTCCTGGGCTTTGCTGCCACCCACAACCTCTACTCAATGAAAGACTGTGCCCAGAAGATCCTGCCAGTGCTCTGTGGCCTCACTGTGGATCCTGAAAAATCTGTACGGGACCAGGTGAGACTGGGCCCTGGGATGTGGCTCTAGGGACTCTCTGGTCCCTCGCCAGCCTGGCAGGCTCTCAGGAATCCTGGAGACTGGGAAGGTGGCTTAGTGGTAGAGTGCTTGCCTAGCATGCATGGAACCCTGGGTTCAATCCCTCAGTACCACATAAACAGAGTCAGAAGTGGTACCATGGCTCGAGTGGTAGAGCACTAGCCTTGAGCAAAAGCAGCTCGGGAACAGTGCCCAGGCCTGCGTTCAAGCCCCAGGACTGGCGAAAATGGAACCTTGGAGCCACCAGCTTGGCCCCTTGCTACCCCACAGGCCTTCAAGGCCATTCGAAGCTTCCTGTCCAAATTGGAGTCGGTGTCAGAAGACCCCACCCAGCTGGCAGAAGTGGGTGAGTGCCCCTGGCTGGTGTTCCCTCGCCCGCTGCCACATCCTTGCCTGTCACCCGGTGTGTCCCACCCCCGCTGCGGTGACTGAAAGCCAGAAGCACTTCAGTGAGTGCCCCTAACCTCCCCGTCCTATAGCTGGAAGGGCTGTGGGGGGTCTGGCAGAGGGCTGCCAGGGGCCCCTCTGTTTCAGGTCCCCCTCATAGGGCCTAAGTTGCCCATCCCCGCCTCTGTCTCCACGCTGTTCAGAGAAGGATGTCCACGCCGCCTCCAGCCCTGGGGTGGGAGGAGCTGCAGCAAGCTGGGCAGGCTGGGCTGTGACGGGGATGTCCTCACTCACCTCCAAGCTGATCCGAGCACACCCTAGCGCCACGCCGGCTGAGACCAGTGCCCCCAAGCAATCACCACCCGAGGGTAAGCGCTTCAGCCCGGCCATACCAGCGGCTGAGAGGGCTGGGAAGCATCAGGCTTGGGGAGTGATGGGCATAGGGGATGGAGCAGGCGCTAGCCTCCTCTGGGCTTTCCCCTTAGCACCCTCCCCCCTGTCAAGATCTCCCTGACAGCTCAGGGACCTCTTCCAGGGTACCCTGCCCCGGCCCCCACCTCTGTCCCTGCCACACCCACATCCTCGAGTCACTGGGAGACGGAGGAGGAGGAGGAGGACAAGGATACCACAGAGGACAACAGCCCTGCTGACAGATGGGATGAGGAAGACTGGGGTAGCCTGGAGGTGAGTGGGCTGAGACGGCCCCAGCAGACCCTGGTGTAAATCCCAGGCAGCTTCAAGGTCTACCTAGAGTCTGACCTGTCCTCACCAGCACAGTCGGCGTCCTTAGCAGGCAGGCCTTCTGGAATTGGCCAGGAGGCCTGGGTGAGCCAGCGTGAGCTACTGAGTCTCCCCTTAGTGTCAAAGGTCACCAGGAACAGGGGCAGGAAATGGTTGGGGAGCCCATGGACTTCTTATCTGCCTGCCTGCCCTGTCCCTCTACCGCCTGTGCAGTGTCCCCCCATTTCCTCCAGACCAAGCCTACTACGAGTTTCCAACCTGCCCAGGGACTGGAGGGCAGGCCATCGGGTATCTTGACATTATCCCTGGCCACAAAGAGGGATGACAGCAGGTTGGGGGTCAGCTTGTCAACCTTACAGGGAAAGAAATGTCCTAAAGGGTGGAAGCCATGGCCATGAAGGGACTGGGGTGAGCTTAGTTGCCCTTTTGGGAATTGGCGGTTTTGTTGGTCATGTTTCTTCCTTTCCTCACCACAGCAGGAAGCAGAGTCTGTGTTGGCCCAACAGGATGACTGGAGTTCCAAGAGCCAAGAGAGCCAGGCTGGGCAGGTGAGCTGGGTTAGGCCACGGGCTGTGGGTGGACAGGGTCTGGTCCTTCTCATCAACAGGGCCCCCCCCTTCCTTCCACAGGTCAGCCACCCTGACAGAAAAGCCCTTGAGTCGGACTGGAGCAGCTGGGAAGCCGAGGGTTCCTGGGACCAGGGCTGGCAAGAGCCCAATGCCCCAGAGCCACTCCCTGAAGGCACAAGGCTGGCCAGCGAGTATAACTGGGGTGGCAGTGAGCCCAAGGGTGACCCTTTTGCCGCCCTGTCTATGCGTCCTAGTGCGCAGGTACTGGTCCAGTATGGGTTCAGAGTTGGTACACCTCAGTGAAGAGTTGGCCGCCGTCACAATCCCCACTTCCCTTTTCAGCCCAAGCCAGACTCCGACTCATGGGGTGAAGACAACTGGGAGGGCCTGGAAACGGAGAGCCGTAAGTGCTTCCCCCACAAGTAGACCAGGGCTCTGGGCACTGACCCCAGGCAGAGACCCAGCCCAAAGCTGGCCTCCTTCTCATCTTCAGGACAGGCAAAGGCTGAGATGGCCAGGAAAAAGCGTGAGGAGCGGCGGAGAGAGATGGAAGCCAAACGCGCAGAGAAGAAAGCGGCCAAGGGCCCCATGAAGCTAGGAGCCCGGAAGTTGGACTGAACCCTCTTGGGCCTTCCAGCCACAGAGGGGAGGCCCTGCGGATGTATTTATTGTACAAACCATGTGAGCCCGGCTGGCCTGGCCTGGCACATCTCGTGTGTACATAATCAGAGCCACAATAAATTCTATTTCACACCCCTGGCCCAGGTTCAGTTAACCCCAGCCAGACTGCTGATGTGAACACCAGTTTGCTGCGAAAGCAGAGAGTAAATTAAAGAATTTCCAGGAATCATCCTCAGGGAGGAAGGGTGACAAGTGCCTGGTAGACCCAACATAACCAGTGAACTGGGCGGCCTGCTCGGAGCACCTCTACTGCCGGGGTGCACGAAGAGGTCTATGGGCCCCAGAAGGTCCCTGTGTCTGTGCCCCAAGTTTAGACCAGGCCAAGACATCAAACTTCCCTCCCCCCATTGTCAGTCAGGAGCTGAGGATGGAGGGCGGCGTCAGCGGCGGCGCTGGGGCACGCAGGTGCCATGGGGGCGGCTGCGCACGTAGCCCGCTTTGCAGACACAGCGGAAGGAACCACTGGTGTTCACGCAGCGCTCGCTCTTGCACAGAAGCCCACGCTGGTTCAGCTCTCGGCACTCATCTATGTCTGCCGGTGGCAATGACGGGTGTGAACTTGGCATAGCATCCAGTCCCAGCAAGATGCCATCCAGCCCTGTGGCTGGCCTCACCCCATTCCCTACTCACCCACACAGCGGCCCCGGGAGGCGTCCAGCTGGAAGCCACCGGGACACTCGCACACCGCACCGCCCGGCCGGGGCACGCAGCGCCCATTCACACAGCGGCACTCATCTGAGTCCTCCTCTGAGCTGTCCTCATCTGTGCAGGCCGGGAAATAAGTAGATCACCATCACCCCAGCCCCCTGCCACAGACGGCCTCTGCCCCTCCGTCTCACCTCTCGGTGGTTTCTCCAGAAGCAGGGGGCTTGTGTCCCAGAAAGAATTGCTCTCACTCTGCGACGGGCACTGGGCCTGGGACGCTGGAATGGGGAAGAGGGGGTTCATCAGTGTACCCCACGTCTCTACGGCCTTGGACTTGCCCTCCTCCGCCTCCAGCCCGCTCACCTGCGCTTCGTGGTGGGCACGGACGGCACTGGGTGCCCCAGCCACGGCCTTGGCGGCAGCAGCAGTCGTCAAAGGTGAGGGCAGGCCCCGCCAGGGGCCTCACACACATGCCGTCCTCGCCGCGCTGACTCCAACACACTTCACGCCGCTCGGGACCGTGCTCTGCGTGGAACACCGGGTCATGGAGGAGCGGAAGGCCGCCCAGCTTCCATTCCTCCATACCAACAGACGGGGCCCCGGATGACAGTTCCCCCCTCGCCAGTCTCAGGGAGCCGGCCGTCCGGGCTCTGGACCGGGGCACACCAGGACCCGGGCAGCGGGCGGGCAGAGACCACGGGTCCCGGTATTGCGGGGGGAGCGTGGGGAGGCGATGGCCGTCCCCTCCCGTCCTCACCCAGGTCCTCGGGGTTCAGACACTGGCGCTGGGCCGGGCTGTACTCGGCAGGGGGCGTGCAGGCGCAGCGGTAGCCGCCCCGCGTGTTCTCGCACACTCCATTCCGGCAGTTGGACTCGTCCAAGCACTCGTCCACGTCTGCGGGGCAGGAGGGAGAGCGACGGTGGCAGGGCCCGGCCTCGCGTGGGGGGCTGCGTGGCTGGGCCGCTCCGGGGGGGGGGGGCGTGCTCACCCACGCACTCCAGCAGGTTCCCGTCGTAGTAGAAGCCCTGCTTGCAGTAGCACTCGTAGCCGGGCTGCGTGTTCACACACTTGCCCTCCTTGCAGATCTCCGCCCCGAACAACACGCACTCGTCAATGTCTGTGGGGTGACGAACCCCGTGGGCGCCCAGCCCGCTGTGCCCCGGGGCAGCTCTGCTGCCAGAGGGGCGAGGCCCCGCCCACAGCTCCAGGCGTGCGCACGCCAGAGGTGGGCGTGGCGGACACGGGGTGGGCGGGGCCAGCGCGGCGGGCGACCTTGACTGCTCCCAGCAGCCAGGGCTCATCTGGAGGCGGAGAGGGGAGGGTGGGGGCCGAGGGCAGAGCCCCCGCCGCTGGGCTTACCACGGTGGGCCGGGATGCCATAGTTGATAATGTTGTTGTCCTGAGTGTAGCCCTTTCCATCTGGACAAAGACTATGAAACTCGGCTGCGGGTGGAGAGACCACGTGTAGGGAGGAAAGTAGGATTGAGCTGGCGCTCGCTGGCTGCCAGAAACAGGTGGGCGGTCTCCCCATCCGTCCCCAGCTACCCCAGGGCGGTGGGGGACGGCGGGGGCGGGGAAGGGAGACGATTTTCCCCATTTGGTGTCCAGATGACCACACAGGTTCAGGGAAGAGGCCTTCCTGGCTCCTGACCTGAGCTGTAAACTGGACAGGGGTAGATTTCGCAGTGGTCTCCCCAGCCGGCCCCCAGCGAGCAGCAGCACTCTTGTTGGGTGACATTGGTGGCCAAGACGCTATCGCAGAACACCGTGTCATCGAAGTTAAGGTAACACTCCTTCTTATGGTGGGGTTGCTCCACCTCTGAGGGGGAGATGGCAGCTCAAGTCATGCAGCAGATGGCCTTCGGCAGTCTGCCTTGCCCACCCACAGCATCACTCTGCCCTCTACTTCCCCTGGCTCCCTTTATGGCTATGAGAGAGCCAGAAGCCTGAGAGTCCTTAGAGAGCTAGCCCACCACACTCCCCCGGGGGGAAAAGGGATTACTTCCTGCTTCCAGAACTCAGGAGGGTGGGATCAGGCCATTACCTCTGAACCCCAGCTTCAGCTCAGGGGATTGTGTGGTCTGGGGGAAATCTAAGGGATACTCACCCTCACAGCCATGCTGGTCCTGGGTGGGTGTGAAGCCCTCCTGGCAGACACAAACGTAGGAGCCCTGCAGGTTCTCACAGGCTCCGTGGGGCAGGCACAGGCCAGGGTCCTGATTGCACTCATCTATGTCTTGGGGAAGCAAGAATAGAGGCACGGAGCCGGGAGTTTGGCCTAGTGGTTAACGTGCTTGCCTAGCATGCATGAAGACCCAGGTTCGATTCCTCAGTACCACATGCATAGAAAAAAGCCGGAAGTGGTGCTGAGGCTCAAGTGGTAGAGCTCTAGCCTTGAGAAAGTCCAAGGACAGTGCTCAGGCCCTGAGCTCAAGCCCAGGACTGGCAAAAAAAAAAAAAAAAAAAAAAAAGAATAGAGGCAAGAGTGGCTCTAAGGGGACCCCTCTCTCTTCCCTAGAGTGTGCTGCAAGGGCCTCACACAAGATCAGAACCTGAATTTCCACTTTGATTGGAGGGAAGGGTGGTCCATGTCGGATACTCACTGGTGCCAGCTTTGTGGATCTCCAGCATAAGACCCCCCCTCTTAGGGGGTCTTGAAGACCTAGGCACTGTCATCCTAGCTACTCAGGAGGCTGAGATCTGAGGATCACAGTTAGAAGCCCGCCCAGACAGGAAAGTTCATGAGATTATTATCCGCAATTAACCACAAAAAGCAAGAAACAGAGCTGTGGCTCGAGTAGTAGAGTGCTAACTTTGAATACAAAAGCTTTGGGACAGTGTCCAGGCCCAGTGTTCAAGCCCAGGACTGGCAAAAAAAAAAAAAAAAGGGCTGGGAGTTTGGCCTAGTATAGCAGAGTGCTTGCCTAGCATGCATGCACGAAGACCCAGGTTCGATTCCTTGGTACCACATATATAGAAAAAAGCCAGAAGTGGTGCTGAGGCTCAAGTGGTAGAGCTCTAGCCTTGAGAAAGTCCAAGGACAGTGCTCAGGCCCTGAGCTCAAGCCCAGGACTGGCAAAAAAAAAAAAAAAAAAGAAGAACAAGAATCGCTATTATGCTCAAGACCCAGTTCAGTGGTCATCCATTAATTACTAGTCCAAACTTCCCCTAGTACCCAAGGCCAGAGAAATGATATTCTCCTCCAGCTAGGAGTCCCAGACTACAGAAACAGCATAGAACCTGAGCAAATAGTAGGTGTTAAGTCATCTCTTGTTTTTGTTTTTTTTAATGTTGATGATATTATATGAGTCTTTACATGTACTTTATGTTGGCTTCAAACTCAAGCCCCTCCTGACTTGGTATATCACCATGTTCAGCCAACTATCTCGTTAGGAATGAACACCAGTAAAGGGGAGTTGGTGGGCTAGACATGTAAAGAGTTGGGCAGGGCCCGGCGCAGTGGCTCACGCCTGTAATCCTAGCCACTCAGGAGGCTGAGATCTGAGGATTGTGGTTCAAAACCTGCCCAGGCAGAAAAATCCATGACATTTATCTCCAATTACCCAGTAGAAAATCTGAAGCAGAGCTGTGGCTCAAATGGTAAAATGCTAGCTTTGACCAAAAAACTTAGGGACAGCTCCCACCCTGAGTTCAATCAACAAAAAAGGAAAAAACAAGTGGGCGCAGAGCTGGAGAAGGTTGCTCCTGCCTGTAATCCTAGCTACTCAGGAGGCTGAGATCTCAGGATTATGGTTCAAAGCCAGCCCTAAAGTTTGTGAGACTCTTATCTCCAGTTAACCATCAGAAAACTGGAAGTGGCGCTGTGGCAGTAGCCTTAAGCGGAAGAGCTCAGGGACAGTACCCAGGCCTAGAGTTCAAGCCCCACGAAAAACAAACAAACAACAAAAAAAAAGAGTTGGAGCCAGGCACTGGTGGCTCATGTCTATTATCATAGCTACTCAGGAGGATGAGATCTGAGGATCACAGTTCAAAGCCAGCCCAGACAGAAAATTCCCATGAGACTCTTTAGCTCTAATTAACCACTCAAAAACTGTAAGTGTAGGGGCCGGGAGTTTGGCCTAGTGGTAGAGTGCTTGCCTAGCATGCATGAAGACCTGGGTTCAATTCCTTGGTGCTACATACGTAGAAAAAAAGAAGTGGTGCTGTGGCTCAAATGGTAGAGCACTAGTCTTGAGAAAGCCCAATGACAGTGCTCAGGCCCTAAGTTCAAGTCCCAGGACTGGCAAAAAAAAAACCAAAACAAAAACTAGAGGGGCCGGGAGTTTGGCCTAGTGGTAGAGTGCTTGCCTAGCATGCATGAAGACCCGGGTTCGATTCCTGGGTACCACATACATAGCAAAAAGCTGGAAGTGGTGCTGAGGCTTAAGTGGTAGAATGCTGGCCTTGAGAAAGTTCAAGGACAGTGCTCAAGCCCTGAGCCCAAGCCCAGGACTGGCAAAATAAATAAATAAATAAATAAATAAAATAAAAACTTGAAGTGTACTGACATGGTGGCTCATGCCTATAATCCTAGCTATTCAAGAGGCTGAGATCTGAGGATCAAGGTTCAAAGCCAGCATGGAGATAAGAATATGAGATTCTTATCTCCAATTAACCTCTAGAACCTCTAGAAAATGGGAAGTGGGGCTTGGCTCAAGGCTAGCCTAAGAGCTCAGGGACAGCACCCAGGCCAAGTTTAAGCCCCATGACCCACAAAAAAGAAAACAAAACAAAAAACTGGAAGTGGGGGCCGGGAGTGTAGCCTAGATTATTTGAGCACAGTGATCGTGCTACAATAAAAGTATCATTAGTGTTAAGTATGCCATGCAAGTTAGTGAAAGAATGAATGAGGGTACACGGGTGATGGGCAGACAGCAGGCACCACGTCTAGTGGATTACCATGCCCTGCCAGTCCCCTCAGGTGCCCCTTAGCCAATCCCACATACCTTGGCACTTCCTGCCACCCACCAGCCGGTACCCCTGGGGGCAGAGGCATCTGTAGGAGCCATTGGTGTTGATGCAGTCACCCCCAATGCAGGCCGCCGGGAAGTCACATTCGTCAATGTCTGCAGAGGACCACGGAGGTAGAGCATCTCGGAGGCTGACCCCCTACACGCAGCTGCCAATGCCACCGGCCCTGGGCTGTTCCCCCACCCCCATAGCACAGCTGGGATTCGGATGGGGAGTGGACCCGGACAGCAAGGACCTTAGGTTAGGGAAGGACAGGCCAGGACCCCAGTTCCAGGCCCCCTTACCCTCGCAGTGGTTCCGGTCCCTTGACAGATGGTAGCCAGAGGGACACTGACACTGGAAGGAGCCTGGTGTGTTGGTACACTTGCCATTGTCACACACGTCCCCTGCTTCACACTCGTCCACATCTGTGTAACACAGGGGGAATCAGAGGGTCAGACTAAGGCCTCTGCCCATGGGCCAGAGCACGGGAGTGGAGGCCAGCAAAGCTAGTGTGAATCGCTGTGCCCACACGTAGCGCTTGTGTGCTGGGGCCAAGCCAGGTAGTCCCCGAGCCATCCACCCTCACCACACAAGAGCTACGTCCTGGCTTCTCTCGTCATCCTGCTCTGGGCCTCCGCTCCCTCCACCGAGGCACCATCTGCACGTCTGGAGGGCCCATCCACCACTTCCTCCTCAACCTTGACATGGAGCCAACAAGCCTAGGTAATTTGTCCTAATAGCACATTTTATGACCATCCCGAAGCCTCGACTCATCCAGTCCACCTGTTGTTTTGTGCATGCATCACACTTTAATTTTATTTGTGTGTGTGCACACTGGTCCTGGGGCTTGAACTAGGGGCTGGGTGCTGTCCCTGAGCTTCTGGGCTCAAGGCCAGTGCTCTACCAGTTTGAGCCACGGCTCTACTTTCAGTTTTTTGGTAGTTAATTGGAAGTAAGAATCTCATGGACTTTCCTGCCCGGGCTTTGAACCGAAATCCTCAGATCTCCTCAGTAACTAGGGTTATGGGTGTAAGACACCAGCACATAACTTGCTTAGCATTTTTTCTTCTTCTTTTTTTTTTTTGCCAGTCCTGGGCTTGAGCTCAGGGCCTGAGCACTGTCCTTGGACTTTCTCAAGGCTAGAGCTCTACCACTTGAGCCTCAGCACCACTTCCGGCTTTTTTCTATGTATGTGGTACCGAGGAATCGAACCTGAGTCTTCATGCATGCTAGGCAAGCACTTTAACCACTAGGCCAAACTCCCGGCCCTTTTTTTCTTCTTTTAAACTGTATTATTTTTGTCTTTTCTTTTTTGTACTGTGGATCAACCCAAGATGTTACACTTGCTAGGTGAGTATTTTGCCTTTTGCCACTGAGCTATATACCAGATTGCTTAGCTTTTTTTTTTGGTCAGTTGTGGGGATTGAACTCTGGGCCTGGGCATTGTCCCTAAGCTCTTCAGCTCAAGGCCAGTGTTTTCTGGTTGAAGAGTCTCACAGAGGACTTTCCTCTTTCCTGCTGGCACCTGGATTTTTTTTTCTCAAGGCTGGTGATCTACCACTTGAGCCATAATTCCACCTCCAGCTTTTTGATGGTTACTTGGAGGTGAGAACTTCAGATCTCAGCCTTCTGAGTAGCTAGCATTATAGGTATGAGCCATCCATCAGCTCTAGTGTGTCATGCTGTTCTTTCATCCTGGGCTAATTCCTTTCAGCTCTCCTTCAACATAGCTCCGGCTTCGTTTCTCTAAGTTCTGATGGCATGTCCAGACAGCACCCACTCTCCATCCAGGCCAGCAGCAATTCCTGTTGCCCTGAATCCCACGCTGCCTCTTGGTGCATAATAAACATGGGGCAGCGGGGGAAGACTACTGCCTCGTTTTTTGTTTTTTTTTTTTTTTGGTGGGTCATAGGGATTGAACTTGGCCTGGACGCTGTCCCTGAGCTCTTCAGCTTAAGGCTACCGCCCTACCCTTGAGCCAAGCCCCACATCCCATTTTCTAGAGGTTAATTGGAGATAGAGTCTCAGGTCCTTTTCTGCCTGGGCTGGCTTTGAACCTTGATCCTCAGATCTCAGCCTGCTGAGTAGCTAGGATTACAGGCGTGAGCCACCCCCCCCACTTATTGCCTCCATCTTTGATATCATTTTTTTTTCATTCAAAGTTTTGCAAATGCAGTTGCAAACCTTGCCTCCTAAGACATAGGAGGCCACACTCCACAGCCACTCTGCTATGATCTAGCGCCCTTGCATCCACTCCCTGACCCGCTGGGGAATGGATGGTGGGTGTTCCGAGGTGCATGCGGGAACTCACCCAGACAACTGCGACCATCAGGCCCGGGTGTATAACCCTGGGCGCACGTGCAACGGAAGGAACCCGGGAGGTTCTCACACCATCCAGGCGTGCAAGGACTGCCCTCAGCACACTCGTTGATGTCTGCAGAGAGAGCGCGTGTAAGCACGGCCTCGCCCCCTTCCCGAGGCCCTGTCCCTGCCGGAACGACGCCCCCCGCCCCTTCCAGAGGCCCCGCCCCTGTCGGGATGCCGGCCCCGCCCTTTCCAGAGGCCCCGCCCCCTTCCCGAGGCCGTACCCGCCAGGACGCCGGCCCCCCCCCTTCCCGAGGCCCCGCCCTCACCGCGACAGGCCCCGCCCCCCTGGCTGCGGTAGCCCGGCTGACAGGCGATGCACTTGAAGCTCCCAGGACTGTTCTCGCATTTGCCGTCCGGGCAGGAGTTCGGGTCCCGGCACTCGTCCACGTCTGCACAGGAGGGAGGAGGAGGTGGACTGCCGCTTGCTGGCAGGGTGTCTGCCTCCTCACAAATCAAGACAAACTGAGACCCCCGGGCTCCCCGTGCCCCAGCTCAGCGCCAGGGCTGAGCGCGTGGGTGATGGGTGAGTGCAGCCTTCTGCCCACTCGAGGAGCCGCGCGTGTGCGCGCGTGTGTGTGCGCGTGCCAGGAGGAGGCCTGGTCTTCCATCAAGGCTGGCGCTTTACCATTTCGCCCGCAGCCCTCCTCCCAGCCTTTCTTTCCCGGGCTGGCTTCGAACCGCCATCCTCGGCGGGGCAGGAGCCCGGCCCGGGCCGGCCCCTACCTTCGCACACAGGCAGCCGAGAGGCCTTGAGCCGGTAGCCGAAGTAGCAGTTGCACTTGTAGTGCCCGGGGAAGTTGATGCAAAAGCCGCCGTCGCCGCACACGTGCGGCTTCGCACACTCGTTCAGGTCTGCGCGGAGGAGATGGGGCGCCCGCGGATGTTCCAGAAGGTTCTGGGGGCCAAGCCCGCCCGCCCGCCCCCCGACGCCCCCCCCCGACGGCCCTCACCCACGCACGAGCGCCCGCCCGCGCCCACGTGCAGCCGGTAGCCGTGGTTGCAGTGGCAGTTGTAGGAGCCGCCGGTGTTCATGCAGATGCCCCGGCCAGGGCCGCAGGGCTCTGCCTCGCACTCGTTCACGTCTGCGGGGACGCGGGGAGATGCGTGGGCCGGGCGGCCCTCCGCACCCCGCGGCACCCCCGTACCCTGTGCCACCCCGCGCCCCGGGCACCCCGCGCCCCACTGCACCACCCCGTGCCCTGGGCACCCCGCGCCCCGCTGCACCCCACACCCCCGCCACCCCGGTATCCCGCGCCCCCGCTCACCCACGCAGTAGCGGTGCTGAGGATGCGAGCGGTAGCCCGGGTTGCAGTGGCAGGAGTAGTCGGAGGGGCCCGGGATGCACTCGCCGTGCCCACAGATGTTCTGGTTCAGCCGGCACTCATCCGTCTCTGTGGCATGGCGGGCGCGGGTCGGCGGGCGCTGCTCCCCGGCGCTGCCCCACCCCGACCCCTCGCCGCCCACCACGGGGACTTCACGTTCCCCGACAAGCGCACTCCACGTCAAACCGCAGCCTCCTGAGTGTGAGCCACCGGCACCGATCTGGTGGCCAGTCCCGGGGCTTGAACCCGGCCTGAGCACTGTCCCTGGACGCTCTTAGCTCCCGGCTAGCGCTCCGCCTCGGGAGCCGCAGCGCCAAGGAATCGAACCCAGGGCTCGGTGCATGCTAGGCGGGCACTCTACCACTGGGCCGCGCTCCCGGCCCCTACATGCTTTTTTAAAAAGAAATGTGTGTTCTCCCTTCTCATAGCCTCTGGCAGCACACCTAAGCCTGCCAAGACGCCCCAAGGCCCTGGACTTCTCATCTAGAAGCATGGACGGCAGGGTAGCGTCTGCCTCCTCCACCAAACTGAACTCCCCCTAGAATGTTCCTGTCCAGAGCCTGCGCGCCCCTCCCTTCTCCAGGGTGTGCATGCCTGCGCCAGGTCCAGGTCTCTCGCCTTTTTCCCTAAAAGCTTTCTATCCCTTAAGTCACAGCTCCACTTTTGGTTTTTTGATGATTAACTGGAGATGAATCTCATGGAATTTCCTGCCCAGGCTGGCTTTGAACTGTGGCTCCTCTTACACATTTAGCCATCTTTAAGGCCTTACACAGAAAGCCTTCTCTCCTTGCCATCTACGGATTATCACAACCTGCAGAGTTCCTTTTTCTTTGGTTTATTCTTTCAAGCACTTGAAACATACTCAATTCTTATTCTCTAATTAGTGTCCTCATCTCTGCAGCATGGGTGGGTCATGGTGGGTTTATGAGACAGGCTAGATGTTTACTCATCTGGTTTTTGTTGTTGTTTTCGTTTTGTGTTATTGTACTGTTCTGCAAAGAATGGGGATTTTTTTTTTCTTTTAAATCTGGTTTTGTTTACTAACCCCAGCATCTCAACAGAACCTCACACGTAATAGGTAATCAATCAGTACAAACTGAATTAATGAATGTCCTGAGATTGGGCTCACTGCCCCCATCTAGACCCTGGCTCATCTGAGAGGAGGGGTGGGACCTCTGCAGCTCACCAGGACTTCCCCAGTGCCCAGCCCTGGGCAAGTGTTAGCATGTTGGTGGTAGAGCATGATTGTGTGTCGGGGGAGGAGGGAGGGCAGCTCCAGAAAGAGAAAAATGAACTTGGGGTGGGGCCTCTCAGGTGTGAAGGAAGGAACGCCCCGCTGGGCTGCCTTACCTGTGACCTGAGTGGGGGCAATCTCCACTGCACTGCGGGAAGGAGGCAGGTCTGGCAGGAACTGGCGGACGGTAGGTGGTGAGGGGCGGGAGATCAACTCTGCAGGTAACAACACAAGCCCCTTAGAGGGTGAGTGGGTGACTAAAGCTCCCTCTGGGCCCCCATGTTCCCCCCCACTTCTCACTGACTGAATCCCTGAAGTCTGTTCCCTGCAGTATCCAGCTCACCTGGGAAAGGCCGGGCTGGAGAGGTGGTGACGGTGGGATGGCTCTGCTGCACTGACCGCTCCTCGCTCACTGGCTGTGGGTGACAGCAGCGTGAGCCCCTGTCTCCCCCACCACCTCCACCCCTCCCACCTGGGTGCTCCTACTCACTGGATCCGTGGTCACCCCTAAAAAGAAAGAAGATGGAGACATTAAAAGCTGAGGTGGAAGAAGAAGTCAGGTCTGGGATCAACAACTGGGTATGCGCGAGGGTGGGTCTCGTGTGTGTGTATGTGTGTGTGTGTGTGTGTGTGTACGCATGTATGCTGGTACCAGGGCTTGAACTCCCAAGTCCTTGCACTCTTGCTTGGCTTTTTTCCGTAAGGATGTTTTCTCTCACTTGAGCCACAGCTTTACTTCCAGCTTTTTGCTGGTTAACTGGAGATAAGATTCTGTTGGATTTGTCTGACCAGGCTGGCTTCAAACTGAGCTCCTCAGATGGCAGATTCCTGAATAGCTAGGATTGCAGGTAAGCCTGCAGGGCCTTGTTTAGGGTGGGTTTTTTGTTTTTGTGCCAGACCTAGGGCTAGCACTCAGGGTTGGGTACTGTCCTTGTGCTTTCTCAAGGCTAGCACTTTACCACTTGAGCACAGCACCAGTTCTGGCTTTTCTGTGTATGTGGTACAGAGGAATGGAACCCATGGCTTTATGCATGCTAGGCAAGCATTCTACCACTAGGCCATACTCCAGGCCCCAAGGGTAGGTCTTTAAGAGTTCAAAACTCATCTCCCCAGGTTAAGGGCCAGGGATTAGATTCTTAGAGTAGATGTGTTCACTTAGTGATCAGAGGCTAGGTCTGGTTAAACAAGATCTTTTTACAGAACAAAGATTAGGTAGTTAAGGACGGGAGTTTGGCCTAGTGGTAGAGTGCTTGTCTCACATGCATGAAGACCTGAGTTTGATTCCTTGGCACCACATACACAAAAAAAAGCCAGAAGTGGTGTTGAGGCTCAAGTGGTAGAGCTGTATCCTTGAGAAAGCCCAAGGACAGTGCTCAGGCCCTGAGTTCAAGCCCAGGACTGGCAAAAAAAATTAGTTAATTAAGTGGTAAGCAAAAGAGCTCAGGGACAGCACCCAGGCCCAGAGTTCAAGCCTCATTACTGACCAAAAAGAAAAAGAGAAAAGGCAAGAAAAGGCAAGCCAGGCATTGGTGGCTCCTCATGCTTATAATCCTAACTACTCAGAAGGCTGAGATCTAAAGATCACAGTTCAAAGCCAGCCCAGACAGGAAAGTCTGTGAGATTCTTGAGCTCAGGTCTGAGCACTGGCCTTGGGCTTTCTCAAGGTTAGAGCTCTATCACTTGAGCCTCAGCACCACTTCCAGTTTTGTTTTTTTTATGCATGTGGTACCAAGGAATCGAACCCGGGTCTTCGTGCATACTAGGCAAGCACTCTACCACTAGGCCAAAATCCTGGCCAGTCTGTGAGAGTCTTATCTCTAATAAACTATTCAGAAGGGCTGGGAGCTTGGCCTAGTGACAGTGTGCTCGCCTCATGTGCACGAAGCCCTGGGTATGAATCCCCAGAACCACATACACAGAAAAAACCAGAAGTGGCACTGTGGCTCAAGTGGCAGTGTGCTGGTCTTGAGCAAAAAGTGTCCAAGGTCAGTGTCCAGGCCCTGGATTCAAGCCCCAGGACTGGAAAATGGAAAAAAAAAAAAAACTATTCAGAAAAGGCCAGCGTGGCATTGTGGCTCAAAGTGAACACTAGCTTTGAACCAAAGTAGTTCAGGAACATTGTCAAGGTGCCGAGTTAAAGCCCCAGGACTGGCACAAAAGGAAAAACAAAACAAAACCAGAAAACAACAAAATTGTTATAGTTCACAGAGTCAAGAAGGCAGAAGGCGTGGCTCAGCGGTAGAGCAAACATGAGGCCCTTAAATTTCATACTGCCAAAAACAAAAATTCTGAGTAGGGGTTAGAGGATCAGGCCTGGTGTGTGTGTGGGGGGGGGGGGGAGGTGGGTGTCAGTGGTTGGATTAAGAGTAGAGTCCTTAGGCTGGGAGTATATCTTAGAGGTAGAGTGCTTGCCAAGCATGCATGAAGCCATGGGTTCCATTCCTCAGTACCATATAAAAAGAAAAAGCCAGAAGTGGCACTGTGGCTCAAGTAGTAGAGTGCTAGCCTTGAGCTAAAGAAGCTCAGACCAGTGCCCAGGCCCCGAGTTCAAGCCCCAAGACTGCCACATGCACACACAGAAAGGGTAGTAAGTCTTGGGCCAGGTGTGTGGTATAACACTGTACCCATAGAAAACAGGCATATGTGTTGGAGGCCTGGCTCAGTGGGTAGAGCCAATTATCCAAAGTGTCAGGCACTGAGTTTAAGTCCCAGTCTGGGACTAAAAAGAAAAAGAAAAGGTGGGCATAGAAGGCTCAAGGTGTGAAACTGGCTCAGGCAAAAGCTCTAGACAAGATCCATAAAATAACTCAAGCAGGCGCCTGGAGTTTGGCCTAGTGGTAGAGTGCTTGCCTAGCATGCATGAAGACCCAGGTTCGATTCCTCGGTACTACATAGATAGAAAAAAAGCCGGAAGTGGTGCTGAGGCTCAAGTGCTAGAGCTCTGGCCTTGAGAAAGTCCAAGGACAGTGCTCAGGCCCTGAGCGCAAGCCCGGGACTGGCAAAAAAAAAAAAAAACTCAAACAAAATGGCTAAGAGTATAGCTCAACTCGTAGAGCGACTGCCTAAGAAGCAAGTGGGTACCTGAGTTCAAACCCTAATACCACCAAAAGTGAAAAGTTTAGGGAGTTAAATGTGAAGTCCTATCTGTGGGTTAGGGGTCATGAAGTCAGAGCAGACCTCTCTCTTCCTCTGTGTCTTCTGGGGACGGTGCCCGGCTGGGGCTTTCAGGGGGCTGTTGGGGTTTGGGTGGTCCATCTGGATGCAGGAAAAGAGAAAAGTCGCTTTCGCCCTGGATGGTGAGTGTCTGGTGGGAGGTGAGGATGTGGTACCCTTTCCCAGCAGGACAGATCTCCTTGAAGGCAACTGCAGTCAAGACAGTAGACACGAGTGTTTAGACTGGCGCATGGCCAGGCAGCCCCCAACACCAGCCCCACACGTGTGCTCACCAGTGCCATCTGCAGGGCAGCGCTGGCACCGCGTACCCCAGGCCTTGCCCACGCTGCAGCAGCAGAGCTGGCGGGTGAGGTGTGTGGTCAGGGGATGCTGGCACTGGTGCTCTGGGCTCACCATGCGGAAACACAGGCTCTTTTCCTCTGGTTTGTCGGCTGCATGGGGAGAGGACATGTTTACTTGGCCCTCACCACTGCCCGCATTCCCACCAGGGCCCCGACCTCACCCAACTCTTCTGGTCCTGGGACTCTTCTCCACTCCTTCCACGGAGGAGGGACCTGACTGTATACATGCCCTGGCCCCACGGGACCTTTAGTCTCCCTCTCACAAGATCCTGGCGCCATGGATCCCCAATCCTTCCTGCTCCGAGCCTTAGCCTTCCTGCAGTCAACACTTGATTTCATCCTGAGTTTGTTTTTGTTTTTGTTTGTTTTCTGTTCCAGTGCTGGTCCTAGAACTTGAACTCAGGGAGCTGTCCTTGAACTTTTTTTTCCTCAAGGCTGGCACTCTTGAGCCATCACTCCACTTCTGGCTTTTTGGTAGTTAATTGGAGATGAAGAGTCTCATAGACTTTCCTGTGTGGACTGGCTTTGAACTGTGATCTTTGGATCTCAGCCTTCTGAGTAGCTGACAGTGCCTGGTTCACTCTGATTGCTTCTTCTCCTCCTCCTCGTCCTCCTCCTCCTGTCCCAGTCCTGGGCCTTGAACTCAGGGCCTGGGCACAGTCCTTGGGGTTTCTTAAGGTTAGTGCTCTACCACTTGAGTCACAGCACCACTTCTGGTTTTTTTCTATGTATGTAGTACTAAGGAATTGAACCGGGGTCTTCTTGCTAGGCAAGCACTCTAACACTAGGCTCAACTCCCAACCCCTCACTCTGATTTCTTGTGACATCTGACTCTTACTGCTTAGAGTTTTATTCCCTTACCCATTCCCAGAGCCCACTCCGTCTCACCAATGCACTGTGTGCGGGAGGGGCCCAAGCTATGGCCCGGTGGACAGACGCAGCGATAAGAGCCAGGGCTGTTGAGGCAGTCACCGTGGCGGCACACGCCGGGCATTGCACACTCGTTGATGTCTGTGGTAAGTGAGAGTTTGGTCCCTCTGCTCTGCTACAAGAACTTCAGAGTCTTGCCCCAGCCCAACCTCGGCACCCCACCCCATCCCAGAGTCACAATCCCGCAGACCGTACCCTGGCAGTGGGTGCTGTTGAGCCTTTTGTAGCCCTGGGGACAGTCAGCACCCACCTCCCCACGTACAGGTCCTGGCTTCTGCACCCCGGTGTCTGCAAAGAGAGGACAGCCTGGCAAGGGGGAGGGAGCGCAGAGGGCACTGGGGAGGGCAGCGTGGGGAGAGGAATTTTGGTGGGTGTCCGCCAAGCCCATGCACTCACACTGCAGCTGGGGACATTTGTGGCACTTGCTCTGACCCCAGGCTGTGCCCACGCTCCCACAGCAGTCTTCCTGCTTGGTGAGGCCCGGCAGGGGGTTGCTGCCACACTATAGGGAGAGGTGTGGACAGGGTTCACCCACTGCACCCAGACCCTTTCCCTCCACCACCTGTGGCCCCAGTTTTAGGCACTTCTTTGGTGGCACCTGTGATCTGGACCTCGGGGTCACTCACCAGCTGCTTGGGCAGCGTGTCCTGGAAGCAGCGGCCCAGTGGCTTCTGGGTGGGCGGCCGCGGGTGCGGGGGCTTGGGGTGAGGCAGCAGGTGCTGGGCGGGAGCGGCGCCCTCGGCGTTGGGCCCCTCGATGCGGTGCACCTGGACGGAGGCTTCGGGCGGGTGGTGGACCCGCACGTTCACCACAGGCGGCTGGGCCTGCACTGGGGACAGGGCGGGGGAGGGGGGGCGGTGGCCTCACGGCTGCTCTGCCCCTGGGGCGCAGGGCTGCACCCCAGCTGGGCCCCCTCCTTCCCGCTCCCCTCCCCCTCGGTGAGCATCCCGAGATTGCCCCCCTGGCCTGATACCTTCTGCTGAGATCTGTCCTGGCCCCAGGGGCACCAGGAAGGCGGCATGCTGGGCTGGGGGCCCGTCCCCCTGTCCGGGAGGGTCTGCAATCACCTGCACCGCGTATATGGCGTGCTTGCTGGCCGCAGAGTCCTCAGGCGCCAGCACACCTGTAGACAGGGGCCCGGCCCGGCCCAGCGCAGGGCCGGAGCCAGTGGTGCCCGTGGCCGCGCCTCCTCCAGCAGGCACCTGGCAGAAGCGGCCCGTGAAGTCGGGAGGGCACAGACACTGGTTCCGAGAGGAGCACTGGCCGCCGTTCATGCAGGGCAGAGGACAGACCACTGGGGAGGAGAGGGGGGTCGGGCTCCAGGCTGGCTGTCACCCACCATTTCCTTGCCACATGCTGACCCTGTGCTGCTGTGGAAGATGGTCTGGAGTCAACAGCTGGGGTCACCAACGGGACCCTTGCATGCGCAGACACACAGAAACCAGCCTCAAACTCCCATTTACAGAGGCTCCTCCAGTTCCAGCTTCTGTAATGTCCCCGGAACCCATCCTTCCTCTGTCCCTCCTCTGTGTGTGGTCACACACAGACTCTCCCTGGCTTCCGGATCTCTCTCCTGCCAGGCTACCATCCCAGCATCCCTAGAGACGCCTGCCACAGGCAAAGGCCTGGCATTTCACAATCCAAGCTCACCATTTTCATCCTCGGCTGGACATATAAGAGGACCTTTATTTATTTTTCTTCCTCCCCCAGTTCTGAGGTTTGAACTCAAGGACTTGGGCTTATCATGCCTCCATCTCTTCCTTGGATATTCAAGGCTCTCTACCATCCAGAACATTCTCTCAGCCTATCCCCCTCTGCGCCTTCCATGATATTATTTATTGCTATTATTATTATTATTATTATTATTATTATTGTCAGTCATGGGGCTTAAATTCTTTGCTCTGACCACTTTGAGTCACAGCTCCACTTCTAGTTTTCTGGTGGTTAATCAGAGATAAGAGTCTCACTGAGGCTGGGAGTTTAGCCTAGTAGTAGAGTGCTTGCCTAGATGCACAAAGACCCGGGTTCGATTCCTTGGTATCACATACTTAGAAAAAGCCAGAAGTGGTGCTGAGGCTCAAGTGGTAGAGGTCTAGCCTTGAGAAAAATCCAAGGACAGTGCTCAGGCCCTGAGCTTAAGCCCAAGACTGGCCAAAAAAAAAAAAAGAGTCTCACTGATTTTCCTGCCCAGGCTGGTTTCAAACTGTGCTCCTCAGATCTCAGTCTCCTGAGTAGCTAGGATTACAGACATGAGCCATCGGAGTCCAGCTCTTCCATGACACCCTTATGGTAGAGCCATCTTGCCTTTCCCTCCACCCCAGTCCTGACCCCAATCTCTATGCTCAAACCTGAACCTCCTGGACTCATCTTCTCCCCCTGAAGGAGCCATTGTTCTGCCCCACCCAAGCCATTCCTTCTCTGAGTTATACCCCCTGCAAATCTTGGCATGAGTTGGTTACAGTATTCCACACTACCAGCTGGGTACTGGTGGCTCACACCTGCAATCCCAGCTACTCAGGAGGCTGAGATCTAACGATCTCATGTCAAAACCAGCCCAGGCAGGAAAGTTTATGGAATTTTTATCTATAACCAACATTAAGCTAGAAGTGGAGGTGTGGCTCAAATGGTAGAGTACCTGCCTTGAGCAAAAATCCAAATAAAAGGGTGAGGCTCTGAGTTTAGGCTTCGGTATAGTACCAAACAAACAAAAAGAAAAAAACAAGTGTTTAGAGGCCAGGCCTGCTGGACCTCAGCATTGGAGCTGAGGGGTGCAGGAGGATGAGGGAAGGCGGAACTAAGCAAGAGGGGTGAGATGCTCCTTTTCTCAGGTATTCATGCCTGACATGTTTGCAGCCTCAGGCCCAGAGTTCCTGCACCAGCTCCAGCACCTCCTGGACACCCAAAGCTCCTCATAGGGGCAGCCCTCATCCCTTGGCAATTAGGGTCAGACCAAGGACAGCCCAGCCCAGCCCAGCCCCTGCCCAGCCCCCTGCAGCCCAGCCTCACAAGGCACAAGGCTTGTGTCCAGGGCCAGGCGGAGGCAGGAGCCTCTCCTTCCTGCCGCCCAGTGAGTCACCCATAGCGGCGTGGATGACCTCCCGCTGACATCCGCCCACTGTGGCCTGGGCACTGAGCCTGGGGGATGTGGGCAGCACATATGGAGACAACAAGGATGGCCGGGGGGTCTGGGAGAGTGGGCACACTCACATGCACAGTCATCCTGTCTCTCACGCATCGACATTCTGACACCAACACAGACTCACTATGTAAACACTCCCATCCACTCCCTGGAAGTAAATGCAGACACATACCAGAGACAATAACACAGACATGGACTAATCACAATGTGCTCGTTTACACACACACACACACACACACTCACACACACACTCACTCATCGTGAGAGCTGTGAACCGCATGAGTGGGGCTCTTCAAGTCTGGAGTGGGTGAGGAATGTATGAGAGGGGCTGTTTTGCTGGTGCCATCCTGGGTTCGGCCTAATTACCCTGTCCAACAGGGTAATTACTACTGGGACACCTTCCCCCCACCCCCAGGCCTGGCCCACAGGGCCCCACTGGAGCTCACTGCAGGCAGGGGAAGAGGAGGCACTGATGACCTGAAACAGCCCCAACTCCAGGCCTGCACCCTCTTCTTAGGCCTCAATGCCTCCCTCTCTCTGACCTGGCTCCTCCTCCAGGAGGACGCAGGTGTCTCCCCTGGCAGGCCCAGGGTTAGACATTTTTTTTTTTAAGGCTTCTGTTTCTTGTGAAAATATTTCACCCCCTTTCGGAGCCTTCCTGCCCGTACAGGGATGTGTGCTACCACTGTGAACTCAGTCACCACCCCCTCTGCCACCCCGGACCACAGCCTAGGCCCCAGCTCTCACCTAAAGCTTCCAACTCCGGGCCTCCACGCACCCCCCCCCCACCTCTGGCCTTTAGGACTGCAGCCTCCTTGCCCCTTATTTCCCTAGGGTCCCAGATCTGGGCTCCCTGGACCCCAACTGGTCCCCCGTCCTTTGCCCAGGGCTCCCGCCTGGTCCTGGCGCCTGTCTGTCCCGCACTTCCCAGCCGGAGCCCCCGGCGCTCACCCACGCGGAAACCGGAGCCCGTGAGCGTGTCGGTGCTGTGGCCGTTCTCCCCGATGAGCGTCATGTTGGAGCCCTGCTGACAACTGTCCCGACACTGGCCCTTGAGGCAGGTCCGCTTGCAGATCACCGGCGCGAAGACCACCTTGAAGCGCTCGCGGGCCAGCGCCCCGCCCCCGCCGGCGCCGCGCTCGCCGGTCGGCCCCCCCTCGGCCCCGCCGCCCGGGCCCAGCGGCGGCGGCGGCGGCAGCAGCAGCAGCAGCGCCAGGAGCCCCGCCGCGCCGGCCCCGCGCATCGCAGGGGCCAGGCCGCCGGCAGCCCCGAGGGGCCCGGGCATCCGCGGCCCCGCACGACCCCCGGGGCCGAGGGGCGAGGGGCCGGCGGGGGAGCCCGGGAGAGGGTGGAGAGGAGCGCAGGGAGCGGCCCGGGAGGGGACGGCGGGCGCGGCGGGGAGCCCCCCCCGACCCCGGGGCGAGGCCGAGAGGTGGAGGCCGGGACTGCGGGGAGCGTGGACACGTCCCGGCCAGGCCCGGGTCGGGATCGGGAGCCCGCGGAGGCGGAGAGGAGGAGCGAGGGAGGAAGGCCGGGCGGCCGGCCCGCTCCGCGCCCCTCGCCTGGGCGGCCGGGACGCAGGGCGCGCGGGGCGGACGCGGGCGCGCGGGGCGGGCGCAGGGCGCGCGGGGCGGACGCGGGCGCGCGGGGCGGACGCAGGGAGAAGTGAGCAGTTGTTTTCCCTGGCTGGAGCGCGGCGGCGGCGGCGGCGGCGGCGAGGGGGGCTGGGACGCTGGCCCGCGGCCAGGGAGACAGTTTGGTTGTTGTTTTTTTTCTCTTTCTGGCTAAAGCGCCGTCGCCGCTGTCCCGGGGAGCGAGGGTGTGCGGCCCCGAGGGCGGGGGTCCCCCGGCGCCCACCCCCGCCGGGGCGGCCGCTGGGCGCTTTCCAGGGAGCCCTCACCTGGGGCCCGCGGGCCGCCCGCCAGATTCCTCCGGGCGGGAGCGAGGAGGGCCCCGTGGCACAGCGCCTCCCGAGCCGCGTCCAGGCGGGAAACCGAGGCTGGGGAGGAAGAAGGGCTTTGCCTGGGCTGGCTCGGACGATCGGAGGCCGAGTGGGCTCTTTCCCGGCCGCCCTGGCACCTGTGGGGGCCTCACGGCCCCAAAAGGCAGCTTCTCCCCTCCGAGGTGCAGCCTTTTGGCCAAGGTTCAGGGCGATCCCAGGAAGAAGCCAGTTAGGTCCCGAAGAGGACCAGAAGGAACAGAGCTAGACGCCCGGCTTCCCGCCCCCACCCCATCCCCCCGATCTGGAGGGCTTCCCGGTGCCCACCCTGCCACACCCCCCCTTCCCCGAGGCCGGCCGGGCTGGCGGGCCTGGCGGGCGGCCTCAGACGCTCTGGAATGGCCAAGGTCTGAGCTCAGGGGCTGGCCCCCTTCCCAGGCTAACAGCCGGAGGAGGGGGGTGCTGCTTCGGGCACAGTGGAGCCCCTGGGCACAGCATGAAGAGGGGTCCTGAGGAGCCGGTCAAAGCTAGAGCGGAGCCAGGCCTTGCCCCCTGGTCTGGAGGGTGACTGTGTTTTCCCAGGGGGCAGGCCCTGTGGTGAGGGTCTGCCAGGAGACCCCAGGATCCACTGTCTGACTCAGAGAAGTTAGCTGGGGGGCGGGGTGACGACCTGGATCATGCCAAGCCAGGGTGGAGCCAAAGCTTCTGGAAGAAACTAGGGGTGGGGAAGGAGTTGGGACTTACCTTCGGGCACACCTGTCCCAGGAGATTGAGGAAGACGCTTTGTTGAGCCCTTGAATGGCTCAGTGCCTGTGGCTCAGGTCAGTATGGCCAGGGATAGAGATGGAGGCTGCACTGTGGGGAGAAAGTAACTTTACAGATTGGCCCCAACTGAGGCTGGGGAAAGGAGGAAGTGGAGGCAGCCAGGAGGAGCAAGGGTAGAAAAAGGAGAGGCCATGTCCCCACAGGAATCCTGGAGGGCTTGGGAGGGGGGCCAGCCCTCCCCTTGGCTCTGGTCACACTGAAGCTGGGAGTAATATTGAATGCTCACCACCTGCCAGGCGCTTAGCATTTTCCACTCATTTTTTCCTTCGTACTCATCTGAACCCGATCCTGCCTGTTAGAGCAGGCTGGGGCTCACCTTGGAACACAGGGCAGTCCAATAGGCTAAGCCTGAAGTCTCTCCAAGCCTCTGTTTTGTTACCCATGAAATGGGATCTATTCATTCATCAACCTGAGAAGCTACCACAGGATACTGTTGCCTGCAACCAGTCCTGCACCCCTTAACTCCACTGGGGGCTCTGGACATGCCCCCAATCATTTCACATGCCAAGGTGGTACTGTGACAGAAAGCAGGAGTCCGATCCCAATGGGGGAAGGGGAGGGAAGAAGGGAGAGCCTCAGCAGATGGGGGTCGGGAGTAGGACAAGAAGCTGCAGAAATAGTGTCTGAGGGGACACAGCCTCAGAATGGCCTCCTGGTGTGCCATAGGCAGCAGGAGGATGCAAAGAGGGTAGCAAGTTAAACTGACCCTATCCAACGCATGTGGCATCCTGTCCTGCCCACCATTTCTAGAATCCTCACCATATGTGCTTCCTTCAGCTCTCTAGCGGCTGCTGGTTTGTGCTTCTGAAACCTGTCACCTTCTGTAAATTCAAGGAGACTATGATCTTCATAGTCATTCTAGATCACTATGGCCTCACATGGATACTTCCTACCGCTTTGAGCTACAGCACCACTTCTGGTTTTCTGGTGGTTGATTGGAGATAAGAACCTCGTAGACTTTCTTGCCCAGGCTGGCTTCAAACCACGCTCAGATCTCAGCCTTCTGAGTAGCTAGAATCGCAGGTGTGAGCCACTGGTACCCAGCCTACAGTATTTTTTTTCCAGTGTCTGTGTTTTATTTATATTTGTTTCCATCCTGGGGCTTGAACTCTGGGCCTGGACCCTATCTCTAACCTGTACTCAAGGTTTGCACTCTACCACTTGAGCCACAGCTCCACTTCTATTGTTTTGTGATAGATTGGAGACAAGTGTCACAAGGCCAGGTGCTGGTGGCTCATGCCTTTAACCCTAGTTACTTAGGAGGTTGAGGTCTTAGGATCACAAAGCCCAGGCAGGAAAGTCTTTGAGACTCATTTCAAAACTTTTAAAAGAGTCTCACTTTCTTGCCCAGGCTGGCTTCAAGCGTCCATCCTCAGATCTCAGCCTCCTGTGCAGATAAGACTGCAGGTATGAGCCGCCGACATTTGGCTTTTCCCAGTATTTTATCTGGATAAATTGGGAAATTCTTTAAATTTCTCTATGCTTCTGTTTCCTCGTTTTCCACAGGGAAGAATCAACAGCTATTTATGAAGCTCTTGGGTATGGTGTGTGATAAACACTTTGTGTATATCAGCTTTTGTCATGTGTGGTCTGGAGGCCATGTTGGACTGGGTGGTGGGAAAAGCGCCATTGAGTGGGGCCAGCCCTGTGCCAGGTTTCTTCTGAGTGCTGATGGTCTCTGGGAAGTTTATAGGTTCTGAGGAAAGACATGGCTCTGTGGATGGGTTGGCAGTGGGAATGGCAGGGAAAGACACTGCTCATTAGGTTGAAAGAGGAAGGACGGGGTTACAGAAGTATAAAGGGCACAGTTCTGCCCTGAAGCATCTCTTTGCAAAGACATTGGACTGAAAGTGGCAGTTACTGGGTCCCTTGAAGGTGCCACTTACTGTGGGTGAAGACAGCAGCTGAGAGACAGGACTAGACATGAAATGACCCTACCTTCATGCTTGATAAATATTGTATTTTTCACTTTTGTGTGTGGATTGGTCCTAGGACTTGAATTCAGGGCCTGAATGTTGTCTCTGAGCTTTTTGGCACAAGGCTACCCACCTCTACCACTTGAACCACAGCCTTATTTCTGGCTTTTTGGGTGGTTAATTGGAGATAAGAGTCCCACGGACTCGCCTGCCCAGGCTGGCTTTGAACTGTGGTCCTCACATCTCAGCTTCTTGAGTATTATGGGTGTGAGCCACTGTGTGCCTGACTGTTTTTTCTTTTTTTTCTTTTTTTTTTTTTTTTTGCCAGTCCTGGGCTTGGGCTCAGGGCCTGAGCACTGTCCTTGGACTTTCTCAAGGCTAGAGCTCTACCACTTGAGCCTCAGCACCACTTCCGGCTTTTTTTCTATGTATGTGGTACCGAGGAATCGAACCTGGGTCTTCATGCATGCTAGGCAAGCACTTTAACCACTAGGCCAAACTCCTGGCCCCTGACTGTTTTTTCTTTTTTCTTTTTTTTTTGCCTGTAGTTTTTCCTGTGCTAAGGATTGGATCCAAGGCCTACGTGCTGCCCAAGGCTCTACCACAGAGCCATATCCCCAGCCTCTCTTCTCGATTTATGTATTAGGATACCAGCACTCTTCTTGTCAGAAAGGAAGGCGCTCTGCTCTCATCACTGCTCATCCAGCACAAGCAGGGTGAATCAGCCATGGCCAGTTGGGCCCAGAGGAGCCCCAGTTCTGTAATCCCAGATCAGCAGCCCTCAGTCCCTCTTCCCCATTCCAGACCTTAGCGTCCTCATCAGCAAACTGGAATGAAGATAAGACCTAGCTCACAGGGGACAAAGCGAGATACTTCCTGAGAAGCTCTTAGCTCAGTATCTGATCTCCCAAAACCACACTAAATAAGTTGGGGCGCAGCTCAGTGATAGACAGTACATTGTAGGGACACCAGGGGGTGATGCTAGTAGACTCAAGAAATGTCTGTGCATAGACTGGGTTGTATTCTGGATGAGGATATAAGCTGAGAAAATCCCAAACCAAAATCATGTTTGTCCTTTGCTCAGACAGGAGAAACCCATCTTCTGTGTTTCTTGCTACATGGGTGTCTTTGAGAACAGGTTCTAGAGCAAAGGCCTTGCCTACAAAATGTGCGAACACTGGAGACCTGTGGAGAATTGTCTCAGATTTATATCCTCATCACTATACCAGCTTGCATTTTGGTGAATTTTGGTGTAAGTACGTATGCCACTCTCTGTTGGCAAATCTTACTAGTCTAGTCAACAGGACTGGAATGAAATCTAATGTGTCACAGATAATAATTAAGGCTAAGGACAACTTGAGGTATTGACCTTGCCACATGAGCAAATCCATAAACCCAGATTGCAATTGACTTACCCACGTGGTTTAAAGTATTAATTTAGACACGAAAGGATATATGAACAACTCCATAGAGACTGTTTTTGGTCCTACCAAAAAAAAAATATCTAGGGTCCCTGGTGCCTGAGTCTGGGATACTCTTATCCCCAAATCAAATGACCACTAAAACAGCCAAAAGTAGAACTGTGGTTCAGGTGGCAGAGCATCAGACTTGAGAGAAAAAGATGGGGAGCTGGTGGCTCATACCTGTAATCTTAGCTATTCAGAAGGCTGAGATCTGAGGATTGTGGTTTGGAGCCAGTCTGGGCAAGAAACTCCATGAGACGCTTATCTCCAATTAACCACCAGAAAACCAGAAGTGGCATTGTGGCTTAAAGTGGTAAAACTATAACCTTGAGCAAAAAGCTTAAGAATAACACCCAGGCCCTGAATTCAAGCCCCATGACTGACGAAAGAAAAAAAGAAAGAAAGGAGAAAGAAAAGCTAAGGGATAGCACCTAGGCCTTGAGTACAACTCCTCCTAGGACCCCCCCGCCCCCGCGCCCAACACAAAGTCTAGAGAGACCATTGATTATAACAGCCTTGGTCAGTGAATTGAAGATGACATTGATGAAACATTGGTAAGGCCCCTGTTATTTCTTATATTTCAGGAAGGCTCAAAAGAATGACAGGCACAATCAGAACCTTCTAACAGAGAATGGCAGAGCCAGCAATTGATTAAATTTATAACAGTTTGGGGGAGGTGGAACCGGTATTTTCCCTAGCAAGGAAGGCTCTGCTGGAGAGGAGGTAGGAGGGACAGAGATCACCAAGTTTCTGATACCCAGAAACTTTCCTGGGTATCAGGACTATTGCTATTTCTCCTGTGTGACAAAATCAATTCATTTCCTGCCAGTAGCTAGAATTTCACTTTTTTTTTTTTTTGTGGGTCATGGGGTTTGAACTCAGCCTGGGCACAGTCCCTGAGCTCTTCAGCTCAAGGCTACCACCCTACCCTTGAGCCAGGCCCCACTTCCCATTTTCTAGAGGTTAATTGGAGATAAGAGTTTCAAGTCTCAGGTCCTTTTGTGTCCGGGCTGGCTTTGAACCTTGCTCCTCAGATCTCAGCCTCCTGAGTCGTTAGGATTACAGGTGTGAGCTGCCGCTAGAATTTCACTTTTTATTCAAATAATCCCCTACCCATGCCTTGCATCTGGAAAGACAAGTACTTCAAAGGGACAAAGGCATTTTATCCATCTCACCCAACATGAGGGCCCCTCTTTTGAAGTACTGAGAGGGAGGTAGTTAGCTGGGCACCAGCCTAAGGCTGTTCACAATACACACAGCCTTGAGACTCTTATCGCCAACTAACCAGCAAAAGGCTGGAAATGAAGTTGTGTTTCACATGATATAGCATCAGCTTTCAGCAAAAAAAAAAAAAAGATACGGGACAGCACCCAGGTCCTGAGTCTAATCTGGTGCCAACACAATCTATAGAATTACTCCATTTCCTGCTCTGTAAAATTGGAACAGTATTAGTACCTACCCCCATAAGGTCCTCATGAGAAGTAAGAAGGAGCGGGTGCAAAGAGAAGTACGGGGCCTTCGCTGATACCAGGTAGAGCTGACAATTGAGTTGATATTGGCCATGACAATGACTCCAAAAGGCAAACTGGGGAATACAGACTAGGACTGGAGGGTGTGTGCATGCAGGTTGGAGTTTGAGAGATGGCTTCTGGGCAGTTCTCTTAGTCAGCATAGGAGAAATGACTTGGGGTTCAGGTCCTGAGTTAGGTACTGTGCTGCTCCTGAGCCTGCTGGTGACAGAGAGTGAAGATGGGCCCAGGGCTTGCCCCATAAACAGGAAGAAACAAGGATGAAAAAAGGCAATTCTGGAGTTTCTAAAAGAATAAAGATGGACAAGTGAAAGAAAGGCACTTCAGGCGGGCACTGGTGGCTCAGGCCTGTAATCCTAGCTTCTCAGGAGGCTGAGACCTGAGGATCAAGGTTCGAAACTAGCCCCGGGCACAAAAGGACCTGAGACTCTTCTCTCCAATTAACCTCTAAAAAAATGGGAAGTGGGACTTAGCTCAAGGATAGGGTGGTAGCCTTGAGCTGAAGAGCTCAGGGGACAGCGCCCAGGCTGAGATCAATCAACATGACCTACAAAAAAAAAAAGAAAAGAAAGAAAAGAAAAGAAAAAAAGGCACTTCAGGGAAGGCGTGGGAGGAAGGAAAATAGGACAAAAACATGAGAAGGTGTGTCAATGTTCAAGAAGTATTGTACCTACTACTGATGAATGTAACTGTAACCCCTCTATATGTTACCCCATCAATAAAATATACTTAAAAAAAGACACTTTAGGAAAGATGGTGGTTAATTGGAGATAAGTTTCCTTTCAACTTCAATTCTCAGATCTCAGCCTTCTGAGTAGCTAGGGTTATAGGTGTGAGCCACCAGCACTCAGAAGTGTGTGTGTGTGTGTGTGTGTGTGTGTGTGTGTGTGTGCGCACAGTTAGGTTGTGGAGCTTGAGCTCAGGATCTGGATGTTGTCTCTGAGCTCTTTTGCTCAAGGCTAGCATGCTACCACTAGAGCTGCATGTTTGTCTAGTCAAAGGACGCTGCAGATGAACCTAGGAGGCTCTAATCCTAGGCAGCCTTTTCCATTGCTTAGGTTTACAACCCTGAGTCCATCTGGGTTCCCCCTACCAATCCCCATCTGACTTCTTGAACCTAATAAAGGAAAGGGTATATGTGGAAGAAAGAACACAGGATGTTTGTCTAACATATGCAGAGCCCCCTATTCGCAAAACAAGAACCCTGGAGAGAAACAAAATCAATATGGCCGATGTTCAGGGAGCACTAGTAATTTTAACTTGCAGTCCACCCAAGAACAGCCTGCTGAAAGTACGTACATGTCATCCTTATTTTCCAGTAAGCATCACACATAGTGGAACTGTGCATGGCCAACATGGTGCTTTTTTTTTTTTTTTTTTGCCAGTTCTGGGTCTTGAACTTAGAACCTGAGCACTGTCCTTGGGCTTTTCAAGGCTAGAGCTCTACCACTTGAGCCACAGCACCACTTCTGGCTTTTTCTGTGTGCGTGATACTGAAGAATAGAACCTGGGTCTTTGTGCATACTAGGCAAGCAATCTACCACTAGGCCAAACTCCTTGCCCCAACATGGTGGTTTTTTTGCAGATTTTTTTTTTTTTGCAATTGTGGGGCTTGAACTCAGCGCCTGAGCACTGTCCCTGAGATTTTACCCAAGGCCAGTGCTCTATCACTTTGAGCCACAGCTCCATTTTCAGTTTTCTGGTAGTTAATTGAAGATAAATTTCATGGACTTTCAACTTCGATCCTTAGATCTCTGCCTCCGGTTTTGCTAGGATTACAGGAGCCACCAGCACCCAGCTAGAAGTGTGTGTGTGTGTGTGTGTGTGTGTGTATAGGTGTTGAGGCTTGAGCCCAGGGCTTGGATGTTGTCTATGAGCTCTTTTGTTCAAGGCTAGCACCTGAGCCACAGCTCCACTTCCAGCTTCTTGGTGGTTAGAGATGAGTCTCAAAGAGGCTCTTGGCAGGGCTGGCATCAAACCTCAGATCTCAGATTCCTGGGTAGCTAGGAGTACAGGCATGGGCGATCTGCTGCAGGAAGCTTTTGAGAGTTTCAACTGGAAAAAAGAAAAAAGAAAGTTCTGCTTAAGGACAGGCTCTCCATTCGTCCCAGGCCTTGGTCGGACGACACTGGATAGGGAGGCGAAAGGTCTTAATTACTGCCCGGGCTTGCGGGTCCGAGCACCGGGGCTCCTGCAGCGGCTGTGGCGATGGCGCCATTGCCTGTCTGTCCCCGGCTTGGCTTGACCGGAGTGGAAAGGAAATCCCCAGGCAAGCGGAGGCCAGCCAGGATTTCTCAGGCCGAGTGTTCCCTCCGGGTACGGCGGGGAGGAGAGGCGAGCCGGTGCAGACACCTGTCAGTCTGAGACTGGAGGGAGTGAGCCCGGGGACGCTGGGCGGTCGGCAGTTTCCCTCGGCTGACAGCGGGCTGAGTGACGGCTGAGGGACGCGCCTCCGGGGCGGGGCTGTCTCGGCGGACACGCCCCCTCCCGGGCAGAGCGAAGTCGGAAGACCACGGCGATGCGTCACTTCCGCCCTCACGCGGGCCAGTGTGGAAGGGGCGGAACCGCAGGACGGCACCGTCAATGTGCGTCACTTCCGGTGGCTCCATCGGTGACAACGGCAACATGGCCCTGAATGGCGCTGGTGAGGACCGGGGTGGCGGGTTCCTGGGGCTGCGGAGTACCAGCGGCGGCTCAGCCCAGGACCCCGGTTCTTTGTGCCCCTTTCCCCCCAGAAATCGATGATTTGTCCTGGGAGCCTCCGACTGAGGCGGAGACCAAGGTGCTGCAGGCGCGCCGGGAGCGGCAGGATCGCATCTCCCGGCTCATGGGCGACTACCTGCTGCGCGGTTACCGCATGTTAGGCGACACGTGCGCGCACTGCGGGGTGAGTGACGCGAAGCCTCGTCCGAGTCTCGGGGCCGGGCTGCGGGCCAGCCCTCGGCTCTTCCTCCGCTCTCCCGGCATCTGACACGCGCCCCGTGTGCTTTCCGGTCCACAGACGATCCTCCTCCAAGACAAACAGCGGAAGATCTACTGCGTGGCGTGTCAGGAGCTCGATTCAGACGTGGATAAAGACAATCCCGGTGAGGGGCCGAGTGTGCTCGGTGGAGAAGCGGCGCGGTGATAGATGCTCAGGAACAGACCCGGGAGGCGGCAGTGGAGTCTGTGAGGGGATGGAAGTTAGATGCTTCCCTCTGTCAGCCTCTGAGAGAAACAGTTCATTAGGAGCACCGAACACTTTTGCCGACCTGAGGGAGAATGTAAGCTTAACCAGGCGACCTTCCAGTGTTAGGGATGCAACCCAGGGCCTTAGGAATGCCAGGCAAGTTCTCTACCACTGGACTGCGCCCCTAGTTTTGATGGGGAAATAAAGCTAGGGCTTTTACCCTAGCTTTCTACCATGGTAGAAAACGATGTGTGCAAGGAGGGTGATAAGAGCTGGGCACAGTGAAACATAGCTGTAATCTCAGCACTCAGGAGGCTGAGGCAGGAGAATGGTGAATGAGTTCAGAGTCAACCTAGGATATTTAGTGAAATCCTATCTCCAACCAAAACATACTGCTTACAGAGGGCCAAGGAAAACAAGCATAGAAAGAGCAGAGTAGTCAAGAGCAAGTGGCTCATGGCTGGGGTGGGCCAGGCATCCTAACTGTCCAACCCCCTTTCTTCTTTTAGCTCTGAATGCCCAAGCTGCCCTTTCACAGGCTCGAGAACATCAGCTTGCCTCTGCCACAGAACTCCCTTTGAGCTCTCGGTCCACATCTCAGCCCCCTGTACCCCGTCCAGAGCACTGTGAAGGAGCTGCAGCAGGGCTCAAAGCAGCCCAGGGTCCACCCCCTCCTGCTGCACCTCCAAATGCAGACGTGGTGTCTTGCACACAGGAGGCCATCCTGCAAAAGCTGACCTGGGCCTCAACTGAGCTGGGCACAAGCACCTCTCTGGAGACTAGTATCCAGCTGTGTAGCCTAATTCGGGCATGTGCTGAGGCCCTGGGCAGCCTGAAACAGCTGCAGCACTGAGATCCCCCCACCTCATCCCTGAGAAAAACTCTCTAGAAAAACAGCTGTTTTTCCGTGTGGTTTGTTCTGTCCTTGGTTCTAAGCATGCATGTCAGTCTCAGATCTACCCACCGTTCTCTTATTCTCTGCTGCTCACCTTTTCATTGTCTGCTTTCCCTGAAAAATTTCCTGGAAGATGAGTCATGCAGGCAGGATGGGGCTGGGGGAAGATGGAGGGAGATGGAGGGCTGTGTGGTACTTTGTGCTGAGGAGGAGGTCTTAGCCAACTCAGGGGCAGCATCCACATTAGACTTGTCTTGGGGCTCCCTCCCCCCCAAGCCTTCTCAGTCATTGGGACCTGTGAGTGACATTTGGACCTCCTGGGCGCCCTTGTGGCTCACCCCGAAGCATCCTGATGCTCACCATGTCCACCTCTCAGACACTGGCAGGTTGTAGCAACTCCCTTGTCACTTGCCCCAGTCTCCTGACTCTCCATTTTTGCATCCTTTTCCTGGGGAGGGCAGTTGTGCAGAACAGAGGGTGGGGCCGCAAATCTCCTGTCTTTTGTGGGTTGTTTTTTTTTGGCCTCTCTGCTCTCCCTTTTAGCTCCCCTTCTGTAGGTGCCCCTGTTGGCTTTTCTCCTCTTTGCCTTTGCGGTCCCGCAGCCCTGGCCTTTTTAAGAGAGGCCCCGCCTCCGCGGAGGGGTGGGTCGGGGCGGAGTCGGCGGAGTCGGGGAAGGAACAAAGCGCGGCCTGCGGGCGGCGGCGGCGGCGCGGCGGGGCCAGCGGGGCCGGCGGGGCGGCTCGCGGAGCTGGGAGGCCGCCTCCCCGGACCTGCCGACTTTGTCATGAACGGGTTGCCCTCGGCGGAGGCGCCGGGCGGCGCGGGCTGTGCCCTCGCGGGGCTCCCGCCGCTTCCGCGCGGCCTCAGCGGCCTCCTCAACGCCAGCGGGGGCTCGTGGCGGGAGCTGGAGCGCGTCTACAGCCAGCGCAACCGCATCCACGACGAGCTGAGCCGCGCCGCACGCGCTCCCGACGGGCCCCGCCACGCCGCCGGCGCCGCCAACTCCGGGCCTGCAGCCGCTCCGCGTCGCCCGGTCAACCTCGATTCAGCGCTGGCCTCGCTGCGCAAAGAAATGGTGAGTGGGTGGCCGCTGGAACCGCGGGGGGCGCGGGGCAGGGCCCTGCAGACCCCCAGGCTTCAGAGGTCCTTGCAGTGATTGTCACTGTGCCTGGCAGTAGTGACCTGGGCGTTGCGCCTGTTCCCTTTATCCTGCCAGATGGGTGTTATCCCATTTCACAGATGAGGACCAGTGACTTGCTTCAAGTTACATAGCTTGCAGGTGCCATCTGTTGCCCCCCTAACTTTCGGTTAGGAAGGTGCAGGTAAAATAACTAGTGCTGTGGCCTGGGCTGGGGGTTTTGGATTCCTGGAGGCTGGGGCTGGGGGATGACCCGGACCCCAACTCCAGCCCACTGTCAGTTGTCTGTAGGTGGGACTGCGGCAGCTGGACATGTCCCTGCTGTGCCAGTTGTGGGGCCTGTATGAATCTATCCAGGACTACAAGCACCTGTGCCAAGACCTGAGCTTCTGCCAGGACCTGTCATCCTCCCTGCACTCGGACAGTTCCTACCCACCCGATGCCGGCCTGTCTGACGATGAGGAGCCTCCCGATGCCAGTCTGCCCCCAGACCCACCGCCCCTCACTGTGCCCCAGACGCACAATGCCCGGGACCAGTGGCTGCAGGACGCCTTCCACATCAGTCTCTGATTAATGAGGGGGGTGGGAATGCACTCATGCAAAAGGCGCAGAATTTACCTATCAGCAAGTCCTCAGACACAGTGCCTGCTCTGCCACCCTCACCTCCTCACCTCAGGAGGCAGGGCGAGTGTCCCTCAGGCAAAACCACCGAGTCCCCTCCTGGTTATTGGCAATGGGTGGGCACCCAGGAGACGGGTTCTGCCCACCACCCTGGGCTTCCACTTCTCCCATATGTGTGCACCCTGGCTTAACCTCCCTGCAGGCTGGCATGGGGCCCAAAGCATCTGCACTCCCCTTGGTCTCTCCACCATTGGGATCCCAGAGTGCCTAGTTGCCATGTTTTTCACCTTTGCTGCTGCTTGGCAGCGGCTGGCTCAGGGGCACCCCACCTACAGTCCTGGGCAACCACTGCCGGGGACAAGGGCTCCAAGACCCATCCCGGCAACCACCCAAAACCCCGGGGGCAAGGCCCCAGGCTGGATGCGGAAGAGTAGGGGCCACTTTCTGGTTGTGTAGATAAATAAATACTCAGTGTTACCGGTTCCGGAGTCCCTGGCTGTGGGGTGGGGACTGGACGTTTCTGGGCAGGGAGAGGCCCCCGCTGCCAGCAGGTGGCGTCCGGACTCGGGAGTGGGGGCCCCTCGCCGGCGGGCAGCCAGCGATGCTGTTAGGCAGGCCGGGTGCTCTCCAGGTTAGCCAGCCAGGCCAACAGCCCAGTGACTGCGGTCTGGTCACTTCCCTTCTCTGGCTGGCAGCCTCGGGACGCACCAGCCCCCCTTCTCACTACTCGCTTTGGACTTTCCTGGTCTGCGGAAAGGAAGACGGAGCCGCCCATCTCGAGGAGAGAAACTTTCCACCTCCGGCGGCGAGGCGGGGCTGGGGCGGCACAGGAAATGGCCGGGCCGGGGCCCGGGGGCCCGGGGAGAGGGGCGGGCACCTCCAGGAAGGGCCCGCGAGCTAATAATGCCCTAGGGCTCGAGGAAGTGAGGTTGAGGCCTCCCTAACCCTGGAAAGAAGATCAGGAACTGCTCTGCTTTGGTGCCAGAGGCTCGGCAGCTGCGTGATTGTGGGGCCCGGGCCCCACCCTCCCTCGGCACCAGTCCTTTAGCGTAGTGAACAGAGGAAACGGAGGACCTCTCGCCCGCGTGGCCCGCACACTCTCCGAGGAGCCTCCCGTTTGTACGCGCGGGCACCCGCCCCGCCCCTGCACTTGCCTCCAGGTGGTGAGCCCTCCGCGCCCGGGCAGGCAGGAGAGGTCCGGTTCAAACCCAGGGCCTTCCGTCCATTCACAGGCCTGGCCGGCTGGCGGGCGAGCTGGCGCGTCTCCCGCGGGGGCTCTGAGAACCGGCCTGCCTGCAAAAAGATCCTTAGCCCGCAGGGCCGGGAAGGCGATAAGGACTCTAATCGGGTGCCAACCGGTGACAACGCCCCTGGATTCCAGGGGAGGGGGAATTAGCACACAGGAAGCATGCTTTCTCTGCCAAGATAACGGGTCCCCTACGAGGAGAGGTGACAAAGCGTAGCCACGGTCTGCTTTCCAGCCTCCCCGGGTTCATAAAAGCTGGAGCCACGGTTATGTCCATTTAACAGAAGGCAAGGCTGAGGCGGGGGCCTCCTGCTGGGCCTCCGACCCCACACGTGGCTGGACGTCAGGATTCCAACCGCCAGCTGCTTGGTGGTGGTCGGTCCCCAGTTCCTGTGACCGCCCTGAGCCATCTCCGGGACGGGGAGGGGCGCTGCCCTGAGCCGGGCCCCAGCACGGAGGGCTCCGGCCGCGCGTGGCTGCGGACCCGTCGCCCCCCACCCCGAGACTCTGGACGACTGGGCGTCTTTTCCCCTTTCTGGGTCTCCGTTTTCCTAGCCTGGGCCCTGGGGTCCCGGGTGCCTAGGAAGGCAGGCGGCCCTCCAGCACTTCCAGCCGGGCCACCCGACCCGAGCCGCCGGGCCCGGCGTCGCGCGCCCGCCCCCCGCCCCTCCACGCGGGTTCGCAGCACCAGGCCCCGGAAGCTGGGCGGCTCCGCCCTCCGCCACGGCCGCGCCGGGCCCCGCCCGCCTTCCGACGGGGGTGCGGCTCCAGGAAACGGCGCGCTCGCTCGCCACTCGGGGCTTGGCCAGCCCGGCAACCCGGCTCTGCGCTCCGGACGCCCAGCCGACCCCGTGGCCGCGGCCAGGAGCGCGGGCCCGAGCATCGGACGCTGCTGCTCAGACGGGGCGGGCGGGACGTGGACGGGAGTGCCGGCAGCCATGGGGACCCAGCCGGGGCCAGCCGACGCGGGGCAGCGGGAGCCCCGGGTCTGAGAAGTGGGCAGCGCGGCAGCCAGGACATGACTTCGGTGTGGAAGCGCCTCCAGCGGGTGGGCAAGCGGGCTGCCAAGTTCCAGTTTGTGGCCTGTTACCACGAGCTGGTGTTGGAGTGCACTAAGAAATGGTGAGTGGGGGGGGGGGGGCAGTCCGTGGAATCTCCCCTGGGATCCCAGGCTGGAGACATTGCTTGACCCCCAGGGGTAGAGGATGAGGAGTTGAGAGATTGCTGGACTCCTAGAGTTCGAGGATGGGAGCGGCTTGGGGGTGGGGAGGTCAGGACTCAGGTCTGAGAATCCTCTATCCGTGCCCACATTTTGCTTAGCTGCTGCGGTCAGGGCTCAGGACTCAAACCACATGTCTTAGGAAAGAGATGGCTCAGGGAGCAACTTTTGAGATCTTACAGGTGGTGGCCAGGCGGGGACAGAAACTTCAGTCCAGCTTGAAACAAAGATTCAGGCCTCTTCCCTTGCTTTCTTGTGGAGCCAGAGGCCCTCCCTGTTTCAGCCCAAAGGGCGCTGGAAAGCTGGAAATGTCTTCATGATGTCCTTAAAAGGGGAAACTGAGCACTTGGAGAGCTGAAGAGGGAGGCGGAGAATGGCTTAAAGGGGCCTGAGAGCCCCTTTAAGAAAGTTGTGAGTCCCAGAGGAGAGGCTGGGCAGAAAGCAAGGTAGTGGGGTACAGGGCAACCCATGTGCGTATAGGCATTGGTCTGGACTACTGAAGGGCCCCAGGGCCTGTGGCTCACATGCCCCCACCCTCAGCTGCCCAGGTCCCTGCGTCACACCCTAAATATACTGGTGTTGGCTTCCCTTGACTGGATTAAGGCACAGCTGTGGGGGCCTCACTCTCTAGGCAGGGCTAAATTTAGGTTCCCAAGGGGAAGAACTCCAGTATGAAAGGATCATAAGGTCTAAAAGGGGGGAGCAAGCAGAAGCTGGGGTCTCTGAAGCAGCAGTGTCTCTGGGCTTGCTTATACCAGGCCTGTTGGCATGCCCTTCATTCAGCAAAGGGCCAAGAGAGGATGGGATCTGACTAGGGCAACAACACACACATAGAGCATGTGAACTGTGCCCTCTGGCTTCTACCCCAGCATCCTGGCTGAGGTCACCAGAATGCTGGACGTGGTCCTGGTGAGGAGGCTGAGGGAGCAGGCAGTATCTTCAGGGCTGAGTCACTGGCAGCCTTGGGTTAGTCCTTCTGGGCTTCTTAGCCTGGAGCCTGGGGCAGGAAGCTGCCCAGGTCATCTCCCCAGGAAGGCGTGCCTGGCCTGAGACAAGCTGCCCAGCCAGGCTCCACCTTACCCAGGCACCCTGATTTGCTTCCCCTTTCTGGGAAACTCCTTGCTGGGCCAGTGCCTGTAGTTTGGGGATTGGGAAACAGAACTTAGCTCCGGGTCAGAGGGCTCTCCACTCAGCTGTGTGACCTTCTTGTGGCCAGCCTAATCTTCGAAGGATTAACAAACAGGTGAGCTACTCATCCTGCCTAGATCCCCTCCCTAGGAGGCAGGAAGCTAGGTTGACACAGACCCCAAGCATCCTGGCATGGGCAGGGAGCGGGCTGGAGAGCTCTGGTGCTGTCTTTGTCTGATATCTTCAACCTTCTGGGTTAGACACTAACCCCAAGAGGACCAACCACGTGTCACTTCCGTATCTGGGATGAGGCCCTGTGCAGCCATCTCTCTCGTCCTCATCTTGTCTCTGCCTCTTCCACGTGTCTGCCTCTCCTCTGAGTCTGCCCAACATTTGCTGTTCAACTTAGATGTCACTGCCTGGAAGTCTTCTCTGACTTGTTCTGGGTGCCATTTATTATCATCTCTCTGCAAAACCATGGGCCCAGGCTCTGAGTTTGGGAAAACAGGAGCCCTGGCTGACTCTTCTTGGAGCCCCTGAACCTAGCAAGGGGCTGGGTATGGCAGGCTCTTGTTTTGGGGTGGGGGTCATATTGTGATAAATTAACCCTATTCCTTTCTGGACTGATTTCCTCACTTTGCCCCTCGATCTGCCCCTCCTCCAGCCTCAGCCTCTAGCACCTGCCATTCTCTCTGCCTGGAGCTCTGACTTGAGCACCTCCTACAGCCTCCTTCCCCTGCTCTCACCTCTGCTCAGTCACCAGCCTCAAGACCCTCAGGCTCTCTCACATCCACCTGAAGTGAGCTTGCCAACTTCCTTCCTGCCTGTTTTGCTCTGTACCCCAAAGAAGGCAAGGTTTATAGTGAGCCCGCCACAAATACTTGCTTCTGAATGGACTTGCTTTCCTCTGAGGCTTTCTCTCTCAATGTCCCTGGCTCTCTGGTGTGCCAGGTTCTTTCTCTTGCTGTCTTTCTCATCATGTCCATGCTGGCCCCTGTTGTCCAGGCCTTTGCTCTTTGGCCTTGGCCCCACCCTGCTTCAGCAGCAGCCCCACCCTGCACCCTGAGGCCCCAGATAAGAGGCTGCCCAGGCCTTTTCTTTTTTTTTTTTTCTTTTGTTTTTTTTTGCCAGTCCTGGGCTTGAGCTCAGGACCTGAGCACTGTCCTTGGACTTTCTCAGGGCTAGAGTTCTACCACTTGAGCCTCAGCACCACTTCCGGCTTTTTTCCATGTATGTGGTACCAAGGAATCGAACCCAGGTCTTCATGCATGCTAGGCAAGCACTCTACCACTAGACCAAACTCCCCGCCTTTTTTTTTTTTTGCCAGTCCTAGGACTTGAACTTAGGGCCTGAGCACTGTCCTTGGGCTTTCTCAAGGCTAGAGCTCTACCACTTGGGTCACAGTGCCACTTCTAGCTTTTTCTGTGTATGTGGTATACAAGGAATCGAACCCAGGGTTTTATCCATGCTAAGCAAGCACTACCACTAGGCCAAACTCCTGGCCCCCAGGCCTTTTCTTATGGGGTTAGGACCTCAAGCTGAAGGAAGACCCTATGTGGGCCAGGAGAGGAAGGGGAGGCTGGGAGGGCCTGACTGAGCAGCCTTCCCCTCTCTCTCCTCCCCTGCCCCAGGCAACCAGATAAGCTGGTGGTGGTATGGACTCGCCGGAACCGACGTATCTGCTCCAAGGTGGGAGAGGATGGCATTGGGGATTTGGGGACCGGTCAAGAAGGGGCCCAGGGAAGACCAGAAGGGCTGTTGGGGGCTTGAGTACAATTCAGGATCCTATCATAATCCACAGAGGAAGAGGGAGCTGGCATCAAGTTGAGGAGAGGGGAAGTAAAAGAGTGGCTCAATAATAGAGTGACAGTCTTGAGTGAAGGAGACAAGCAAAAGCTTGAGGCCCTGAATTCAAGCCTCGGTATTGGCACACTCACTAAAAATCTAAGTCTGGTGCCAGGAGCTCATGACTATAGTCCTAGCTCTGCATGAGGCTGAGATCTGAGGACTGGGGTTTGAATCTAGATGGCACCTCTGAGAGATTCTTTTTTTTTTTTTTGCATTTTTTTATTGTAATTAGTAAAAGGGTTACATGGTATTTGCCAGATAGAAGGTGCATTAATTCACGTACATTGATACCCTTTCACATGTCTTGGTCTCTGAGAGATTCTTATCTCCAGTTAACCAGCAAAGAGCAGAAAGGGAAAGTGTAGCTCAGCCTTTAGCCTAAAAGCCAGGGGAGCATCTGGGTACTAGTGACTTGTGTCTATAATCCTGACTATTCAGGAGGCTGAGATCTGAGGATCCCAGTTCAAAGCCAATCTGGGTAGGAAAGTCTATGAGACTCTTATCAACAATTAGACACTAAAAAGCTGGAAACAGAGCCGGGGCTAAAGTGATAGGGGGCTATCGAGCAAAAGAAAAGCTCAGGTTCATTGCCCAGAATCAGCTTTTTTTAAAAAAAACAAAAACAAAAACAAAACAGCTAAGGGAGAGCACAAGGCCACGAATACAAGGCCCTACACACACACACACACACACACACACACACACACACACACACACACGCAGGGTTGAAGATAAGGGCATAGAGGTATGGGGATGGGAGGGCACGTCAAGACTCAGGGAAGGTCCCTTGTAGGCCCACAGCTGGCAGCCTGGTATCCAGAACCCATACCGGGGGACTGTGGTGTGGATGGTGCCTGAGAACGTGGACATCTCTGTGACGCTGTACAGGGTGAGTCTCCAGCCCCTGGTCACAGGTCCAATGGCGGGTGATTGGAACACTGAGTTGTCCGTCTAGATGGGAGAGAAAAGAATGGCGGAAGGGGTCTGCTTAGCATGGGTGGCCCAGGCGGTCTTCTTGGAGGAGACAACAGTAGAAGAGGCAGCTGGAATAGAAGCCCAGCCTCAGGGTAGGGGAAACAGTGGGGTGAAGGCTGCCACAGACCCTCCTCCCTCCACCACCCGCTCTTCACCCCAGGACCCCCACGTGGAGCAGTATGAGGCCAAGGAGTGGACATTTATTATTGAGAACGTAAGTGGGGGGGGTGGGCTGGGGCTGGGGCCTCAGGGGCATCAGGACAGCTCCGATGCTCCCTCCCTGTCCCCCTCCCTTGTGCCCATAGGAGTCCAAGGGCCAGCGGAAGGTGCTGGCCACAGCTGAGGTGGACCTGGCTCGCTATGCAGGGCCTGTGCCTGCCCAGCTTCCCCTGCGCCTCCAGATGAAGGCCAAGTCGGTGAAGGTGGTGCACGCAGAGCTGAGCCTCAGTCTCTCCGGGGTGCTGCTGCGGGAGGGCCGTGCCACGTGAGTGCTCACTTGCTCTCCTTGGCCCTGGCCTGTGACCTCCACCCCCAGTCCTCATCCCTGACCTCTGACCTCCAGGGACGATGACATGCAGAGCCTGGCCAGCCTCATGAGCGTGAAGCCTAGCGATGTGGGCAACTTGGATGACTTTGCTGAGAGTGATGAGGATGAGGCTGATGGCCCAGGGGCCCCTGGGGCCCGGGCTCGAGGCCCCCAACCAGGTAAACTCACAGCTTGCTAACACACCTAGGGGGATCGGGAGGTCCTGGCCACAAGCCTCTGGCTGTGCTGGGTTAGGACGGGAACTCATCACTGCTCAGCAGACCTGATTGCCCCGGCTTGGCTCCTTAGCTAAGTTCTACAGGATAGGGCCCCAGTCCCTCCATGTCCCTATCCTCACATCCCTGCTGGGTCCCTGTCTGACCCAAGAAGCCAGGTCAAAAGCTCAGACTGGGCTAGACATGCCTGCAACCCTAGCTACTCAGGAGGATGAGATCCGAGGAGCTAAGTCTGAAGCCAGCCGGGGCAGCGAAGTCTCTGAGACTCTTCTGTCCAGTTAGCTACCAAAAAGCCAGAAGTGGAGCTGTTGCTCAAGTGCTTGAGCACTAACTTGGAGCAAAAGTGCTCAGGGACAGCACTCAGACCCCAAGTTCAAGTCCCAGGACGTGTATGCGCGCGCGAGCACGGGCACACACACACACACACACACAGTTTAGAGGAGCTTAGCCTCTCTCCCTCCCTTTTACTCCTTAAAGCTTTTGTCTGTCTGCTCTATTTTTCTCTCCTTTCTCTCCTACTCTGCATCTGTGGGCCTGTCTCCTCCTAGGCCGGGGCGGTGCCCTGAGGCTGGGGCGTCTCCCAGGTAGGCCCTCTACTTGAGTGTGTATGTGGGGAGAGGGGAGGAACTCAACCTTTAGAGCCCCAACATAGGCTAACTTTGTACGTCCAACTACCCCACTTCTAGAGCCCTCCCGGGAGCTGAACACACTTTCCGAGGAGGATGAAAGCCAAGGATGGCCCCGGCAGGCAGGTGAGGACCAGGCTGGGATTTGGAGTTGGGGACTGGAACTGAGGTCCCAGGGCCCAGGCCTTAGTTCCCCTTCTTCTCCCCACCTTAGCTGCCAGCCCTTCTAGTGCTAAGGACACCAGCTCTTCCCCTGTGAGTGCCCCTGCACCCCCAGCCAGGGCCTCCCGAGGGCAGGGGGCAGAGCCAGCTACTATAACCGGGGGCCAGGTGGGACCCGAGGCCCCCAGGCCCCCAGGAACGCCACCGGAGACAAGGTAAGCTCTGGAAGGAGCCCCACTCCCTGTGGAGAGCTTCATCTCCCCCCCTTCACCTGCCTCTCCAGGGCCCCAGCCATCTGAAGTGTGGGGAGGGAATGGACAGTGGGGCCTACAGGAGCCCCCCAACATGCTTGCTCTCTCCTCAGGTCTTCAGTGCAGCCAGGCCTGGACATGGCCCCTACCCCAGCCCCTCGGCTCCGGAAAGGCTCTGATGTCCCCAGGACCCCAGTTCCCCAAGGGGGGGATGAGGTCCCCATGGCCTCAGAGGCTCCCCCTGAAGAAGAGGGTTCTTCTGAAGAGACCCAGGCCCAGACAAATTCTCAGGAAGGGACAGAGTTCCAGGGAGCCAAGCTGGACTCAAACATGGAGAATAGAGGCTCCATAGATGCCCCAGGAGGGCAGAGACCCAAGGTTGAAGAGGGGGACACTGGGGACAGACCAGTGGCTAGGGTGGTGGACACTGAGCAGGGGGCAGGAGTCAGAGAGGCGAACACAAAGAGGTCAGGGGCCACAGCTGGGGAGACTGAAGAGAGTTCAGAGCTTAGTCAAGTGGATGCTGAGCAGAGATCAGAGGTGACACATGTGGCTGTGGAGGCAGCCCAGACCGCAGGCCTGCTGGCCGAAGCAAGTCTCAGAGTGACTCCTGAGGCTCCTCCAAGGAGCTCTCAAGGGAAGTTGGGGGTCAGGACCCCAGAAGAGGCTCCCACAGACCCAAACCCATCCCTAGTAGAGCCTGTCGGGTGTTCCAGATCTTTCAGTGACCTCAGGGGTGCAAGGGTTGCTTCAGGACAGGAGACAGAGGGTGCAGAGGTGAGGAGCAGAGCCCCTGGTGAGGGGAGGACTGACCTGGAGCAGGGCCCCTCTGCTGGAGCAGCAAACACTGGGCTCCAGGTGAGCAGTTTTCAGGGGACCCCATCATCAGAGGACCAGGGGGTGCCATCTTGCAATCTAAGGGTCTGGGAGGCAGAAGTGGGGGAGTCAAGCATCCTGGGACTAGAGACTGAGCTGGCAGAGCAGGAGGTGATGGGGATCCAGAAGACAGACACTGGGGCAGCAGTTGTTGAGATGTTGGGGGCCCAGGAGATAGAGGCAGCAAGATCAGGGATCCTACAGTCAGAAGCTACTGGGTTGGCAGAATTGGGGATACTGGGGGCCCAGGCAAAAGAGCTGAAGCTTCCAGGAATGCTGGAGACAGAGGAGGCTGGGATACCAGAATCTGAGGTATTGGGGCCCCAGACAACAGAAGCTGGGGTTTCAGCAGTTCAGGGGATTAGAATAGATGAGAAAGACACGCTAGACACCCAGGAAGCATCTGGGAGTGCTGATATACTGAGACTAGAAGCTGAGATACCAGAATCTGAGATATTATGGTCCAAGGAAACAGAGCTGGGAGGTTCTGGGGTACTAGAGACAGAGGCTGGTGGGACAGAATCTAAAATACTGAGGATCCAGAAGATAGCAGCTGAGTATCTAGAGGTTCTAGGAATAGAAACCAAGATGGCAGAGTCTGAGATGTTGGGGGCCCAGGAGACAGAGGTGGTGGCTCAGGGACAGATTCCCAGGACAGAGACTAGAACATCAGAAATGGAGATGTTGGAGAGCCAGGAGGTAGCCTCTGTGGGCATAGGGGTACCTGGGATACAGTCCGAGAGAACAGAGGGCCAAGGGACAAAAGTGGGGGATTCAGAAGTTACAGTGGTAGAAACTGAGACAGCAGAAGCTGAGATAATGGGGGCCCAGGAAAAAGAAATAGGGAGTTCCAAAGCTGAGATAGAGCCTGAAATATTGAGGTCCCAGGAGGCAGATGGAGGGGTTTCTGGGGCCTCAGGAACAGAAGCTGAGATAGACTCTGAGATATTGGGGGTCACAGAGACCGAAATAGGGGGTTCCAAAGCTGAGATAGAGCCTGAAATATTGAGGTCCCAGGAGGCAGATGGAGGAGTTTCTGGGGCCTCAGGAACAGAAGTTGAGATAGACTCTGAGATATTGGGGGTCACAGAGACAGAAATAGGGGGTTCCAAAGCTAATAAAGAACAGTCTGAGATACTGTGGGCCCAGAAGACAAATGTAGGGGTTTCTGGCACCTCCGAGATAAATTTTGAGATACTGGGGACCCAGGAGACAGAAACAGGATGTTCTAAAACTGACATAGTAGAGCCTGAGATATTGAGGTCCCAGGAGACAGAGGTAGGGGTTTCTGGTGAGAGAGTAGAGTCTGAGATATTGGGGGTCCAAGAGATAGGTGTGAAGATTTTTGGGGCCTCAGAAACAGAAGCTGAGATAAAGTATGAAATACTGGGGACCCAGGAGACAGACATAGGGGGCTCCCAGACCTCAGGAACAGAAGCTAAGATAGAGTGTGAGATACTGGGGACCCAGGAGATAGCAGGTGGAAGCTCAGGAGTTGCACAGACAGAAACTGAGCTAGCTAGGACCCAGGAGACAGAAGTGGAGGTCCCGGAGGTCCCAGGATCAGAGACTAGTGAGGCAGATGATGAGGTACTGAGGGCCCAAGGGACAGAGGGCCCAGTTCCAGGGGCTGAAGAAGGGGGGCAGAAGGCTGCAATTTGGGGAACGCTCCAATATGAGGCTTTAAAGGCTCCATTTACTAATCAAGGAGTTTTAGGGTCCCAGAAAATACAAGCAGAGATTGCAAGAGTACAAGAATCAGAAACTGAAGCTTTCAGGGACCAGGGGATAGAGGATAAAGTATTAGAACCCAAATCTGAGGCTTTGGGGGCCCAGAAAGTAGAAATGGCAGCTTTAGGGGCTCCAGAGGGCAAATCTGATATTTTTGAGGCCCAGGAAACCGAGTCTGGGGTCTTAGGAACCAAGAAGGGGAAAGAAGCTGAGGGAAACCTCCCGGAGGCCAGCCTGACTGAGACTCGGGTGGCTAGTGGGGCAGAAGCTGGGGAACCCAGGCGGGCTGGGGCCTCTTCCCCAGAGGAGCCTGAAGAGGACAGGAGGCTGCCAGGCAGCCAGGTAGGGCTGGGGGCTGCCCAGGGTCTGCTTCTTCCCCCTAACCTGAGGCTGAGCGAATGGCAGTTCTGCATGGACCCACCTCGTGGACTGAGAGGGAGATGAGGCGGGGGGGGGCTTAGTTTCCAGGAGCCTCTTACCCCCTCCTCCCCTCGGGGTCCCCTGGGTCTCCTATCTGTCTGCCCTTGGGTCTGCATGGAGCTGATTATCCGAGCTGACTTTGAGAAGTAGCTACTAAGTGACCTCTCTTCTTGCCTGGGGACGACTGACCTTTTAGGTGACCTTGGGCAGAATACCCCCCCCCCCCCCGCAAAGCTGGAAACCTGTTTGCTTGCCCAAGGTTCTAGTCAGAGGTCTCTGATGATCCCTGCAGTTTTGTGCCAGGCCTGAGCTTTCCCAAGGGGCAGAGGGCACAGGGTCCTAGAACACATCTCTTCAATCCATCTCTGTGTCTTCAGGCACCATCTGCCCTGGTCAGTTCTAGCCAGTCCCTGCTAGAGTGGTGCCAGGAGGTCACCACCGGCTACCGTGGTGTCTGCATCACCAACTTTACCACGTCTTGGCGCAATGGCCTGGCCTTCTGTGCTATCCTACATCGATTCCACCCAGATAAGATGTGAGCTGCCGTGGGGGGAGGGAGGGGAAGAGATGACCTGGGGACTGAGGGAGTACAGTGCCATCCGCTCTGACCAGCCCTTTCTCCACAGCAACTATGCCTCCCTTGACCCGCTCAACATCAAACAGAACAACAAGCAGGTGAGATGGGAAAGAGGGTGAGAGCCAGGCTAGGAGTCTGGGAATGGAGAGCCACAGGGACACAGCCCTGCTTTTTGTTTGTTTGTTTGTTTGGGGGGCTTGAACTCAAGGTCTGGGCACTGTCTTTGAACTTCTTTGCCCAAGGCTAGCGCACTACCATTCTGAGCCACAGCTCATTTCAGGTCTGTTGGCAGTTAATTGGAGAGAAGAGTGTCATGGACTTTCTTGCCTGGGCTGGCTCTGCACTGCGATCCCCAGACCTCAGCCTTCTGAAAGGCGAGGACTACAGGCCTGAGCCACCAGTGCCTTGCTCTGGCCCTGTTTTTGTACATGTTTTGGGGTGTTTGTTGGTACTAAGGCTTGAACTCCGGGCTACGGGCTTTGTCTTGGCTCTCCCTTAGCTGATTCACCCTCAAGGCTAATGCTCTACCAGTAGAGCCACGGCTCCACTCCACTCTGGCTTTTTGCTGGGTAATTATAGATAGAAGTCTAGAACTTTTTTGACTGGGCTGGCTTTGAACCTTGATCCTCAGATCCCAGTCTCTTGCGCAGCTGGGATTACTGACATGAGCCACTTGCACCCAGCTTACCTCTTTGACCATTAAATTGTTTTGTTTTTCATAGTTTTGTTTTGGTGTGGTTTTTTTTTTAAGCATATTTTCCTCTAGATAGCTTTTCCCAAACTATTCTGGCGATGGGGTGCTCCTTGCAGTTGCTAGTAACCCCCCTTAGCTTTCCCTCCACACTGCTAGGCAAGCCCTGGTGTGGGGGGGAAGCCCGGGCAGGGGGCTGCCTCTGGGTGGGGGGGCTGCCCCGGGGTGGGGAGGGGGCTGCCCCGGGGTGTGGGGTGGGGCTGCCCTGGGGTGTGGGGGGGTCTGCCCCAGGGTGGAGGGGGTCTGCCCCGGGGTGGGGGGTCTGCCCCGGGGTGGGGGGCTGCCCTGGGGTGGGGGCGCTGCCCCGGGGTGTGGGGGGCGCTGCCCCAGGGTGGGGGTCCCGCCCGCTGACCCCAGCGCGCTCTTCCAGGCCTTCGACGGCTTCGAGTCCCTGGGCGTGTCGCGGCTGCTGGAGCCGGCGGACATGGTGCTGCTGTCGGTGCCGGACAAGCTGATCGTCATGACCTACCTGTGCCAGATCCGCGCCTTCTGCACGGGCCGGGAGCTGCAGCTGGCGCCGCTGGAGGGCGGGGGCCGCGCCGGCACCTACCGCGTGGGCGCCCCGGGCCCGCAGCGCCCCGACCTGGACGCGGGCGGCCTGGCGCGGCGGCTGCGCGCGCAGGGGCCCGGGGCGGCGGCGCCCGAGGAGGCCGCGGCGGCCGTCGGCGGGGCTCCCCCGGCCCGCGGCGCCCAGGACCGCGGCCCCCAGGGCGGCCCGGCCGAGGCGCCCGCCGCGGAGCCGAGGCGGCCGTCGGTGAACGGGGAGGCGGGGCCCGTGCCGCCGCCCCGCGCGCACGGCTCCTTCTCCCACGTGCGCGACGCGGACCTGCTGAGGAAGAGGCGCTCGAGGCTGCGGAGCAGCAGCTCCTGCTCGGCGGAAGAGCCGGACGCGGGGCCCGCGGGCGCCGGGGCCGCGGTGAGTGCCCGGGGCCGGGAGGGGGCCCGAGCCCGCGGCCGCCCTCCGCGCGGAGCCCCGCGGACGTGCGGCCTGGCCGGGCGGAGGGAAGCTGGGGAGACGGCGGGGTCCCCGCATCCCGCCCACGTCACCCCAGGCCCGGCTGCCTGGACTCGGTGGCGTCTCTGCGCCCTCGCGCGTCCCGCGTGTCCCCGGCCGCGCTCCCCCGGCCGCGCGCCCTGCCCAGGCCAGGCCTGGCGGGTGTTCTGGCGATGGGAGGGGTTCGTCTCCTGAGCTCCTGTGTATCTGGACGGTGGGCCTTTGTCTGGCGTCCTGGGGGTGATGATCTCCCCGCCTGCTGACGGGTTTGGGGTTTTTTAAGTGGTTGCTGAGATCTGACATCCGAGGGCTGCAGTTCAAAGCCAGCCTGGGCACCCAAGGTCCCTAAGGTCCATGAGACTCTTATCCCAGTGAACCACCAGAAAACTGGAAGTGGTGCTGTGGCTCAAGGGGTAGGAAGGGAGCCTTGAGGGGAAGAGCTCAGGGACCGGGTCCAGGCCCAGGGGTGAGGCTGGCAGCCTTGAGCTGAACAGTGCCAGGGCCAGAGTTCAAGTCCCATGACCAACAACAACAACAGAAAGTGCTGGCCTGGTGCGGTGGCTCACGCCTGTCATCCTAGCTACTCAGGAGGCTGAGATCTGAGGATCAAGGTTCAAAGCCAGCCCAGGACCTGAGACTCTTCTTTCCCATTAACCTCTAGAAAATGGGAAGTGGGGCTTGGCTCAAGGCGAGGGTGGTAGTCTTGAGCTGAAGAGCTCAGGTTCATCAGTGCCCAGGCCCAGGCCCAGGAGTAGGGTGGTAGCTTGAGCTTGAAGAGCTCAGTCAGCGACAATTTCCAGGCTGTTCAAGCCCCATGACCCACAAAAAAAAAAAAAAAAAGAAAAGAAAAGAAAAGAAAAAGAAAAAATGCTCTAGGGAGCATGGCCTAGTGGTAGAGTGCTTGCCTAACATGCATGAAGCCCTGGGTTCAATTCTTTGGTACTACATACACAGAAAAGCCTGAAAGTGGTGCTGTGGCTCCAGTGGTAGAGCTCTAGCCTTGAGAAAGCCCAAGGACAGTGCCCCAGGCCCTGAGTTCAAGGCCCAGGACTGACAGAAAAAAAAAAGTGCTTGTACTGGGCTTGAACTCAAAGTCTTTTGATTTTTTTTCTTAGTTTTTTTTTTTTTTTTTTTCTCAAGGCTGGTTGGTGCTCTGCCACTTGGGCCACAGCTCTACTTCTAGCTTTTTGGTGATTACTTGGATTTTCCTGCCTGAGCTGATTTTGAACTTTGGTCCTCAGAGTTCAGACTCCTAAATAGTTAGACTACAGGGGTGACTTACAGGTGCTCAGCTTACTCTCTCTCCCTCCCTCCCTCCTTCCTTCCTTCCTTTTTCTTCAGAACTTCCTTTCTTCCTTTCTACCTCTTCTCCCTTCTCCTTCCCTTCTGCCCTCCCCTCCTCTCTTTCTCTTTCTTGGTGATTTTGGGGTTTGAACTCAGGCCTTTTTGTTATTGTTAGTCATAGGACTTGAGCTCAGAGTCTGAGCACTGTCACTGAGCTTTTCACTCAAGGCCGGTAGACTACCACTTTGAGCCACAGCACCACTTCTGGCTTTTTCTGTGATTAGTTGGAGATGAGAGTCTCACAGACTCTTTCCCAGGCTGGTTTTGAACTACAATCCTCAGATCTCAATCTCTTGAGTAGTTAGGATTACAGACGTGAGCCACCACGCCTGGCATTCCAGGCCTTTTGTTTAAACCATCCTTTCTATCATCTGCTTTGAATCTTTAACTCCAGATGCTAGAGACCAGTTTCTTCTCTTACAGTGAAGGTTGGAGGTGGGCAGGCTTCTGGAGCTTGCCCCTTCCCCAGGTCGTCCTGTGCCTGTGCAGAGACCATCGTGGAGGGAGCAGAGACTGGCAGGGGCTTGCAGCCACAGAGGTCCAGGTCCTGGGGCAGCTTTCAGGCCATTGCACACTGACAACTGTCCAGTGATAGACCCTGAGTTTGGAGGAGAGGAAGGAACGGATTGAGAAAGGCTTTCTGGAAGCAGCCGTGGCCATCTGAGTTAGCTGAGAAGATGGGAGGGGTTGGCACTCAAATAGAGGGACTTTCGCAAGCAGCCTGCAACATTAGGGAAGTTTAGGGTTCAGTAGGGAAATGCCAATCTTCTCCCAAAAGGCTTCTAGATGGTAATGAAGCCAGGCTGAAAGCAAGAGGCCCCAGGGTGGGCTCCGACACAGGACTGAGGCTGCAGAGGAGACAGCAAGGGTGCCAGGGGCAGAGTTTAGGAGGCATGGGAAGCCAGTGGGATACAACCACTTCCAGCCCAGTTAGCTCACGGTTGTCACGGAGGTGGACCTTACAACTCAGGGCTTGGGTCCCATCCCTTAGCTTTTTACTCAAGACTAGATACCCTCCCACTTGAGCCACAACTCCACTTCTGGCCGTTTGGTGGTTAATGGGAGAGAGGAGTCTCTCTGAGTTGTCTGCTCAAGTTTTGACAGATTTCAAACTATGATCCTTAGATTTCAGCCTTCTGAATATCTTAAGACTCAAGTGTGAGGGGCTGGGAGTTTGGCCTAATGGTAGAATGCTTGCCTAGCATGCCTGAAGACTCAGGTTTGATTCCTCGGTACCATATACATAGAAAAAAGCTAGAAGTGGTGCTGTGGCTCAAGTGGTAGAGCTCTAGTCTTGAGAAAGCCCAACGACAGTGCTCAGGCCTTGAGTTCAAGGCCTGACCAAAAAAAATGTAAAAAAGATTTAAATGTGAGCCCATGAGGTCCAGCTGTCATAGAGTTCTTTCCATCATAGAACAGAGGCTCCATCCCATCCTCCATTCTTTGTTCTACCTTCCAGCCTCTGCCCCACAAGAGATACTTGACCCTGGGGTGATGAGCTCCTCACTGGCTGTGCCCCCAGCATTCCCTAGGTGTTGATCGGGAGCGGGCGTGGCCCGGCTGCACCCTTGGAAGCTCCCGAGGGCCTGGAGTGGGTTGAGGTCAAGCACATTCTCATGGCAACTCCATGAGAAGAGCTGAGTATTGTTGGCTTAGCCCACAGGCCTTCCTGGAGGAGGGGCCATACATGAGAGTACTGAAAGAGGAATTTGAGTCAGACCTGAGGAAGAAGCATTGGAATTCCCATCAGGGTTGGCATGAGGAAGCTCAGTTGTTGCTGCTGAAGTTGAACTTTTTTTTTTCTTTTTGGTGGGGGGAGGTGTCATGGGGCTGAAACTCCCCCTGGGTGCTATCCCTGAGCAATTGTTGCTCAAAGCTAGTGTTCTACCACGTTGAGCCTTAGTGTCACTTCTGGTTTCTGAGGATTGTTTGGAGATAAGAGTCTCACTGACTTTCCAGCCCCAGCTGGATTTGAACTGCAATCCTCAGATCTCAGCCTCCTGAGTAGCTAGGACTATGTAGCTTAAGTTAGCCTTGTCTATTTCCTGCCAGTTGGTTGGGTCCTCTCTTTATGGTTGGCCTTTCTCCACAAGCCCTTGGCTTCTCAGAACACCCCTTCCAAGGGGAGGGGGCCGTCACCCCATTTTACATATAGAACAATTGAGCTCAAGGAGAGGAAAGATGTAAGCTCAGGTGCTGTAAAGTGGCGCCCTCCGTGGGGCCCAGCTCTTCTGACTGAATGTGTGACCCTGAACAAGTCATTTAACTTTTCTCTTTTTTTTTTTTTTTGCCAGTCCTGGGTTTGAGCTCAGGGTCTCAGCACTGTCCTTGGCCTTTCTCAAGGCTAGAGCTCTACTACTTGAGCCTCAGCACCACTTCTGGCTTTTTTTCTATCTATATATGTGGTATCTAGGAATTGAACCCGGGTCTTCTTGCATGCTAGGCAAGCACTCTACCACTAGGCCAAACTCCCTTTTTTTTTTTTTTTTTAACTCAGGGCCCGGACACTGTCCCTTCTTTTTCTTAAGACTAGTGCTCTATCATTTAAGCCACAGTGCTACTTAAAGTTTCACGGAGTTTCCTGCCTAGGCTGGCTTTGAACTGCGATCCTCAGTCAGCCTCTTGAGTAGCTAGGATTATAGGTGTGAGCTCCACTGTCCAACACTCTGCTCTTTTCTTAAGGATGAAGTGTAAAGGCACAAAAGCCCTTTGTGAGGTGGCATTCAGTGTGGCATTTAGGAAAGCAGCCAGGCCCAGGTGGCTTACATCTGTAGTACTAGATACATACGAGGCTGAGATCTGAAGATCCCAGTTCGAAGCCAGCCCAGTCAGTTCATGAGACTTATCTCCAGTTAACCACCAAAAGCCAGAAGTTGTAGAGTATCAGCTTTGAGCAAAGTAAGCTAAAGGACACGACCAGGAGTTTGGCCTAATGGTAGAATGCTTGCCTGGCATCCACAAAGACCTGGTACCACATACACAGAAAAAGCTGGAAGTGGTGCTGTGGCTCAAGTGGTAGAATGCTAGCCTTGAGAAATCCCAAGGACAGTGCTCAAGTCTCAGTACTGGCACAAAAAAAGAGGAAAGACTTACCAGTGCCTGAAACATAACTGGTTAGAAGGTAGTGCAGAACCTAGGCACATCTGAAGAGGTTGCCTCTGGTCAGGAAGTGGCTCATAACCACCAGCATGAGGAGTCACAACTGTCTGTCATGGGGTCCCTGGTAAAGCTCCTGCTCACTCTCAGAATCAAGATGAAGGCCCCTGCTGGGTGTTTGTGGCTCATGCCTATAATCGTAGCTACTCAGGAGGCAGAGATCTGAGGCATCCAGCTTCAGGTAGAAGCCAGCCCAGGTAGAAACGTCTCCATGAGACTCTAACCTCCAATTAGCTACACAAAAACCAGAAGTGGCACTGTGGCTCAAAGTGGTAGAGTGCTAGCCTTGAACAAAAGAGCTCAGGTCTTAAGTTCAAGCCCCAGGACTGGCCAAAAAATAAAAATAAATAAAGTTATACCTGCTTCCAGAGTTATGAGGTTCAGGGAGCAAGGCAGAAAGAGGTATGAGAGCCTGAGGGACCTGCATGGGTCATGAGCACAGCTGAGCTGGTCTATGAAGGTCAGGTTGGTTGGGACAGCTCAAGATGGGCCCTGAGGAAGGTTTTTAGGGAAGTGAAAGTCATCCCTATAACCCGAGTATATTGTCTTGGGGGCCCTGGTGGGCGTGGGGCAGGGGTATGAGTGAGTTGAATCAGGAGCCATCCACAAGCCTTGGAAGTGAGGGTGGGGGATAAAAAGGGATACTGAGAATTACATCATTACTGCTTTATTTATTTATTTGTGGTCATGGGGCTTGAACTCTGGGCCTAGGTGTTGTCCCTGAGCTCTGAACTCTTCAGCTCAAGGCTACCACCCTACCCCTGAGCCACAGCTCCATTTCCTGCTTTCTAGTCTTAATTGGAGATAAGAGTCTCGAGTTCTTTACTGCCCGGGCTGGCTTTGAACCTTGATCCTCTGATCTGAGCCTCCTGAGTAGCTAAGATGACAGGTGTGAGCCACCGCGCCCAGCTTAATTTTTGCTTCAGAGTTAGAGGAAGATCATGATGGTGGCTGGTGAGTCGGCCATCACCAACCCAAGCCAGAGCTTATAACACCTGACAAAGGGTTGTCCAGGGCTGCCTCTCAGAGGGGTACAAGTTGGGGCAGAGAGTGGGGTGACTCAGTACTGTGGCCTACAAGGCAGGGGCCAGAGCTGAGGGTTCCCAGGGAAGACAGTCCCAGAGAGCCCATGGGAATAGGACACATCAGGCCCAAGTCCTGATCTTTTGCCTGGTTTTGGTGTTCTGGAGGAGTCCAATTGGAGATAGGTGTGGAAACTGATAAAGCAGGAGGGTGCCCCCTTTTGGCCAGAATATGGATGTGCTGGCTCTGGAAAGCCTAGCTTCAGAGAGTGTCTCCTTGAGAGATTCTAGCCATAATGGAGATACCAGGTGACAGGAAACCCTGTGAAGTCAGGGACTGGGGCGTGGGGTGCAAAGGTAAATATGAGGGGGTCCAGGGCTCTAGGCAGGGGACTAGAGTGAGGCTTGGGTCTGTGCTTCAAGAGGCAAAAGCCTCCTGTCATGGCCCTGCCATCAGAGTCCCCTTTCTCTCAGTAAGACTGGAAGGCAGGGTGTGGGATGGAGGCGCCTGCCTACCTTTGTGTGAAATGCTCTGGCTAGGCCCAGACGGGGCTGTCTGGAATTCTTCCCAGCCTCAGTGGCCTCTCTGCCCACAGGAAGGCCCGATCCCTGACCCCAGTGCTGCCCCTGGCCCACCCACAGCCACAGCCCTGCAGCAGCCCCTTGGTGAGTAGTTTTGAAGGGTCTGTGACCCGGTTCTGTTCAGGCTGCTCACAAATCCTGCTCTGGGGACTGGAGGGGAACATTAGCTGGTTAGGGGAGCTGTATAACCTGATCTCTGTCTGCAGGTGGGAGTCCCCCCTCCGAAGAGGAGGTACCCTTAATTCCAGGGGAAGAGACTGGACTGGTAAGGAGGGGTAAGTGGGGAGGACTGCTGGGTGGGTATTCCTAGGAAAGGTCTGGGGTGAGTCTACCTATCCCCTGTCTTTCTACTCCTACAGCAACGATTCCAGGACACAAGTCAATATGTGTGTGCAGAACTGCAGGCCCTGGAACAGGAGCAGAGGCAGATAGATGGGCGGGCGGCGGAGGTGGAGACACAGTTGAGGAGTCTCATGGAATCAGGTAGGGTGGGCTTCTGGGGCCCCCCTCCTCAACACACAGCACTCCATCTGCCAAGATGGTGAGAGGAGCTGAAAAGAAGCAACCGATATCCCTGGCTGAGCCTTGAGTAGGGAAGACCCTCGCTAGAGGCACGTAGCTCAGGCTTCTGGGATGCCCCAAAGGAGCAAGCCCGCTCTCCAAGATGCCTAGTGGCTCGGCCCTGACAGAAGGCTGTCCTGGTCATGGTTCTGGCTTGATTCAGGTGTCAACAAGCTGGAGGAGGAAATGCTGATCGAGGAGTGGTTCACCTTGGTCAACAAGAAGAACGCTCTCATCCGTAGACAGGACCAGCTGCAGCTACTGTGAGTGCCTGCCGCAGGTGCCCAGGGTCTGTCCTCCCCCTGCCCTTCCAGAAAGGCCCTGCCCCCAGCCGGCCACTGCTGGCAAACAGTAAAGCTTATGTTAACGCTGCTTTTTTTTTTTGTTCCCTACAAAGATCTTTTTGTAGAATAATTACTAGACACTTTACTAATTTCCCTGGCCCTCATGATTTTCTGTATGAAGTTTATACCTTTTAACTTGGTACTATACTAGAAAACCAAAGCTCAGTTAACTGTAGCCCAAGAAAGTCAAGACTAAAGTTTTCTCCTCAGTTCAGTCCTGTGCCTTTTACAGTAAGGAAAACAGCCCCTGAGAGCTGGGAAGGTAGCTTAGTGGTAGAGTGCTTGCCTAGCATGCATAAGGCCCTGGGTTCAATTCCTCAGTACCACATAAATAGAAAAAGCCATAAATGGCTTTGTGGCTCAAATGGTAAAGTGTTAGCCTTGAACAAAAACAAGCTCAGGGACAGTGCCCAGGCCCTAAGTTGAAGCCCCAGGACTGGCAAACAGAACAGAACAAAACAAAACAAAAAAAAGCTCCCTTCAGGCAAAACAAAAACAAAAAACAATGAAAAAAACAACAGCCTCCCCTCAGATATGGGAGTGAGAGCCGGGCACAGCCCCTCCCATGCTCTGCTTAATTATCTTGCATGGTGGAGAGGGCTTTGGCTATTTTTTTTTTTTTTTTTGCAGTTGGCCTCACTTTCCAAAGTTTTCATTGGTCTGCTATTTCTACCCAAATTATCTTTTTTTCTATGTTATTTCTTACTTTAAAAGACTAGCTGGGTGAGGTGCCTTATGCCTGTTACCCTAGCTACTCAGGAGGTTGAGATCTGAGAATCACGGTTCAAAGTTAGCCCGGGCACTAAAGTAGGTGAGACTCTTTTTTTTTTTTTTTTGCCAGTCCTGGGCTTTAGCTCAGGGCCTGAGCTCTGTCCTTGGACTTTCTCAAGGCTAGAGCTCTACCACTTGAGCCTCAGTACCACTTCCTGCTTTTTTCTATGTATGTGGTACCAAGGAATCAAACCCTGGTCTTCGTGCATGCTAGGCAAGCACTCTACCACTAGGCCAAACTCCTGGCCCTAAAGCTGATAAGACCCTTATCTCCCATTAACCCACTGGAAAACTGGAAGTGGCTTTGTGGCTCAAGGAGTAGGCTGGTAGCCTTGAACTGAAGAGCTCAGGAACAAGGCCTAGGCCCAGAGTTCAAGTCCCACAACTGACAAAAAAAAAAAAAAAAAAAGACTAATTGAAACAGAGAAAAAGAGGGCGGGGGGAGGAAGTCTGAGTGAGGACTAAGCTGTGGTGCTGGGGTGAGCCCAGACCTGTAAGGAAACTAGTAGGGAGGTGGTCAGAGCGCAGGGCCCTCCCTTCCTGCTCTCCTTTCTCTGACCTGGCACCCTGCCTCCCAGCATCGAGGAACAGGACCTGGAACGGAGGTTCGAGCTGCTGAGCCGGGAGCTTCGGGCCATGCTGGCCATCGAAGGTGGGTGATGGGGCAGGAGGGACAAGAGGCAGGCCAGGGCCAGGCCGGGCACCCCCTGACTTAGGCTCCTCCACTGCTCAGATTGGCAGAAAACGGCGGCGCAGAAGCATCGAGAGCAGCTCCTGCTGAAGGAGCTGGTGTCCCTGGTGAACCAGCGGGACGAGCTGGTCCGGGATCTGGACCACAAGGAGCGGATGTGAGTAGAGGCCTGGAGGGGCCGGGAGGCCGGAGGGCTGGGCTTGGAGTCTGTGTGGAGTGGATGGATCACAGCCCTTCCTGCCCCCAGTGCCCTGGAGGAGGACGAGCGCCTGGCCCGAGGCCTGGAGGAGCGGCGCCGCAAGCTGAGCCGGCAGCTGAGCCGGAGGGAACGCTGCGCCCTGAGCTGAGCCCTCGGGCACCCTGCCCAGTCCTGCAGCTCCCCATCCTAGGCTGCCTGCAACCCCGGCCTGCATATCCCAGCTATGGGGCGTCTGCCCTCCCCAGGCCATATTTATTTGTGGGTATGAATGTGTGTGTGTGTGTGTGTGTGTGTGTGTGTGTGTGTGTGTGTGTGTGTGTGTGTGTGTGTGTGTGTGTGTGTCGATGGCTGGACCCCGGCTGGGGGCTCAGGGACCTTGGGGGACCATGGCCCTCGCCCTCCAACACTTCCTGAGATTCCCTAGCAATAAAGCCAGACATCCACACCCAGTGCCCCTGCTTCTTCTCTGGACAACTTGGGTTTCAGTAGGAGGAAGAGGGTGGGGTTTCTCTGCAACCCTAAAAATTGCCTGGCCAATTCTCATAGGCAGATTGAGGCAGGACCTAAGTCTTCCAAGGACAGTGGCCCAGGAGGGGATTCTCATTTGGAAAGAAGATATGCCAATGGTCAACTTGTTTCCTTTTTTTTTTTTTTCTGTATGTAGTGGTAATAAGACCTCACACACAGTAGGCAATCCACTTATTTCTTTTTGGTGCTGCTACTGGGGCTTGAACTCAGAGTCTAAGTGCTTTCTGTGTCTGAGCTTTTTCACTCAAGGCTATGGCTCTATCACTTGAACCAAAATTCCACTTTAGTTTTGTTTGTTTGTTTTCCCAGGCCTGGGTCCAGAACGTTTTTCCTCAAGGCTAGCACTCTACCACTTTCTGCCACAGCACCACTTCCAGTTTTTGAGAGGTTGTTTAGAGATAAGAGTCTGGATTCAGGCTGGATTCGAGCAGGGAGCCTCAGGTCTCAATCTACTGAGTAGCTAAGATTACAGGCATGAGCCCCTGGTGCCTGGGTCATTTTATTTTATTTCAAATATGATATTATTATTAAGGTGTTGTATAGAGAGGTTACCGTTTCATAATTCAGACGCTGTGCTTTGCTTTGCCTTCTCCGTCACCCGTCCCATCCCTGCCCACACATTGCATAGTTCAGTTTCCACATAGTGTCTGAGTGCCATGAGCGTTGTATTTTTTTTTTTTTTTTTGCCAGTCCTGGGCTTGGGCTCAGGGCCTGAGCACTGTCCTTGGACTTTCTCAAGGCTAGAGCTCTACCACTTGAGCCTCAGCACCACTTCCGGCTCTTTTCTATGTATGTGGTACCGAGGAATCGAACCCGGGTCTTCATGCATGCTAGGCAAGCACTTTAACCACTAGGCCAAACTCCCGGCCCGAGCGTTGTATTTTTTATTAACACATTATTCCCTCAGGTCCTTGTTCATACCCCTGGCTTCACGCCTCTCCCTGCATCTCCATTTTCTTCCCCAAGCATTACTGATGGCTGCCTCAGGCTCCTTCATCTAAAGGAAGCTAAAGTTGGTCCCCTGACTCCTCAGCAAGTTGGGGTCTGCTCCGGGGCAGGGTGCTCAGATCCAGCACATCTTGGCCTAGGATGCCCTGTTGGTCCTCAGCTGTCATAGGGCCACTGGACCCAAAGAACTTCACCATGGCACGGACTTGTGGCAGCTCCGAGAAGGTCTCCACAGCCAGCAGCATGGCCAGGAGCCCTAGCAGCAGGTAACCTGGGGAGGAAAGGTTGCTAGGACAGTTCTTGGGATAGCCCAGTGGGATAGCCCAGTGACATGATCCAACATTGCCCCTAAGGCAATGTGAGTTGGGGTACCCCCTCCCCCAGTGGTTTATGGGAGTCATAGTTCAGGCTCCTTCTCTCCCCCCACCCCCACATACTCTAGACTTACCAAGAAGGGAGAACTGGCCCAGGTGGTAAATCGCTGGGTGCAGGCCCTGGCCCTGGCCAGGCAGCAGGTCCCCCAGGCCAATGGTACTGAGGGAGCCAAAGCAAAAGTAGATGGCCTCTAGCAGGCTGCAGTCACCCTGGACTCCCCACAGCACCAGAGCTGGCAGCAGCATGAAGACAGAAGCTACTAGCAGACCAAATCCTATGGCCCGAAGCAGCGCAGCCCGGGCTGGGGTCAGCTGCCAGCGGCCAGTTACCCAGAAGCCCAGGCAGCTGAACGAAGGGAGCAGGTAGCCTTGAAGGGCAGCCACAAGGACTAAGGAGGCCGGCAGCCCCAGGGCCGCATACACCACACAGAAGGCCTTTCCACCTGCTGAGAGTGGGGCCATGTGGCCATAACCTGGGGGAGAGAGAGACATCGCTCAGTGATCTTGAAGGGGGCCCCTCTTGGGTGAGCTTGCTGGGGTCCCCATTGTCCCACCAGAAAGCTGCCCTCTGGTGGCTCACATTGCACATGCGCTTCAGGCTTCTGCTCTTTGGTTAGGATCCAGGGCAAGTCCCTCAGCCACTCCTGGCCACCCTTGTCTTTTGTGGAAAATGAAAGACTAAAGACCAACAATAGAGTCCTCAGGCCTGTTGTAGCTGGGATAACTCACAACTACTGTCCTGTCTTGGGAGAGCTTGGCTTCCTTCCTTCCTTCATTTGTTCTTTTCTTTTTCTTGGTTTCTAATGCTAGAGCTTGAACACTGGATCTTAAGAATACTAGGCAATGGCTGAGGGTTTGGCCTAGTGCTTGCCTAGCATTCATGAAGCCCTGGGTTCCATTCCCGGCACCACATATATAGAAAAAGCTGCGAGTGGTGCTGTGGCTCAAGTGACAGAGTGCCAGTCTTGAGAAAAATAAAGTCCAAAGACAGTGCCCAGGCCCTGAATTTAAGCCCCAGGACTGGCAAAATAATAATAATAAGAAGAATGCAAGGCAAGGGACCAGGAGTTTAACCTAGTGGTAGAGTGCTTGCCTAGCATGCATGAAGACCGAGGTTCAATTCCTCAGTACCACATACATAGAAAAAAGCCCGAAGTGGTGTTGTGGCTCAAGTGGTAGAGCACTGGCCTCGAGGAAAGCCCAAGGACAGTGCTTAGGCCCTGAGTTCAAGCCCTGGGACTGCCAAAAAAAAATGCTAGGCAAGTGTACTATCACTAGCCACACTCCCAGCTTGAGCCAGGCTTTCTGAGAAATTTCCTTGGCTCTGCTTTTGACCTCTATTTCCAAATCCATAGCTGGTGGATTGTCCTCTACCCATCTCCCAAAGGGGCCTTATGTCTGTCTGTGTGCCAGGCCTTGAGCTGGAAGCTGCCTCTTACTAGTAAGAGGGCGGGAAGGAAAACAAAGGACTGGGAAGAGGCAGGGTGAATGAGAAGGCCTTTGGATCTGGAGAAGTACAGGTAAGGGAGAGGTGGGAGAGCAAGGCATGCTGGGAGAACAGGATCAGCTAGTCCAGAGGTTGCAGTGCCCAAAGGAGCCAGAGGTAAGATAATAGAAGGGATTGAGGTGGGCTGGAGAAGCTGAGCTCTGTTAAGAGGTGTTCCCATCCTGCTCTAGCCTGTATGTTGATGTACAGGGCTTCAGGCTCAGTATGAATTGGCTCTTTGAATTTCCGAAAGGAATTGGAAATACAGGTTTTGATTTAAAAAAAAAAAAAAAGCTATTTGGCAACTTTCAGGACAACAACCAAAGCTAAGTTAGGTCCCTTTCCTTTGTCAGCATCTTGTTGCCTTGGTGAATAGATCACCTTCAAAACTTCCTCACAGCCCTTCTGGTCTGTTTCTGCCATATACCTCCATCCAAGAGTCCACCCCACGGTGTGTGTTTTCTACTACATCATGAGGCCTATGTACTTTTCCTGGATCCTAAGCAGTGTCGGAGTGAGGCCGGGGAGGCCACACCCCTCCTGGCAGCTGAAGTGGAGGCACCAGTTGGGGTGTGTTGGTGGAGGATCCCCAGTTGTGATGTCAGGGCTGATAGAGCTGGAGCTTCATCTGGCACTATGGAGCAGGGGGGAGGGTGTACTCCTGGGGTCCTGGCCTGGGCGGTGGCGGGGTGGGGGAATCATGGCCTCAGAAGCCTCTTCCTCTGGTAGGGTTGCTGGCATGGTGGCCTACCCGTGGTGGTGAGTATACTGGCGGTGAAGAGCAGGGCTGAGGGAAGATCCCAGTTGCTGGCCTCTGAGCCGTTGGCCAGGCTGGAGACTCCGTGGGCCTGCGCTCTCAGGGCGGTGCCTAGAAGCTCCTCCAGTGCTCCAGGTGGCAAGCAGGCCCCGTACTCTGCCTGGAAGCTAGCTAGCTCAGCCTTGAGCTGGGCCTGGAGGCGGAGTGCGGGAGGGCCCTCCAGGGCCTGGAATACCACAGCCCCCAGCCCCATGGCCAGCAGATGGGCCACAACCAGAAAGAGATAGCGGGCCCAAGGCCTCAGACTCCCCATAGTACGCTGCTGAATCCGGGGTGCTGCTGTGGCAGCTGACTGCTGCACCACAGGCACCTGGGAGGGGCTAGGCAGGGTGGGGCTGGAAGGAGGTGCTGCGTGGGTGGCTGGAGAGAAGTATGGTGAGTGTGCACGGGAGGGAGGTGAGCTGGAGTGCTCCTCCCGGTTTCTGGGGCAAGACCCAGCAGCTGGGGCTGTGGCGGTGGTGGAGGAAGGTGCTGTGGTAAGGGGGAGGGCAGGGGGGAGAAGCTAAGGCCTAGTGAGGTCAAGTTCACTCACAAACTCCAGTTCACCAGGGAAGGGGCCACACAGGTCTGTCCTCCTGGTGCTCACACTAGAAACCTGTAAGCCAGCAGGGCGCCAGGGGGTCACGCCTGTGATCCTAGCTACCCAGGAGACTGAGATCTGACCATCACAGTTCAAAGCCAGCTCAGGTAGAATGGTCTTTGAGACTCTTCATTCCTAATTAATCATAGGGAAAAAAACAAAAACAGATAGGACACTGTGGCTCAAGTGGTAGAGTGCTATCCTGGAGCAAAAGGAGCCCAGGGCACTAGGCGTGTTGGCTCATGCCTGTAATCCTAGCTGCTCAGGAAGCTCAGATCTGAGGCTCATGGTTCAAAGCCAGTCCAGGCACTAAAAAGTCTGTGATACTCTTATCTCCAATTAACCACCGGAAGTGGTGTGCTGTGGCTCAAAGGGCAGGGCAGTAGCCTTGAGCTGAAGAGCTCAGGGACAGTGCCCAGGCCCAGAGTTCAAGTCCCATAAGGAAAAAAAAAAAGGGCAGGGAATTTGGTCTAGCAGTAGAATGCTCACCTAGCATGCATGAAGCCGTGAGTTCAATTCCCTGGAACCACATACACAGAAAAAGCCAGAAGTGGCACTGTGGCTCAAGTGGCAGAGTGCTAGCCTTGAGCAAAAGGTGTCCAAGGACAGTGCCCAGGCCCTGAGTTCAAACCTCAGGACTGGCAAAAAAAAAAATAAATAAATCTGTCAGTAAAGCAACTTGACAACACTGTCCTAAGTTCTATGGAGAAGATACTCAGGTAAAGACGGGGGTGTCTCTGGGGGACGGCCAGCTCCCTGGGGAAAGCTCCTATAAGGAGGGGACATTTTGGAGAACCAGTGTGGCCCGGAAAACCCATGGAGGAACACTGGGTCATACTGGGGTACAGAGGTAGTCTACACAGAGGGGATGAGAGGCACGGTGGGATTTGAGTGTGACTAAAGCCCCTGGGGCAGGCTTGTCAATGTCTGGGTGCTCACTGTGCCTGGAGGTGGTGGGGTTGTTTCTTGTGCATTCAGACCCCAGGCTTAAGATAAACGCAGGGCCAAATCTTAACATGTGGCCCAGGGGCTATGGCCCCCAGAGGGGGTGATCTGTACAGCACGGGGATGGGACCACAGGTCAACGGGGGATCAGGACAAATACGGTCACGGGAATCCTGTGCTCACTGTGGGTGAGCCAGTGTTTGTGGCGGGGAAGGAGAGGCTGTAAACATCCTGGCTGGTGAGACTCCTAGGAGCATGGCAAAGGATGTGGCCTGGGCCATGTGCCCGTGGCACTGGGGGAATGAAAATACCAGCCTGCTGCACTTGGGAAAACAGCTTACGAGTTTATTTGGCTTCATTGGAACCTCAAGCCAAGGCCACAACCCTGGCTGGGGCAACAGGAAGGCACCCCCCCCCCCCAAAAAAAAAAAAATCCCCAGCCTCTGATGGCTTTCAGAGGTGGAGGTCCAGGAACTATGCCCTGGGGCAGGGACCACAGTGGCAGGACTTGGTGAAAAAGTGCTGGTGACAGCTGAGGTTGGCCCTTTTCCCCTGCACCTCTCCTCCCTGCAGACACCACTGCGGGCAATTCCCTGAGTCAGGCTCTGGTCCTCCCAACCAGCTGGGTACAGTGTCAGGCCCCAATGGGGCAGGTTAAAGTCAGGGGGACCTACAGGTTGCAGGTGAAGGGGGGTGCAGGCCCCCCATCCAGTGTGAAGGCTTCCTGTGCAGTGTAGTGTTCCTGACCCCCAAGTGGGGGACGGGGTTCCTGGGGGAAACCAAGGCAGCTGTCAAGACCCGCCTGGCTCCCATTCCAGTGTATACGGTGCTCCTGGAGCGTGGGGGTGGCCTGGCCCACTCAAGGCCCTGCTTCTGGCGCCCACGGGGCCTGGGCGCCCATATCTTTGGTCTGCGCTCTGCAGTCCTGAGGGCCTCCCCGGAAAGGGTTGGCAGGTGGGGTATCCCAGAAGGGATCTGAGTCCGGGAACAAGGTCCAGGGTGCCCGTCGGGGTGTAGGCTGTGGGGAGGGCAGGGGCGATGGTCGTGGTCCAGCGGACACAAAACTCCACGGGTCAATGCGGCTCCGAAGGGGTGAAGGCCGAGGTCGGCTGATGAGGCCCAAGGGTGAACGAGAGGTGCCAGGGGTGCCGGGAGCAGAGCGTGATATTCCTGGTGGGGGTGACACAGTGCCTCCTATGAGGGTGCAGGAGGGGCAGTGTTAGGAACCCCCCAGTTCCTAGGTGTCCCTAGGAGCCCCTGCACTGCTCTAGGCCTCAGTTTCTCTTTCTACAAGGGAGCTGCTTAGCTCATAACTTTGTGCTTTGCTTACCATCCATCTGTCCAGCATGGAGGGATAAAGAACCTGACAACTGGGTATCAGTGGCTGAAATCCTAGCTATTCAGGAGGCTGAGGTCTGAGGGTCACAGTTTGAAGCCAGCCAAACCAGGAAAGTCTTTGAGACTGTAGTCTCTAATTAGCCACCAAAAAGCAGGAAATGAAGCTGTGGCTTAACTAGTAGAGTACTAGTGTTGAAAAATTCAGGGACAGTGCCTAGACCTTAAGTTCAAGCTCCAGTACTGGCACCAAAAAAAATACATAAATTAAATTAATGAATTAAAAAATAAAGGCCTTCCTTACTGTCCACTCACAAGCTGTAGGAGCCTTAGGCTGATTCTGCAAATTTTCTCATATATTGTGGTTAACAGCCAAGTCTTTGAGACTCTTAGCACCAATTAACCACTAAAACATTGGAAGTGGAGCTGAGCCTCAAGGGGTAAAATGCTAATCTTGAGTAAAAAAAAAGCTCAAGGACAGCCCCCAGGCCTTGGTTAAAGCACCAGGACTAGCACAAAAAAAAAAAAAAAAGAAAAAGAAAAAAAGCTGGAACTGAGTCATGGAGTACCAACTATAAGTAAAAAAGCTAAACAAAGCCGGGCACCAGAAGTTCATGCCTGTAATCCTAGCTACTCAAAAGGCTGGGATCTGAGGAGCCCAGTTCAAAGCCAGCCAAGGCAGGAAAGTCCACATGATTCTTATCACCAATTGGAGCTGTAGTGCAAAGTGGTACCGTGCTAATCTTGAGCACAAAAGCTCAGGGACAGTGCCCAAGCTCCGAGTTCAAGCCTCATGGCTTGGGTATAAGTTAACAGATATTTTTCTTTTCCCAAGAGTCTGATTATGTAGCTTAAGCTGGCCTTAACTTGCCATCTTTCTGAATCCATCTCTAGGATAGCTGGAATTACAGATGCATGCTACCTTGCTATAATTAAATGGGACAATTTCAACGGAATTAACCCAGCACAAGTAACCAAGTAGTGGGAGTCTGTCATCAGCACGATCACATCTCTTATTCCATAGCAGGTCTAGCTCACCCTGCCCCTGCCCCTGCCCCTGGTAAGGGGTCATTGGCACCCCTCCCCCTGCGATGCTCCTAGGATCACTCACCTCGTGTTTCTTCACGCCGGGGGCTCTTGGCTGAAGGTTGGCCAGTGGTGACACCCAGGTCCAGCAGCAGAGGCCCTGAGGTGGGCTGGTTGCGAGTGTGGGGCATCTTGGGGGAAAGGCGGATGAGTGGGGTGGAGGGTGGCTCAGTGGGGCAGGGTGTGGGCACTGATACTGGGGGGGCTGTTGGGGACTCCCCACGGTCTCGGCTCAGACCCCCTGGTGGCTGCAGGTCCCGCCCAAGGCCCAGCGAGGCAAGCAGGGCTGTGCCTCGCAGCAGGGCGCGCTGGATCAGCTTAGGTGTCCCGGAGTTGCTGCCACGCTCTGCGGGGCTGGGTCGGCGCACTTCCTCGGACTCTGGACTCGGCCTGGGTGGGTTACCTAAAAGTGCGGCAGTGGGGGCACAGGTCAGACCAGGGCTGGTGCATCTCCTAGATGAGGGTCCTCGGGACCCCACAGTGGTCTTGGAATAAGGACGACACTCTCTTGTCCAGCAGCATCCTCCATGGCGCCACCACAAAGCGCCTCGAGCTCCAGCAGAACCTCCCGTCAGCCTGCGCCACTGTTCCCCACAGATGGAGCCTGGAAGGGGCAGCCAAGGGCCCCAGAACGCAGCGACAGCAGGACAGGGATCCCAGAAGATGCTAGCTGCAGACAATGGCCTCCATGCCCAGCCAAAGGCAACCTCTAGACCCAGGGCAGGGCTGGTCCCATTAACTGGAACTAGGACCCCATGCCCACTCCCTTCTGGCTGGGCAGTCTGGACCTTGCTTTCTTTACTTTCTTTTTGTGCCAGTACTGGGGCTTAAACTCAAGTCTTACAACTCAACCCATTCTCCATTAGCTTTTTCAAGGCTGGCACTCTTCCACTTGAGCCACACCTCCTCTTCTGGCTTTTTGCTGGGTAATAAGCCTCTCAGATTGACTGCTAGGACTGCTTCAAACAGCAATCCTCAGATCCCAGACTCCCGAGTAGCTCTGATTACAGGCATGAGCCACTGGGGCTCAGCGCAGGCTTGGCTCTTCTGCCTCTTCAGCTCCCACTCCAACGTGGTTTGGAGGACACGAATCACCTCCACTGCACACCGCAGTTCTGAAGGGACGCTGTCCTTCCAGAAAGGAAGAAACTGAGGTTTAAAGAGGTTATGCCTACTGAAGATCACAGCTTGTTTACAGAGCATGCGTTTCTGAGCTAGATGATTTGAGGCATTATGCTATTTAATTCTCCAGCCCAGAGAGCTTAAGAGCTTGCATTAGGCTGCACAAAGCCAGCAAGGGTAGAACAGGCCTTGCTCAGGCAGAGCCCTTACCCCCCTTTACCTTCCCGACCAGAAGCTGCCCTAGATTTTAAGTTGCCAGCGTCCTGATTTCAGACTTTAGATTGGCTTGGCTCCATTCTATACCAGCTGGGGCGGGGCCAGGGGAGCCTAAAGGTCATGTAAGGTGTCTAGAATGGCCCTGATTCCTTCTTAACTTCCCATTGCCACCAGAGGTCTAAAGTGCGCTTGGCTGTGCCTATGTCCCCTTGGTCTCCTTGAGCCAAGACTCAGGGTTGGTCTCCCTGGAGGGGAGCCCTGGGTTGGCTGTCAAGAGGAAGAAATATAAGGCTGGGAACTATGAGCTTCTCCTGTGAAAAGGAATTGGCCTGCAGTCTCTCCCAACTGTGGTAACTACCCAGACCTTCTGCCCCTTCTCTCTGTCCATCTGTCCTCAGACACTGCCACCAATGGCCCACAACATTTCTCTAAACTGCGAACCTGCCTGGCCTGGCCTGGTAGTTCATGCCTATAATCCTAGCTACTCAGAAGACTTGAGATCTGAGGTTTGTAGTTTGGAAATCTCCTGGGCAAAGAAGTCTATGAGATTATCTTCAATTAACCCATAACAAGGAAGTGGCACTGTGGCTCAACGTGGTAGAGCACTAACCTTGAGCTGAAGAGCTCAGGGACAGTCCTAGGCCCAGAGTTCAAGCCCCATGACCCACAAAACAACAACAAAACAGAAGTGGAGCTTTGGCTCTAGTGGTAGAGTATCAGCCTTATACAAAAAAGCCAAGTGAGGGCCGAAAGTTTGGCCTAGTGGTTAAAGCGCTTGCCTAGCATGCACAAAGACCCGGGTTCAATTCCTCAGTACCATATACATAGAAAAAAGCCAGAAATGGTGCTTAGGCTCAAGTGGTAGAGCTCTAGCCTTGAGAAAGTCTAAGGACAGTGCTCAGGCCCTGAGCTCAAGCCCAGGACTGGCAAAAAAAAAAAAAAAGCCAAGTGAGATGTAAGGCCCTGAGTTCAAGTCCCAGTACAGCAATTAAAACAAAAAAACAACAAAAAGCCTGATAGGCCAATCTCCTCTTTAAAAATCATCATAAGCTGGGCACTGGTAGCTCATGCCTGTAATCTTAGCTATTCAGGAGGCTGAGATCTGAGGATCTCGGTTTGAAACCAACCTGGGCAGTAAAGTCCATGAGACCCGTATCTCCAATTTAACACCAAAAAAAAAAATAGAAGTGGAGTTGTGGGTCAAGTGGTAGAGTACCAACCTTGAGCACAAAAGCTCAGGGATAGTGTGTCCAGGCTCCAAGTTCAAGTCCCAGGACCAGAAAAAAACAATCTGGTAAAACTCATCAAAATAAGGTCTTTCCAGAACTGGCTTCTCATACTTTTTTTAGCTTTATCTAGTTATTTATGTAAAACGTTTATACACTTGAGAGCCCTGCATCAGCCCCAGCCCCAGGCCTTAGACTACCTGCCCATCAACTCTTTCCTCCTCAGAGCTGGTGAGCCCCACGCTGGATACATGATTTTTTTTTTTTTTTTTGGTGGGGAGGGGTGGTCATGGGGCTTGAACTCAGGGCTTGGGTGCTGTCTCTGAGCAGTCTACCACTTGAGCCACAGCGCCACTTCCGAACACATGTTATTCTTATTCCTGCTGGCTGGAACATTTCCCACTTCAGTGACCTCTCATTCATCATCCAACTGAGAAGCCACCTCCTCTGCAAAGCCCTCCCAGAATCCACCTGAATCTGTGCAGTCATTACTCATGTTCCACTGGACCCCTAATCTCTATTACACATGTATGAGTACCTCCAGCACACTGATGGCTGACTCCAAATGTATCAATACATGACTAAGAGAAAAATCTGTTCTTATAATCCTTGCAACAACCACACGAGCTGGTGATTCCATTGGTGAAGAAACCCATCAGGTATACTGAATGAGTTTAAACAGAAGAGAGGCTGTGTGTGTGTGTGGTATCCCAGTATTGGGACTTGAAGTCAGGGCAAGTCCTTCTTGGCCTTTTTTTTGCTCAGGGCTAGTGCTCTACCACTTCAACCACACGTCCATTTCTGGCTTTTTCCTGACTTAACGAACTAAGATTCTTTTTTTTTTTTTTTTGCCAGTCCTGGGGCTTGAACTCAGGGCACAGGCACTGTCCTTGGGCTTTTTCAAGGCTAGAGCTCTACCACTTGAGCCGTAGCATCATTTCTGGCTTTTTTCTGTGTATGTGGTACTGAGGAATAGAAGCCAGGTCTTTGTGCATGCTAGGCAAGCACTCTACCACTAGGCTACACTCCCAGCCCTGAACTAAGATTCTTTAGGAACTTTTCTGCCAGTTGGCTTTTAACCTCAATCTTCAAGTCTCAGCCTCCAGTAGCCAAGATTTCAGGTACAAGCCTCAGCAAGAGAGGGCTGGGATGGGGCTCAGGGTAGAGCACTCATCTGGGTTCCATCTCAGCACCACAAAAAGTAAAATATAAAAATAGGTAAGGAAGTGAGACAAAGGGAAGTGCAGGTGGAAATCAGGCCACCAGAGTGAACAGAAGTTCTTGTAGTCACGATCCTGGTAAAAAGAGGCTCCCAGATTTAAGTGGCATCCAGAATAATTCAGCTGGGACTTAGTTTGCCTCTAAAGTATCCTGGCAAAGTTGGAAACTCTGCTGCTCACCAGAAGCGGTGTGAATATTCCTGAGCCAGACACAAAGGGGAAACTGCTTTCATGGGGCAGTGGTTAAGGGTTCTGGATGTGTCAGTGCTACAATTGTGTAACCCTGATCCTCAGGGAACAGATACGGAGCCAGGGACAGGGGAGGTGTGTGGGGATCACCAATCGTGACTTATGGCTGGGATAGGGGTTCTGTTCATTGATTCTCAGCCAGACTTTGGACTCTGTGGGTGGTGGGAGATCAAGGTCATGAACTCTATGGGCCAAGATGGCAGCTGGGGTGGTGGCTTAGACTAGGGGAGCCACATGCTCAGCCAGCTCTGGGGACATCAGAGGGAGCCTCCCTAGAGCCTGCTGGGGGCCATGGCTGCCTCAGAGCATTGTATTGGCTAACTAGCAATGGAGTCTTGTGGGGGTTTTCTAACTAGTCTGGCTTTAAATCTTGATCTTCTAGAGCTAAATCTGAGTAGCTAAAATTACAGTATCAGGCACTGGTGCCCTCTGGAAGGGCAGGCTTGAATAGGGAAACGTCCCTGGGCCCTCTGAGGTCTGGGCTGCGGTCACTCTGTGATGGGTCTGGCTGTCTCCTGTCTCAGCCTATTTTCCAATCACTAGAATATGCAATGAGGGACAAAATTCCTGCTGTCTGCTGGCTTCTCGTGCTTTACCTTAGTGACTTAAGAAACTCAGCAAGATCCTGTTAGGAAAAAACAGGGCCACTTACCATTGAGTGTCGTCGGGGGTGTGGAAGGAGATCCTAAGGGAGATGAGTCATCTGAATCCAGGTACCACGTAGCTTCGTCCATTCGAGACCTTCTCCTGGAGAAGGAAAAGGAGGGAAGGGGATGAGTCTCAGGATTGTGGGGAGGAGCACAGTCCTGAGCTGGAGTCGGGGTATTTACCTCCCATTCTGGGCCTCCCCAGGCTTCGGGGAACTGGGACCCCAGGCCCAGCATGCTCGCCGCTCCCCATTGCTTGAGTCCTCCAGACGTCTGGGAGATTGGCGGCCCCACACCTGGCCTGGCTCTGCGGGCTCCACTATAAGGGAACCAGAAAGACTATGAATTGATTCAGTCTTTCACACTCCCCACCCCACCTTGACAATCAGGCTTCAGAGGCAACTCTGGAAGATGGGGACAGGTTGAACTCATCATTCTCAGGGTGGGCTTTGCAGAGGATAGGTGGGTCCTGGGTCTCAGGGCCAGAAGTAAAGTGGAACATCTCAAGTAGGACTTGAACTCAGGACCTGGTTGCTATACCTTAGCTTTTTGCTCAAGGCTAGCGCGCTATCATTTGAGCCACAGCTACACTTGAGTTTTTTGTTGGTTAATCTGAGATAACTCTCATGGACTTACCTGTTCAGGCTGGCTTTGAACTGAGATCCTTAGATCTCTCAGCCTCCTGAGTAGCTAGGATTATAGGCATGAGCCACCAATGCAGAACTCTCAGTCTTTCAGCTGTATATGCTGTACACGTAAGTACAGCAAAGCCAACTGCCTGAATTTGAATTTTAGCCCAGTCAAGTGACTGGCTGTTGTGTTGAAAAATGTTTTGTTTTGTTTTTTTAACTTTTCTTATCAGCAGAACTTAAATAGTGATGATATTTACTTAACAATAAAGTAAATAGAAGTGGGAGAGAGGGGGTGGTGGTTTTCATTTCTAAGAGTGAGGTTTGACAGCAGGGTTAGGAGCGGGGAGTGAGCTAGGGAGTCCAGGTTTCTTACACTGTATGGCTCGGAACCGAGGAAAGGTAGGCGAGTCCCCTGCCCCAACCTCAAAGACGTTTCTCCTGCGGTCAAGGCCAGGTGATGCCTGCACGGTGATGCGGTGCTTGAAATCTGGGGTTCAGGGAAAAGGGAGAGCAGGTGCAAGTCTGTGAGGGTGAGAGCCAGTGCCTCCATACTGCAGCTTCCCGGGGAAAGCGCTCAGACTACGCAGGGAGGAGCTGAGAGTGACAGGAGCGTCACACTCACCACAGACTCAGGCACTCAGCTTCCCCGGGGCGCCCGGGCCCGCCCCGAGGCCAACCAAGAACTTCCAACATCCCCGCCCCTTCTAGATCACAGCCACTCCCAGGTCAGCTAGAAAAGATTCCCTCCTGAACCTGCCCAGAGTCAGGAAAAACATTCTAGGTGCCACCCCTTCTCGGCATCCAGCTCAAGGATCAACCCACCACGCTCTACAACCAATCGCAGTGCTTGAAGCAGCCCGAGGCCACACCCCTCCGCGCACAACAACCAATGGGATACGTAGCCCTGCCCCACCCCCGGCGCCGGCAGCCAATAGCCGGGAGGCGCCGTCGGGCCCACCCCTTACCGAGGGGCATGCTGATGCGCTCGCCGCCGTCGCGCGCCCGGAGCTTGCTGCGCTTGAAGGTGCCCCGGCGGCGGCGGACGTGGGGCCGTTCGCGGTCCACCTGCTGCAGGAGCAGCGTCAGCTCGCGCTCGAACACCTCCAGCTCCCACTGGGCCAGCAAATGCTCTCGCCGCCGCAGCTGCTCCGCTTGCGATCGCTGCTCGCGGGCCGCGCGGGTCAGCTCCTCCTCGCGGCTCAGGAGCTCCTGCGCGCCCCGGGGAACAGCGCAGGGTCAGCCCAGCTGATCCCGGCGTCCACCTCCACTCCCCGCCCCACAGACATTCCCCGGGTCCTCCGACTCCTCGTACCTTTTCTTTGGCCCGCAGCTCGTCGAAGAGGCCCTGGATCTCTCGTTTCCAGCCCTCCTGCATGGAATGGAAGGAGTCCCGAGGCATCTCCCGAAGGACCTGCGCTTCTAGGGCCTCCAACTGCTGCAGGATGGAGGCGAAGTCCGGCCTGCGGTGGGGGTCCTGCGCCCAGCAGTCTACGGGCACCGCAGGGAAGAGGGACAGAATGAGGAGGGGTTTGTGAATGGAGGTGTCCTGGGCCCGGAAGTTCTGTCCCTCATCTGCCCACCCTGCCCTCTTACCGGCCATGAGCTGGGCGAAGGGTTCGGGGCAGGTGGATGGGATGGGCAATGTGAGCTTGTTAACAGCCACACCATAGGCCACCGCAAGACAGTCGATACCTCGGTAGGGCACCTCCCCAGTCAGTAGCTCCCACAGAAGCACCCCAAAGCTGTGGGTAAGACAAAGAGTCTGGGTGTCCTCTTCTGCCGGTTTACTGACTTTTCACCCCAAAGCTAGGAGGAACTAAACAGTCTGAGTCCTTTGCTCTGGGATCAGCCTGCGCCCACCCCTAGGCTTAGGCAACCGACACTACCCTTTGCACACCCACAGCAGACCCTGTCCATTCCCCACCACCGCACCTCCAGACATCGCTGCCCTTAGAGAAGGTGGAGGCCTTGATAACCTCAGGCGCCATCCAGGCATAGGTGCCTGCAGCACTCATTTGTGTGGTTTTGTGCCATTCTCGGGCCAGGCCAAAGTCAGTGATCTTCAGGGTCTTATGCTCCATGTCGTCACCCTCAATGGGCTGAAGCAGCAGAACTGGGGAAGAAGGACAGGATCGTTGGGGTTCTGGGATTAGATGTGGGAACAGGTGAAGAGCTTGGAGCAAATGGTCACCTGACAGACATCCTGGGCAGGTTAACTAGGTGCACAGATGTGACTTGTCTAGATCACACCCACAGCCGGGGTGTGGGATAGAACCAGAAAAAACAACGATTTTGGGACACATTTATCCAGGGACTATTGGGGGCCTGAATTATTTGTTTGTGCCAGTCTGGGGCTTGAACTTAGGGCCTGAACACTGTCCGTGGACTTTCTCAAGGCTAGAGCTCTGCCACTTGAGCCACAGCACCACTTCCAGCTTTGTCTATGTATGTGGTAATGAGGAATAGAACCAGGGTCTTTGTGCATAGTAGGCAAACACTCTACCACTAGGCTAAACTCTTGGCTGGGGACCAGATTTTTTTTTTTTTTTTTTTGCCAGTTGTGGTGCTTGAACTCAGGGCCTGAGCACTGTCCTTGGACTTTTTCTCAAGGCTAGAGCTCTACCACTTGAGGCACAGCACCACTTCCAGCTTTTTTCTATGTATGTGGTATTGAGGAATCAAACCTGGGTCTTCGTGCATGCTAGGCAAGCACTCTACCACTAGGCCAAACTCCGGGCCTCACCAGGTATTTTATACTCAGTTCTAGTACTCAAAATCAGAACAACAAACAACTTTTTAAGCCAGTCCTGTGGCTCACACAGGTACCTAGCTGCTTAGGAAGCTTGAGATCTGAGGATCAAGGTTCTCAGTCAACCTGGGAAGGAAAGTCTGTAAGACTCTGATCTCCACCAAAAAAAGCCAAAAGTGGAGCTGTGGCCAAGTGGTAGAGGGCTAGCTTGGAACAACAAGCTCAGTGACCAGGTATAGGTACTGAGTTCAAGCCCCAGGACTGCACAACATACACACACACCCTTCTCAGGCTGGGTACAGTGACTTAGGCCTGTAATCTAGCTATTGGAAAGGCTGGGAGAATAGAGATTTGAGGATGGTTGGTGGCAGATGCCTGTTATTCCAGCTCTTTGAGAGGCATAAGTAGGAGGATAGAGGGCCAAACTGACCCCTGACAAAAATTTGAGACCCTATTTGAAAAATAATTAGAGCAAAACAGAGCTAAGGAGTGGCTCACATGGTAGAGTGCCTAGAGTGTGAGACTGAGTTAAAACCTCAGTACTACTAACTAAATTAACATGACAGGTATTATGATTACCATTTTACATTTGAGGAAAACAGCAGAGAAATGGTTTTTGCCTGGAGTGGTAGAGTGCTTGCTTAGCAAGCACAAAGCACTGGTTTTGATTCCTCAGTACCCCACATATACAGAAAAGCTGGAACTGGTGCTGTGGCTCAAGTGGTAGAGAGATAGCCTTGAGAAAGCTCAAGGACTGTCCAGGTCCTGAGTTCTAGCCCTAGGACTGGCAAAAAAAAAAAAAAAATGCACATGCCTGTCAAGAAACGGTTTTTGCCAATGTCATAAAGCAAATAAAACAGAAAATCCAACCTACTCTCTGCTCAAGTCCTGTTCTAACTTTCTCCACATATTTCATGGAATAAAAGCTAGCAATGCGGGCCTGGAGTTTGGCTTAGTGGTTAAAGTGCTTGCCTAGCATACACAAAGACCCGGGTTCGATTCCACGGTACCACATACATAGAAAAAAGCCAGAAGTGGTGCTGAGGCTCAAGTGGTAGAGCTCTAGCCTTGAGAGAGTCCAAGGACAGAGCTCAGGCCCTGAGCTCAAGCCCAGTACTGGCAAAAAAAAAAAAAAAAAAGCTAGCAATGCAATTGTTTCTCAATGTGGCATCAGTGAATGTCTTATTATTTTGTGAGGCCGGAGTGTGAATCAGAATCCCCCTGGGGACAGAGAGCAGGTGAGAAGTCCTAGGCGAGTAAAGAAGGCCAGGAGAAGCCAAATTCCAGTGGTTCACGCTTAAAATCCTAGCTACTCAGGAGACTAAGATCTGAGTATTGTCGATGAAAGCCAGCTCAGGCAAGAAAGTCCATGAGACTCTTATCTCCAATTAACCATCTGAAGGGCAAAAGCAGACCTATGACTCCAGTGGTAGAGTACTGGCCTTGAGCAGACAAGCTAGGGAACAGCACCCAGGCCCTGAGTTCACTGACTTTAAGCTCCAGTACTGTGCGCACACACACTCGCATGCACAGGCACAGAGAGAAAATGCCACCACTGGCCCTCGATATTCTCAACACACAATAGCTAGGGCAGCCATTCCCAGCTGGAAGACTCCAAAAAGATAGCTACCAAGGCAGCTGGGTGTAAAGAGAAAGGGAGGGGTGATGGTGCTTGGCCACAAAGGAGAAGCCTGCGCAAATGTAGGAGTGGGTGGTCAGACTTGGCAGGGGCTCCTGGCTTTGACCCAAATGGGGCCACCATACTTGGTACAGGGAGGAGAAGGAGCAACTTGCAAATTTCGTGCCAGGACAAAAACAACCCAAGGGAGAGAAGTTGTAGGGAATAAAAAAAAAAAAAAGAGGACAAAAAACCCCAAAATCATCAAGGGTGGAAGAGAAATGAAATGTTCCCATCCAAGTGTCAGGGGTACCCCTTGGCTTTGCTGAACAGAACATCAATGCCGCAATGCTGGCATACGTACTGACACAGGGAGGGCGCCTACACAGCCAGGTGAGTCAGGGGGGATTTTTCAAAGGTGGCAGAGGTGGCAGACCAGGCATTCATGTTTCAGAGCCTGAATCCACAATCCCTGCTTCTGATCCTGGTGAAGCCTTGGGGCCTGATTAAGGGATCTGTCTCTACTGCCCTGCCCCTCTTTGCTGGCCTCAGCTCATAAGGAATCTGCTGCTTGGCTGTTTCCTTAAAGGTCTCTTCCACCCTTAGCACCACTTCACCTCTGATTCCAGTGTTTCCAGGAGCCCACTCTTTCACTAGCCTCTGTATATTACTACTGGGCAGCCTATTACAGGTGCCAGCTGCCCCTTCTCACTGGCATCTTCCATACTTAGAGATCTAGACCAGATCAGCAGCCAGTTCAGCTGCTCATTAGCTGCTCCACCTGGGTTTTCCATATGCCCTTGACAGCTTTTATGGTGTCTCTATGCCTGGAAAATGTTTCTGTAATTTCTCCTCATTCAGAGAATGGTCTCAAAATCCACTCATTACACCGAGCAAGACTGGGGCTGAGTCCTGCAAAGGCAACAAAGGCTGAGAAAGACAACAAATTCCACCTCAGAGGGTTGTCGTGAGCATTAAACTGATTTATAAAACCTTTTTTTCTGACATCTTGCAGAGTTTTTGTTTTGCTTTGTGCTAGTACTGAGGCTTAAACTCAGGGTCTGGGTGCTGTCCATGAGTGTCTTGCTCAAGGCTAGTGCTTGACCATTTGAGCCATAGCTCTACTTCTGGCCTTTTTCTTGGTGGTGGTGGTGGTGGTGGTTAACTGGATAAGAGACTTATAGACTTTCCTGCTAGGGTGGCTTCGAACCACAATCCTCAGATCTCAGCCTCCATCCTGAGTAGCTAGGATTATAGACATGATGAGTCACCATCATCCAGTCTCACAAAAGCTTTTGAAATGCTAGTTGTCCTAGAGATTCTACCTTCCCATCTGGCGGGTCCACTCCCTCCTCTCTACCCTCAGTCATTCCTTAATTCCAGCCTCTGATGCGGCTGCTACAGGTTCAATGCCAATCAGTTGTCATCCCTGCACAAGTTCTCCTACAAGGAACCACAGCAGGAGAGGCAGGGTGGGAAAGCACACAGATTCCCTTTCTGGAGCCAATTCCTACCTCTCCTATGGAGAGGTTGCCTCCTGGCCTAATCTCTGCCACCTGTGGGTCCCACAGACTGGCAATGTGTCCCCTGTCTCAAACAGGGAAGCTAATCTTCTTTAGCTGAAGGTCAGAGAGGAGTAGCAAGTGGCCCAAAGTCTCAGGACTTCTTTATATTTGTGGCCTTTCTGGTCCCCTCTCACCTCCACCTCTGGCACTTGTCAGGCCTCCATCTCATCTCTATGTCTCTTGCTTTTTCTCCAAGCTGCCTGCTGGCCGCCTTAGTCTTGAACTTGTTTCCCTCAAATTACGGTTGTGGTGTGGGATAGAGACCTCAGGCATGGGCAGTAAGGAGCCACCCAGAAATGGGCAGACTCTCGGCTTTAGGGGCTCCCTAAAGGCTTTTGAAAGGGACTTGGCCAACCTCCCCACCCCCTTTGTGGGGCTTTGGAGGAGCTCGGGCAGCTCACACACCTCTTCCGCTTCCCTCCCATGGTCTCCACTTCTCCTTTCTGGGCCAGGTCTCCAACTGGGAGGGGGAGTCCTTTGGGGGCGAATTGGGGGAGGTCAGGCTCAGGCTAGGCTGGCTGGTTGGTCCTGTGACTCGTGGGCCTGGAGAATTCCCCCTTCTCTCCCCGCCAGGCTTTCTCACAAGGCCCCCATTGTCCAGGAAAATCACGCCATTGTTTCCTGCCTGTGCTCCCCCAGCCCAAGGACTCCCCCCCACCCCAATCCTGCAGACAGCAACTCAGGCCTAAGATTGGGGTCTGTGAGGTTGGACAGAAGCTATGGACACACACCTTGCCTGCCTTTCACCACCACCCAGAGGCTGGAAGGGAAGCAGAGGAACTGGGGGAGGGAACATGGGGGAGCAATCCCTGTTCCTTCCTCTCCCAAACCCCCCCCACCCCCAGCTCTTTCCTCCCCTGCAGGCAGCTGGACTAGGGAGGGAGCAGAGGCTGGAGCAGGGGCAGGAAGCCAGCCCAGGGGCAGCAGGAAACACAGGAAGTGGTGGGGAGGGTGGGGAGCAGGGGCCTGGACTATTGTTCCATTTTTTTCTGGAAAGAGAAGGGAGGAAAAACAGAAGACAGGAGCCCCCACCCCCTGGGCCTTCGGGGAATCCCCCTCAAGGGCTAGGGCAGGCAGAGAATGGGGGGTCCCTAGATAGCCTGGGCACACTCATGAACTCCCCCTATGATAGCTGGCCTTTCCTGGTCACTCTGACTCTGGCCTTTCCAGTGAGCCCACTGAGGCTCTCAGGAGATCAGCACTGATATGGGGCATCCCAGTCTTGGCTCACCATGAACAAGGGGCTAGGGGAAGCAATGCACCAGGACCCAAGGACCCAAGTCCTTGCCAGAGGGAGTGGCCAGGGAAGGCCGGCTATAGGAGGGGGCAAGAGACAGTCTCTCTTGGCCAGATATTCCCACTCCCAAGCACTGATTCCAGGCTGGGCCCCCTTGTCAGTCCTGTTCCCCAGTGCCTCTAGGTCTGTGGTTGATGCATGGACCACCTGCTGGGCACTGTTCTTCATGAAGCCATCTTGGCCTACTGACCACTCACTTTAAAGGGAGATGGATGTGGGGATTCTTGAGTCAAAACAAACAAACCAGGTAGAGGTCATGGAGTAAGAGGCAGCTGAAAATAAGGGACTTTCCCCTCTGAGAGAGCTCTGTCCTGGAGAAGCTCCTTACCCAGAGAGGATAGATAAGGCAAAAAGAGGCAGGGACCGGGACGGCAGAGCGGCAATGGTGGGAAGGTGTGGAGTACCAGCCTCCAGGGGCCTTCCTCGAGGGGTGAGCACGCTGACAGCCCACACTGAGACTTAAGTTTCCCAAAGCTGCAGTTTCCCTTGCAGGCTGCAATTGTGTCCTGTGAGGATAGGGCTGCATTGCCAGGTGCCTGGGATTCCTGCTTTGGGGCCAGTGCAAGGCCCTCGGTACCCCCCCAGGCAACTGAGACTCTCCTAGGACAGACGCTGTTTCCTCCAGCAGCGGCTCAGCTGAGATCTGTGCCTGGGCCAGGCCTCTCCAGCTCCCCTTTCCCATCCACCCCCCTCTCCCCCAGAGGGACTCACTGTTGTTGGACTTGAGATCGCGGTGGATGACAGGTACCAGGGCCTCACAGTGCAGGTAGTGCATCCCGCGGGCGATCTGCACGGCCCAGTTGACCAGCACGTGTGGGGGCACACGCCTCCCCGCCAGGGCCCGGCTCAGGGGCCCTCCGGCCGCGTACTCCATCACCAGGCAGAGGTTCGGCTCCTCCAGACACACGGCTTTGAGGGCGATGATGTTGGGATGCGCCAACATGGCGAAAAGCCGGGCCTCCTGGCGCACGCTCTCGGCTGTCACGCTGATGTCCTCGTCGGGGTCCTGGCGGGCCGCTTTCACGGCCACCAGCTCCCCTCGCCAGCTGCCGCGGTACACCTTGCCGAAGCCGCCGATGCCGATCACCTCCTCCAGCCGCAGCTCCTGGAAGCTGGCCACCTCGCAGGGGGGCGGGCCGCCACCCCGAGACACGTAGTTGGACGGGAAGATGCCCACCTGGCCGCCCACCTGGCCGGCCCACCAGCCCTCGTCGCCGGAGATGGCTGCGTCCCGGGACAGCACCTCCACACGGTCGCCCTTCCGCAGGGCCAGCTCGTCCTGCCCGCTGGGCTCGTAGTCGAACAGGGCCGTCCACACCGGGTTAGCGTAAGCCGCCGCCTTCGGGGACCCCTCGGGGCGGCCGCCGCCCCCGCCGCCCCCGCCGCCGCCGTTCCACGACCCCAGGGGGCTCTTGAGGAAGAGGTTCTTCAAGGGCTCCATGGCCCCGAGCCGGGGCTGGACTGTGCGGGGTCCTTCTCCCGGTGCCCGCGGTCCCCACCCCCGCCGGCTGCCTAGCGCTAGTGCGGGAACCCGGGCATCCGGGTGGCGGGGCTCAGCCCCAGACCCACGCCTCTCTGGGGAGCCAGGAGTGTGGCCTCCCGGCCCCCCGCATCTCGGGCAGGCGGGGCCGTGCGGTCAGGCTGGAGGGGTGGGGCCCCGCGGCCTCCGGCGCCTCACCATGGCTGGCTTCAGGGGGCTGAGCGTCCGTCGGGTCGGGAGCGGTCCCGGGAGCCCGGCGGCGGCGCCCGCCGAGGGGAGGGGGGGCTTCCGGGGGCCGCGCGCGGACTCCGCTCGGGTCCTCGGGTGACGGGGTGGAGAGAAGAGTCCCCGGCGCGCACCGAGCCGCCTCTCCCCGGCCCGAGAGCCTGGGGCCCAGACGGGTCCGACCCCGCTCGCTTCTTCCTCCTCCCTTTGTACTTTGGCCCCGGGGGCGGGAGGCAGAGGTGGAGGGTGGAGTTTCACTTTTTTCCGCTCTTCTCTCCCTTGCAGGAAACAGCATCAGATGACGCGGGCGGCTCGCACCGCTCCCCTCCCGGAGGCTCCGCACGGCCGGGCCCGGGAGTTCCCGGGGAGGCGGGCCCGGAGAGGCAGGAAACCGGCCGGGCTGGCTGCGGCCCCCGCCACCGCGGCCTCGGCGCCGCCGCCCCGCGCGCGAGCTGGGCTCGGCCAAGGCGGGCCGTCCTCGCCGCATCCGCAGGGCGGCCCTGGGCGTGTGGCAGAGGCGACCGTGGTGTGTGGCTGCGAAGCTGCGCGGCTGTGTGATCCATGGTCCCCGAGCTTCCAGTAGGGACCAGACGCTCTGTGTGTGCACAGCTACTGGGACGGGGGTGGGGAAGCCTGGAGGACCGACCGAGCCGACTCTTCCCCTCACCTGGGACACAGTCCGCTTCTTCAAGTCTCTTCCCCAGTGGGAGGACATCTGACACTGCTGTCCAGAACACTCTGCTCGGGACGGGACTCAGAATGAGCGGTGTAGCCCTGGCTATGGCTGGGAAGGCTTGACCTCCTCCCCCGACCCCAAGCTCCTCTCCGATCTGTCACTTTAAGAAAGACGACGCTATCCTAGTCTACTGCTCGACTACTACTGTCTGATCCACACGGTCACTCGCGACTCGTTAGGTCTGGGCTTCATCCGGAACTAGAGGGGGCTCAGAGTAGGAGCAGCGACAGTGACGTCGGCGGTCCGCCCCGCCTCCGTCCTCCCCCCCGCCCCGCGCCCCCCGCCCCCGGTTATTCATTGGAGAAGCTCTGCGCCAATTACTCGGCTGCTACCCTATGGCTCGTCACCTACGCTCCGGGTTCTGCCCGGTGGTCTCCCTCAGGTTAGCCAGGTCTGTGTGTGCGCATGCGCCCCCCCGCCCCAGTGTTGACTCTTCGGGGCCCGACTGCGCAAGCCTGAAGGGATCTCGGCGTCCAGTCGCCGCCGCCGCCGCCACTTGTTTGCGCTTGCGCACTTCTACTGTCGGGTTTTCCTTTTCCGGGTCCTCACTCGGGCTGTCGGGCGCATGCGCCATTGCAGGCTGGCGGCTGGCGGCTTCTTCCGGCCTTCCTTCTAGGCCGGCACAGGCAGCGGCGGGGCGAATGCCGTGCCCCTAGCGAGTGACCTGCGACCCCGGAAGTGGACCTCAGGGTCCGAGGGCTCTCCCCGGTGCGGGGAGAGAGGAGCCGTCGCCCGCCCTCGGAGAGCACCCACTCCACGCCCACCTCTGGATGCCGCCGGCGGGTGCCCGGCCCGCGCCCCGCGCCTGCCTACTGGCTTGGCCCCTCGGAGCGGTTCGGAGCCGCGGGCGGGGGCCGAGACCCCGCCCCTGATGCCGCCCCACCCCTGGGCCGGGGCCTCCCTCCGCTGACCGCCCCGCCCGGCCCCGCCCCCTGCCGGCACCCTCGCCCCGCCGCTCCCCTCCCCCGCGGGGGAGACCATGGCGTGAGCTCGAGGCCGGGCCCCGGGGCCCTCGGGCACCAAGCGGGGCATGGGCCGGGGGCCGCCCCCATGAGGGGCCCGGGAGACGGACGCGCGCAGCAGCGGCGGGGCCATGGGGTCTCAGGTGCTGCAGATCCTGCGCCAGGGGGTGTGGGCCTCGCTCACCGGCGGTTGGTTCTTCGACCCGCACCAGAGCACCTTCTCCAACTGCTTCCACCTTTACGTCTGGATCTTCCTACTCACCTTTCCCTTCTTGCTGTACATGGTGAGACGCTACTGTCATTCGTGCTGGGAAAGAGGGACGGCAGCCCCTGGCAGGGACTGGGACATGGAAAGAGATGAGTCGTTGTAGAATTGGATGTGTATAGAAAGGACGCCATAGTCCCCCTTGGGTGCTTCGGGTGACCTTGAGCCCCTCCTGTAATTTATTTTCCCAGTTAAGCATAAGGCAGGGCCCCCCTCTCCGAGTCTCTCTACTGGTCGCATGTGGGGTGAAACCGCCTTGAGTGTTTGGGAATCATAGCGAGGACGGTGGTGACAGGTAAACCCCAAGAGGTCTGGGCTGTGTAAGAAGGGACCTGACTTACTGCTCCCTCCAGGTCTTACCCCCCAGCTTAGTGGTGGCTGGTGTGTACTGCCTGGTGGTGGCGGTCATCTTCACTGCCATCAAGACTGTGAACTACAGGCTGCATGCCATGTTCGACCAGGGCGAAATCGTGGAGAAGCGCAACTCCACCATGGGAGAACAGGAGGAGGAGCCTGCCCAGGGGGACAGCAGTCTGCCCAGGTGGGTAGGGCACTGGCTAGATTGTAGAATCCAAGGTTGTTGGTGCTTGTCTGCTCCTGAGCCTTGGAGGGTGGAGCAGGCTGAGGGCTCATTGGTTCCTAATGAAAGTGCACACTTGTCCTGCACTAGTCCTGAAGGGACCCTGGGGGAGGAAGAAATGGTGACGATGGTAAGTAGGAATAAAGACGGGAGAAAGTTGCTTCTCTTGACCTGACCTCATTGCCAGGGACCCTGGTGTAGAGATGACAGTGTTCCGGAAAGTGAGTTCCACACCCCCAGTACGCTGCAGTTCCCAGCATTCTGTGTTTGGCTTCAACCAGGTCTCGGTGAGTGGTACCAGTCAGTCCTTGGCTATGGCCACTGCTCTCCTGTAAACCAGTCCCAGTTAAGGCAGGGAACCTGAGTCTGACTCTTGCCCCTTTTGCTTCTTTGTGTCCCTTTCTGTCTGCTCAGGAATTGCTGCCTCGGATGGAGGACTCTGGGCCCCTCAGAGGTAGGTGGCTGCCCCTCGGGGCTAGAATGTGCTGGCATTGAAGGGGCTGGGGTGAGGCTACCGTAAGCCTACTGATAACCTGTGGTGCCGTGGTTGCAGACATTAAGGAGCTGGTGCGAGAGCAAGGCAGCAACAACGTGATCGTCACCTCCGCCGATCGAGAGATGCTGAAGCTCAGTTCACAAGAGAAGCTGAGTGAGTGGGCATAACAAGGAGGGCCTACGTGAAAGGCTACCCGTCCTGTCTTTCCATCACCCCAACTTTGGCTCCATCCTGAGGCTTCCTTCATACTGCTGGCTAGGACCTCCTCAGTGTTCCTGCTCTGGCTGTGTGTGCTCAGGGAAAGCAGAGGCTGTGCCAGCTCCCCAGACACCAGGTTCCCATGCAAAATGTTGTTGTCTCATTTTGTGTGTGTGTGTGTGTGTGTGTGTGTGTGTGTGTCTTTTTTCTCTGGCAGTTGGCGATCTTCCCCAGACACCCCCAGGGGCTATCCCGGACCCCTCTTTTCCCAGCACGGACTCTTCAGAGCGTTCTCCCCTGGCTGGAGATGGAGCTCCCTGGGCGGGGAGCAGTGTGGTGGACACTCCTATGAGTCCCTTATTGAAGGGGAGCCTCAGCCAGGAGCTGAGCAAGAGCTTCCTGACTCTGACCCGGCCTGACCGGACCCTCGTAAGGACCAGCAGCCGAAGGGAACATCGCCGGGGAGCTGGAGGTTACCAGCCCCTGGACCGGCGGGGCTCGAGTGAGCCCATGCCCCAGAAAGCCGGCTCCTCAGATTCATGCTTCAGTGGTACAGACAGGGAGACGCTGAGCAGCTTCAAGAGTGAGAAGACCAACTCAACACATCTGGACAGCCCCCCTGGTGGACAAGCTCCTGAAGGCAGTGACACAGACCCCCCCTCAGAGGCTGAGCTGCCTGCTTCACCAGATGCTGGGGTACCCTCCGACGATACCCTGCGTTCCTTTGACACGGTCATTGGAGCAGGGACGCCACCAGGTCCAACCGAGCCACTCATGGTTGTGCGACCCAAAGACTTGGCCCTGCTCCGGCCTAACAAACGGCGGCCACCTGTGCGAAAACATTCCCCACCCAGCCGTGCGCCCCGACGCCCCCTGCTCGAGGATGAAGACACCAGTGAGGGTAGCGAGCTGAGCCCAGCCTCCAGTCTGCGATCACAGCGCCGTTACAGTACCGACAGCTCCTCTTCTACATCTTGCTACTCTCCTGAGAGCTCCCGGGGTGCAGCAGGAGGGCCTCGGAAGCGCCGGGCTCCTCACGGGGCTGAGGAAGGCACTGCTGTACCCCCTAAGCGGCCCTATGGGACCCAGCGGACGCCCAGCACTGCCAGTGCCAAAACACATGCCCGTGTGCTGAGCATGGATGCGGCAGGGGGGGATGTCCTCAGGGCCCCCCTGGCAGGCTCCAAGGCTGAGCTGGAGGCCCAGGCAGGAGTGGAGCTGGCTACTGGTGAGCCTGCTGTCGTGCCTGCTGAGCCCCGTCGGGGACCTGCTGCCAACCAGCCCGGCTGGCGGGGGGAGCTACAGGAGGAAGGTGCTGTGGGGGGAGGTGAGTGCTGGTTCCAGGGTGGGAGTGGAAGAGAAGAGCTGGGGGTGAGCAGGGGTTTGGGTGGAGCGTGAGCCTCAGGAGGGATGTGGACGTGGACTTGGCGATTGATGTGTGGGCTACCCTTCTTGGGTCAGCAGGGCCCAGCTGCCTGGCTCCAGGTTCCGTGGTTAACACCCGAGCCTCTGTTTCCCGAGGACTCTCATCATCCACGCTCATCTTCCAGGCCACCCGTGGGGCAGGGAAGATCAGTGTCATCCTTATTTCCAAATGAGGAAACCGAGGCACAAGTGGCTATAGATGATCTGGCTGGGCCCCAAGCCAGAATGTTGCTGCACTAGGTCTGACCTTTAGCTCCATGCTGGAGCACGTGCCCCCGCTCGATTTCCCAGCTCTGTTCAAGGCTCTGTCACTTATGCTTGGGGCCCCTTTCTGGTCAGCAGCTGAGGAGACAGGCAAGCGGGACCACTCAAGCAACGTGAGGCGGGCCCAGGCCATCCGCAGGCGCCACAATGCCGGCAGCAACCCCACCCCGCCCGCCTCTGTCATGGGCTCGCCACCCAGGTGAGCATCTGCCGCCTGGGCTGCAGGGCAGAGGGGGCGTCTGGCTTCATGCTGGTGCTAACCCACAACCGGCCCCTCCCCAGCAGCCTGCAGGAGGCTCAGCGGGGCCGAGCTGCCTCTCACTCCCGGGCACTGACACTGCCATCCGCCTTGCACTTCGCCTCTTCACTGCTGCTTACCCGGGCTGGTGCCAATGTGCATGAGGCCTGCACCTTTGACGATACCTCGGAGGGAGCCGTGCACTATTTCTACGATGAGAGCGGTGAGCCCTTTCCTAATCTGCCAGGAACGACTCCCTCCCCACTCAGGCAGCTCGGCCAGCACCTGCACCACTGTCCCCTACTTCTCTCTCAGCCCTCTGGCAGGCGCCTCACCTGTGCTGCTGGTACCATCCTGCAGCATCTCTGAGGCATGGGTGGACTCATCTTCACTCTGCTGACGAGGAAACTGAGGCACAGGCTAAGCAAGTGGTAGAACCGAGAGCCAGATTCAGGGTGGGCTGACCCCAGGACCCAGTCTCTTGGCCTACAGTCCAGCAGAGGCTGGTCCAGCTCTTGGTCCCCAGAGGCTGTGCTGCCATGGCAGGCGACCCATCGCGGGGTTCCTCCTCATTTGTCGGCTTTGATGCTCACGTAGGTCGGGCTGTGGCGCTCCTGTCCCTGACACGCCTCCTCGTCCCCCATACCTCTGTCCCAGGTGTGCGGCGTTCCTACACCTTTGGCCTGGCTGGAGGTGGCTACGAGAACCCTGTGGGGCAGCAGGCCGAGCAGGCAGCCAATGGAGCCTGGTGAGTCTTGGGGGCAGGTCTGTCATAGGTGCCTTGCAGGCTGAGTTTCCGGGGTGTCCCCCGAGCTTGGACTTGTCCTTGCCCCTGTTGGTGAACAGCGGGAGCAGCTCAGACCTAGCAGGGGAGGCGAGAAGTACAGACCTCTAGTGCTCGCTGGCTTTCTGATATTCCAAGTATCCCAGAGAGGAGAGACCAGACTCAACTTGTGAGCCTTTCTCCTCCTGATCCCAGCATCCTGTCCCCCAGTTATGGGACAGGGACCCTCACCCACCTGGCTTCCGTCTCTACCCCTCCCAGTCCCCTGGCTTTCCTGTGGCCTTGCCCCTCATGGTTGCTGTACCCACAGGGACCGCCACTCACATTCCTCTAGTTTCCACTCGGCTGATGTCCCTGAGGCTACGGGAGGTCTGAACCTGCTCCAGCCCCGGCCGGTGGTTCTGCAGGGCATGCAGGTGCGCCGGGTGCCCCTGGAGATCCCCGAGGTGAGGAAAAGCTGCCAAGGGCTGGGCCAGGGGGTAGGGGCAGGGGAGTGAGTTGCTGAGGCTGGCGGAGGTGTTAGGAGGGACAGGCCCCCGAAGGGAGTGTTCCTGGATTCCTCTGACCATCCCAGCCCATGGCAGCCAGCAGAGGGTACACAGCCCTTAGAGCTGAATGGCCCAGGAAGTCCTGCGTGTGCTTTCTGTTTGTGTTGGTACTAGTGCTGGAACTCAGGGCCTCTTGTTTTTGCTTATCTTTTTTGCTTTTGCTCTACCACTTGGGCCATTTCTCTGGTTTCATATTTTTTGTGCTGGCTCTGGGGCTTGAACTCTAGGCCAGGGTTACTGTCATTTAACTTTTTCGGTCAAGGCTAAGTGCTCTGCCACTTGAGCAACACCTCTACTTTCAGCTTTTTTTTTTTTTTCTGGTAAGTTGGAGATAATAGTTTCATGTACTTTCCTGCTCAAGCTGGCTTCCAACCGTGACCATCCGATGTGAGCCTCCTCAGTAGTTAGGATTACGTACTATTTGCTCATATTAATGTGTATTCTGGAGTATTTCCCGACTTTGGAGCAGACTGGTTAACAAGGATGATGGATGGGTTCAACAGCTGAGGGAGAGGCCGCGCAGGGTGCCACGCTGTGGCAGCTGGGTGCTCTTGGTCTGCTTCATAAGTATGAGTTCTTGGGTTGTTTGTTAACACTGTTTTAGTGTACTTCTTGATATGTCCCGTTTTGTTCCTAAAGAGACCCCCATAATTTACACAGTCTATAAATTAGTACCAAGTAACAGGAGTGCACAAAAATAATTGGCCCTTGCTGGGTACCAGTGCTCGTGTCTACAATCCTAGCCACTGCTGAGGATTGCAGTTCAAAGCCAGCCTAGGCAGAAAAGTCTATGAGACTCTTCAGTTTATATCCAAAAAGCTAGAAATGGTGGGGCTGGGAGTTTGGCCTAGTAGTAGAGTACTTGCTTAGTATGCATGAAGACCCGGGTTCAGTTGCTCGGTACCACATATGTAGAAAAGCTGGAAATGGTGCTATGACTAAAGTGGTAGAACAGTAGCCTTGAGGAAAACGCAAGGATACGTCCTAAGTTCAGTTCTCAGGACTGGCCAAAAAAAAAAAAAAGCTGGAAGTGGATATGTGTCCTTGAGCAAAAATAAATAAATAAATAAAAACAAAGCTCAATGCCTAGACCCTAAATCCAATCCCCAGGACCATAGCAAGAATGGTAAAAGCTGGGTGCCAGTGGATCACGAGTGTAATCCTACCTACTCAGGAGACTGAGCTCTGAGGATCATAGTCAAAGCCACCCCAGGCACTAAAGTTTATAAAACCCTTATCTCCAATGAACCCCCAGAAAACTGGAAGTGGTGCTATGGCTCAAGTGGTAGAACACTAGCCCTGAGCTGAAATGCTCAGGGACAGCGCCCTGACCCAGAGTTCAAGCTGGTTCTTAGCTGCAATCCTAGCTACTCTATAGTCAGAGGCAGAAGTTCCATAAGTTTAGGAGTTGGAGGCCAGTCTGTGTATCACAGTGAAACCTTGTCTCATGTAAAACATAACCAGACGGCCGGGAGTTTAGCCTAGTGGTTAAAGTGCTTGCCTAGCATGCACGAAAACCTGGGTTCGATTCCTCGGTACCACATACATAGAAAAACGCCAGAAGTGGTGCTGAGGCTCAAGTGGTAGAGCTCTAGCCTTGAGAAAGTCCAAGGACAGTGCTCAGGCCCTGAGCTCAAGCCCGACTGGCAAAAAAAAAACATAACCAGAAAATTTAAATATGATCTCAGAATTTATAGAGAATAATCATAAGAGGTATGCTCATGTCCCTGATATGCAAGGACTCAGACTATTATAATTAATAAAAAGGTTACATTATATGCATCAGATAGAAGGTCCCTTTCTCATGTCTTGGTCCCCATTTCCCTCCCCACTGTGCGTGGTTTTGGATGCCTTGCTGTACCCTTTCCTTCTTGATGGATTGGGATAATACTGGGATTTTAATTCAGCGCATTGCACTTGGTAGACTTAAACTGTAAACCAAGTCCTTCTTGCTTTCCTTATATTTTACATGGGGTCTTACGTTTTGCTTACTACCTATGCCTTCCCCACTGCTGAGAGCACAGGTATGGGCCACTACTGCCAGCTCATTTGTTGAAATGGGGTCTTGCTAACTTTTCATTTGGACCTCCCTTGAACCTTGATTCTTCTCATTTTGAGCCACTGCACCTGGCATTTATTTTTTATTTAGAACAATACTGGGGCTTGAGTTCCCATCTTTCTTGCTTAGAGCTAGCATTCTACTACTTGAGCTATATCTCCAGTCCAGTCTTTTTTTCTGGTTATTGGAAGTGAAATCTGATAGACTTTTTTTTTTTTTTGGCCAGTCCTGGACTTGGGCTCAGGGCCTGAGCACTGTCCTTGGACTTTCTCAAGGCTAGAGCTCTACCACTTGAGCTTCAGCACCACTTCTGGCTTTTTTTTAATATGTATGTGGTGCCGAGGAATCGAACCTGGGTCTTCGTGCATGCTAGGCAAGCACTTTAACCACTAGGCCAAACTCCCGGCCCCTGATAGACTTTCTTGTCTGGGCTGACTTGAAACCATGATCATCCAGTGCTCAGTCTCTTGTGTAGCTGGACTTGAGGCCTGAGCCACTCTGGTGCTTAGTGCCTTGCCAGCCCGAGGCAGGGGCTGTGTGTCTCAGATTCCTCACTGTTTCCTCAGAGCTCGTCTGCTCGCTGTGCCCCAGGAATGCTTGTTGAATGAATCGTGAAAGTAGTTTGGGACGCAGAGCACCAGCATCGGCGCTCAGACCTCTGCCTCGGGGCCAGGCACTTGCTCCACACTGTCGTGGTCACAGAGTCAGTGGTGGCTCCACCTTGGAGCAAATAGCATGTAGGCCAGGTCCTGAAATCCACTCTGCCTGAGGGGGGGAAGATGGACACAGAAGTCTGTGACTGCCATTCAGCTCTGACCTAGGAACCTGGAGCAAGCTGTTGTGATGGAGGGTCAGGGCGGACCACTGACCAGTAGAAATGGGAATGCTAAGTTTGAAGGAAATGGTCGTCCAGTCCGTTGTGCTGGGGGAAGGGTGGCAATTAGGCTGTGGGGGTGGCCGGGCTGATGGCCGCGGCTGTGGGGACTGCAGTTTGACCTGCTGGACCAGGACTCCCTGCACGAATCCCAGGAGCAGACACTGATGGAGGAGGCGCCGCCCCGAGCCCAGCACAGCTACAAGTACTGGCTTTTTCCTGGCCGGTGGACCTCAGTGCGCTACGAGCGGCTCGCCCTGCTGGCCCTGCTGGACCGGTGAGTTCGCACCTGCCTTGGTCTCTGCCAGAAAGTCCCAGGGCCTTTCAGACTTGCAACCTATTGAGAGTCAGAGAATCTCTCTCTCTCTCTCTCTCTCTCTCTCTCTCTCTCTCTCTCTCTCTCTCTCTCTCTCTCTCTCTCTCTCTCTGTCTCTCTCTCTTTCTTTCTCTCTCTCTCTCGGGGGGAGGGTCAGTATTGTGGTAGGCAGGTACTCTGTCAGTGAGCCACACCTCCAGTCGTTCCCCCCCCCCCCCCCCCCCCGCTTTTTTTGGTGGGACTTGGGACTTGAACTGGCTTGGGAATCTCCCTCAGCTCTTTTGCTCAAGGCTAGCACTCTAACACTTCGAGCTACAATTCCACTTCCAGTTTTCTGGAGTTAATTGGAGATCAGAGTCTCGTGGACTTTCCTGCCTGGATTGGCTTTGAACTGTAATCCTCAGATCTCAGCCTCCTGAGCAGCTAGGATTACAGGCATGAGCCACCCGGGAATAGCTTTTTTTGTGTTTGATTTGAGTTGAAAATTCAACACTATATCCTGTAAACATGATCACAACCTTTTTGTACTTACCCATTTCTTAGAGGAGAAACAGAGGCCCTGACAGTCAGGCGTGGAGGGACCAGATGACATTTGTTGTCTGCTGGTTTGCACTGGTTGTTCTCCTAGCACTGTGCCTCTGTGCTGCTGGAGCCCTGCCTGTGGCATGCCTGAAGCTGTGTGGACACCGTAGACAGACATCCACATGACCTGGAGATGGGCAAGTCCCAGGGCTGGTGGCACTCAGTCTAGACGGACAAAGATTAGACCCATGTGATTGAAAGGGGATGGCTTTGGAGAGCAGGTGACCTGACTTTCACCCCTACCCCAAGCACGGTTCAGAGACTGGCATGAGCAGAGACCCAGGGGTAGTCTTTTAGGAAAGGCTGTTCCATGACTCACCTGTCCCCACAGGACACGGGGGGTGATGGAGAACGTGTTCGGCATTGGGCTAAGCAGCCTGGTTGCCTTCCTGGGGTACCTGCTACTGCTCAAGGGCTTCTTCACCGACATCTGGGTCTTCCAGTTCTGTTTGGTCATCGCCTCCTGCCAGTACTCCTTGCTCAAGGTCAGGCCCTGCTTCCTGTGTCTCTTTACCCCCGCTTCCCAGGCCTTCCCCTCCCCATTAGTCCAGGTGTGAGGGGTGTGAGCTAGGAAGGAAACCAAGTACTTACAGTCACTATAGCCAGCCACCCATCTGACAAGTGGAAACATGGAGGCTCAGGGCACTTCATGGTCCTTGCCATGGTTGCTTGTCACTGTCTGATAGTGGAGCAGGTCCCAGGGCCTCCAACCCTTGTTGCCATCATATTCTTATCTCTTCCAGAGCGTGCAGCCTGATGCAGCCTCTCCCATGCACGTGAGTACCTGTGGAGCTGGGCTTCTGGCCAGAAGATCCTGGGAGAAGATGGGGGGTACGGGCAGAACTCCCATAGCACCCCACCCCCACTCTGCTCTCTCGCTAAGACCCACAGCCAGGCCTGGGGCCTTGCCTGTGCGCATGTGCCTGTGGGGCTTAGTAGGAAAGCTACCTGCCCTCTTGTCTAATTCCCCAGGGCCACAACTGGGTGATTGCCTACAGTCGGCCTGTCTACTTCTGCATCTGCTGTTTGCTCATCTGGCTGCTGGACGCCCTGGGCTCAGCTCAGCCCTTCCCACCTGTCTCTCTCTATGGCCTCACACTCTTCTCCGCCTCTTTCTTCTTCTGTGCCCGAGATGTGGCCACTGGTGAGTCTTCACAGGCCAGAGGTGGGGTGTGAGCCGTGGAGGTGGGGGAAAGCCCTGGAGGGCAGGTCCAGGGGAGGCCAGCGGCTAACCAGCCTTCCTTCCACCTCCCGGCCAGTGTTCACCTTGTGCTTCCCGTTCGTCTTCCTCCTGGGCCTCCTGCCCCAGGTCAACACCTGCCTCATGTACCTGCTGGAGCAGATAGACATGCACGGCTTTGGGGGCACAGGTAGGATGCTCATAGATGGCTCAGACTCGGGCAGGCTGGGATTCCAGGGTCCGCACATTGTGTCTGTGGCCCCAGCCCTTGCTAAGCCTCTGTGACATTGCCATCAACACAGGGGCTCTTTCTTCCTTCTCCTACCCATCCCTCCCCTCCCTGGACAAGTACCCCAAGAGGCCAGCCCTTGGTGGTTGTAGGGCAAAGGGACAGGGGTGAGAGATGCCAGCAGGTAAGAGCAGGGCTTTGTCTTCTTCCTTAAACACAGCTGCCACCAGCCCACTCACTGCAGTCTTCAGCCTTACCCGCAGCCTGCTGGCTGCTGCCCTGCTCTACGGTTTCTGCCTTGGAGCCATCAAGGTAGGGGTGGCCTGCGGTTGGTGGGTCTGCTGAGGCATACCGGGGTTGTGGGAACAGGGCTGTGAAATGAGCTCAGCAGCGGCTTCTCACACGGGTTGCACCCCTGTCCCCAGCGCTTAGCCTCGCCTCCCCTGAGCATGGGTTCTCTCCCCAGACTCCTTGGCCAGAGCAGCACGTCCCTGTCCTCTTCTCCGTCTTCTGTGGCCTCCTGGTGGCGCTGTCCTACCACCTGAGCCGGCAGAGCAGTGACCCCACCGTGCTCTGGTGGGTGCCTATCTGTGCGCACACACGCGCGTGCTGCGTGGGTGTGTGTCTGTGTCTGTGCATGTGCCTTGTGATGGATGGATCACACTGATGGCGGAAGGGGTGACCACCCTAGCCTTGGCACCTGAGTCTTTTTCCTCTCCAGGTCTCTGGTTCGGAGCAAGATCTTTCCAGAACTAGAGGAGCGGAGCCTGGAGACAGCCCGGGCCGAGCCCCCAGACCCCCTGCCAGAGAAGATGCGCCAGTCAGTGGTGAGGGAGTAGAGCTGGTGCAGCGGTGGAGGTGGCGGGCAGGGTGTGTGGCTCAAAGTGGTCGCAGCCAAGCTGTCTTTCCTGGTCCTGCAGCGAGAGGTCCTGCACTCTGACCTGGTGATGTGTGTGGTGATCGCGGTCCTCACTTTCGCCATCAGCGCCAGCACCGTCTTCATCGCCTTGAAGGTTGGTGTGCCAGGCTGCTGGACTGGAAGACCCTCAGGGCCACCGCCGCCTGGTGGCTGAGCCCTGGGCTGAGATCTGGCCTCTCCCTCTTGCAGTCGGTGTTGGGTTTCGTGTTGTACGCCCTGGCTGGAGCCGTGGGCTTCTTCACGCATTACCTACTGCCGCAGCTCCGGAAACAACTGCCCTGGTTCTGCCTCTCACAGCCTGTGCTGAAGCCGCTGGAGTATAGCCAGTATGAAGTGCGAGGTGAGTGACCCCCCATCTGTCCACCATCTCCTGTTTCCTAGGCCTGGCCTGGCCATAGGTTCAGTCTGGAGTGTCATCCAGTGAGGGTTGTGGCTCTCAGCTTAAGATGTCAAAAGACAGGAAGACAGCAAGCCGTTCTTCCTGTGCTGTACACCACTGCCCTGCTCTCTCCTGCCGGGCTCAGCTCCTGCTGGGTCGTCATCCTGCCTAGCTATGAGGAGGTGGGCGAATCTCATGTCCTGAACCGCAAATGTGACCAGTGGACCAGAACTGCCAAGTACTTGTCACTGGGTTCTGTCACAGTTCCAGTCGTCCTCCAGTCTATGTCTGAACACCTTCGTTTGTGATGTGAAGATCCCAGTCCTTGGTGAGGTAGTTTGAAGGAACCAGTTTGAACTTAGGGCCTTGCCCTTGCTTGGTGAATGATCTACCAGTTCTGGCTTTTTGCTGGTCAATTAAGAATAAGTCTCAAGAATTGGTCTACCCAGCTGGCTTTAAACTGCAGTGCTCACATCCCAGCCCCCAGAGTCACTGGGTGCCCGGCCTGCCTGTGTTCATTTTTGAGTAGAGTCTTGAGTTTATGCTTGCTTCAACCATGATCTTCCTCTTCATGTTTGCCACCTATCTGGGATGACAGGCACGGACCGCCGACCCAGCTTTTATTGACTGGTCTCGGCAGCTCTCCCAATCTCTGCATTCTGAGTGGCTGAGATTACAGGTGTGAGCTGTTGTTATTCTTTTTTTTTTGGCCAGTCCTAGGGTTTGGATTCAGGGCCTGAGCACTGTCCTTGGGCTCATTTCTCAAGGCTAGCACTCTACCACTTGAGCCACAGCACCACTTCTGGCTTTTTCTATGTATGTGGTACTGCGGCATTAAACCCGGGTTTTGGAGTATGCTAGGCAAGCTCCTGGCCTCCATTGTTATTCTTAAACAATAGGCGATCTTACCTATAGCTCAGGGTCACTCCATACTTGGCCCCTTTAATGTTATATGTGACCTTGACTGTCATCAGTTGGCATCCGAGAGTTTCCTTCCTTCCTTCCTTCCTTCTTTTCTTTCTTCCTTTCTTTCTTTCTTTCTTTTTCTTGGTCAGTCATGAGGCTTGATCTCAGGGTGTGGGTGCTGTCCCTGAGCTCTTCAGCTCAAGGCTAGAACCACAGTGTCACTTCCAGTTTTCTGGTGGTTAATTGGAAGTAAGAGTCTTATGGCCTTTCGTGCCTGGGGTGGCTTTAACCATGATCCTCAGATCTCAGCCTCCTGAGTAGCTAGGATTACAGGTGTGAGCCACTGTGCCCAGCACATCTGAGAGTTTCTTGGGGGGCTTCACTTCTGCAGGTGGCAAAACAGAATAAAGAGCATGCTCCATAGCATGCCTGGAGCCCATGCGGAGCTAAGTGACACATGGAGCTCTGTCCTACTCCGAGCTCGCAGAGAGCAATCCCTCCCCACTTGCCAGAGTCACTAGGGACCCTGGACAGTCCAAGCCCTGGTTTGCTGGTCCTCTCTGGGCCCCAGGGAAGTGGAGGGCCAGGTGAGAACTGACAGTCCAACTTTCTCACTGCAGGTGCTGCCCAGGTGATGTGGTTTGAGAAGCTGTATGCCATCCTTCAGTGCGTGGAGAAGTACCTCATCTACCCTGCCGTGGTGCTCAACGCTCTCACAGTGGATGCCCACACCGTCGTCAGCCACCCGGACAAGTTCTGCCTCTAGTGAGAACTGTGTGAACTCCCTCTTATCCCATTTGATTCCCATCTGGGGAAACTGAGGCCCAGAAAGGTGGTGAGTGGTACCCAGCAAGCCAAAGTGGAGCCCAGCTTTGCTGTACTCTCCACTCAAGCAGGTGTACCTCCCTTCACCTTCACCCTCGAGACGGCCTGAGCCTGGGCATTACTAGCCCCAGGCTGGCTGGTCCAGCAGAGAACTGGGGCCTACGGTTGTGCTCAGGCCAGGTTAGCAAGAACTGGCGTATTTGTGTCCATTGCTCCCTATGCCCTGCCCATGTCTGAACTGCCTGCTTTATACCCCCAGCTGCCGGGCACTACTGATGACCGTGGCAGGGCTGAAGCTGCTACGCTCAGCCTTCTGTTGCCCACCCCAGCAGTACCTGACCTTGGCTTTCACTGTCCTGCTCTTCCACTTCGACTACCCACGTCTCTCCCAGGGCTTTCTGCTCGACTACTTCCTCATGTCCCTGCTTTGCAGCAAGGTGAGCCACTGCCTCAAGTCCAGGCTGATTGATCAGAACACAGCAGAACTCTGCTGCCTGGCTCGGGGAGGAAAACCCAAGGTCTGTGGCACTACCGCCACCACTCACCAGCCTTGTGGGCCTTCCAGCAGCTCCTGGAGGAAGGGGCTGCTCCACCCTCTCCTTGCAGAGAGAAGCTAAGGCTTAATGAGAGTGGTTGTTCAGCTTGTCCAGAGACTTAGCGTTGAGCCCAAAATCTGACCCCAGCTCTGTCTGGCCCCACAACTGCGTTCCTCACAAACAGGTAGCATTGGTAGGACCCGGTCTTATCCTCTGGAAGCCTCAACGTTGTGCCCTCCTCCAGTCCTGGAGACCAGTTCAAGGCTGAGTTCCAGAAATTCCCAGACCCTAGCCCTGGGAGTGAAGCTCTATTAGGCTGTGGGTCACAAACTACTACTACTTCTTTTTTGGCCAGTCCTGGAGTTTAAACTCAGAGCCTGGGCACTGTCTCCTCTTTGCTCAAGGATACATAGCACTCTTCAGCATTTTCAGGCTTCATGCATGCTAGGCAAGCACTCTATCACTAAGCCACATTCCCGGCCTTTTTTTTTGTCTTTTCTTTTTTGGTACTGGCGATCGAACTCAGGATGCTGCACTTACTAGCCAAGTGCTTTGCCACTGGGCTATGTCTCAGCCTTTACAAACTACCATTTCTTGCACTGAACTGAAGGCCTGCCATGGTGGCTGGGACCTCGCGCAGGCCTGAGTCTTGCTTGCTTGCCTGACCAGATTGGTGAGCATTCAGATTGTATACCCATCAGAGCCCAGGGTCTGTGGCTGTCTCTTGACATTCAGTACCACCATGCAGGCCCGGCCTTACCGCCTTATTCAGCCACATGACCCGCTCATGTCATTTACCTTTCTGTTTTCTCTAACCCTCTGTGAAATGGGAAGTTCCTAGGCCCGTCCTAAGAAGTAAATGCCTAGCCCTCTTTTAGAGCTCAGCTATTTGTGGTATTGGGTGCCTCACGTCAGATCCAGAGAAAAAGGGCCAGGGGCCTGGCAGCCACTGGACAGTGAGGCATGGTGTCTGCAGGTGGGGCAAATCCCACCACCATGAATGACCCTGTGTGTTTTCTATTGCTGATTCTCCTGACGCTGCCAGCTGTGGGACCTGCTGTACAAACTGCGCTTTGTGCTGACCTACATCGCGCCCTGGCAGATCACCTGGGGTTCAGCCTTCCATGCCTTTGCCCAGCCCTTCGCTGTGCCACGTACCCAGCCTCTGCACTGTTGAGGGTGGGGTGTGTGGGAAAGGCTACTGCCTGGGCCGTGGGAGGAGTGGCGGTGAGGGGAAGGAGGATGGGGGTCCACGGTGCCTGCTGCCTCCTTGACTTGTGCCCAGACTCGGCCATGTTGTTCGTCCAGGCCCTGCTGTCAGGGCTGTTCTCCACGCCACTCAACCCCCTCCTGGGCAGCGCTGTCTTCATCATGTCCTACGCGAGGCCTCTCAAGTTCTGGGAGCGTGACTACAAGTGAGTCTACTGAAGACAAGTTGCTGCTGTGCAGGGCAGGAAGGGAGGACCTTGGAACCCAGGCCAGATGGGTCCTGGGAAGGAGCTCCCATACCAAGGGTGTGAGTGCCTGGCTGCAGAGAGGAGGCCTGAGGTTGTAGATCCAGTGAGGGTAAAACCCGTGCCAGGCTGAGGCATCAGGGAGGCAGGCCTCTCAGTCCCCTCCTGAGAGCTGCAGTGGTGCTGTCATGGATGGCCCCTGCTCACAGCTCAGGGAGGGCAAGCAGAACTTGTCACCTTCTGCTGACATGTTCTTTCTCAACAGCACTAAACGTGTGGATCATTCCAACACCCGCCTGGTGACACAGCTGGACAGGAACCCCGGTGCGTACCCAGCTGTCTGGGGGCTTAGAGGGTAGAGCCTCCCCTGGAGGGATCCTCACCACTTGGTCCATTTCTCCATTCTGGGTCCTAGGCGCTGATGACAACAACCTCAACTCCATCTTCTATGAGCACTTGACGCGCTCGCTGCAGCACACGCTGTGTGGGGACCTGGTCCTGGGCCGCTGGGGCAATTATGGCCCCGGGGACTGCTTCGTCCTGGCCTCCGACTACCTCAATGCGCTCGTGCACCTCATCGAGGTTGGCAATGGCCTCGTTACCTTCCAGCTGCGTGGCCTTGAGTTCCGGGGTGAGCTGCAGAGCCGAGCTTGGCGGGGTGGGACCCTGGGTCGGGCAGTGCATGGCCTCTCAGTTCCAGATCTGTTTGCCTTGGCTGACCCGGAGACCAGGGGCAAGACAATCTTTCTTTTCTTTTTTTTTGGTCAGTCACAGGACTTGAACTCTGGGCCTGGGCGCTGTCCCTGAGCTCTTCAGCTCAAGGTTACTGCCCTACCCCTTGAGCCACAGCACCACTTTCAAGACAGTCTTTCTTGCTATGACTTTTCCAGTCTCATCTGTGAGGTACTTGGCCTCTGCTGTCCACACCCCTTCTGGGTGCTGCCTTTGAGTCCATCGTGATCCCACAGATGGCTGCATTGAAAGCTCGGGCCTAGAACTTTGGGTACTCAGTAAACCAGGGACCATACACAGCCCTGGATGAGTAAGCTAGCTCCTTGCTTTGAGCAATTTGTGCATGTTCGATGCCAGCTTCAGAGGCAATGCAGGGATGCAGGGGCTCTGAAGTACCTCATGAGCACTGACCTTGAACGAGTCACTTGGACTGAAGGAGGTCAGTTCATTCAGTGACCTTTACTCACAGTGTTATAGGATGGTGGCAGCAGGTCTTAATGCCTTGTTGGGCACTTGCTGGGGGAGGCAGCGATTGTCGTGATGGCCCCTGACGGGGAACCCCTTCCTTCTCAGGCACATATTGCCAGCAGCGTGAGGTGGAGGCCATCACCGAAGGCGTGGAGGAAGATGAAGGCTGCTGCTGCTGCGAGCCCGGCCACCTGCCCCGGGTCCTGTCCTTCAATGCTGCCTTTGGGCAACGCTGGCTGGCCTGGGAGGTGACGGCCAGCAAGTACGTGCTGGAGGGGTACAGCATCAGTGACAACAACGCCGCCTCCATGCTGCAGGTCTTCGACCTCCGCAAGATCCTCATCACCTACTATGTCAAGGTATGCTGGGCAGGTCTGAAGAGGGGGCGCCCGGACCCTCTGGTGAATGCCCAGGGCATCCCAAGAGCTGTCTGTCTTCTGCAATGCTGGGAGAGGAAAGGAGAGTCATGGGGCTTGGACTCTAGGCCTGGGCACAGTCCCTGAGCATTTCTGCTCTAGGCTACCATCCCACCCCTTGAGCCTCGGCACCACTTCTGGTTTTCTAGTGGTTAATTGGAGATAAGAATACACGGTCTTCAGTGCCCACACTGGCTTTGAACCTCGATCCTCAGATCTCAGCCTCCTGAGCTGCTAGGATTGCAGGCGTGAGCCACCGCACTCCGCAGGGCCTTGAGACTTTAAGCACCCTTCATTGTGCCACCACTGGGCAACAGGAACAGAGACCGTTGGGGCCCTCTGATTGGGGGTTCAGGATGGGGAGTATCCATTAACCCCTCCAGGCTTGCTTTGGGTGGTAGATGTAGGGAGCAGGTGGGCAGTTCATGTGCAGAGCTGCTAGGCTGCTGCCCGAGAGCAGCTTCGGCCATTCCAGCATTTTTCCACGTGCTCCCAGGAAGATTTGCAAGGCTTCCCCCGGATCACCCAGGACCAATGTCTTAGCCTCTTCCCTCTTTCCGTCTATCTCAAGTAGTGCCTTTGCCCTGCTCAACTCGCTGCCTTCCTCGGCCCCACTCAAAGCCACACCTAGCGCCCTGACCACTGTAACCAGCCACCAGACATGTGGAAGTTCACTCTCCCAAGGAAAGCCAACTCGCCACAAACTCAGTAGAATTGGAGCTGGCATTCGATGCTGGTGGCTTATGCCTGTAATCCTAGGTACTCGAAGCTAAGATCTGAGAATTATGGTTTGAAGGCAGCCTGAGGAAGAAACTCCATGAGACTTTTATCTCCAATCAACTACTGAAAAAGTTGGAAATGTAGGGGCCGGGAGTTTGGCCTAGTGGTTAAAGTGCTTGCCTAGCATGCATGAAGACCCAGGTTCGATTCCTTGGTACCACATACATACAAAAAAGCTGGAAGTGGTGCTGAGGCTCAAGTGGTAGAGCTCTAGCCTTGAGAAAGTCCAAGGACAGTGCTCAGACCCTGAGCTCAAGCCCACGACTGGCCAAAAAAAAAAAAAAAAGTTGGAAATGTAGCTGTGGTTCAAGTGGTAGAGGGCCAACTTTGCGTGAAAGAGCTAAGGGACAGTGCCCAGGCTCTCAGTTCAAGCCCCAGTACTGGAACACACTCATGCACACGCACATGCACATACACGCACTCTCTCACATACACCACACACACACACACACACACACACACACTTCTCATTCTCTGTCTCTCTCTCCCTCTCCCCACCCCCACCCTCACCCCCCCACTACATACACACACAAAGTGGGGCTGGTAGAGGTACCTGGAGGGTGTGTGGAGGGTAGTCTAGATGGACAGACAGGGCAGGGCTGACAGCTGTGTGGCAGTCTTAGCCCATTGGCAGTGGGGGCTGTGTCCTCTCCAGCCTTCCATGCTGGTTAGACTGGGCCCTCCCCTTCCTGTGCAGTTTTGACCACACCTGAGGGCCTTGTGTCACCACCTACACTTTGAGCTTCCTATGGGAGCCACTGAGCATGGTGGGTGAGAGAAGAGGTTCAGCCCCTATGGCCACAGAGCCATCGGCCCTGGAGTCATCTGCAGACAAGCCTTGCACTTGGTGCCCTTGGCGTGCTCCTGCCAGGCGTGTTTATGATCCTGTGGCGTCCTCTAGTGACCCTTGGGAAGGTGGAGCCAGTGCGATGGGCCCATTACATTGGGGGCCACAACCCACAGAGCTGCTCCTACAGACAGCTAATCATGGTCCCGAGCTCATGTGTTCCTCAGAACGTGTCCTGGTAGCAGCAGCCCAGGGTAGCTGCCACGTGGACCACAGATGACTAACCTTCATTTCCCCAGTGGTCTTCTGGAGAGGCACAGACATCCGTGGCAGTGGCTGAAGACAGCCATGCGCTAATGTGGGTTACACCAACTCCTCTGCCTCCAAAGTGTTCCCTCTCTGTGCTCATGCCCAGATTATAGAGGTGCTGTGTAGAACTAGACGTGTTGTCTAGGCAGAAGGACCAATCTGCAGCCTGAAGCTGCCCCAAAGCCATGCTGTGTCCATTAATCCATTAGGAGTCTTCCCTCTTAAGGCCGGGAGTTTGGCCTAGTGGTAGAGCGCCTGCCTAACGTGAATGAAGACCCGGGTTTAATTCTTCAGAACCGCAGACATAGAAAAAAGCCAGAAATGGTGCTGAGGCTCAAGTGGTAGAGCTCTAGCCTTGAGAAAGCCCAAGGACAGTGCTCAGGCCCTGGGCTCACGCCCAGGACTGGCAAAAAAAAAAAAAAAAGAAAAAAAAAGAAAAGTCTTCCCTCTTAAAGCAGCCTAGCCCTCCCACCTGCCTCTGCCAAGGCCACTGGGGGCCATGAAACCCCATGTGTGAAGGATCGATGAAGTCCCTGTAATACATGTTGTCCCAGAGAGCAGGGAGCCCAGGCTTTCCCCAAAGTGTGTCCTGGCCATTTTGGCTTCCTCATCTTCCCACAGCCACCCCTACTTCAGGATCCCCTCTGCCTGGGCGTCCTGCTCATGGTCAGTTATACCACCGTTTACACAGTCTGAGGGCCAGCACCATTGGCTCCAGCCTTGGGTGGCACCTAGAATCTTCCTAACCTTATTGGCTGCCAACCCATACACTCTCCACCCGTCCCAGCTGTGCTGGCTGCCACCCTTCTGAAAGCTCCTCCCTGTGCTCAGACCTTGCTTTAATACCAGCAGGACCATGAGTGTATACTGTGTGTGTGTGTGTGTGTGCACGCGCGTGTGTTCCTGGGGCTTAACCCAGGGCCTGGGTGCTGTCCCTAAACTTCGTTTGCTCATTGCTCAAGGCTAGTGCTCTGTACTTGAGCCACAGTTCCACTTCCGGCTTTTTTTGGTGCTTCGTTTGAGATAAGAGTCTCATGGACTTTCCTGCCTGGGTTAGCTTTCAACTATAATGCTTAGATCTCAGCCTCCTGGGTAGCGAGGATTACAGGTGTGAGCCACTGGCACCCAACCCAACAAGGCCTTTTTAACCAGTGGGTCAGGAGCTCCCATCCGTAGCAGGGTGTGTATGCCTCTGGCTAGCTTTTTGAAGATCAGCCCTGTGACTGCTGTGCTTCATCTGCCTAAGGCACTGTGATGCAGGGCACGTAGTCTCTGGCCTGTAGGCGGCCCTGCTACTTCAGCCTGACTCTTCTTGCATGAGATCTGGATTCCACACAGAGTCTTCAAGTTCCAGCTCAGTCTGCCCCACGCAACTGTGGCCAGGGCTCAGTTCCCCTTAGCGATTCAGGTGTGGTATGATGGAGGGAGGGGGAAGTTGAGACCGCCTGAACCTCTGCCACAGCGTAGGACCTTCCGGGCCCCTCTCATCCGGGGCATCTCTGCAGCCTTTCACTGTCCACCCTGGCCCAGTGGAGGGAAGCGTACTCGTCCATGTGGCTTTGGAGAGCTGGGCAGGGCTGCAGGAGGCAGTCTCCTGAGTTGCACTAGAGCCCAGTAGCCTCCCTCACACCTGATATCTGCCCCTCCTCTCCCAGAGCATCATCTACTACGTCAACCGTTCCCCAAAGTTGGAGGCCTGGCTGAGCCATGAGGGCATCGCAGCTGCCCTGAGGCCTGTGCGGGCCCCAGGCTACGCTGATTCAGACCCCACGTTCTCACTAAGCGTGGATGAGGACTACGATCTTCGACTCTCGGGCCTCTCCCTGCCCTCCTTCTGTGCTGTGCACCTTGAATGGATCCAGTACTGTGCCTCCCGGCGAGGCCAGGTTAGGCTGCCACTACCCTGGGGCGCTGGGAATCTGGGCTTCCCACTTCTCCCTCCCTGCTCCCACTTGGCTGTTCCCTTGGCCTGGGCCCTGACCCTCACCCCAGGTTCCCAGTCCCAACATTGAGCTGGGCTCTGGGACTGGGGGGTGGTTTGTGTCACAGCCTGTGGACCAGGATTGGAACTCGCCACTCGTCACCTTGTGTTTTGGCCTGTGTGTGCTGGGCCGGCGGGCCCTGGGGACAGCCTCACACAGCATGTCCGCCAGGTGAGTGCTCATGCCCACCTGGGCCTACTTTTTCCCCTCCTCCACCCTCCCACATAGTGACTGGTGTTTCTGAAAGCCAAGCTGGTCCTTGGTGTGGCATGGGTGACCCCGATTGCTTCTCACTGCCCTGTGAGGGACGTGAGCAGAGACCAGCCTCCTGGGCAAAATGGGGAAACTGAAGGCAAGGGAGGGCTCAGCTCAGATCATTTGGGACTGGCTCTTCCCACGTCACTCCCCTGTTCCTTCCCACGGCAGCTTGGAGCCCTTCCTCTATGGCCTGCACGCCCTATTCAAGGGGGATTTTCGCATCACCTCCCCCCGGGACGAGTGGGTCTTTGCAGACATGGACCTGCTTCACCGGGTAGTGGCACCTGGGGTTCGCATGGCCCTCAAGCTTCACCAGGTGGGAGAGGTGTGCCCAAGCAAGGTGGGAAGGGGGGAGATGAGGCTCCTCCCCAGGGAAAGGTCCTTGACCCCCAGCCTCCCGCCCTCCCCGCCAGGACCACTTCACATCCCCAGATGAGTACGAGGAGCCCTCAGCCCTGTATGACGCCATTGCAGCCAACGAGGAGCGGCTGGTCATCTCCCACGAGGGGGACCCGGCCTGGCGCAGCGCCATCCTGAGCAACACACCCTCCCTGCTGGCTCTGCGCCACGTCATGGACGACGCGTCCGACGAGTACAAGATCATCATGCTCAACCGGCGCCACCTCAGCTTCCGAGTCATCAAGGTGGGGCCTGCCGCTTCCTGCCGCCGCCTGCCCCTCCCACCTCAGCCCCTGACCCTTGGTGTGGCTCCCCACAGGTGAACAGAGAATGCGTGCGAGGCCTGTGGGCCGGGCAGCAGCAGGAGCTGGTGTTTCTGCGCAACCGTAACCCTGAACGAGGAAGCATCCAGAATGCCAAGCAGGCGCTCCGGAACATGATCAACTCCTCCTGCGACCAGCCGCTTGGCTACCCCATCTACGTGTCACCCCTTACCACCTCGCTGGCCGGCAGCCACCCGCAGCTGCGGGCGCTGTGGGGCGGCCCCATCAGCCTGGGTGCCATTGCCCGGTGGCTCCTGCGCAGCTGGGAGAGGTGAGCCCTGCCCCGCTGCTCCGGCCATGAGACCTCACGCCCAGCAGGGGGGTGCTGGGCTTCCAGGGGTGAAAGGTGAGGTGCAGGGAAGAGAGGGCCACCCCAAGGTCATGGAATGAGGTCATTCTGGATCCAGGGCTCGAACCTGAGATTAACCCCTCCCAGAGAGCACCCAGAGCTGGTAGTTAGTGCCTGTGCCTGTCTTTCCTCTTTGAGCCAAAAGCTCTGTAAAGTAGGCAAAACATTTCTGAAGATGAGGACTCTGAGGGCCAGGAGTTTGGCCTAGTGGTAGAGTGCTGGCCTAGTATGCACAAAGACCCGGGTTCAATTCCTCAGTACCACATACGTAGAAAAAGCCAGACGTGGTGCTGTGGCTCAAATGGCAGAGTGTTAGTTTTGAGGGTGAAAAGAAAAAAAGTACAAGGACGGTGCTCAGGCCTTGAGTTCAAGCCCCAGGACTGGCAAAAATAAATTTAAAAAATAAAAAAGATGAGGAGGGCCGGGAGTTTGGCCTAGTGGTAGAGTGCTTGCCTAGCATGCACGAAGACCCGGGTTCGATTCCTCGGTACCACATACATAGAAAAAACTGGAAGTGTGCCGTAGCTCAAGTGGTAGAGCTCTAGCCTTGAGAAAGTCCAAGGACAGTGCTCAGGCCCTGAGCTTAAGCCCAGGACTGGGGGGAAAAAAAAAAAGATGAGGACCCTGGGGCTTCTCATGACTTGTTGTGGGGCTGGAGGCTTGTGCTTGCCAGGCCCCTGGCCTCAACCCTGTGTCCCCTCTAACCCTTCCCCACCTGCCACCCTTAGGCTGCACAAGGGCTGTGGCGCTGGATGTAATAGCGGCGGCAACGTAGATGACTCTGACTGTGGTGGGGGGGGTGGCCTGACCTCCCTCAGCAATAACCCCCCCTTGGCACACCCCACACCTGAGAACACAGCAGGTGAGCGGGGAAGGCCGGGTTGGACCATGGGTCAGGGCTGCAGGCCAGCTGAAGTCTCTGCCCTCTTATCTGTCTCCTACAGGCAGTGGTGAGCAGCCTCTCCCATCAGGCCCTGGCTGGGGGCCTAGGCCCTCTGTCAGCAGCTCCGGGGATGGGCGGCCTCCCCCTCTGCTGCAGTGGCCCCCTCCTCGGCTCTCGGGACCACCACCCGCCTCCCCTGCTCTCACTGAGGTTCCCCGGCCCTCAAGGCCCCCTGGCCCTGGGCTCCTCAGTTCTGAGGGGCCCAATGGGAAGTGGAGCCTTGGGGGTCGGAAGGGACTGGGAGGATCCGATGGGGAGCCAGCCTCAGGGAGCCCCAAAGGAGGCACCCCCAAGTCTCAGGTAAGGAGTCTCTGGGAGAATTGAGTCAGAGGACACTTGGGTCTGTTGCCCGCCAACTGGGTCTTCTCCCACCCAGGTGCCTCTAGACCTCAGCCTCAGCCCCGACGTGAGCTCCGAGGCCTCACCTCCCAGAGCAGCCCAGGACATTCCTTGTTTGGATAGCAGTGACACCAAGAGTGGTACACCCACCGGGCCCCCAGGCGACTGGCCCGCCCCTGCCGAGGAGCGCAAGAGCCCAGCCGCACAGCCCTTGCTGGAACACCAGTACTGACTGGCCTGGCGCCCACTGGACCTGTCCCAGGACCCAAGGACTCGGACTCGCTCTGCTGCCTCTGGCCCTCCCGTTGGACCACAGAACTGAGTAGTTTTGGCTCCCAAGTCTGAACCCTGACCTCTGTCTGCCTCAACCTGGAGTACCAGAACTGAATGGCCCAGACCTCTGACCTTGACCTCTGATCTCTCCCTAATTCATGGCCTGGGTGCTCTAAGCTGAGGTAGACAGCCTTCCAGCCAGGCCCCAAGAGCCAAACCCATGGGCTGGTCCCTCTTTGAGCCTGTGACCAGGACTGACTCGACTCTGCCCTGGGCCTGCACTGCCTGAAAGGCTGGTCCCCGTGGCCTGGACCTGGGGACTGAAATGTGGCAAGGCTGGTTTGTTTGTTTCTTTTTTTCTTTTTCTTTTTTTTTTTTTTTCTTCTGTGCTTCAGAGACACCAAATTAATAACACTATTTTTGATTTTGGTTGGCAGTTTCTTCTTCTCTCGGGGGACGAGTTCAGCGTGGTGGTGGAGGTGGTCAAGTTAGAAGGAAGGATGTGGGGTTGAGGAATGAATGTCACAGCTCAAGGTGGGGAGCAGATGAACCAGATCCCCTCCCCCACAAGCCTATTCGCCTCACAAAGCTTAATGTAAAGATTGCTGGCTTCCATTTCCCTGTATAGGCAGAGGACTGTAGGTCTAGTGGCTCCCACATATATCTAGGCCTACGCCTTCCTCTGAACCTCAGTTGTCCAAGCCTTAGTGAGACAATAGGACCTGTGTAATGGAGCCTGGTGCTGGTGGCTCATGCCTGTAATCCTAGCTATTCAGGAGGCTGAGATCTGAGGATTGCAGTTCAAAGCCAGCCCAGTCACTGATGTCTGTGAGACTCTTAGTTCCACCTGACCACCAGAAAGCCAGAAATGGCACTGTGGCTCAAGTGATAGAATGCTAGCTTTGAGCTAAAGAGCTCAGGGATAGCATCCAGACCCAGAGTTACGACGAACCAAAAAGAAAAAGAATAATGGGCTTTCCAAGGACTGGTGGCTTACCCCTGAAATCCCTAGTTACCTATAGGCTGAAATCTGAGGATCAAGGTTCAAAGCCACCCTGGGAAGGAAAGTTTGTGAGGCTTATCTCTAGTTAACCACCAAGGAGCCAAAGTGGAGCTGTGGCTCAATCAGTAGAGTGTTAGCCTTAAGCAAAAAAGCTACAGGATAATGCCTTTGCCCTGCATTCAGGCCCTGGGTCTACTGTAGACACATACATGTGTGCTTGCACACACATACACACAATAAATAGGCTGGATTCCCATTCTTAACCCTTGCCAGTGAGGAGTCTGAGACCTGGAAGATTATGGTTGGAAGCCAGCCTGGATAGAAAAATCTAGAACACCATCGGCACTTACTAGCAAAACACTAGACTGCAGATGTAGCTCAAGTGGTAGAGCACCAGCTGTGAATAACCAAGTTGAGCAAAAGAGGGGCCTGGGAGTGATGTTGCACTTTTAAAGTAATCCCAGGTAGTCAGGAAGTGGATGGAAGAGCTCAGTCACAGACCTCTCAGGGCAAAGCTAGAGACCCTATCTGAAAACAAATCAAAAGGGGCCAGGGCGGCTAGGAATATGGCTTAGTGGTAGGGTGTGCTTGCCTAGCACCCATGAAGTCCTGGGTTGATTCCTCAATACCCCAGAAACAGAAAAGGCAGCAAGTGCACTATGGCTCAAGTGGCAGAGCACTAACCTTGAGCACAGAGAGGCTCAGAGGTAGTGCCCAGGCTCAAGTTCAAGCCCCAGTACTAACAACAACAAGAAAAGGGTGGAGGGAGGGAAGCAGAGGTGAGATTCCAGTACTAAGAGGAGACCTAATGAACAGACCGTGAGTTCTAACTTGAGTGACCACTCCCACCCCCAAGGGAGAAAAAACAAGAATGGGAGCACGTGTGGAGAATGACTCCATGCTCCATGAAATTGTCCCAGTGCCTGACCACCTGCTGTCTGCCAACCAAGGGCTGGACGCTAGGTGTCCTCCTTTGGCCCGCCCCGTCAGTCTGGGCCAGGTGGCAGCGAGTTAGAAGGATGGCTGGAGGCCCCCTGGCTGTCCTGGCCTCAGGCCACGCGGGGATGACCCAGTCCAGTCGCGGAATCCCGCCCGCGGTGCTTCCCGCTGCCCAGGGCTGGCGGCGGCCACGCCCCCGCGCGCGGCCACGCCCCCGGCCACGCCCCCAGGCGGAGCCGGCTCCGGGAGCCGTAGCGGGAGCACAGACAGCGGGCCGGACCCAGCGCGGGAGGCGGCGGCGGCGGCGGCCGGGCGAGACCCCCAGCGGTACAGCGGGAGCCGGGGACTGGAGGTAGACGGTGGGGACAGACCGGGAGCGAGGTGGCGCGGCTGTGGGCGCGGGTGGTAGGAGGGACGGGGCTCCTCACTGCCCGCACCTCCCCGCTCCCCGCGGCTGCAGCGCCGTCAGTCCGGGGCAGTCCGCACGTCCAATCCCCTGCACCGGCCGGCGGCTCCAGCTCCTCCCCCAGCCCCCCACCCTTCGTGACAGCCCAGCCCGGCCGGTGAGCGGCGTGGATTCCCCGGCTCCCGACTTTTCTTGGCGGTGCTGGCAATTGCTCCCGCTGCCGAGTGCGTGGGGGTTCCCCCCTATTCTGGGGCTCCCCTTCTCCCTGGGAGCCCTCCTTCTTAGCCTTTACACACATTGCTCCCCTCCCGTCCTCCACTCCTGGCCTGGAAGGAAACATCTGTCGCGCCCCCTGGCAGTAGAACTAGGGTCATGACCTCCAGATGTGCTGGGAAGCTTCCAGCTCCTTCTCCTGGGGCAGCCAGGCCTTCCGGATCTGTGGGGGCGGGGCAGCTCCCCTTCCCCCCCCCCAGTGACACAGGCTGCAAGGAATGTCCTGGCCTCAATGGACCCTGTGTGAAGCCGTGGGATGGGGGGCAGAGCCCAAGAACACCCCTTAAGACAGGGCCAACAGCTGGGCACTAGGCCAGAGCAAGAGGCAGCCCAAGGGCTGGGCTACACACATTCAGAGCTCACTCACACGTGTACAGAGCTCAGGCCACAGGGTCAGGGCCTGAGCAGACACTCTCCTTGAGCTTTTCCTCATCCCCTTTCCCATACAATAGCCCAGGCCCAATCCTACTTGTGTCCAGAGCTTGGTACTCAGGGTGCTGAGAACTGGCTTCAACCTCCTTTCAATCCCTCAGCAGTCTTCAGAGGAAGCAGGAAAAGTTAACCCCTTGTTTAGAGATGGGGAAATAGAAACTCTAGGTCAGCATCAGAGCTTGTCCTCGGAGAAATCAAGGTAGGAGGCCCCTAGGCTTTGGCAGCTTACCCTTATTTGGTTCTGGAGGCCCAGCTGAGGGGTGCATGGAGCTCCTCCCCTCACTCAGTTCTGGCCCAGCCCCTGCAGATGTCACTGGAGACTATATGAAGGCTCACCGGTCCATGTCTGCACCCACACTGAGGGTCCCCAGGCCTCTACCCTAGCCACCCACCCATCTGTGGTTCACCCATGGCTCACTCTGTCACGTTCTCACACTACCTTTTACACCTGATCTAGCCCCCCCCCCCCCATTTCCGCACTTAGCAGGCAGGCAGGCCCCAGGGGCCTTGAGTGTCTCACTTTTACATCCTGTGAGGCTGTGAGTTTGGGCCCAACCCCTGCCTGCCCTACACCTACGCACAGAGGCACAGGACGAAGCTCAAATTCTAGCTCTAACATAGAATTGCTCTTACTGCTTTCTGAAATTGTTTCCTTGTCTGAATCTCAGTTTGGACTTCTGTTATACTGGGGGCAGATCAGGTAGGCAGAGGTCCTCGTGGATCCTAGTTCCAGCAAAGGAGCTCAGTCAGCTTTATTCTCTTTCTTGCCCCTAGGCACGGGCATAGTAACCAGAAAGAGGGGAAGCATAGGCCTGTCCTGCAGGCCAGGATGCCTTGGGTTCCATGATGGAGCTGGTGTGATCCCAGCACCTTCCTCAGGATGTGGAAGCCAGGCAGGGGGCTGGGCCCAGAGTTGGGGTCATTTCCTGTGTTGAAGGAAGTCCTCTTGCTGTTCCTGCTGCCCTACAGCCACCCCAGGAGCCAATATCCTTGAAGCACTGAGGTTACATTGTAGGATCCAGAGCACAGAGAGCAGGTCTTGGGTGCTCAGCTCCTCGGGGACCCTGAAGGAAGTGGGAGGTGCAGGGAGGAAGGTCTCTGGGGACAGGACGTCCTCCCTTTGTCAAGAGGGCAGAACCCAGACACGAGTGGCCCCACGGGTTTCCCGTCCTATCTGAAAGGAGTTATCTGCCCAGTTGGGCTTCAGTGAGGACCATTGCTGGGCCAGGCCACGGCCAAGGTGTGTGGATTGGAACTGGAGACCTTGGCAGCCTCAGTATGCTGCCGGGCTCTAGGACCCTCAAGGCCAAGGTCCCACAGCCCAGCCTTTGGCCCAGCCTCCCACCACTAAGCCTGGGACAGGGCTGGAAACCTCAGCGAGAGGCAGACAAGGAAGTGGCCAGGAAAGCGGAAGCAGCTTTGATGGTCTTGGAGGGGGCCGGAAGCCAGCCACTGGCTGGAGGCCGGTGTTCCTGTTTTCTCCCCAGACCCATCTGAGTAGCCCCCTTTTCCTTCAGGGCAGGATCTACTGCCGCAACCTCAGCCTGCCGGCTGGGCACCACACACCCGTGCCTGCCAATGCGTCCCGGCCCGCAGAGAGTCGGGCCCACAGATGACATCCATGTGGGCCGGCGGCGTGGGGGGCCCTCGGAGGGGCATGGCCCCTGCACCCACTGATGACCTCTTTGCCCGTAAGCTACGCCAACCAGCCCGACCCCCACTGACACCTCACACCTTCGAACCCAGGCCAACCCGCGGCCCTCTGCTGCGAACTGGCAGCGATGCAGGTGAGGCCAGGCCTCCCACTCCAGCCAGTCCCCGGGCCCGGGCCCACAGCCACGAGGAGGCCAGCCGTCCTGCTGCCACCCCCACCCGGCTTTTCACCGACCCCCTGGCACTGCTGGGACTGACAGCTGAGAAGCCAGAGCCCACCTTCCCTCCGGTACTGGAGCCACGGTGGTTTGCTCATTACGACGTCCAGAGTTTGCTCTTTGATTGGGCCCCGCGGCCACAGGGGACAGGGAGCCACTCGGAGCCCAGCTCTGGGACTCTGGCCTCAGCTGAGAACCAAGCTGCCAGCTCAGAACTGCTACTTGGAGCACCTGGCTTTGTGAGCGAGCTTGGGGGTGAGGGTGAGCTAGGCCTAGGTGGTCTGGTTCCCCCACCTGTGCCCCCTGCACTGCCCAATGCGTCCGTGTCCGTCCTGGAGGAGCCACAGAACCGAACAGCAGCCTACAGCCTGGAGCACGCAGACTTGGGAGCTGGATATTACCGCAAATATTTCTTTGGCAAAGGTGAGGAGGGGCAGGCAGGCCAGGGGAGAGTCTGGGGCCCATCGACTATGGTGCACGCGGTAGGGTCCATTTCCTATAAAGTGGCCATAAGATGAAACAGGAGCTGAGCTAGGGAGCTGCTGGCCCACCTCCAGCCTCCTGCTTCAGGTGAAGTCTTAGTTCCCATACCCTGGTCCTGCATGGCCCTCTGCGCTGGTCCATCCTCAGAGCCCTCCAGCCTGGGAAGAGAGTTTCTGTCTACATTTCTTGGCCCGAATGCCTTCCATTTAGAAACCTTCTGGCCATTGCGGTGAAAAAAGGCATTTTCTCCTTCCCTTCCGCTCCCCAGCTTTGGAAGAATACAGGTGTCCTGGGGAGGGGGGGCAGACTTCTGTGGGCGCGGTCAAGCTGGGTGGGTTGCTTGGGGTGCAAATAAGCATCCATTTCTGCCCCTCCCTCTAGAACACCAGAACTTCTTTGGCATGGATGAGGTGCTGGGCCCCGTGGCAGTGAGCCTGCGGCGGGAGGAGAAAGACAGCAGCGGAGGGGGCACCATGCACAGCTACCGCATCATCGTGAGGACCACACAGGTGGGCAGGGACCCCGGGATCAGGCCGTGGTCACCCCACCCTCCACACACCCCCTCTCACCCCGGGATCAGGCCGTGGTCACCCCCTCCACACACCCCCTCTCACCCGGGATCAGGTCGTGGGTCACCCCCTCCACACACCCCCTCTCACCCGAGGGTCAGGCCATACGTCACCCCCTCCATACCCCCTCTCTCACCCCGGGATCAGGCCGTGGTCACCCCACCCTCCACACACCCCCTCTCACCCCGGGATCAGGTCGTGGTCACCCCCTCCATACCCCCTCTCTCACCCCGGGATCAGGCCGTGGGTCACCCCCTCCACACACCCCCTCTTACCCCGGGATCAGGTCGTGGTCACCCCCTCCACACACCCCCTCTCACCCCGGGATCAGGCCATGGTCACCCCCTCCACACACCCCCTCTCACCCGAGGGTCAGGCCATACGTCACCCCCTCCATACCCCCTCTCTCACCCCGGGATCAGGCCGTGGTCACCTCCTCCACACACCCCCTCTCACCCCGGGATCAGGCTGTGGGTCACCCCCTCCATACCCCCCTCTCACCCCGGGATCAGGCCGTGGGTCACCCCCTCCACACCCTGTGCAGATTCTAAGCACTCTCATGGCCCCTTCTCAGCTCCGGACCCTCCGAGGCACCATCTCGGAGGATGCACTGCCACCAGGGCCCCCAAAGGGCCTATCCCCAAGGAAGCTTCTGGAACATGTGGCTCCAAGACTGAGCCCAACCTGCCTGCGCCTAGGCTCGGCTTCTCCGAAGGTTCCCCGAACGCTGCTTACACTGGATGAACAAGTGGTGAGTGGAAGGGAAGGAGAGTCCAGCGGTAGCCCTGCCTCGCCGTCCCCCGTGAGCCCTGACCTTGGCTGTGAACTAGGCACTTACCTCAGAGCTGGTTCACCTCCAAGGTTCCAGAGAGAATGATCAGAGGTCTTCTGGAGCCTTGCATCTCAAACGTAGGGTCTACACCACACAGCCTCTACCATAGGTTGAGTTTTGTTAGAAATGCTGATTCTGGCCTGGTCCCAGTGAGAGTTACTTAAGAGGTTGATGATCTTGACAATCGCAGTTCAGAGTTAGCTTAGGCAAAAAAAAAGTGCTAGACTCCATTTCAAAAATAACCAGCAAAGCCAGGCACCAGTAGCTCACACCTGTAATCCTGGATACTCAAGAGGCTGAGATCATGGTTCAAAGCCAGCCTGGGCACAAAAGTCCTGACCCTTATCTCTAGTTAACCACCAGAAAACCAGAAGTGGTGCTGTGGCTCAAGTGGCTAGCTTTGAGCTGAAGAGCTCAAGGATAGCATCTAGTTCAAGCCCCATGACTGATGAAAAACAAGCAAACAAACAAAAAAAACAGCAAAAAGCATGGCTGAAACCAGGACAAAAAAGTCTTACCTCCAAATAACCAACTAAAAGCTGGAAATGGAGGTGCAGATTGAGTGGTAAAATACCCAGCCTTGAGCCAAAAAAATCAAGAGAGTGCACAGTGCCCTTAGTTCAAGCCCTAGTACTGAATACACATGCACATATACACACAAAGAGCAGAAAGTAAGAAAGGAGAAAGGAAGGCAGGGAGGGAGGAAAGAAAGAAGGAAGAGAGACAGGGGAGATTGTGGGGTCCCAGTACAGGCCTACTCACGTAGACTACCTTTTGAAAACTGCAGCGATTTGTTTTGTTTTGCCAGTCCTGGGGCTTGAACTCAGGGTCTGAGCACTGTCCTTGGGCTTTCTTAAGGCTAGCGCTCTACCACTTGAGCCACAGCATTATTTCAGGTATTGAGGAATGAAGCCCAGGTCTTCATGCACGCAAGGCAAGCACTCTACCACTAGGCCAAACTAGCGGCCCGACCACAGCATTTTTGAAGCCCTGGTCTGATGGACCTTACTGCTTTTGCGGTTGCTTCATCATTCTTGGCCAATTTGCCTTGCAGCCCTGCTTGGTCTTGTCTCAAAATGAGGTGTTTGTTCCTTCCTAGAGTGGCCTGTTCTACTCAGGGACAGTCAGGCCAACTCCTTCCTAACCCTGAACCCCACGATACCCAAAGTCCCTGCTTTCTTCCTTTGTGTTGTTATCAATATCAGTCCATCAGTCATTCAGCAAGCACATTTCATACATTTCATACCTTCTTGATAACAGACCCAGTCTGGGTCTGTGGAACACAAGGGTGATACGGATAGTGTGTGTGTGTGTGTGTGTGTGTGTGTGTGTGTGTGTGTGTGTGTGTGTGTGTGTGTGTGTTTCTGCTCCAAGCTGGTGCTCTACCACTTGAGTCATACCTCCACTTCAGCATTCTGTTGGTTAATTGAGGATAAGAGTCTCTTGCCGGGAGTTGTTTTTTTTTCTTTTCTTTTCTCCTTCTCTTCCTCTTCTTCTTCCTCCTCCTCCTCCTTCTTCTTTTTGTTGTTGTTGTTGCTTGTGGGGCTTCAACTCTGCGGCCTGGGTCCCTTAACTCTTCAGCTTAAAGCTACCACCCTACCCCTAGAGCCACAGCACTACTTCCGCGTTAACTGGAGATAAGAGTCTCCAGACTTTAGTGCCTGGGCTGGCTTTGAAACACGATCCTCAGATCTCAAGCCTTTTGAGTAGCTAGGATTACAGGCGTGAGGAGTTTAGCCTAGTGGTAGAGTGCTTGTCTAGCATGCACAAAGACCCTGGTTTGATTCCTCAGTACCATTATACATAGAAAAGCTGAAAGTGGTGCTGTGGCTTAAGTGGCTTTGAGGAAAGCCCAAGGCCCTGAATTTAAGCCTCAGGATTGGCAAAAAAAAAAAAAAAAAAGTCTCTCAGCCCTCAGATTTGTCTTCCTGAGCTGCCTCCCAACTGCGATGCTCGGATCTCAGCCTCCTGAGTAGCTAGGATTACAGGAGTGAGCTGGCCCTGCCTGACAGGCCTTTCTCGACCAAGGTTTCTCACCATGGAGGAAATGCAAGAGCGTGAGCTGGTGTTTTCTGGGCAGGCGGGTTGAGCAAGGCTTTCTGGGCTGAAGGAACAAACAACGTGTGAGGGCTTAGAGACTGAATGCATGCCCCATGCAGTTTATGGTGGGTGGAGGACTTGTGGGAAGGACACCGGACACATTTTCTTGTGGTGCACGGGCACTGGGGGGGGGGAACATGGAGGGGTTCCAAGCAGATCAAAGAGGTACAGCAGCCCCATGGCTGTGGCATGGTGACTGGGCTGGAGGGCAGAGCAGCCAGGCCATGTCTGAAAGGTGGGGAAGGTTGCAGCTCCCCAGAGTTTTGGCCTCTAGGAGGGGAGGGTGGTCTGGCCTTGAGTTTAGAAGGATGACAATGTGAACATTTATTGGAAGTAAATACTATCTATAGTCTGTCCGTCCTTCCTTCCTTCTTTCCTTCCTTCCTTTTTGTGCTGGTACTGGGGCTTGAACTTAGGCCCTCATAGTCTTGTCTGGCTTTTCTGCTTTTTTTTCTGGCCCTCTACCACTTGAGGTATACTGTCACTTCTGATTTTTTGTTGGTTAACTGGAGCTAAGAGTCTCATGGATGTGTGTGCCTGGGCTGGCTTTGAACTGTGATCCCCAGATCTCAGTCTCCTGTATAAGCTAGGATGACATTTATGCCCAACACAGGGTCTCTTCTGTTCGGAAGCAGCCTCCTCTTACCTGCCCCCCCACCCCTCAGGACTCTCCCCTCCTGAACTTAAGGAGCAGGACAGGCTGTCCTGTTGATGGGCAAGGGCACTGAAGTGGCTCAGAGAGGGCTGCGACTTAGCGTCCCAGCTCTCGGGTCAGTGTTGAGATCATTGCTCATGGCATGGCGGGGATGATGCTGGAAGGAGACTGAGGCTTTGCCTTTACTTCCCCTTCTCCGCAGCTGAGCTTCCAGCGCAAGGTGGGCATCCTGTACTGTCGGGCAGGCCAGAGCTCCGAGGAGGAAATGTACAACAACCAGGAGGCAGGCGCCGCCTTCATGCAGTTCCTCACCTTGCTGGGTGACGTGGTACGACTCAAGGGCTTTGAGAATTACCGAGCCCAGCTGGACACCAAAAGTAAGGCTCGGGGGCACAACTGCCTTGCCACTCTCACACTGGGCAGGAGCTGGAGCTCGGGCTGCAGCCTTGAGGAGGCAACCGTGGGCTGGGACCATCCTCCGAGGCCTGGTACCCTCGTCCCTTAGTGGGGCCCCTGGTGGCTTGGAGGAGCCCTGCACGCCATCTCACACAGAAGCCTTCCCGAGAAGGGATCCAGGGCCTCTGGGAGGTTTTCCACACCCACTCTCCCAGTACTCATTCAAGGCTCCGCCCAGCATCCATCCTCTCACCAGACCCGGTCCCCTGCCTCCCTCTGAGGCAATTCTCACTTCTGTCTTCATTCTAGCTCCCCACCCCTGTCCTGACCACCCCCTTCACTCCGTGGGCAGGGGTGGCAGGTTCAAGCTACCCACACCTCCCCTTGATCTCCCTCTGTACCCCCAACCCTCGGGTCCAAAGCGGATTCCACGGGCACGCACTCCCTCTACACCACCTACCAGGACCACGAGATCATGTTCCACGTGTCAACCATGCTGCCTTACACCCCGAATAACCAACAGCAGGTGTGAGGAGCCCGGGCGAGGGCGGGGGTTAGGGGGTGCGGGGGGGGGGGGGTCACAGAGGGTGCTTCACGGCGGTGTATCTCGGTCTTCCCGGTGGAGGGCGGGCGCGGTCCTGCGTGGTGGAGGAGGAGCTGGGGGTGCAGCCCGCCCACATGCCCCCCCCCCCATCTGACACAGCTCCTGAGGAAACGCCACATCGGCAACGACATCGTGACCATCGTGTTCCAGGAGCCGGGCAGCAAGCCCTTCTGCCCCGCCACCATCCGTTCTCACTTCCAGCACGTGTTCTTAGTGGTGCGCGCGCACGCGCCCTGCACCCCGCACACCTCCTACAGGTGGGTCCCGGGGGGGGGGGGGGGAATCTGCGGGTCTCCCAAGGGCCTCCGGCCCCGTCGGCCCTCACCCCGGCCTGCACGCGCCCTGCACCCCGCACACCTCCTACAGGGGGGCCCCCCCGGCCTGCCCGCCGCCCTCCGCCCGCGTCGGCCCTCACCCCGGCCTCCTCCCACGCAGGGTGGCGGTGAGCCGCACGCAGGACACCCCGGCCTTCGGGCCCGCTCTGCCCCCGGGCGGCGGCCCCTTCGCCGCCAACGCGGACTTCCGCGCCTTCCTGCTGGCCAAGGCGCTCAACGGCGAGCAGGCGGCCGGCCACGCCCGCCAGTTCCACGCCATGGCCACGCGCACGCGCCAGCAGTACTTGCAGGACCTGGCGGCCAACGAGGTGACCACCACGTCGCTGGACTCGGCCTCCCGCTTCGGCCTCCCGTCCCTGGGCGGCCGGCGCCGCGCCAGCCCGCGGAGCCCCGGCGCGGAGCTGCAGGCGGCGGGCGCGCTGGCCTGGGGCGTGCGCGCGGCGCCCGGGGCGCGGCTGGCGGCGGGCGTGGAGGCGGGCGGCCCCGACGCCGCCGAGCTGCCCTGCCTGCTGGGCATTTCGGCCGAGGCGCTGGTGCTGGTGGCGCCCCGCGATGGCCGGGTGGTCTTCAACTGCGCCTGTCGCGATATCCTGGCCTGGACCTTCTCGGAGCAGCAGCTGGACCTGTACCACGGCCGCGGGGAGGCCATCACGCTGCGGCTCGACGGGCCCCCGGGGCAGGCGGTCGGCGAGGTCGTGGCTCGCCTACAGGTGAGCCTGAGAGGGAAACTGAGGCAGGCCGGAACGCGGGCCGGGGGGCGGAGCCGGGGGGCGGAGCCGAGCGGGTGGCTGGGGCGGCGCCAGGCCGGTGAGCCGCGAGGTGGACCGAGCTAACGCGCTCCCCGCCGGGGTGGGAAGTTCTGTGGGTCCCCCTGCCCCGCACGGGCCCCCGGGGAGCTGGCGCCGGGGTGTCCCGCCTTCCCCCGCAGAGGCCCGGGCCTCATGCTTGCCCCGTCCCTTAGCTGGTGAGCCGCGGCTGCGAGACCCGCGAGCTGGCCCTGCCCCGCGATGGCCAAGGCCGCCTGGGCTTCGAGGTGGACCCCGAGGGCTTCATCACGCACGTGGAGCGCTTCACGTTCGCCGAGACCACCGGGCTGCGGCCCGGAGCGCGCCTGCTGCGCGTGTGCGGCCAGACGCTGCCCGGCCTGGGCCCCGAGGCCGCCGCCCAGCTGCTGCGTTCGGCGCCCAAGGTCTGCGTCACGGTGCTGCCCCCCGACGAGAGCGGCCGGCCGCGCAGGTCAGGGCAGGGGCGGGGGAGCAGGCCCCGCACTCCTGTCATCCCAGCTATTCAGCAGGCTTCGATCTGAGCAGGGAAAGTCTGATCTCCAGTTAACCAGGAGAAAGGTGAAAGTGCCGGCTCCAGCCTGCAATCCTAGCTGGAGGCTGAGACCTGGCGATGGAGCGATGGTCGCAGGCTGAAGCCAGCCAGACAGGAAAGCCCACTCTTATCTCCACTCAACCCCCAGAAAACCGGAAGCGGAGCTGTGACTCAGAGCTGAAACCCCAGCTGTGCTCAGGGACAGCATCCAGTCCCACAACCAACCAACCCCCCCCCAAAAAAGAATCCAAAAGTGGAGGTGTGGCTCCACTGCTGGACATCAGATTTAAGGGACCCGGGCAGTTTTTGGATACTAAACTGTTTGCATGTATTGTTTAAACTCTCCCTGAAGCCAGAGGCTGATGGCTCACACTTCTTATCCTACCTAAGAGGTTGAGAATGGGAGAATGGCAGTTTGAGCCTAGCCTGAGCAGAAAAGTTTATGACATGCCTTTTTCTTTCTTTCTTTCCTTTTTTTTTTTTTTTTTTTTTTTTTGTGAGTCATGGGGCTTGAACTCAGTCTGGGCGCTGTCCCTGAGCTCTTCTGCTCAAGGCTACTGCCCTACCCTTAAGCCAAGCCCCACTTCCCATTTTCTAGACATTAATTGGAGATAAGAATCTCTGGCCTGGGCTGGCTGGCTGTTGAACCTTGATCCTCAGATCTCAGCCTCCCGAGTAGCTAGGATTACTGGTGTGAGCCACCACGCCTAGCATGACATGCCTTCTTAACCCATAGCTATGTATTCACAAATGCTCGTTATCCTAAACCGTGAAGGAGGCCAAGATGGGGAAGAGTCTAGTCCCGGCCAGGCACAGAGAAAAAGTGTATGAGTCTCAGTAGGGGAGCAGCACAGTGTTGCGTATACCTATAATCCCAGCCTAAAATAGACTGATGGTTGTCTAGGAGCATGCTTCAAAAATACCCAGCAGCTGGGCACTGGTGGCTCACGCCTGTAACCCTTGCTACTCAGGAGGCTGAGATCTGAGGATCTCCATTCAAAGCCAGCCCGGGCACGAAAGTCCGTGAGACTCTTATCTCCAATTAAGCACTAGAAAACCAGATGTGGCGCTGTGGCTCAAGTGATAGAGCGATAGCTTTGAGCTGAAGAGCTTAGGGACAGTGCCCACGCCTAAAGTTCAAGCCCTATAACTGACCCCCCACAAAAGCAAAAAATTAAATGGGGCTGGAATCATGGTTCATCAGTAGAACATTTGCCTAGCAAGCTTGAGATCCTGAGATCAAACCTAAATATTGATAAGCTCACAGCATGCTAAAAGTCAAACTGGCATTCCCACTTCACAGACAGAGAAACTGATTTGCCCAGAACACACTGGCCAGCTCTGGAATTTGAAGCCAGGTCTAGAAAATGGCCAGTAGCCAGGCATATATTTCTCATGGGGGGCAGGGAGTTTGGGGAGTTCACCTCCTGGAAATGAGCCTCTGGTAGCAATTGGGGTGGGGCTGGTGGTACAGGACATGGGGTACTGGGGAGTCCTGCCTGACATTGCCTCCTCACCCCAGGAGCTTTTCAGAGCTGTACAAGCTGTCTCTTCAAGAGCCCAGCCGGCGGGGGGCCTCAGAGCCAGTGCAGGATGAGGCCTCAGAGGTGGTCCTGTTGTCCTCCGCGAAGCAGCTGCTGCACCTGTGCCTGCAAGATGGCAGCTGCCCATCAGGGCCTGGGGAGCTGGCCGAGGAGAGAACTGAGTTCTTGCACTGCCAGAACTCGCCATCACCGCAAAGGTGTGCTTTCTCTACTGCCCGGCAGGGCCGGGACACACAGGCCGGGGAAAGCAGTGTTCTGAGCCGCCCCGCTCTCCCCAGCTCCCTGTCGGATGAGGCTCCAGTCCTGCCCAACGCTACCCCAGACCTCCTCCTCGCCGCCACAGCCAAAGCATCCGGGCCCAGGACTGGCAGGAAATCACCCCCCTCCCAGGTGAGCGGAGGCTGGGGGCTCTGGAAACCAGCCGCAAGGGGTGATGGTGGCACAATGCTGGCATTCACTCTGCCTCCCCCTGCCCTGCCCCTAGGACCAGCCAGGCAGCTCCAGTGGCCACGAGGATAAAGCAGCCCCAGCGCTGAGGGCCTCCTTCCTGCCCAGGACCTTGTCTCTGCGGAACTCCATCAGCAAGAGTGAGCGAGGAGGCAGCGGCTCAGGAGAGGAGCCCGAGGGCGGCCGCGGCTCCCGCTGAGCCCCTCTCTCCTCTTGCCGCAGTCATGTCGGAGGCCAGCAGCGAGACCCTGGAGGATGAGTGGCAGTCCATCTCCGAGATCGCCTCCACGTGCAACACCATTCTGGAGTCACTGTCCCGAGAGGGTGAGGCCTGCGCCGCAGCACTGAGGAAAGGAGCCAGGCCAGGCTCTTCCTCCCTCTCCGCCTTTCCCACACTGTGCCTCTGTTCCACAGGACAGCCCGTGCCAGACAGCAGGGACCCCCAGGGAACCCCAAAGTCTGATGCTGAGTAAGGCACCCGCCCCCGAGTTCATCACCCATGGTGCCTGTGTGGCACCCCACCCTTCCCATCCTGCCACTGCCCTGCCATCGGGGCACACCATAGACAACAACTTAAGTGACCCTGAGAGTCAAGGCCGCCCGCCCCGGCCCTGCTCCCCCTGAGTTCTGCTCCTCTCCTTAGGCCAGAAGCGGGGAGCCTGTCGGAGAAGGTCTCTCATCTGGAGCGCATGCTCCGGAGGCTGCAGGAGGACCTGCAGAAGGTGAGGCTGCGGTGGCCTGGCAATGGTGGGGAGTCACAGGGCCCCCAGGAAAGGGATGGCTGCGCTAACCCCGCCCGGCCATCTGTCCCCCAGGAGAAGGCAGACCGGGCCGCCCTGGAGGAGGAGGTGAGGAGCCTCCGGCACAACAACCAGCGGCTGCTCGCTGAATCAGAGAGTGCGGCCACCCGCCTTCTCCTGGCCTCCAAGCAGCTGGGCTCCCCGGCCACCGACCTGGCCTGACTGGGGACCTGCCCAGCTCTTTTCAGGATACCTGGGTCGCACAAGTGGCCCTGGGCCCTCCTCAGGACCTCGCCCCGTGCCAAGGCGCGTCGTAGCACTGCCCACACTCAGCCAGCCCATTTGGTAGTGAAGTGCCCTCACTTGCCCCTCTTTGTAAATATTCTGTGGAGAAAAGGGGACATCAGGGAGTAAAGAAGCCAGGTTATCTGCATTTGTTCTTGTGTTCATGACACTTAGGAGCATTTGCCCACAAGCCACACCTAATTCAGGCCACTTAGAGCTGTATGTGGGCGTGGGGGTAGGGGGGGCGGGAGTTTGGCCTAGTGGTAGAGCGCTTGCCTAGCATGCACAAAGACCCAGGTTTGATTCCTCAGTACCACATACATAGAAAAGAAGCTGGAAGTGGTGCTGGGGCTCAAGTGGTAGAGCTCTGGCCTTGATAAAGCCCAAGGACAGTGCTTAGGTCCTGAGTTCAAGCCCCAGGTCTGTCAAAAAAAAAAAACAAAACCAAAATGGATGTTCAACCACTTGAGTCACACCTCCATTTCAAGCTTTCTGCTGGTTCATTCGAGATAAAAAGATTTAGATAGAAGACAAAGTAACAAGGCCAGATGCAGTGGCTCATACCTGTAATCCTAGCTTCTCAAGAGGCTGAAATCTGGGGATTTTGTTCAAAGATAGCCTGGACTCTAAAGACCCTGAGACTCCTATTTCCAATTAACCACTAGAAAACTGGAAGTGGCTCAAGGGGTAGGGTGGTAGCCTTGAGCTGAAAGCTCAGGGACAATACCCAGGCGGAGAGTTCAGACCTATGACCAAATTAAAAAAAAAAAACGAAGAAGACAACGACAACAACAAAGAAACACCAGGCAGGCGGGCACTGGTGGCTTGCCCCTGTAATCCCAGCTACTTAGGAGGCTGAGATTTGAGGATAACAATTCAAAGCCAGCTCAGTCAGGAAAGTCTGTGAGATCCTTTATGTCCAATTAACTACCAAAAAAGCAGGGACTGAGTTGTGGCTCAAGTGCTAGAGCTCTAGCCTTGAGAAAAAGAAGCTCAGAAACGGTACCCAGGCCCCCAGTTCAAGCCCTAGGACTGGCACAAATAAGTCCTTCAGCAACAAGTGACCATTTCTAGGTCTCAGCTCTGGAAATAAGCCTGAGAGGCTGAGGTTAGAAATGGAAAAACAGGGTGGACCTCCAGGGAAAGGAAAAGGATGGAGTTTAGGGGGTCAAGTACAGCGTAGTTATGCCTCATGACACCTTGTCTCCCCAAACAGTCTTTCTTTCTCCCCCCCTCCCCCCGTGCCATTACCTGAACTTGAACTGAAGGTCTGGAGCTCTTTGCTTAGCAACTTTTGCTCAAGGTGCTACTATACCACTTGAAACAGCTCCACTTCTGGCTTTCTGCTGGTTAATTGGAGAAAATGCTGTTTGATTTGTTTGCTGGTGTTGGCTTCAATCCTCAGTCCTCAGATCTCAGCTTCCTGAGTCACTAGGGACAAAAGACATGAATCACTGGAACTCAGTCAGGCCTCCGTTCTAGACAGTGAGCCTCTGAACTGAGTAATCCTTTGACCAGCTACCTGACCAAAACTTGCAGGGCCCAATTCAAGGGATGGCAGCTTATCTATTCCATGTCCCAGAGGACCAGCTGCTCTGCTCATGGGCTTATGTCCTGCTCTGTTCACCAGGCTGGACTTTTCCTGTGAGTGGTTTCATCAGTTTCAGACTTGGACTTTATCTAAACCCTTGTTTTGTAATCTGAGTCCCAGCCAAGTCATTGACTTGCCCAGAATCACATGCCTCATCCAGCCCCTGCTTACACTGGCTGAAGCTTAGATTCTGAGACCTAAGCCCTGAACCTGTTAATTTATATTCTGGCAGGATGGTATAGGCTCAGTAGGAGAGCATGTGGGATGAGAAGAGATAAAATGAAGGTTGAATTGTGGGTTGTTTTTTTTTTTTTTCCCCAGTCCTGAGGCTTGAACTCAGGGCCTGGGCACTGTCTGAGCTCTTCAGCTCAAGGCTACCACCCTACCCCTGGGCCTGGGCAGTGTCCCTGAGCTCTTCAGCTCAAGGCTACCTCTCTACCCTTGAGCCAAGCCTCACATCCTGTTTTCTAGGGGTTAATTGGAGATCTGAGCCTCCTGAGTAGCTAGGGTTACAGGCATGAGCCACCACGCCCGGCATGGCTTTTTCTGTTTATGTGGTACCGAGGAATCAAACCCAGGGCTTCATGCAGGTTAGGCAAGCATTGTACCATAAGCCACAATCCCAGCCCTGAAGGTGGAGTTTTGAAGGTTGAGTAGGAGTTTACCAGGAAGAGATGTGTAAGGTATCCCAGTAGGATCAGCCTAAGGCCTAATGAACTGGAGTCAGGACATGTGCAGCGCCCAGAGTGGCCCAGAGTGGAAGAGGCCCGTGCTGGATGCAAAGCATTGTGATGGGTACAAAGGGATGCTAGATCAACAGTTCCTGTGACACTGCTTTTCTTGAACGGGGGCTGCAGCGAGCTGCTCTCAAGGGCAGTGTGAACAACGCTGGTCACTCTAGGGGTGTGTTTGCACATCATGTGGTTGATACTGCAGGACACCAGGAAAGAGCAAGGCACACCATGGGCTGGAGGATCTGGATCCCTAGTGACCCATGAGTTTGGGGGGGGGTTGGAGTCCTTGACTGCAGGGAGGCCAGGAAGGAAGGAAGCTAAAGCATCAGTGCTGAGGGGAAGGTGCCGGTGGCTCTATATCTGCAATCCTAGCTACTGAGGAGGCTGAAGTCTGAGGATCATGCTTCAAAGCCGGCCTGCGCAGGAACATCCCCAAGACGGGTATCTCCAGTGAACCACCAGAAGGCCAGAAGTGGCATGGTGGCTCATGTGGGAGAATGCTAGCCTTGAGCAAAAGAGCTCAGGGATCAGTGTCCAGTCACTGAGTTCAAGCCCCAGGACTAGCACAAAAGACTAGAAAGAGATGCGAGAAGAAACAAACCAACTGGTGGCAATGGGAAGAAGTAGGAGGGCCCGGGTGCACACTGTTGGAAAGAAGGGGTGGCAGCATCCACAGTGGGGCCGGGTTTCCTTCTTGAGCCCTTGGAGGATGCGAGGAAGGAAAGGCTGGGGGGGGAGGCTCCTTGGACCAGGATGGGTTTCTAGTGGAAGCATCTGGAAGGCTGAGCATGGCCCGATGAGGTCGCTCAGGGAGTGTGGGAAGGGCCGGGAGGGCTTCCGGGGTCGCCGGGGGAGCCAGGCCGTCCGGCTGGGGCCGGGCTCAGCCCTCTCTCCGCCCCGGGGGGGGGGGTCCTGGGGAGCCAGGCCGCCCGGCGGCTCCCGGTCTTTCCTCGTCTCTTGCAGGCCCGGTCCGGCTCCCCGGGGCTTGGCTGACTTCCACGGGCGTCCCGGGAGTCGGCGGCCGGGCCCCGGCGCCGGGGATTTCCCCCGAGCAGAGCGCAGTACCTGCCCAGCCCCGCGGGTCTCCAGTGCGCAGGTCCATTCTAGGAGCCGCGCCGCTCCATCCCCAGGGCGCATGCGCACCAGGGGAGGCCGGCCGGCCGGGCCTGCGCGGGCCCTGCGGGAAGGTCCACGGCCCGACGGCCCCCACGGCCCCCACGGCCCCGACGGCCTCCACGGCCCGACGGCCCCCACGGCCTAGGATCCGACCGCTCCTCTCACAACGGGGCGGAGCAGGGAGAGATGGCCACCCCCGCCCGGGACGTCCTCGCGCAGCGTCCTGGACCACTGTCCCCGGAGTGGCTTCCCAAAGCTGGCCCGCTTTCCTCTGCTGAGCCACGACCTGGAGCCAAGGGGCCTCCACCCCGAGGCGGGAGCCCTGCCTCCTCCACCCCGAGGAGGGAGCCCTGCCTCCTCCACCCCAGGCGGCCCTGCCTCCTCCACCCCAGGCGGCGGCCCTGCCTCCGCGCTGGACGGTCACTGCAGCTGGTTTTCGGGGCTCCACCGCCCCACGCCAGTGTCCAGCACCGCACCATCCGCCGGGGAGCTGCGCTCGGGGAAGGACCACACATCCCTGGCCCGCTTGGCAAACACATTTATTAGTTCAGAACAGAAAGAGCGTGAGTCCAACGGCTAAAGTTCCTCCACTGCACATTTGCTTCTGGCCTGTCCGCCACTGTTCTCATACACATTTGCCCTGCTAGTAAGGCACTTGAGAAAAGGGGGAGCAGGGAAGTCTCCAAACTCCCCAGGGATCCTGGACTTCAGCCATCACTGGGCAAGGAAAGAGCTGGGACAGACCTATAGGGCAGGAAGTCCAGCCCTTCAAGCGCTGGTGTTAGGCATCACCACAGAGGGGCTGCTAGGAGGAGCATGATTTTAGCTCAAGGTGTAAATAAACTCAGGATGTGAGGAAGACACTTGATAATAAGGCTTTGTGGCCATGAAGGCCATAGTTCGAGCTGCTCCTCTAGGAGAGTGCTATAAGCTGGAGGACAGGGAGGGGTCTCCAGAGTTCCCTACAGAGAGGGAGCCCGCCATCAAGACAGGGGAAGAAAGCGTTGGTGTCCTCCCCATTTCCAGAGACGTTAATGCTTCTGCTTAAGCACCTCCAAGAAAAGAGAGAGACACTGGGAATAAAAGAATAAAATGTGTCACTCCCAGAAGATGCCACCCAAAGAGGTTGGGGGCGGTTGCAGCACACCCCCCAGAATCCATAGTGCCTTGGGAGGGCGTCAGTCCGCTGCAGCCTGGTGCTCTGGGCAGGACTGGCATCGCCTCTTAGGAGCTGATCTGACTCAGAAGGGCTGAGAAGTCCATGTCTGCAATGGAGGGGAAGTCTTCATCCCCTGAGAGGCCATTGGGAAGCCCTGAAGCCCCCAGCGGGGCGGGAGCTGGGTCATGGGGCCTCTGGGAGCCCGTGACCAGGCGAGTGATAGCCTCGGGGTACTCCATGAGCATGGGCTCGGCTGTGGGGTGGGGCATGGAGACACCCTGGTTCAGCAGCTGCTGAAACTCCGAGTTGTCGACAGATGCCAGGTCTGTGAACACAGCTGGGTCTGTGCTGTTGCCAAGTAAGGCCCCCAGGTCTTCGTCAGCATCGAACTGCAGCTGCAGCAGGGCCTCCGACAGCGTGCCTTCCCCAGCCTGGGTGGTCTTCGGGGCAGGTGGGGCCACAGCCTGGGGAGGGCCTGCGGGGAGGCCAGGAACAGGGGCTGGGGCCTGGCCCAGAGCCGATGCCATGGCTGGTGTAGGGACCAGAGTCTGGGGCAGGACTGGAGCAGGGGCAGATGCCAAAGCTGAAGCCTGATTTGGGATCTGCCCTGAAGGTAACAAAATGGGGGAAAACTCATCGAAGTTGATGGTGCTGAGAGATGGTGGAAAGGTGTAAGGCTGGGGGGCTGGAGGAGAGACAAAGAGACTGGGGTCAGAGCAGCACTAGAGACTCTCCCTGTCCTCCATAACTCAACCCCTCCCTTTGCAATCACTGCCAACACAGCAGCTCCTTCCACTTACCCAATCTGCCCTGGCTTGCTAGGTCTGCTTCCAGCCCTCCTAACGGAACCTTTGCTGACCTCTTAAGCCCACAAATTCCTTAATGCTTTCTTCTAAGGGGCTAAATCCATGGCACAACAGGGAGTGGTGGCCAGCAGTGAGTATGCATCACTGTTTTGAGCCACTCGTCAGCATGTACACCTTGCTACTTCAGAACTATGTTGTTTTCACTTTCCTAATTCATTTGAGAGCTCTCTCCTCTGCTCTGTATCTGTATTAGCATCTATCTCTATCGTTTTGTTTTCCCTCACTCCTAGGGCTTGAGCTCTGGGCCTGTGCACTGTCCTTGGGCTTTCTCAAGGCTAGTGCTCTACCACTTGAGCCACAGCACCACTTCTGGCTTTTTCTGTGTATGTGGTACCAAGGAATCGAACCTGGGTCTTCATGCATAGTAGGCAAGCACTCTACCACTAGGCCAAACTCCCAGACCCTATCTGTACGTTAAGAAAGACAATTTAGGCTGGATGCCAGAGGCTCATGCCTGGAATCCAAGCTACCCAGAAAGCTGAAATCTGAGGATCTTGGTTCAAAGCTAGCCCAAGCAGGAAAGTCCACGAGACTCTTATCTCCAGCAAACCGCCAAAAAGCCATAAGCAGAGTTGTGACTCAAGTGACTGAGCACCAGCCTTGAGTGAGAAAGCTAAGGAGCAGCACCAGGGGCCTGTGTTCAAGCTCCTGGGCTGTACACACACCCGCACTTGCACACACACGCTGTCCACCAGAGGCTGTGGCTCGGGCCTGTAATTCTAGCTACTCAGGAGGCTGAGATCTGAAGGTCATGGGTCAAAGCCAGCCTGCAAAGCAAAGTTTGTGACTCTTATCTCCAATTAAGCTCTAAAAAAGCCAGAAGTAGAGCGGTGCCTCAAGTGGTAAAATGCTAGCTTCACAAAAAAGCTCAAGGACAGCACCAAGGCCCTGACCTGAAGCTCCTGGACAAGTACTGGGTGGGGGGGGCAGCTCTCCACTTCAGGGTTTAAGGTTGCAGTGGTCCTCAGACTTGCATGTACATTAGCTGCCCAGGAAGTTACTGGTCCCCACTTCTGAAATCTCCAGTTCTGTGCCTGGACCCAAGAATCCACGCGTGCACCGCTCCCAGATGACCTGACCAGCATTAAAAGCCTGCTGAGAGGCGATGCCTCTGCTCACCGCCCTTCCAGAACGTGTCCCAGCTCCAGTGAGAGAGAAGAAGACCCGTACCTGGCTTTGGGACGGAGGTGGAGCTTCGGGCAGGCACAGCGATGCGCCGGGGTGGAGGCCTGGGATCAGTGGGTCCTGCCGGGCAAAGCCTGGGTCAGCTCTCCGCCCCTAGCTGTCCCCCTTCCTGCCCGCCCGCTGCCTCTACCTGGAGCCCTCCCCACCCTCGCCTCACCACTGAAAGGACTCTTCTTCATGATGCTCTTGAAGGTTTCGTAGGTCCTTTTGCGTTTCTCCTCAATCCGGTGGCGATCATCTGGAAAAGTAACGGGGGGAGTGGGGCTGGCTGTCCTCGGCCGGGCCCAGGCTCCCGGACGCCCTTCCCCAGACCAAAGACCAGCGATGCACGGCATCGAATCCTAGTCCAGCAGTTCCATACTCCATGGCTGTCTGAGAAGCTTTTTTGGCTGAAGCCAAGCTCAGGAGCCCTGCTCTGGGAGACACTGACCTAGTCCTAATGGCGTGGCACTTTAGTGACAGTAATAGCATCAGAAATACAATCTGGGGGTCTGAATGAGAGGTAGTTGGTGAGGGACTGGTGTGAGCCGTTCACACAGGTGTCTGAGCCTCCTGCTTGGAAAATGCACTTCTCAAACGTTCTCCACGGTAAAAACCACCTGCTCTGCATCCCAGCTCCTGCACTGCCTTTTCCTGACATCTGCACGTACCCTCATTTTCTCTGCATTGAACCAGGGCTGTGATTTGCATGTCTATGTGCTGACTCAGCTTGTGAAGGGCAGAGAATCTGTCTCATTCATCTTTATATTCCCAGGCTCTGGCATACACCGCCACCACACAAGCACACAAAACAGCTGGGCTGTATGGCAAGGACAAGAGACGACCGGTTGTGACTTCATAGGCAAGTATGAAAACCAAGTATGGGATTTGTTAAAAAACTTTTAAAAATGGGCAGTAAGAATGATGGATTCGGGCGGGGTGGTGGGAGGGCTGGGAATGTGGCTTAGTGGTAGAGTGCTTTCCTAGCATGCATGGGTTTGATTCCTTAGTACCACATAAACAGAAAAGGTGGAAGTGGCGCTGCTCAAAGTGATCGAGTGCTAAGGAGTGCTAGCCTTGAGCAAAAAGGCTCAGGCTCTGAGTTCAAGCCCCATGACCAACAAAGACAAAACACAACAAAAAAAGAAAGATGTAGAAGATAATAATGTGATCAAAGTACATCATACACATATATGGAAATAGCACAAATAAATACCTTTATATTAGCATAAACTAATAAAAAAAGAGAGGAGAAAGAAAAGATCACACAGCATAGTAACAGGTCTGCGGATCCAGGGACCGGCAATTAGATGTCTTGTCCCCACTGATAAAGGAGCACAAACAAGTCTCAGTCCTCAAAAATGTGGGGAGAGGTTCAAATTATTTTACTGAGGGCTGGGAATTTGGCTTAGTGGTAGAGTTCTTGCCTAACATACATGAAGCCCTGGGTTCAATTCCTCTGTACCACATACACAGATAAAGCCGAAAGCAGTGCTGTGGTTCAAGTGGTATAACACTAGCCTTGAGTACAGACGAGCCCAGGCCCGGAGTTCAAGCCACAGCCTGGCCAAAAAATGTGTGTGTGTGTGTGTGTGTGTGTGTGTGTGTGTGTGTGTGGAAACTCTTGAAACAAGAGTAGATATAGTTAATTAACTTTACTCAAAGTAAGCTCTGAGTGTCACTATTTTAAATAAGGCAAGAAATGGGTTCTGCTTAGTCACGTGTCAATGACGGGAACTCTGAGAAGTGGAGCCTTCTCTACGTTGTGGCTGACATGGTGATGATTAGACGGCGTGAACCTCAAGTTCTGCCCAGTGTGTTGGTGGGGGCTGAGCGAGCCGGCTGTGCCCTCCCCAGCTGTGTACCTGTGTCTGGCAGGTACTGGAACTCCATGGGCTCGCTGAGCTCCCGGTCGGAAGGCCTCCGCAGCTGCATGGAGACACGCACGGGAGCCTGCAGGCTGGGGTCTGCGTATGGGGGGGTCCGGAACACGATGGCCACTTGGCGGTGCACATCAGCTTGAGAGAAGGAGCCTCGGGCCTCCCAGCCGGGGCCGGTGAAATAGACCTCAATGTCCTCTGTGGGAAACGCCAGCAGGGCAGTCAGGGCATCAGAGCCTCTGAGCCTGCGGCCCTCACCCTCAACTTCCAGTGCTGGTCTCTGGAGACTTCACCCTGCTGCCCAGCTGGGGTCCCATAACCGGGGAGGGGGGGCACTGAAAGCAGACACCTGACACTCACCACCTCTGCTCAGCCTTGCCCTCACCACTCAGTCCAAAGAGTCCAGTCCTCCCCTCCAGTGTACCTTTCTGCACCTTGTCACACAGCAGGAAGATCTCATCCCCGCCCAGGCAGCTCCCAGAGTTTCGGTTCACTCGGCAGATTTTCAGCTCTGCAGTGTTGGGGGCGCCTGAGGGTGTGACAATCAGGAAGGAAGCCCTGAACCACCACAAGTCCCCAGGATAGGCTACAGGAGATGCTGCAGCCCAGCTCCCTCTCAGGGCTGCCCGAAGCTCGCCAACCTCACCTCTGTGGTCACAGTCAAACTATTCCAGTTGCTCCTTGAACCCAACCAATCCAGCAACTAGTTTACCTGCTGTGTTCAGTGCTCAGTAAGACTCCAGGCAAGGAGAACACAACTGTGACTAAAATCTAAGCATCAATGTCCTTGTGGTGGGAACAGCTGGTGCCACTTTCCCTTCTTTCTCCACCCAGCCCCAGCACAGGTTTAGGATCAGGTTTGTGCCATCTTGGCAATAAGCTCTTCCCTGACCTCGGGTTGATCTTGGTTTATTGTCTTCGGGGCTCCAGAACCCTTGTTTATTTTTATTTTATTTTATTTTTTGCCAGTCCTGGGCTTAAGCTCAGGGCCTGAGCACTGTCCTTGGATTTTTCTCAAGGCTAGAGCTCTACCACTTGAGCCTCAGCACCACTTCCGGCTTTTTTCTATGTATGTAGTACCAAGGAATTGAACCTGGGTCTTCGTGCATGCTAGGCAAGCACTCTACCACTAGGCCAAACTCCCAGCCCCATATTTTTTATTTTTTTGAAAGCCCTTTTATCTTCATTTGTCCTGCTGTTAAAGACTGACTTGTCAATGTGGGCACAGTTCAGAGGCTGGGAGCCTCTGTCATTGAACAGTTGTTGTCTAGCATGGCAGGTTCCCAGGAATCCACTTCCTAGAGTCATTAGCACAGATCTAGCATGCCACCCTCTGGGCACATGATATGCAAAAGTTCTTCCCAGCAGACTCCCCAACAGCCTGCGAGCTCTACTTTGGGGGGGCACTTCTGGGTCTTCACCCTATCCTCAACCAGCACAGCGGGCACAGAAGAGACAATGTATGTGGATGGCTACACAAAACACCTGTCACAGGCCACACCCATCTTAGCCCCTCCCTCTAGACAACCTGGCCACTCACGGTTGTCAAAGATAGGATGAGAGAGGACTGGCGGCAGGCGGAGGGGCCGGCCCGATGGGTCTCGCACTGTCACCTGGAAGCAGAGCCGCACAGCATTCAGGTCATAGTCCCCTCGCTGCTCTTCTATGGGAACTGCCAGAAAAACAGATGGTCAGGAGAGCCAGGGAGTTAGAGAGGGGCACATGGAGGGAAGGGATGAGAAAGGGCAGGGAACTCCAGGCACGGATGGCTGCTTGAGGGCTGGTGTGACACAAGTCCTGGGAGGAGGAGAAAGATAAGGTTCTTTGCTGACTCCTCCGTGACCTAGCATGTCACTTCCCATCTGTGTGTGTCAATGGTACAATGAGAGTGTGGCTGAATGGGGGGAAGATTCCACCTGTACTGTGAGTCCTGGCCATTGAGAGGCAGGGCAGGGAACCCTGGGAAGATAAAGTGTGGGGGGGCGCCCCACACAGGCTCCAGGGCTTTTCTCCCTTACCCCTCACCTTGGAAGGGGTTGTTGTTTGTCTGGATGCGCTGGTGGATGGCCTGTTCCAGGTCTCGCTTCTTTACACACTGGATCCCCAGGTTCTGGAAGCTGAAGTACCCACAAGAATTAGCAGATTGCCCACCTTCGACCTGCAGGTTAACTGTTGGGGTGCTCCACACCTTTCAAAGGATTCCTCTACTTACTTTTGAGGACAAGACACCCCCTTTCCCCAGCTCTCCATTCTTGGCCACATGGGGCTTCTTTCCCATCCTCTAATCACACTAAACTCACTCCCACTTCAAGGCCCATCAGTTTGGAATGCTTTTTCATGCTTCTCTTTTCTTTCTCACCAAGTCTTCAAAGAGAGGTCTTGCTCTAGTTCCCAATCCAAAATGATGAGGCCACTCCCCAGCCTTGAGTTATCTCTCTCTCTCTCTCTTTTTTTTTTTTTTTTGCCAGCCGTGGGGTTTGAACTCAGAGCCTAAGCACTGTTCTTGGGCTTTCTCCAGGCTGGAGCTCTACTACTTGAACCACAGCACCACTTCCAGCTTTATCTATGAATGTCAAACCCAGGGCTTCATGCATGCTAGGCAAGCACTCTACGACTAGTCCACACTCCAGGCCCTTCAGTTACCCTTCACCCTGTTACCCTGTTTTATTTTCACTACTGATATTATTACTCTCAAGGTATCTTATCTGTTTACATTTGTGTAATTAATTCTTGTTAAGGGATAGTCCATTAGCTCAATTTAAGACAAGGAAATCAGCTTGCAGAGCTGGGGCACAACAAGGAGAGAAAAATTTGACTTTATGCCCAGAGGAGAAACTTTGTAACTGCTACTCAGAGACTGCATGAGGTCCCTGCCTGACCTCCCAACCTGTGGCCTGCAGGGCACTCACCTGTGGATGCACCGATCCGGGCAGAGCTCTGCCTCATAGAAGCCATCATGGCAGTCCTTCCCCACAAGCTCATGGGGGTGAGGCCGGTGAGGAGGGTCCTTGGTGACCAGAGAGATTCGAACAGTCCCTGGTCCTGTGTAGCCATTGACCTGTCCAAAGTACAGGGAGTATTCTAGAAGGCCAGCAGTCCCAGACCTGGCCCTCGGACACTGGAGGTAAAGCAGCCTGAGAGGCAAGTCTGCCGGGCTCCTGGGATCGCTCCCGTCCCACTGCGCGCCCACCCACCCCTGGGGGTCAGTGCTGACCTTGATAGTGGGGTGCGTCTTCGTGGTGTCTGTGCTCCTCTCACCCGGGATGCTGCCCGCGGAGCGCCCTTCGCACTTGTAGCGGAAGCGCATGCCCCGCTGCTTGGGCTGCTCCATGATCTCCACATAGGGGCCAGAAGCCTGGGCTGGCTCTGCTGAAGGCACGGCCAGCGCCGTCAGGGGCTGTCCCGGGGGTCCCCAACCCCAACAGCCCCTCCTCTGCCGCCACCAAAGGCCTGTCCACTTACCCGAGGGGAAGATGAGGGGAAACAGGTCTGCAAGGGAAGGGGGAGACACTGTCAGTGCGAATAGGGTGGGAAGCCGGGCTCCTTCCCGAGGAAGGCGCTCGGGAGCCGGCACCTGCCCCCTACCACCTGCGGGGAGGGGGCGCGCGGGGCACCTGTTTCTCCAGGAAGGGTTATGGAATCCTTCCTCTGCAGAAGGAAACTGAGTCAGGGCCGGTTTCACTCTCCTAAGGGGCACTGAAGGAAGGCACCACCTCCCCCCCCCCCCCGGAAAGCAGGCTCCCCGACATTCTCCGCAAACACGGAAACAAGTCAGAACTGCCCCCCACGGGCCCGGGGCGGGGGGACTGGGACTGAGTCACGGCTCACAGCCCTCACTGCCACTCAGGGAGATACTGCGCAACGCTCCCCCTCCACCGAGAGGGGAAACTGAGTCAGGCCCCCCGGAGCCCGCCCCGCCCCACGCCACCATCCGGCCGGCCGCTCCCTGCGCAGCACCTCGAGGCGGGGTGCGGGGGGGTCCCCGCCACTGCCCCGCCCGCCCGGACGCAGCTCCCCCGCGGGGTCGGAGGGCGCCCTCACCGTCCATGGCCGGGGTCCCGGGGGCGGGGCCGGGGTCGCAGCTGAGCCCGCGGCGCGCACTAGAGCGGAGCCATTCGCCAGAGGCGGAAATGCGCCGCGCGCGCCCGCCGCCGCGTCACTGCCCGGAATCCGGCCGCGCCTGCGCGCTGCGCCGCTGTCCGAGCCGCCGCGCGCGCGGGGATCTGGAGCCAAGGCGCGCCGCGCCGAGACCGGGAGGCCGCGCGCGCGCGCGCCGCCGCCGCCGCCGCCGCCGCCGGGCACCGGGCACCGGGCACCGGGGACCGGACCGGAGCGCACCGCGCCGGCGACCAAGGCGCTCCCGCCGAGGCCGCTCCTGCGGCTGGCGGGCGCGGCGGCGCTCGGCCTGTTCTGGGTCTCGCCCCGCCTGGAGGGCGGGCCGGCGATTACTCACTCTGTTTTTAGGGGATTTCGGGCTCCCCCCCCGCCCCGCCGCTCGGAGGAGTGTGGTGATGTCACCCCGGGCCGGGTCTGGAGCTGAGCCAGGGCTGCGTGCCCTGCAGCCGCCCGCCCTGCACGGGGAAAGGCCCGGGCCTGCTGCGCCCGCCAAGGCCGATGGCTGGACGGCACCGGGGCTTCCGGGCGCCCACGAGGCGTCTTCTGATACCGAGGCGCAGGGCCACGATCGCTGCCGCGCGCGACCGGGCCCGGGGCTGGCACAGCCGCGCCCAACTCAAGCCCTCGGGCGCCCACGAGTGACCCTGAGCCTCGTCCCTGCCCCTGAAGGTCCCAGCCCCCGGGCCACGCTCGGGCCCATCGTGCGGGGCCGCTAGCGCGCGTCGGAAGCAGCGGGCTCCAGCTGGGAGACTGGCGTTCTCCCAAGTCGTTGTGAATTAGGAAGCGATGTGGGAACTGGAAGAGATGAGAAATCCTGGCTTGCTCTCCCAGTGTGGACAAACAGGAAGAGAAAAGTGAAAATAGTCCCGGCCCTCCCACTCGTTTCAGTTTCCCCCTCGGCTGGCCCCGGTTTGACTGTTCGGGGCGACGGAGGACCTACAGAATGGGTTAGTTACTGGCACACAGTCGTCATCGATCCGTGCCAGATCCTATGTGTAACTGAATGCCCTGAGTACTCATTGCAAAGGGACAGATCACGACATCACTTTCATCTACATCTTTTTCCCCCGACCTGTTTATTCCTTATCCCCAAGTCCAGGATACTACGCGACAGAATTCTGTTGATCTTTCTTTCTTTCTTTCTTTCTTTCTTTTTTTTTTGGCTACTTTTTGTGTTGTGCCGGTCTAGGCCTTGAACTGTGGAACTGTGGACCTGGGTTTAACTGTCCCTTAACTTCTTGGCCTAAGGCTGGCACTCTACCACTTGAGCCACACCCCCCACTACTTTTCTTTCTTTCTTTTTTTTTTGTGGGTAATTGGAAATAAGTCTTACAGAATTTCCTGCCCAGGCTGATTTCAAACCTTGATCCTCAGCTCTTAGCCTACTGAGTACCTAGGGTGAGGGTTACAGGCAAAAGCCTCAAACACCTACCTGGTTGGAATTATTTTATTTTTTAAATTTTTTTTATGCCAGTCCTGGGGCTTGAACTCAGGGCCTGAGCACTGTCCTTGGGCTTTTTCCTCAAAGATAGCACTCTGCCACTTGAGCCACAGCAACATTTCTGGCTTTTTTTCTATGTACTTTGCTTGCTAGGCAAGCACTCTACCACTAGGCCAAACTCCTGGCCCCGGAATTGTGTATTTCAAAGAAAAAAATAACACATCTTTACATGCCTATAAAATATATTGTTTAGGGCTGAGAGTGTGGCCTAGTGGTAGAGTGCTTGTCTAGCATGCATGAAGTCCTGGGTTCAATTCCTCAGTACCACATAAACAAAAAAAGCCTAAATGGCACTGTGGCTCAAGTGGTAGAATGCTAGCCTTGAGCAAAAGAAGTTCAGGCACAGTGCCCTGGAACAGAGTTCAAGCCCTAAGACTGGCAAAAAAAAAAAAAAAAAAAAAAGTCTCATGGACTTTTTTTCCTGGGCTGGCTTTCAACCCCAATCTTCAGATTCAAGTTTCCCAAGTAGATGGGATTAAAAACATGTACTCTGGGACTGTGCTCTGGCTCTAAGTTCAAGCACCAGGATGAGAATAAATAAATAAATAAATAAATACAATTAGGAAGATGGGCACTGGTGGATCACACTTATAACCCTAGCTATTCAGGAGGCTGAGATCTGATGCCAGTGGTTCCAAGTTAGCCTGGGCAGGAAACTGCGAGACTCCTATCTCTGATGCACTGAAAAAAAAGGAAAAAAATAATAGAAATGATAGAAATGGAGCGATGGCTCAACTGGAGCGCTAGCCTTGAGCAAAAGAACTCCGGGACAATGTCCTGGTCCTGAGTTCAAGCCCTGGGACTGGCATAAAACAAAAAATATTAGGGAGGTGCCAGGAGCATGGCCTTGTGGTGGAGTGCTTGCCTAGCATGCACAAAGCCTGGGGTTTGATTCCTCATACTACATACATAGAAGTGGTGCTGTGGCTCAAGTGTTAGAGCACTAGCCTTGAGAAAGCATAGGACAGTGCTCAGGCCCTGAGTTCAAGCCCAGCATTGGCAATATATATATATATATATATATATATTTATCAAATATATGAGAAATGACTTTTTCTTATCATTATCCACCCCCCCCCAACTATACAGCAGAACAACTATCTATACAGCTTTTGCATTCTATTTGGTCTTTGAAATAACTCACATGGACAGGACTATGTGCATATGTACATGCAAGCACATTCCACTGGGGGAGGGGAGACAGACTCAAAGATTCAAAGCCAGCCTGGGCAGGAAGACTGTGGGACTCTTGTCTCCAATTAAATAGCAGAAAATCAGAAGTGTGCTGTGGTTCAAAGTGGAAGAATGCTTGCTTTGAGAGAAAAAGTGAAGGGACAGTACCCAGGCCCTGAGTTCAAGCCCCATGACTGCCAAAAATGTTTTTTAAAAAAAATTTTTTAAAAAGAAAGTTGAGCCACATACCTTTCTGCCTTTTGGCTGATGATTTAAGTTGCACGTGATCCATCCCACTTCCCCAGCCCCTGGGAACCAGTCCCTGGGCCCATCTCCAGCATTTTAACAATAGCCAATGTTTACTGGGCATGGCTGTGTGCCAGATGCTAAGATATATATATATATATATATATATATGTTATACAAATGTTATCTTTGAATCTAACACTTACAACAGCCTTTGTGATAGACCCATTAGCAGTACCCATTATGGGTGCTCTAACTCATTTAGAGACATTGAATAACATGTTCAAGCCTAGCTCAATGGAGGACCCAGGACTCAAACCCTTATTCAAGAGCTGCCATGTCTGGCTGGACAGAGTAGCACAACACAATTATAGTTATAGCCCAGCTGTAACAATAATTTTTTAAAAAGTATTTAAACAGGGGGCTGGGGATTTGGCCTAGTGTAGAGTGCTTGCCTAGCACGCACAAAGACCTTGGTACCACATACTTGTAGAAAAGCCGAAAGTGGTGATGTGGCTCAAATGGACTGGCAAAAAAACAAGGTTAAGCAAGATGCAGTGGCTCATGCCTGTAATCCTACCTACTCAGGAGGCTGGAATCTGAGGATTTTGGTTCAAAGCCAGCCCAGGCACTAAAAGTCTGTGAGACTTTTATCTCCAATTAACTACCAGAAAGCCAGAAGTGGCACTGTGGCTCCAGGGGTAAGGCAATAGCCTTGAGCTGGAGAGCTCAGGAACAGCGCCCAGACCCAGAGTTCAAGCCCCATGACCGACAAAAAAAAAAAAAAAAAAAGAGGCCTAGTGGTAGAGTCTCACCTTGCATACACCAAGCCCTGGGTTTGATTCCTCATTACCACATACACAGAAAAAGCTGGAAGTAGTGCTGTGGCTCAAGTGGCAGAGCACTAGCCTTGAGCAAAAAGTGTCCAAGGACAGTACCCAAGCCCTGAGTTCAAGCCCCACAACTGGCCACAAAAAGTTTAAGGCCAATCTAGACTATATAGTAATTAAAAATTCTTCCACCTCCATTGCAGTTGCCTGCTTCTGGGACAGAAAGGCAGAAGGCATGCCAGTGCCCTATGGGTTTCCTCTGAAGTTCCACTCAAAGAGCATTCTGAGTCTACCTCCAACCCCAATGGGCTTAGCTCAGTCAACTGTGAGTTTGAGCTCACAGCAGCTGGTTAAACTAAGGTGCTGCTGCTGCTGCAGCTGCTGCCGCCTCCTCCTCCTCCTCCTCCTCCTCCTCCTCCTCCTCCTCCTCCTCCTCCTCCTCCTCCTCCTCCTCTTCTTCTTCTTCTTCTTCTTCTTCTTCTTCTTCTTCTTCTTCTTTTTGGTAGTTATAAGTATTGAACTCTGGTCCTTACCATTTTGAGCCACTGTGTTACTTCCAGTTTTCTAAGATAAGAGTTTCATGGATGAAGTCTTGGGTTCGATTCTTCAATATCACATACACAGAAAAGGCCAGAAGTGGCGCTGTGGCTCAAGTGATAGAGTGCTAGCCTTAAGCAAGAGCAGCTCAAGGATAGTGATTAGGTCCTGCGTTCAAGTCCCCCTCAAAAAAGTCTTGCAGACTTTCTTGCTCAATCTGGTTTTGAACTGGCATCCTCAGATCTCAACCTCCTTAGTAGCTAGGATTCTAGGCGTGAGCCATCATGCCCAGCAAAGGGTGACATTTAAAGGAAGAGACAGGCAGAAAGTTTAGTGCTGGCACGACATACCTCACCCTCTTTTGGTCTTTCCACATCGTTCTAGTTTTCCAGATCTAAAATCCTTTGGAGGGCTGGGAGCATTAAAAAAAAAATCCTTTGGAAATACGGTCCCCGAGAAAACAGCTACACAAATAACAGGACATGGGATTGGCTGTGACGACCTGGTATCCCTGGGGCTTGGAAAGACCATAGTGCAGGCCAATCCCAGAGCTGTTCTCCCGCCCTCTGGGAAAAGGAAAGAAAACCACCACACATGAAATTGGCAGCCTGCACCGCAGCGGGCCCACTGTCCCTATTTCATCTCTCAAACCTGAATCTCTCTGTTGCCTTTCGCCCAAGCCCATGGTTATACCTTCCCTGCTCCATAGCACTGCCCTTTCCCCTTCAAACCCCTCCCCTGTCTCCATCTTCTCCAAAACCTTTCCCAGTGCAGCCATGGCCCAAGATCAAGTGTCAGGGCTGTTCTTTCAGACTCATAACTGCCCTCCACATCACTCCCCAAGTCTGGTATATTAGGTGTTTAGAATAGAAGAACAGATTTTGACATTTTATCACGGGTCACATACACCCACACCCAGACACATATTTCCTGTTATCCTGTGACCCTCCCTCTCTGGTCACTGACTCAGGACACAATGGAACAAAGGAAGTTACCATGCTGTTTTCAGAGTCCTTAACAACAGTTGGGAAGAACCAATGTTCAGCTACTGAGCCAATTACCTTCTTCTCTCTCCCCCCCCACCATACACACATAAGACAATAAAAGATGAAGCCAGACTGGTGGCTTACGCCTGTAATCCTAGCTACTCAAGAGGCTGAGATCTGAGAATCACAGTTCAAAGTCATCCCAGGCACGACCATGAGACTTGTACCTCCAATTAACTACCAGAAAACTGGAAGTGGCGCTGTGACTCAAGGGGTAGATCCGTAGCCTTGAGGTGAAGAGCAGAGAGACAATGCCCAGGTCCAGAGTTCAAGTCCTACAACTGACCAAAAAATAAAATAAAATAAAAAAAGCAAGGATGAGAATCGTAAAGGTTTTAGAAGGAGGTGGGGAACCTGGTGAGGTTGAATATGTCTTTCATGCCAGCACTCTGGAGGTTACCAAGAGGATTAGGAGTTCAAGCCAGCTTCAGCAACATTGTGAGATCCTGAGTTTGTTTTTTTGTGTTTTGTTTTGTTTAAACTCTGGGCCTAGGTGCTGTCCCTTGAGCCTCTTTGTGCTGTTGTGCCAAGATTGTTCCATGTTCTGGGAATGACCCCCTCCCCCCCTTGTTTAGGGCCCATGTACTTGAACCCCAGGTGGTAACAGCTTGGGGCTCAGTGGTTAGACACCTGAGCTCTGATTCGACTAGTGGTTTGAGTTAAATAGCCAATCAGGTAATTGTACTTTTCCTATAAAAGCAGTGTAAAGTTCTTGCTCAGGGCCTTTTCAGCATTTCTGGATGCTGGTACACGGAGGTCCGAGTCTAGACTCGTAAATAAAACGACCCCTGCTTTTTAGCTTTGACTATGGCCTCTGGTGGTCTTTTCGGGGTTCTAGGAATTCAGGTAAAACAGTGCTCAAGGCTAATGCTCTACCACTTGAGCCACAGCACCTCTTCTGGCCTTTTCTGTGCATGTGGTACTGGGGAATCAAACCAGGGCTTCATGCATGCTAGGCAAGCACTCTACCACAGAGCCACCTTACCAGCCTGAGATCCTAATTTTTTTTGTGGGTCATGGGGCTTCAACTCTGGGCTTCAAAGCTGTCCCTGAGCTCTTCAGCTCAAGGCTACCACCCTATACCTACAGCCACAACCTCACTTCCCCTTTTCTAGTGATTAATTGGAGATAAGAGTCTTTAGTGCCTGAGCTTTGAACCATGATCCTCAGATCTCAGTCTCCTGAGTAGCTAGAATTACAGACGTGAGCCACTGCGCCCAGTATACTTTTTGATATTATTGTAATATTATTGACAATTTTATACAAATGAAGGGCTGGGAATATGGCTTAATGGTAAAGTGCTTTCCTAGCATGCATGAAGCCCTGGGTTCAGTTCCTCAGAACCTGGAAAAAGCTGGAAGAGGCACTGTGGCTCAAGTGATAGAGGCTAGCCTTGAGCAAGAGAATCTCAGGGACAGTGAATTCATAACTGAAAAAAAAATATATAGCTTGTGCTCTTTTGTGTCTGGCTTCATATATCCCCTATTTGGAGACTGTGTTAAAAAAAAAAGAATTTTGAGTTAAAGATGATAAGATACACACCTGCAATCCCAGCACTTGAGAGATTGAGGCTAAAGGCTCTTGAATACAAAGCCAATCTGGGCTACTAAGACTCCCTCTGGCTCACACCTGTAATCCTAGCAAACAGGAGGCTCTGAGTTCAAACCTCACTACTGTTTAAAAAACGGGGGAGCGGGCCGGGAGTTTGGCCTAGTGGTTAAAGTGCTTGCCTAGCATGCATGAAGACCCAGGTTCGATTCCTCGGTACCATATATAGAAAAAAGCTGGAAGTGGTGCTGAGGCTCAAGTGGTAGAGCTCTAGCCTTGAGAAAGTCCAAGGACAGTGCTCAGGCCCTGAGCTCAAGCCCAGGACTGGCAAAAATAAAAATAAAAAAATAAAATAAATAAAAAAATAAATAAAAAACGGGGGAGGGGGAGCAGGAGTATGGCCTAGTGGTAGAATGCTTGCCTAGCATGCATGAGTCCCTGGGTTCAATTCCTTGGTATCACATACACAGAAAATGCCAAAAGTGATGCTGTGGCTTCAAGTGGTAGAGCACAGACCTTGAGGAAAGTCCAAGATCGTACTCAGTCCCTGAGTTCAGTCACCAGGCCTGGCAAAAAGAAAAAAAGAAAAATGAAAGAAAAACAAAATGAAAAAGCTGGAGTGGTGCTGTGATTCAAGTGGTAAAGCACTAGCCTTGAGAAAGCTCAAGGACAGTGCCCAGGCCCTGAGTTCAAGCCCAGGACTGGGGAGGGGTGGGGAACGGGGTAGAAGAATCCAAGCACCAGAGCAGAGGCTCACATCTGTCACATCTGTAATCATAGCTATTTGGGAGATTGAAATCTAAGCTCACAGTTCTAAGCTAGCCCAGACAGGAAAATCATTCAGACTGATCTTTGATTAACAACTAAAAAGCTGGAAGCAGAGCTATGGCTTAAGCGGTAAAACACTAACCTTGAGCACAAAAGCTTAGCAACAGTGCACAGGCCCTTAGTTCAAGCCCAAGGACCAGCACAAAAGGAAAAATTGTGTGTGTGTGTGTGTGTGTGTGTGTGTGTGTGTGTATAATCCAATTACATAAAAATATCCACCTGAGGGCCAGGGAGTTTGGCCTAGTGGTAGAGTGCTTGCCTAGCATGCATGAAGACCCAGGTTTGATTCCTCAGTACCACATACATAGAAAAAAGCCGGAAGTGGTGCTGAGGCTCAAGTGGTAGAGCTCTAGCTTTGAGAAAGTCCAAGGACAGTGCTCAGGCCCTGAGCTCAAGCCCAGGACTGGAAAAAAAAAAAATCCACCTGATTCAGACATTTGATTAAAAAAAAAAAGAGAGAAAAGAAGGCCGGGAGTTTGGCCTAGTGGTTAAAGTGCTTGCCTAGCATGCACGAAGACCCGGGTTCGATTCCTCAGTACCACATACATAGAAAAAAAAGCCGGAAGTGGTGCTGAGGCTCAAGTGGTAGAGCTCTAGCCTTGAGAAAGTCCAAGGACAGTGCTCAGGCCCTGAGCTCAAGCCCAGGACTGGCAAAAAAAAAAAATAATAATAATAATGTTCAGTCCTATTTCAGCACAGTTTCTGGTTTCCTGTTGGTATACTTTATAACAAATTAAATTTCTTCTCTTAGTGTGTTCATAATATACTATAGCCTACAGCACATACTAAAATGTTAGAATTTGTAGTTGGGAGTGTGGCCTGCTGGTAGAATGTTTGTTTAACATGCAAGAAGCCCTGGGTTTGATTCCTCAGTGCCACATATAGGGAAAAAGCTGGAATTGGCACTGTGGCTAAACGTGTTCAAGGACAGTGCCCAGGCTCTGAATTCAAGCCCCAGGTCTTGCCAAAAAAAAAAAAAAAAGTTAGAATATCTGCAAGATTAACATGTTACACCTAATACTCCCATGTTTAAATGATCAAATTTTAAGCAATTATTTTCCTTCCAAACAATGTTATTTTAGGGGACATCATTCTCAGAGTTTTTTCCTTTCCTTCCTTCTTTCTCTCCTCTTTCTCTTTTTTTTTATGTGTATGCTGGCACTGGGGCTTGAACTCAGAGGCTGGACTTTTGGCTTCTTAGTGGTTACTTGAAGAATCTCACAAACTTTCTTGTCTGGGCTGGCTTTGTAACACAACCCTCAGAGATAAACCTAGGTAGCTAGAATTACAGACATAAGCCATCTCAGGAATTTTCCTTTTTATATGTGTGCCTTGGGGCTTGAACACAGGTCCTGGTTATGTCATTGAGCTGTTTTGCTTAAGACTAGCACTCTACCATGGAGCCACAGCTCATTTCAGCCTTTTCTGGTGCGGACTTTCCCACCCAGGCTAGTTTCTAACCTTGAACCTAGATCTCACCTCCTGAGCAGCTAGGATTAGAGGCATAAGCCACTAGTGTTGGGTATGTTGTATTATTATCTTTATTATTTTAGGTCTGAGATGGGCACTTGAACTCGGTACCTCCTGTTTTTGCTCTACCAAGGGAACCACGCCTAATTCCTATGTTTTGTTTTTTGTCAGTTGAACTCACAGCCTGTGCCCTGTCCCTGAGCTCTTTTGTTCAATTCCACTTTGAGCCACAGCGACACTTCTGGTATTCTGGGGTTAATTGGACAAGACTACCCAGGCCTTTCCTTCCTGGGCTGGCTTTGAACCGATGTGATCCTCATATCTCAGCCTCCAGAGTAGCTAGGATTCCACCAGAGCCCAGCTGTGTGTATGTGTGTGTGTATTTTCGCCAGTCCCGGGGCTCAGGGCACTGTCCTTGGACACTTTTTACCGCTCTGCCATTTGTGCCACAGCAACACTTCTGCCTTTTTCTGCCTATGTGGAACCCAGGAATCAAACCCAGGGCTTTGTGCCTGCCAAGTGAGCGCTCCACCACGAGGCTATGTTCCCGGGCCCTGTATTTTATTTTACCTTGACCAGTCCTGGGTCTTGAGCTCCGGGCCTGGGGGCGGTCCTTTCGCTCAAGGCCACTGTTCTACCACTGCGAGGACCGGATCCCCGGGCCTCACGCGTGCTCAGCCATGTTCCCAGGCCCACTATGTGGCACCGTGGCTATTATTTTATTTGCTTGCGGAGCCTGCGCGCCGTCCTCAGCACCACCCCGGCTGTGATCCCTGGAGCCGGTGCCGAGGACTGGAGCCCGGTCCTCGCGCACGCCCGGCCGGCACTCTACCCCTCGGCCACGCTCCGGACCCTGATGTAGGTTTCAAAACTAGAAAGCAACGAGGTCTGGGCTCCTCCCCGAATTCCCCGGGCCCGCTCCACTCCTCCCGCCCGCCGGGCCGCTGCAGGACCACACACTCGGCTCACGCCAGAAGCCCGCGGCCGCCATGCCGGCCCCAGCTCCACGTGACCACCGGGGCCACACGTGACGCACGCCGGCCGCCTCGGCGCCGTCACGTGACCGACGCAAGCCTTCCTCCCGTCGCAGCGCAATGGTGGGCACTTTCCCCGGGGACCGGGCTCGGCTCGGAGTCTGGAGTTCCCGGGTGGCCCGCCAGCCTCTTCCCGTTCACAGCTGCCCGTGTCACATCTCAGCTATTTTCTTCTAGAATGGCGTCAGGCGGGCCCGGCTCGCCGGGCAGTGAGTCCCGGAAGTGACGTCTCCCAGAGGGGCCGGAAGTGGCAGTGGAGGGAGGGAAGATGGCGGAGGTGGTGAGTCCGGTGCCTGGGGCGGGGCGGAGGGAGCCAGGGGAGGTGGGTAGAGCCCGAGGCCCCCCAGTAGCCGAACCTGGCGCCCCGCTGTCTCCCCAGGGGGAGATAATCGAGGGTTGCCGCCTACCCGTGCTGCGGCGGAACCAGGACAACGAAGATGAGTGGCGTGAGTGACGTAGGAGGGCGGGGCCACGGAACCCGAGGCGCGGGGCGGGAGGGAGTCCGCGGACCCCCCGGGAGAGGGCGGAGCCTCTGGAATCCCGGGGCGGGCGGGCGTGAGTACTCCAGAGGGCGTGGCTCCGAGGTGGACCGGGCGGGGCCTGGAGCGGCGGTGGCCCTTGGTGCCTGAAGGGGGCTTGGGCCAGAGCTCCCAAGTGCTGGAGGAGTGGGGTCAGGCGGGCGGGCTGGGCTCAGGTTGTAGAAGGGTGGAGTCTCACGGCCTGTCAGGTCTGAGACCCCTGTCTGCGTGGTTCCCATAGCTCTGGCTGAGATCCTAAGCGTGAAGGACATCAGTGGCCGGAAGCTTTTCTACGTCCATTACATTGACTGTGAGTGCTGGGTCTGGGGTGAGGTGGGGCTGCCGGGTAGGGTGAGGGGCAGGCTCTGGCATTCCCTTCTGAGCCATTCCCACTGCTGCAGTCAACAAACGTCTGGATGAATGGGTGACCCATGAGCGGCTGGACCTAAAGAAGATTCAGTTCCCCAAGAAAGAGGCCAAGACCCCTACCAAGAACGGACTTCCTGGGTCCCGCCCCGGCTCTCCAGAGAGAGAGGTGGTGAGTAGGTCCCACACTTCACCTCTTCTCTGCTGCCTCTTCCTTCTCTCATCTTTTGGCCTTAGGGGCTGGATGGGCAGGAGGAGGCGGCACACTCCCACCTGACTTCAGCTTGCAAAGGATGGGGGCCAAATTGCAGATGTAGTTTCCAGAGTCCAGTGATTATTGCTGAGTCCTTGAGAAAGCAAAGGGTGGGGTTTGATCACTCCATGATGAAGGGCCCCTCCTCCCCTTCGCCATCCCACCACCATCCCCACCCCAGAGGAAGACCCCGGACCTATCTCTACAGCCGGCCTCCGCCCAGGCCAGCGGGAAGACCTTGCCAATCCCGGTCCAGATCACACTCCGCTTCAACCTGCCTAAGGAGCGGGAGGCCATTCCCGGTGGTGAGCCTGACCAGCCGCTCTCCTCCAGCTCCTGCCTGCAACCCAACCACCGCTCAACGGTACCCTCAGCAATTCCAGGGACCTTGCTTTCTTCTCAGGTCCCACCTTCTCTACCTTCTGACCCACCTTCTTTGGTTTCTCTCTGCAGAAACGGAAGGTGGAGGTGGTCTCACCAGCAACTCCAGTACCTAACGAGACAGCCCCAGCTTCAGTTTTTCCTCAGGTGAGTCCCCCAGTCACCTCATCTTCCCTTCTCTTTGGCAGCCAGCCTCCTTCAGGCTCACCTCACAGTCACTCCTTCTCTTACCTTCTCTGCAGAATGGATCAGCCCGCAGGGCGGTGGCAGCTCAGCCTGGACGGAAGCGGAAATCAAATTGCTTGGGCACTGATGAGGTGTGTCTGTGGAGCAGTGAATGAGGGAAGCTGGGGGGCAAAGTCTAACCAGTGTCAAGTTGAAAACTAAACAAAGGGTACTGGGCAGTGATGGTAGGGTTAGAAACATGGCAGACCATGGTTCAGACTAGGATAATCTTTTCCAAATTTCCAGTTGGTTTCTCTTTTCTGGAAGATGAAGATTGTAGTACTTTCCCCAGAGCGGCATTAGGCTTGCAGGAGGCTCATGCAGGACTGGGAGTTAGTTACAGTGTTCTTGTTAAGCGTCTCCTTTAACCTGGCTCTTCCATTGGCCTCTGGTAGGACTCTCAGGACAGCTCAGATGGAATACCATCAGCACCACGCATGACTGGTAGCTTGGTGTCAGACCGCAGTCACGACGACATTGTCACCCGGATGAAGAACATTGAGTGCATCGAGCTGGGCCGACACCGCCTCAAGCCGTGGTACTTCTCCCCGTATCCACAGGAGCTTACAGCATTGCCTGTCCTGTACTTATGTGAATTCTGCCTCAAATACGGCCGTAGCCTCAAGTGTCTGCAGCGCCACTTGGTATGCAGGGTCTCAGGAGGCTGCCCTCAAAGCATCCTCACACCAGGCTCTGCCCCTGACCTCCTCTCTTCCTCAGACCAAGTGTGACCTGAGGCACCCTCCAGGCAATGAGATTTACCGCAAAGGCACCATCTCCTTCTTTGAGATTGATGGGCGGAAAAACAAGGTCAGTGAGTGAGAGTAGGGGGACCTGGTATATGCCAAGTGAACAACTAAAGATCATCTGCCATAGGCAGATATTGGGTTTCTAGATGATCAAAAGTTAAACTTCTCTGAGGACTCATAGCTGAAACAGAGTGCTGGGACCTGGTGGCTCATACCTGTAATCTTAGCTACTTAGGAGGCTGATATCCCAGGATTATGGTTGGAAGTTAGCCGGGGCAGGCAAGTCTTTGGGATTCTTTTTTTTTTTTTTTTTTTTAATTTCTTTGCCAGTCCTGGGCTTAAACTCAGGGCCTAAGCTGTCCTTGGGCTTCCTCAAGGCTAGAGCTCTAACTCTTGAGCCATAGCACCACTTCCAGCTTTTTCTGTGCATGTGGTACCAAGGAATGGAACCCAGGTCTTCATGCATGCTTAGTCAAGTGCTCTACCACTAGGCCAAACTCACAGCCCCACGTCTGTGGGATTCTTATCTCTAATTCACCAATAAAAAGCCAGAAGTGTCTGGGTACAGTAGCTCACACCTATAATCCTAGCTACTCTGGAGGCTGAGATCTGAGGATCTCAGTTCAAAGCCTGCCTGGGCATTAAAGTCTATGAGACTCTTATGGTGGCTCACACCTGTAATCCTAGCTACTCAGGAAGCTGAGATCTGAGGATCATGGTTCAAAGCCAGGTCAGGCACTTAAGTTTCTGAGATTCTTATCTCCAATTAACCACCAGAAAACTGGAAGTGGCATTGTGGCTCAAGGGGTAGGATGGTAGCCTTGAGCTGAAGAGCTCAGAGACAATGCCTAGGCCCAGAGTTCAAGTCCCATGACTGACAAAAAAAGCCAGAAGTGGAGGAGTGGCTCAAGTGGTGGACTTTCAGCCTTAAGTGAAAAAGCTATATGAGAGTGTGAGGCCAAGAGTTCAAGCCCTGGTACCGATAACACACTAAGTAAACGTACAACAACCATTGCAATCCTATTTTGAGAAGTCATGAAACAAAAGGTAGGTTAGCAGAGTTTAGAGAAGGCTTCACAAGTGTCCTTGAGGAGAAAGTAAGGGGATTCTAACAGTGGGGTTCTTAGGCAGGCACACATCTACTGGGATAAAGGCAATGCATAGAGGGTGATGCAGGACAGGGGCAGTTCAGGTCAGTGGGGAGAGATGGTGTACTAGACAGATGTGGATCTGCCATAGTGAGAAGCCTGAACTGTTGAGTGAAGCTCTGAGGACAGTGAGGGAGAAGCAGGCACCTGGACAGCTTTGGCTTGGGTGCAGCACACTCCATAGGGAGATGCTTTGTTCATGTGTTGTTAAGTGTGGACCTGGGCATTCATGGGGTGTGCTCTGTGGTACAGCCGAATCTGGCTTGCTGTTCAGGAAGCAGAAGAACTGAAAGTTTGAGGCCGGTCCAGACATAGTTCACAAGATCCTGTCTCAGAAACAAAATGTAAACAAAAGGGCTGGTGGCATGGCTGTCTAACTCAAGGCTTTGGGTTTAATCACCAGTATTGGGGGGGGGGGATACTGTGTCTGAAATTCCTCTTGATACTGTGGATGTAAAGCTGCCAGATTATTCATTATTCTGGGGACTCCCCTAAGGCTGTTATTTCCTTCCAAGTACATAGAATAGTAGCTTAATTTCCAAGATGAATGACTGTGAGCTAAAACTATTAGGATCTTGCCAGCCAGGTTTGCCAGATAGGTCGAGTTTCTATCTTGAGGCTTGGTAGGAGTCTGACTTCTTTTTCTTCTTCTTCTTTTTTTTTTTTTGCTAATCCTGGGGCTTGAACTCAGGGCCTGTGCAGTGTCCCTCAGCTCTTCAGCTCAAGGCTACCCCCTACCCCTGAGCCACAGCCCCACTTCCCGTTTTCTAGTGGTTAACTGGAGATAAGAGTGTCACATTCCTTATTGCCTGGCTGGCTTTGAACTGCAATCCTCAGATCTCAGCCTCCTTAGTTGCTAGGATTACAGGTGTGAGCCCCTGTACCTGGCTGTTGTTGGACACTTTTTGCTTGAGGCTAGTGTTCTGCCAGTTGAGTCACAGCTCTATTTCTGGCTTTTTTGTGTGTGTATGTGGTACCGAGCAATTGAACTCAGGGCTTCATGCATGCTAGACCAGCATATAATCACTAGGCTATGCTCCTAAGTTTAAAAAATAAGCTAGGTGCGCTGGCTCACACCTGTAATCCTAGCTACTCAGGAGGCTAAGATCTGAGGATCGCAGTTCAAAGCCAGCCAGGGCACTAAAGTCTGTGTGATACTTATCTCCAATTAGCCACTAGAAAACTGGAAGTGGCACTGTGGCTCAAGGGGTAGGGTGGTAGCCTTGAGCAGAAGAGCTCCGGAACAGAGCCGAGGCCCAGAGTGCAAGCCCCGCAACTGACAAAAAAGTTTAAAAAACAGCAGAGGGAGCCCTTTGCCAATGTCTCACGCCAGTATTCCTAGCTACTCAGGCTGAGACATGAGGATTGCAGTTCAAAGCCAGTCCATGCAGAGTCCATGAGCCTCTGAGTTCGATTCCTTGGTACCTCATACCCAAAAGCAGGGAGTAGAGTTCCCTGCAAGCTCAAATGCAAGAGTACTAGCCTTCAGCAAAATAAGCTCAGGAACAGCACCCACATCTGGGGTTTGATTATAAAACAGAACAAAGCCCAGCAGGTGGCAGTAGAGGCCCCCAGGTGAGGCTTAGGCAGAGGTAACAGGAGCAGGTAAGAGGAAGCCTACACATGTCTTGTGAGTGACAGGACACCAGTACAGAGCTGGTATATGGACTCTTGGATGCTACAAAATGGCCCTGCCTAAATGGGTGGCAATAATCTGACTGATGGAATAGGTTAAGCCCCAGGAGGCAGTCATCATCTTCAGTCCACCTTGGTCACAGCTCACAAGAATAATGACAAGACCTTTTTCCTTTGCAGAGTTACTCCCAGAACTTGTGTCTTTTGGCCAAGTGTTTCCTTGACCACAAGACACTATACTATGACACAGACCCCTTCCTCTTCTACGTGATGACAGAGTATGACTGCAAGGGCTTCCACATCGTGGGCTACTTTTCCAAGGTCAGCTCTCACCCAGGCTGCCCCTCACTCCTGCCAGTCAGGCCCCTGCCCTTACTCACCTACATCTCTCTTCCAGGAGAAGGAGTCTACAGAAGACTACAATGTGGCCTGCATCTTGACCCTGCCTCCTTATCAGCGTCGGGGCTATGGCAAATTGCTGATTGAGTTCAGTGAGTATGCTTGCTGCCAGCCAGGGTCTAGAGGGATAGACAGGCCCAGGCCCAGTACAAATACACCCTCACTTCTGTCTCCGATAGGCCAGGTGGCTGTCATTCTTAGCCCTGGCAGCATACTGCAATTGTCAGGGAAACTGGTAGAAGTGGGACTCAACCAAAATTTCCTCCCTTCTCGAGTAGGTTCCCAAACCCTAATACTTTTCCAAAACTGGGCTCATTTCCTGCCTGGAGCCCTAGAGAACTACCTCTCTGGGCCTATTCTGTGATACAAGTTATTGGCCAAGGACCCACGTTTATATCTCCAGGAGCACTGCAGGCAGTAGGTGTTCAAAAGGCTATTAACACAAGGCCAAGCGTATCTATGATGCTAGCTACCTGGGAGGTGGAAGGGAGGATTGTGGTTCAGGGCTGGCCCATTCAAAAAGGTATTGAGATCCTATCTTAAGCCTGGTGTGTGGTGACATGCACCTATAATCTCAGCTATATGGGAGGCCAAGGTAGGACTATAGTCCAAAGCAGTAAGTGGAACTGCTATTTCTGAAAATAACTAAAGCAAAAAAGGGCTGACGGCATAGCTTAATGGTGTAGCCTAGTAAATATCCGGCCACCAGTTCAAACACTAGCATATAAGATAAACTTGGGCTGTTCCTTTTTTTTTTTTGGTGGGTCATTTCTGCCTGAGCACTGTCCCTGAGCTGTTCAGTTCAAGGCTATCACCTTACCCCTGGGCCTGAGTGTTATCTCAGCTCTTTAGCTCAAGGCTACCACTCTACCCTTGAGCCAAGCCCCACTTCCTGTTTTCTAGAGGTTAATTGGAGATAAGAGTCTCAGGTCCTTTTGTGCCCAAGCTGGCTTTGAACCTTGATCCTCAGATCTCAGTCTCCTGAGTAGCCAGGATTACATGTGTGAGCCACTGTGCCTGGCCTAACTCTTCTGCTTTCTAGCCTTACATCATCCCCATTCTTTTCAGCGCTGTCTGAAATGCAGGAATATCAAAGTTCTGACCTAGGAGTCAGAATTCTTAGCTATTTCCCCAGTGAAGATACTGATCTGATCTCACCAAGATTCACTTGAGAAGTTTTTTATTGGTCAAATGGTATTCCAAAATGGGGTTACATCTGTTGGATACTCAGCTTGGTAGAACATGTACATGAATATACCAGGAAAAGGCAAGACTTTTGTGGGGATGGACTTTGTTCAACAGGGCCCTCAAAGCACAATTCTAGGTAGTTCAAGAGATGGGGATTCACTGTGGAAGGGCTGGGCATTTCTAGCAGTGGGGTGACTATAGCCTTCAAGGATCCATGAAGACCACGTGCAGTGCAAAACCAGCAGAGCTGAGTAAGAACCCAGTGTGCCTCTTTCCCTTCTTCCTGTCTCCACACCAGCCTCTCCATCGTATCAAAGGATGTTTGCTAGTCACAGTAGAGAGTTAGCAAGTGTGGAAAAGTAGAAAGGTCCAAGGTTCACCATGAGGCCAATTATGACTGCAGGTGAGGAAAGGCTTCTGTGGCATTTCAGGGACATACCAGGGCCATAGCAAAAAAAAAAAAAAAGTCCCTGCGGAACAGCAGTAGAGCCATTCAGCCCTACAAAGCCCGAAGATCTCACCAGGATCTATCTGGCAGTGCCCAGTAATCAGTACAGGTAGGAGGCAGAGGCTGCTGTGACTTTCCTGGCTTTGTATAAAGACTCTCAGACGGGAAGCACCTACATGTGCTTTTCCACTCTGACAACACACAAGCCTCCTTGATCCTGGATGGGCTGATTTCATGAATTCGGGCATCCTTAGGACTGGCCTAACCGCCCCCCCCCCCCCCGTCCCCCCTAAACAGGTCATAAGGGAAAGAATAGCCAAGGGAAATTGATGGCATTTTTTTCTCCATAAGCCTTTGCTGGCTCCTTAGCAGCCCAGACTGCAGCTCGGTGCCTTTCAGTACTCATCTGCTCAGCTTGTAGATGAAGAGTAAATGCCTACTGGTCTTTCCTCAGAAAGGTGGCAACAGAGTAGAAAAGCCACTTAACCCAAGGTCACAAGTGCCAAACATGAGGATTAGGATGAGAAATACTAACTTTGTGGTTGCTGCTCATGTGGTTGCCTGTGTGTACTTGTGACTACTCACCCACCCTCTCCTACTCCACACTGCTCCAGGCTATGAACTCTCCAAAGTGGAAGGGAAGACAGGGACCCCTGAAAAGCCCCTTTCAGATCTGGGCCTCCTATCATACCGAAGTTACTGGTCCCAGACCATTTTGGAGATTTTGATGGGGCTGAAGTCGGAGAGTGGGGAGAGGCCACAGATCACCATCAAGTGAGTGTGATTTTGCACCTGGGCAATGTGTGGCATGATGTCTGTCTCTGGGATCTTGGGGACAGAGGGCCCTCAGAGGATCTGACCTCTCCCCACCTTTACCCCCAGCGAGATCAGTGAAATCACAAGCATCAAGAAAGAGGATGTTATCTCCACCCTTCAGTACCTCAACCTCATCAATTACTACAAGGTAGGAGGCATGCCAGGGAGCTAAGCCAGGGGTGTAGGCAGTAGGCTCTGTGTGGTTGTGGCTGACTGTCTGCTTGGGTCCCTCTCCTATCCAGGGACAGTACATCCTGACTTTGTCAGAGGACATCGTGGATGGGCACGAGCGAGCTATGCTCAAGAGGCTCCTTCGAATTGACTCTAAGTGTCTACATTTCACTCCCAAGGACTGGAGCAAGAGAGGAAAGTGGTGACCAGACATGGCCCATCACAGCACCATGACAGCTGGCAGAAACAGGACTGGCAGCCTATTCTGCCCCCAGCAGGGCTCCCAAGAGGCACACCAAGGAAGAGAAGGCAGCCAAGGGAGACAGGGCTGAGGACAGTTCCAGAAGACAGGCCTGGGAGGGGCCAGAATCAAGGCAAGCTCAGCGGCAGGCCAATTCCAAGGACAAATGGTTTCATGCCCAGGCCTGCTCTGAACCAGGGACTTTTAAAGCCAAGCAGCGGTGTACAGTAATATGGGATGGGGGACACTGTACAAAGGGGTGGTGATTGTAAAAATTTCTTTTGTAAAGTAGGAGCTGGGGGTGGGATGGATGCTGGCTGCGAAATTCTGGCCTCCCTTGCTCTAATTGCCCCCAGCAATAAATTGTCTCTATAGGCCAGGACCACCCACCAAAAAGTTCTTGTGGAAGAAGGAACCATGCTGGCTTTGGGACACCAGTGTGCCCACAGACTCACAGGTTCTGTGAAGATGTCGTTTATTGAGAGAACAAAATCATTGGCTCCAAATGAAGAGTTTAGTTACTGGTGTGAAGGGATCTGTAGCTTTCAAGCTGTTTCTCAGTCCTCCGGCACCTGTGCGTGAATCTGCAACGGAAGTCACCTCCACTGTAGTAAATTCTGAGATTCCAGAGCTTAAGTATCCACGACACCCCCTTTTTACTGACTAGAGAAGCATCTCAAGAGAAGCCATGCTCCCATGCTTCCCACCCCTCCCTGTCTTATTCCACTGTGGCTCAGCACGAACGCCCCAGATCCACTAGGGACGAGATTCTGGGAAGGGGACAGGCCTGAGAGGAAGAGGCCCCGCCTGGTGCCCGGTGTACTTACCGCTGCGGCGAGGCCAGGCCAAGCCAGTGCCCCGTGAATTTTGGCATCTGGGCCAGGGGTGGTCTCCAGGCCCCACAGGGTGAAGCCGCTGAAACTGCCGGTTGCCCCGATAAAGCGGTCCTGAAAGGGGGCCCGGCTCAGCGCTGGACGCGCCGCTCCTCCCGCACCCTGGCCTCCCCTGTCCCTCGGCTCACGAAGTCCCGCTCCAGTGGCTCCGGCTCTTCCTCTCCACCGTTCTTCAGGCCCTCTGACGTGTCCTGCGTCCTCAGTCCATCACCTTCTTCCTCGGTCGACAACACGTATCCCGCAAGGCCCGACGGCACGGCCACCTCCTCGCCCCGGAGGCTGCGGCCCCGGAATGACACCTGGAGTCCTGTGGGAGGGAGGGCCAGGTCCAGATCAGGCCGGCCCGGGACCGGGGCTCTGCGGGTGAGCGCGGCCGCCCGCCCGCCCGCTCACTCCAGCGAACCACGGTACCCAGCAGCCCTCGCGGCACCCGTGGGGCGCGCACTGGCTGCCGGGAGCCTCAGTCGGCCCGCGGCTCACCGTCTGGGCCTTGACGGATCGCAGGCGTGAAGAACCGCTCTACTGGGGCGGGCCGGTTCGCCAGGACCTCGCAGGGCAGGAAGTGCAGAGTGACCGGGGCTACATCCCGCAAGGTGCCGGGGCGTAAGTGGACGCGCTCCCTCTCAAAGGCCGTATCGCCGCTGCCCTCCATCTTCTGATGCTCCCCTGCAAAAGCCGAAGCTGGCGGGTAAAGCACGCTGGGTGTGTCGGGAGGCAGGGGCCGTGGCGCGAGCCCTCATGGGAAATGTAGTTTGGCAGGCCCGGTCGATGTCGCAGAGCTTTGTGGGATGTGTAGTCTTCGAAGAAGGCCCGCTTCCCTACTGGCACGTTCCTACGTTTCCCCTTAACAAAACACAAACCAACCTGTGTGCTGGAGGCTCGCGCCTGTAACCCTAGCTACTCAGGAGGACCGCGGCTCAACTCTAGCCCGGGAATGAAAGGCCGTGGGACTTACCTCCAAGTACCCACCAGAAACCGGAAGTGGCCCTGTGCTCCAGGGTCGGGCGGCAGCCGTGAGCTTGGAGAGCCCGGAGTTGAAGCCCCACGATCCACACACAGAAAAGGAAAAGTAAAGCTCTTGTCAAGAGTGCTCTTTTTATATGGGCAGGGCGGTAGGTTAGAGAGCCACCGAGGGGTTGGTGTTTTTCTTGTCTTGCAAACCTATGTACAAAACTTCCTCATTGCGTTGCAGGAATTTGTCGTTGTTGTTCTGCCAGTCCTGGGGCTTGAACTCGGTCTGGGCGCTGCCCTTGAGCACTTTATGCTTGTGGCTAGGTTCTGCCACTTGAGCCACAGCACCACTGCTGGCTTTGTCTGTGTATGTGGTACTGAGGAATCGAACCCTGGGACTTTGTGCAGGCTGGGTGAGCACTCGACCACAAGGCTAGGCTCCCAGTCCTGGCAATACTTTTTTTTAAGTTACTTTGGTATATCCTTTTTTTTTTAAATTTAAAAATATGGAACGCTTCACGAATTTGTGTGTCATCCTTGCACAGAATACATTTGTGGGGGGAGGGGGCTGCTCATGGGGCTTGGACTCTGGGCCAGGGTGCTGTCCCTGAGCTCTTCGGCTCAAGGTTACTGCCCTAGCCCTGGAGCCACAGCCATTTCCTGTTTTCTCTGATTGGAGATAAGAGTCTCGAGGACTTTAGTGCCAGGGCTGGCTTTGAACTGTGATCCTCAGATCTCAGCCACCTGAGTAGCTAGGATTACAGGGGTGAGCCACCGTGCCAGGCTCTGGCAGTACTTTCTAAATTTAATTTGCTCAAATACCCAACATACATATTTTGTCAAGTTTTTCCTTACAACAAAAATATAAAAGCTAGGGACCAGTGGCTCATGGCTGTAATCCTAGGTATGCAGGAGGCTGAGCTCAGAGGATTGCAGTTTGAAGGCAGTTGGGGCAGAAAAGTCAATGTGAGACTCTTATTTCCAGTAAACTGCTAAAAAAAAACTGGAGGTGGTGCTGTGACTCAAGTAGAAGAGCACTTGCTTTGAGCACAAAGAGCCTCAAGGACAGCACAGCCTGGAGTTCAAGCCCAGGATCTCCAAAGAAAAAAAAATAATAAAGATCCAGAAATTTAAGAAAGTTGCATTAACTTACAAATTTGAAAATGAAAAGCAACCACAGCATCCAAATCTTGTATATATCATTTAACCAGATTCCTATTGAATATGATTTTGTTGTTCCTAACAGTTTTCACCTTATTTTCTCGGATTTATCATGGGGTTGTCGTTCTTCCAAATACTGGTATTTTTCTTCTTCTTCTTCTTCTTCTTCTTCTTCTTGTGTCCTCTTAAACAGTTTTACAGGCCATCAACTTAGGAAAGGTCATTTTGAATCTTTTTTTTTTTTTTTTTTTTTTTTTTGCCAGTCCTGGGCTTGAGCTCAGGGCCTGAGCACTGTCCTTGGACTTTCTCAAGGCTAGAGCTCTACCACTTGAGCCTCAGCACCACTTCCGGCTTTTTTCTATGTATGTGGTTCCGAGGAATCGAACCCGGGTCTCCATGCATGCTAGGCAAGCACTTTAACCACTAGGCCAAACTCCCGGCCCCTCATTTTGAATCTTAAGTGAGCAGGACACAAACTAAACTATTCTGGATCAGCTCTGAACATCCACAAAACACGAATATTGTCCAAATGACAAAAATAAATTTTCATCTTTCTTCAGTAGCATCTATTTTTTTACTTATTACAGCATGAACCTCCATCTAGTCTTTTGTCCTTACAAGTTAAGATTTGATAAAGTATTTCCTGACAGTCTGGACACTGGTAACTCATATTTGGAGTCCTAGCTACTCAGAAAGCTGAGATCTAAGGATCACGGTTCAAAACTGGCATAAGCAGAAAAATCCTTGAGATGCGCATCTGTAATTAACCCCGAAAGGCCAGAAATGAAGCTGTGGCTCAAGTGATAGAGCACTAGCTATGAGCACAAAAGCTCAGGGACAGTGCCCAGGCTCTGAGTTTCAAGCCCCACAACAGACAGACACATACACAGCCTCACACACACAGTCATACACAAAAAGTAGGTAGCAGAGCAAACCTGCTCATCTCATGGCTTACAGAAAGAAATCTTGGTTGCTGCTGAGGTTGGGCATTTATGAATAAATCTATTATGTATGTAAAAGGTTTTGGGCTTTTTGTTTGTTTTGTCAGTCATGGGAAGTGAACTCTGGGCCTGGGAATTGTCCCTGAGCTCTTCAGCTCAAGGCTACTGCCCTGTCCCTTGCGCCACAGCACCACGTCTGGCTTTCTAGTGGTTAATTGGAGATAATAGTCTCATGGACTTTAGTGCTCCGACTGGCTTTGAACCCTGATCCTTAAATCTCAGCCTCTTGAATAGCTATGATTACAGGTGTGAGCCACTGTGGCTGACATTTTTTTTGGCTTTTTTTTTTTTTTTGGCCAGTCCTTGGGCTTGAACTCAGAGCCTGGGCATTGTTCCTGACCTCCTTTTGCTCAAGGCTAGCACTCTAACACTTGAGTCACAGTGCCACTTCCAAGTTTTTTCTGTTTACATTGTACTGAAGAATCAAACCTAGGGTATCATGCATGCTAGGCAAGCACTCTACCACTAAGCTACATTCCCAGCCATATAAAAGTTTTATGTGGACATAAGCTTTCAAGTTGTTTGAGTAAATATCAGAGTACAACTGCTGGTTCATACGGTAGGAACATGTTTAGTTTTGTAAGAAACTGTCAAACTAGCTTCCAAAATGCCTACCTTTCACTTTCCAACCAGCATGACTGAGACTTCCTGTTGCTCCACAGCTTGCTAGCCTTTGGTGGTGTCAGTGTTTTGGAGTCTGTTCATTCTAATAGGTGCGGGGTAATGCATGACTTGTACTGGCCTTAAACTCACTAGCCTCCTGCCCTACCTTCCAAGCAGTTGGGATACAAGCATGCACCACCACTTCCTGTTTTGTTTTGTTTTTTTTTCCAATCCTGGGCTTGAGCTGAGGGCCTGAGCACTGTCCTTGGACTTTCTCAAGGCTAGAGCTCTACCACTTGAGCCTCAGCACCACTTTTGGCTTTTTTCTATGTATGTGGTATCGAGGAATCGAACCCGGGTCTTCATGCATGTTAGGCAAGCACTTTAACCACTAGGCCAAACGAAACTCCTGGCCCCCCTGCTTGTTCTTTATATTAATCTTATACCAGGAAATCTTGGGGCTAGGAATGTAGCTTAGTGGTAAGGGTGCTTTCCTAGCATGCATGAAACCTTGGGTTTGATTCCTCAGTACAACATAAACAGAAAAATCCTTAAGTGACACTATGGCTCAAGTGGTAGAGTGCTAGCCTCAAGCAAAAGAATCTCAGGGACAGTGCCCAAGCCCTGAGTTCAAGCCCCAAGACTGAAAGAAAAGAAATTTTGCTATAAATGCTTATTAGTCTTATGAATTTTGCTGGGATTCTATTGTTTGTAGTATTCGGGCTGAACTCAGGGCTTGGCATTTGCTAAGAGGCACTCTACCACTTGAGTCACGCCTCCAGACCTCTGCATTTATGATTTCAATTGATAATCTCACAATTGAGAGTACCAGGCCTGATGGGTTCACTGGTGAATGTAGAGGGTCTCTCTATATCACCCAGGCTGGCCTCAAAACTGCCCAGTCACAAGTCCTGGGATTACAGATGTGTTCCAAAAATGTAACTGGTAAAGTTAAGTAGTATTTCCTTGGTTTTCTATAAACCTTGTTAGAAACCATTAAACCCAGAAGTAGTCGTTGAATCCCCAATCGACAGCCCATTAGTGAGAATCATAGATCATAACCTGGGACTTGCAACTAGCAGGTGAAGAAGACTGGCAGTCTTGTGGGACTGAGCCTGTAGACTGTTTTGGTGAAAAAAAGTGGAGGTCATCTGGTGTCCAGCACTGGAACAGTGGATGAATAAAATGACAAACTCATGGAACAAAAAGATGACAGTGGGGCCGGGAGTTTGGCCTAGTTGTAGAGTGCCTGCCTAGCATGCACAAAGACCCGGCTTCGATTCCTCAGCACCACATAGCCTTGAGAAAGTCCAAGGACAGTGCTCAAGCCCTGAGCTCAAGCCCAGGACTGGCAAAAAAAAAAAAAGATGATAATGAGTCCTTATATGGAGAAATTGGCGCTTCCCCCCACACCTCTCCAATCCTGGGGCTTGAACTCTGGGCCTGGGTTCTGACCCTAAGCCTCTTTTGCTCAAAGCTAGCACTCTACCACTTAAGCCACAATGCCATTTCTGGCCACACACACCCCCACCAGTTATGGGACTTGGACTCTGTGCCTGGGCCTTGTCCCTGAGCTCTTCAGCTCAAGGCTAGTATTCTACCCCTTGAGCCCCAGCGCCACTTCTGGTTTTCTGGTGGTTAACTGGAGATAAGACTTTAGTGCCCAGGCTGGCTTTGAACTGCAGTCTTCAGATCTCAGCCTCCTGAGTAGTTAGAATTACAGGTTTGAGCCACCAGTACCTGGCTTAATTTCTCAGGATGAACACCACTTTCTGCAGCTGTGTGAACATGTCTGCATTTCCGGACACCGTTGTCACTAATGTTCTCCTGGGAAACATCTCACCAGTACGTAGACCAGATCAAGGCTGTTGGTGGCAGAGGCTCAAATTTGGACAGTTCAACCTCTCTACAATAGTACCAGGTCTCTGACTTGTGTCAAGAGGCAGTGACACCAGTCCACTCCCCCCCCCCCACCAGGTCTACCTTCCTGGTGCTGAGAGGGACAGCACTGCAAACAAGGCAGTTAGTTCCAATACTCTTAGTGCTAGTGGCCTAGAAGCCCACTTTTCCAGCCTTCCCCAGGGCTTGATGGGTCCAGCTAGGCTGAACAGGAAAGTCCATGAGTCTCTTATCTTCAATAAACTACAAAAAAAAAAAAAAAGAATCCACAAGTGGTAGAATGCCTGCCTTGAGCAGAAGCAGCAGCTCAGGGACAGTGCCTAGGCCCCGAGTTTAAGCCCCAGAACTAGCAAAAATAATAATAATCTCAGGGACTGCAACCAGGTCCTGACTTCAAACCCTAGGACCAGCAAAAATCAATAAAAGTGCCTATGGTTGGTCTTACATCTTTTCTCCTGAAAATACCTGGAGAAGATTGTTTCCTGAGCTGCCTACTTTCTGTCTTGGTAATGGCTTGCCAGGTGAGAGAGTAAGTTAGTGCTACAACTTAATACTTGCCTGTCACCTTGACCCATGACCACTCCCACTGGTCCTTGCCCTTCGTTCCTCTCTTAGTCTGTACCAGCCAAGAGAGCAAGAATGGCTCATAAGAAACCTGCAGGCTGGGAGTACAGGGGCCCCAGAAGAACCCCTTCCTCCAGGAGGGCTCAGCTGAACTTCATTCCCACTCAGCTCTGCTGCCTGTGGTGTCCAAGGAATCGAGGGGTCTTGTGTGGTCCCTGCAGACTCTGCTCCATGTGTGGTCAGGGAAAGCTGCTACAGAATGATAACCTATGATTCCCCATCAGCTCCTGACCTTAGTGAACCCCTTTGGCTTACAGGGTTTTTTTTTTAATCTGTGAGGCCCTGAAAGCAGTTACAAGGTTGACATGAAGCATTGTGCTTGAAAATATTGTCTGGGGACTAGCAGCCATAGCTGACCATGATACACTAAATCTTGACTTTTTCCTGTATTAGAAAGTGGCCCTAGCCTTGAGCTGAAGAGCTCAGGGGCAGCACCTAGGCCCAGTGTTCAAAGGTCATGGCCAAAAAAAAAAAAAAAAAAAAAAACGAGGGGGAAGCACAAGCTATTCTAATGTGAGAAAACTCCTAAGCACAGACTGGGTTTGCTGAGGGCCGAGGCTAGGAAAAGCTAGCTTGATTTGAACAAGATCCTGTCCCCATTCTGCCCCAAACCCTTCCTGGCAGGCTCCACTCAGCACAGTGTGCGGAGGTACAGAGATGCTGACAGCATCTCCTCTTGCTGGTCCAGGCTGCTAGGCTAGCATCCCATCCAGCCTGAGCAGCCTGTGCAGGATGAAGTCACCACCCCCAGCTAAGCAGCCCGAGGCCTCCCCCCCACCCCCGAATTCCCCAGTGATCTTCACTAGATCTCTGCAAGGATATTTTTCTTGTCTCCTGAACAGAGATTCTGGACACAGCCTGAGCAGAAAGGAGCTATAGTACCCCACTTCTCGGATTTCATCTACAACTTTCCTCTGTGTGCCAGCTAGTACTGGAACTTCAACTTGGCCTACATGTTCTATGGCTAGCACTCAACCATTTGAGCCACAGCTCTAGGTCTGACTTTTTGTTGGTTAACTGGAGAGACGTGTCCCACAGACTTCTCGTCTGCAGCAGGACCCGGCAGACCCCCAGAAGGGCCTGCTGCAGACCCCAGTCAGTACAGTGGGCAGCTGCAGCCTGTAGGAATCTACAGGGGTGGCATTCTGAGCATCCCCTGCTGTCACCTTTGCCAGCATTTGCAGATGCTAACAAAGAGCTTTGAAACTCAATCTTCAGATCTCAGCCTCCTAAGCAGCAAGGGTTCCACTTGTGAGCCACCAATGCCCAGCCCTAGTCTAGAACCTTCCTGGGGCCTATGACCTCACCCCAGTGAGCCTGTTCCTATCAGGTACAAGAGTAAAGAAGCCCAATGAGTGTTACTGGCAATGACAGGTTTTTATGGAACAGAAGCTCCAGGGGTCTGGGCCCTTTGCAGCACCCCTTAGGTCAGTCCCTGCAAGGGCCACACTCCTGTCCCACTTGGCCCCCTAGGGCTCACTCAGCAGGCTGAAAGCCCACGGAGGTAGTCACCAGCCAGAGGTAGCACAGCCCAGTCATCTGTCCGCAGAGCCACAGGCATGCCATCCTCCCGGGCCGCCTCCAGCCGCAGCAGCAGCCTAGAGTCCGGAGGCAGGCGGACAGCTATGTGGTAGCTGGTGGGAGGCTGAGCCACCACGACGAAGGGTGCTAGGTGGTGGGCCACCAACGTCTCCAGGCTCTGTGACCCAAGTGGGCACCACACACGACTCTCTGTACCCTCTGGTAAGCAAGAGTCCCAGAGCTCCTCAAAGAAGTTTGATTCAGACCCCTTGGGAGCCTGGGGAAAGGGCAGAAAGAGGTCAGCAAAACTCACGGCCAGGGATGGCAGGCATGAGTGGCATGTGAGGCCAGCAGGTGTCGTATAAAGAGCCTGGACATCCAGCTGGGCAGGGACTGGGCATCGAGGCTGCAGGGACAAGAACAGAGGGCGGGCAGGACGGCCGGGATACAAGCAGGGCACGTGGATAGCCGCCAAGGAGCCATAGAGCTGTCCTTCCACATGGAAGCGCAGCTCCAGGGAATAGACAGGCTCCCGCGTCTCCACCTGGAGCTGCAGCACTGGCCACTGGCCTTTTGGCCTCCGGGGCCCCAGGCTCAGCTGAATTGGGGCCAGGGTCTCCTGGACCATCAGTGTCGCTGTAAAGCCCTGATTCTCCACCACCAATGATGAGGTCAGTGCAGGTGCAGCAAGTGAGGGGCCCAGGGCCATTCCCAACTTGGGCCCTGCCAAATGGGCCAAAAGGATGTAGTAGAGACGGGCATGATCCCGCCCATCAGGGTCCTCAAGCTGCCTGGCCAACAACTGCAGCAAGTCAGCCAGGCCACCACCTCCACTCGTCTGCAGCAGGACCCGGCAGACCCCCAGAAGGGCCTCCTGCAGACCCCAGTCAGTGCAGTGGACAGCTGCGGCCTGTAGGAATCTGAGGGTGGCATTTTGAGCATCCCCTTCTGCCACCTTTGCCAGCATTTGCAGATGCCAGCGAAGAACTTCAGCCCGGACTGGCCGAGACACCACTTCCTGCCTTAGCACTTCTTGGAGGGGCTCCCTGAGTTCAGGCCCCACCTGATCCAACAAGTCCACAAAGTGGGATGCAAGCACAGGCCGAGCTTGGTAAAGCTGAGCCAGTCCATGGATCAAAGGTGTGACCACAGTGGGTTGTCTGGCCAGGCAGCTGGCAACCAGGTATGAGGCCTGGAAACAGAGAGTGGCCAGTGCCCGGGGACCACCCTCCAGAGCTGCCCTCTGCCGCAAGCCAGCCAGCAGCTCCTCCAGGTACTGCTGTGGGCTTTGAACTCTGCCTTTGTCCTCTTCCTCATCTTCAGCACAGCGCAGGCACAGCAAATGCAGGCGGGCCAGAAGGGCCATGGGTTCATGCAGGAGGCTGGGCATGAGGCCGTGGCACAGCTGGGGTCCCAGCAGCAGGGGGGCAGCCTCCTCCCCCTCCAGACCCAGTGGCCAGTTCTCAGGGAAGGTCAGAATACAGTGCAGGTAAAAAAGATGCGTGGGTTGAGGCAGAGATGGGTGCTGGGCGGCCAGGGTGAGCCGGCGGAGCAGCAGGGCTTCATCCTGGGCAGTGAACAGGGCCTCACCAAAAGCTGCCTTGAGAGCCAGAATAGAGTGCATGAGGGCCAGCTGCGCTGTTCCCAGCAGGCGAACCAGCTGTGGCTTGAAGAGCACCGGTGGTTGAGCCTGCAAACCTCGAAGGGCCCAACCCAGCAGCCACAGGAGCTGGGCCTGGGCCACAGGAGTGAGCAGGTAGGAGGTGTCCAGCAGCTGGGCCACCGTGGCCCTCAGATCCTGGGTGTCCTCGGAGCTCGGTTCTCCCACCGCAGGGCTCTGCTGCCCTTCAGCTGCTGGCCAGCAGGGCGCCTGGGGCTGAAGGCAGGCGTCTCCCCTGGCTAGCGTCCAGTCCCAGGCGCTACCCCCCGAGGAGAGCCCTGCCAGCAGCAGGCCGTGCAGACCAGCCCCAGACCTGCCGCGGGCCGCCAGTGCGTTCCGCAGCGCCAGCGCCAGCAGCAGGCTGAGGGGCTGGACGGGCCCCCCTCGCCCCAGCAGGCCCCGCAGTGGCCCGAGGCCGGCCCCCAGCAGCCCGGGCTGGCAGCACTCCAGCTCTCGCAGGCACTCGCACGCCGTGGCCTGCAGGGCCCGCTGTTCCGCGGCGGGGCCGAAGCTTCGCCCCACGTCTCGGCCGCAGGCCAGGCCGAGCAGCAAGGGCAGGAGCCGGCCGGCAGCCCCCGAGGCGGGGCCCAGGGCGCCTCCGACCGCCAGGACTGTGGTGGCGGCCAGCAACAGGGGCCGTCGGAGGGGTGAGGGTCGCGGGGGCAGGAGAACGAGGGTGTCCAACAGGGAGGTGGCGGCCGCCTCTGCCGCAGGGGCGTCGGGCCACAGCTGCGCCGCGTACTCCAGGCTCAGGGCCAGCAGGGAAACCTGGGGTGGAGGATTCGGGGGAGGCATGGAGACGGGGCTCCGCGGGGTGACCGGGCACCGGGCGCACGCGGGGCCTACCTTGGTCGGCTCGCTCAGCTTCTCACTTCTCAGGTCCCTCAGCAGGTCCCGACCCAGGTCCTCCGCTTCGGCACCGGCCACGAAGGCGGCAGGGCTGTCTCGGAAGGCGCCCAGGCGCTGGGCCCAGGCGTCCCGGTTCGGGGGCCCCATGGCGGGGCTCGCAGACCTGCGGGGACAGCGGCGGCGTCAGGCGGCCGCCAGGGGGCGCGCGGGGGCCGCTGTCACCCAGGACCACCCGGGACCACCCGGCCGAGCCCGGCGGGGGCCCAGCGGGGGCCACGAGGCGCCGGCGATCCCGGCGGGCGCGTGCCCAGAGCTCCGGAGCCCGCGCGCTCGCGCCGGCCCGAGACCGCAGAGCCGCCGCGGTAACGGGCCGGCCTCTCCCCGGCTGACTCACCGCCGCGGGCGCCCGGCGGGCCAGGCAGGCTCCTTCCGGGAGGGCGGGCCGGAGGCGCGAGGCGGGGTCCGCGGCGCGTGGGCGGCGGGCCCCGGGCGGGCGGGGCGTAACGGGGCGCCGCCTGCCCCGCCTGCCGCCCGGCAGGTGCGGACTCGCCGGTTTCGCTGGGGCTGAGTAACTGTCCGCCGCGCCGGCCCCCTTCCCCGAAACCGCCGCGGGCACGCGCAGGGGCGGCGGCGGGCTGGCCGGGCTCCCCGGGCGCACGCGGGCGGCGCGCGGCTCCCGGGCAGCCGCTGGGGGGCGCGCGGGGCGCGGGCCGGGGCGCCGCGGGTGGAGCGTGCCGCCGCCGCCGGACCGGTCCGACTGGCGCCGCGGGGCTTCGCTTCGCGTCCCCGACGCCACCTCGGCCCCCAGTGCGCACGGATTGGGGGCGAGGAGCCGGGCTGGTGGCGGGGTGGTCGCCGCTGACCTTGGCCCGAGGCCAGCAGGGGTCCAGCGGGCCTGCTGGCGTCCAGCAGGCGGGGCAGGGCCCTGAGCCCCGGGGAAGCGGGCCGGGAACGGGACCCCGGGGCCCACACACCGCCCGGGAGCCAAGACCTGGGGCCGAGCAGGCCCCGAGCCCGGCCTTCCGGGTCTCCTGATGTCCCGGCGGCCCGGGCTGCCGATGCCCCCCGACCGCTGGTCTCCAGCGCAGACCCTCGGCGTCCAGACCTCACCAGCCTGACGCCTCTGGCCCTGATGAGCCGCTTTGAAGATGAAACGCTTGCGCCCCGTGCGGGCCGGGCCAGCCTGGCCCCCCTCCCCCGGGCTGCCCCACATCCTCCGCCCCCTCGTGCGGCCGACGGCGGGAGCGAAGCCTGGCTGCCAGGGCCGGGCAGGCGGGGTGGGAGGGATGGAGACAGGATGCCACCGGGAGGGACAGGTCTAGCCAGAAGGCCTGGTCCCAGTTCCTCTGGGCTCTGGCTCCACAGCTGACTCACAGGCGACAGCCCTATGCCACTTCCCTCTAGATGCCTCAGTTTCCCCATCTATAAAATGGGAGTGATGACTCCTGCCTAAAGGGCTGTGGGGTGGGGCGCCAGGCTAATTAAACCTAAGATGAAAGAGGCCAGGATGAGAGCAGCCTGGGAGGGAGTGGAGCCTGTCTGGTCTCCCTGTCTGAGGCCCGGAGGGGAGGAGGGGAGGGGAGTGATAACCGCATGGCTGTCTCACCACTTGCCAGAGCCAGGAACCATTATTAAGGCTGGCCTCTGTTCTGAGGGTCAGGGAGGCCAACGCTGGCTCTGGCCCAGCCTCCGTCAGCATGGCCTCTGTCAACCTTCGCTTCCTCCTTCTTGGTACTTTATGACCCCAGGTGAGTTCAGAACCAGGACAGCTTCCCTGAAGCTGGGGTACTCAGGGTGGGAGAGCAGAGAGAAGCAATCATTTGCATTTGCACAAAGTCCCAGAGTTCCCAAGAAGTGGAACTGCTCTTCTTCAAGCAGCCCTGACACACAGGCCTGCCATCCCAGCCGCCTGGGCGGTCAAGGTCTCCGGATGGGCCATGCCTGCCGGCACTGATGTGGAGGAGAACACAGGGTGACGCGTACTCCTGCGCACCAGTTGTTTTGTTTTGTTTCTGTTTTTGTGCCAGGCCTGGGGCTTGAACTCAGGGTCTGGGCACTATGCCTACGTTCTTTGCTCAAGGCGAACGCTCTACCATTTGAACCACAGCTTCACTTGATAAGAGAGACTCGAAGTTTTCTGCCTGGGCTGGCTTTGAACTTGATCTTCAGATCTCAGCCTCTTGAGTAGCTAGGAAAGTATGAGCTATCAGCACCCAGATAGATATATTTTTTCTTTTTTGCCAGTCCTGGAGCTGGAACTCAGGGCCTGGGCACTGTCCTTGGACTTTCTCAAGGCTAGCACTCTATCACTTGAGCCTCAGCACCATTTCTGGCTTTTTTTTTTCTGTGTATGTGGTGCTGAGGAATTGAACCCGGGTCCTCGTGCATGCTAGGCAAAACCTCTACCACTAGGCCAAACTCCCGGCCCTTGGACACTTATTCCTAAAGGCTAGAGCTCTGCCACTTGAGCCACAGCACCACTTACAGCTTTTTCTGTGTATGTGGTACCGAGGAATCAAACCCAGGGCTTGAGCATTCTACCATTAGGCCATACTTCTAGCCCCAGATTTTCTTTTGAGGTGAATAACACCTACTGAACTGTGCGTATGTGTGTGTGTGTGTGTGTGTATGTATATATATATATATATATATATATTTTTTTTTTTTTTTTGCCGGTCCTGGGGCTTGAACTTGGCCTGAGCACTGTCCTTGGGCTTTCTCAAGTCTATCTCTCTACCACTTGAGCCACAGTACCACTTCCAGTTTTTATTTCTATGTATGTGGAACCAAGGAATCGAACCTGGGTTTTTGTACATGCTAGGCAAGCGCTCTGCCACTAGCCACACTCCCAGCCCTCTGAATTGTATTCTTTTTTATTTTTTTATTGTAATTAGTAAAAGGGTTACATGATATTTGCCAGATAGAAGGTGCATTAATTCACATACATTGATACTCTTTCACATGTCTTGGTACCCATTTCCCTCCCCCCCCTGAATTGTATTCTTTATAAAACAATGAATTTAATTACATGTAAATTATATTAAAAATAAGTTATTTAAAATGTTGTTGCCTATAGAACTATCAATGGTGGATAGGAAACATTCAACAAACAACCCAAATGTCACAATGAAAAGCACTGCCAAGAAAACAGACTCAAGTCAGGGCAGGGACTTAGCTCGGCATCAGAGGGGCCTCTGATGAAAGGACATGACTGGAACCTGAGTGGAAGAGGAAGCTTGTCACCCAGCAGAAACTGTGGCAGGCAGGAGCCCCAGGAGGGGCTTAGCTAGAACAGAGCTTTAGCAGCTCAGAGGACAGAGATCAGAGGGAAAGAGAAGGTAAGTGGGCTTGGCATGCCAGCGTATCGGGGCTGGAGAGGAGACTGGTGAGGCATGAGTTCTCACAACTGCGGGCTGGCTTTGGGGCTGGGGACAGGTGAGCTATGGCTTGGCACTGCCAGGGGAGCTGCTTGGATCCGGTGGTGGACATGAGAGTAGGAAATGGGGAGGCAGTGCAGTGAGCCTGTTTCAGGCCTTGAGCACTTGGAAGCAGAGGGCTCTAGTATCCAACCACTGGGCTGTGATATGGCCAATCCTACTTCTTGGCTCCCTCCGCCCCACAGTCTGTGACAATACAAAGCTACCTCCTCTACCACGACGGGTATGGCCCCCTCTAACAGTCTCCAGAGGCCCTGTTCCCACACAGAAAATTGAGAGGCATGAGGCAGGAATTCCCCCAAGAGATGGAGTAGTCAGCTAATATTTGAGCCAACTAGAAGCCTCACTCAATTGTCTACCGTAAAGCCCAGTCCCCTCGCCAGGACTTCAGGGCAAAAGCCAATTTGTAACAACTCCGTCATCCCAATATTGTGCCAATACTGGGACTTGAACTCAGTGTCTGAGTGATATCCCTGAGCCTTTTCGTTCAAGGCTAGCCCTCCACCACTTGAGTCACAGCTCCACTTCGGGCTTTTGACTGTTTTAAAGAGTCTCAGAGAGTTTCCTGCCTTGGCTGTCTTCAAACTTCCATCCTCCAGATTTCAGCCTCCTGGGTAGCTAGGATTTCAGGGGTGAGCCACTGGTGCCTGGCTAATCCGTGGCTGCTTCACTGCTGCAGGCAGGGTTAGAATCAGAGGCCCCAGGCTGGGAGCATAGCCTAGTGGTAGAGTGCTCACCTAGCATGCACCAAGCCCTGGGTTGGATTCCCTGGTACCACTTACTCAGAAAAAGCCAGAAGTGGTGCTGTAGCTCAAGTGGCAGGGGACTGGCCTTGAGCAAAAAGTGTCCAAGGACAGTGCCTAGGCTCTGAGTTCAAGACCTAGGTCTAGGAAAAAAAAAATTAGAAACCCCAATTCACAGAGGAAGGTGAAACTGGGGCTCTGAGAAAGAAGGGGCCTTGCTCAAGTTCCTAGACACTACAAACGCCTGCAATGGGCTCCTTCCTTCCCTGAGTGCCTTTTCAGCACCTGTCCCATGAGCCTTTGAGTCTCCAGGACTCCCTTCCCATGCCATCCAGCCTGGCTTCCTAGAAGTTTTTCCTGGAAACAGAAAAGGCTGGTTTCAGCCTTCTCCCCCAGCACCCAAACCCCACCTTAGTCTCCGGAAGCCTCCGGATGGGAGCTAAGTGTCACATCTGTGCACATGCTCCTCCTCTGTGACTCCTCTTTCACGCTCTGCCTCTTATTCCAGCAACAGCTGTCCACTAAAGTCAGGCACCAGCGGCCCCCGCCTGTAATCCTAGCTGCTCCGGAGGCTGACATCCGAGGCTCATTGTTGGAAGCCAGCCTAGGGAGAAAACTGTGACATCTTTATCTCCAATAAATTACCAGAAGCTGAAGTGAAGTTTGGCTCAAGTGGTAGAGCACTCGCCTTGAGCAAATCTCAGGGACAGTGCTCAGGCCCCAAGTTCAAGCTCCAGGAACAGAACTGGGTGGGGGATGGATATATGTCCACTCAGGCCCTCCTGGCTGTTTGCAGGCCACCACCCTCATCTTGTACACAGAACGCTGCAATAGCTCCATCACTAGTCTTTCGATTCCCCCAACAGACACAAGTCCATTCACCCTGCAGTAAGTCTGGTGGCTTTGGGAGCCATGGTGGCCCTGCCTCTCCTGCCTTCAGCATGCAGTCAGGGCCTTGGCCACACTGGTTCCCTCGTCAGCACAGCTGGCTGAGCTCATATTGCCATCTTGGCACCCCCACTGGCCACCATCACTTAACCAGCCCGTGTGGCATACTTTCCTTATTTCTTTGCCTTGTGTCACAGAATCTAGAGTCTAGCACCTAGTAGGAACCCACAAAATATCTGTTAATGGAATTAGGACAGATGACACCTAGCCAGCTTCATGTCTACGAATGAGGTCAGTGGAGGCTCCTGTCTTGATGGCACTCAGAGCTAAGGCTAGCACTACTCCACTGCCACCATACTGCAGCCCGAAGACCAAATCAGAACCTCACAAGTGTTTTGTTTGACCCAATCTATTTTTGTTTTTATGCCTGTACTGAGGCTTGAACTTAGGGTCTCTAGCTTGCTCAGCTGGCACTTGACCACTTGAACCATGTCTCTAGCCTTGCTTTTTGCTAGGTAACTGAAGATGAGAGCCTCATAGCCTTGTCTGTGCAGGCTGGCTGGGGTCATGGGGCTTGAACTCTGGGCCTGGGCGCTATCCCTGAGCTTTTCTTTTTTTCCAGTCCTGGACTTGAGCTCAGGGCATGAGCACTGTCCTTGGACTTTCTCAAGGCTAGAGCTCTACCACTTGAGCTTCAGCACCATTTCCAGCTTTTTTCTATGTATGTGGTACCGAGGAATCGAACCCGGGTCTTCGTGCATGCTAGGCAAACATGCTACCACTAGGCCAAACTCCCGGCCCCTCCCTGAGGGGCTACACCCTACCCTCGAGCCACAGCAACACTTCCTGTTTTCTAGAGGTTAATTGGAGATAAGAGTCTCAGGTCCTTTTGTGCCTGGGCTGGCTTTTGAACCTTGATCCTCAGATCTCAGCCTCCTGAGTAGCTAGGGTTACAGGCGTGAGCCACCGCACTGGGCATGGGCTGGCTTTTAACAGCATCCAAAGTAACTAGAATTGTATAGGTATGAGCTACCAACCCTGAGCAAGTTTTAAGTTTTTTATTAGCATACATTAATTGCACAAAGAGTCTCATGCTGATATTTACATGTATGCATATGATGTACTTTAATCAAATTTACCTACCTCCTTTTTTTTTTTTTTGTGGGTCATGGAGCTTGAACTTGGTCATGGAGTTGAACTGTCCCTGAGCCCTTCAGCTCAAGGCTACCACCCTACCCTTGAGCCAAGCCCTACTTCCCATTTTTCTAGAGGTTAATTGGAGATAGGATCTCAGGTCCTCTTGTGTCCTGGCTGGCTTTGAACCTTGATCCTCAGATCTCAGTCTCCTGAGTAGCTAGGATTACAGGCTTGAGCCACTGGCGCCCAGTTACTTTTTAGTTTTTTTGCCCGCCCGCCTCCCCATGAATTTTTTTTCTTTCTTTTTTTTTTTAACAATTTTTTAAATATGTTTTTTGAGTTTTCTTTTTTTCTTTTTTCTTTTTCCAATTCTGGGGCATACTAGGCAAGCACTCTACCACTAGGCCAAACTCCTAATCCCCTTTTCCCCTGAATTTCATTCTATTTTCATATATATATTGTACTTTTTGTGTGTTTGTGTGAGTCCTGGGGTGTGAACTCAGGACCTAGGCACTTATCTCCAGTTAACCACCAGAAAACTAGAAGTGGCATTGTGGCTCAATATAGTAGAGCACTAGCCTTGAGCAAAATTGCTCAGGATCCCAAATTCAAGTCCTACAACCAACAAAAAATATTTCAAACAGTGTCTGTCTCATGGACTTTCCTGCCCAGGCTGGCTTTGAACCTTGACCATCAGACATCAGCCTCCTGAGTACCTCAGATTACAGGCAGCTATGCCCAGTATTTTAATGTGCCTTTTTCTTTTTTTCTTTTTTGCTGATCCTTAGGCTTGAACTCTGGGCCTGGGCTCTGTCCCTGAGGCTCTCTATGCCCAAGGCTAACACTCAACCACTTGAGCCACAGCTCTACTGCCGGCCTTTTTTGTTTATCTGGTACTGAGGAATTGTACCCAAGGCTTCATGCTTGCTTGGCAAGCACTCTACTACTAAGCCACATTCCGAGCCCATTAATGTACATCTATCAGGCTCATCTCCTATCATCCTTTTCTTCCTCTGCCAGTTCTTCACTCTGAAAAAAAAATCCTTTTACAATCATGTCATTTTACTATTGTTTATAGGTCTAGCCCAGTTTATTCATTTATTGGGGTGGAACGAGGCCCGTAAGCTCAGGGCCTTATACTCTTGCTTGTCTTTTTTTTTGTCTTGGGGCTTGAACTCAGGGCCTGGGCACTATTCTGGAGCGTTTTCAAGGATAGCACTCTACCACTTGAGCCACAGCACCACTACTGGCTTTTTCTGTGTATGTGGTACCAAGGAATCAAACTCAGGGGTTTGTGCATGCTAGGCAAGCACCCTACCACTAGGCCACACTCCTGGCTCAGTCTGAGGATCCTGTTTCAAAGCCAGCCTGGACACAAGTCTCCGGAGACTCCCATCTCCAATTAACCACCAGAGAACAGGAATTGGGGCTGTGGCTCCAGGGTAGGGTGGTAGCCTTGAGCTGAAGAGCTCAGGAACAGCGCCCAGAGTTTAAGCCCCACAACTGACAAAAAAAAAAAAAGTTTCACATACAAATCTGGACTTCCACTTTTGTAGTTGTGCGTGTGTTTATGTAAGAAAAATGTAACAAATGTGGCCAGGTTTTCATACCTGAACCACAGGCTTGTGACTGCCTGTGCACGGGTGTGTCCTCCACAGTCCCCACCACTCCCTCTTTATTACTGAACTGCACTGTCATTTTCCACATAATAAGGAAATTTGCTCTGTAGCTATCCCTACTACTACTTGGAACATGAAGGAGGAATGGGTTAAGAAAGCAGGATACTGATGGGCGTTTGTGGGGTCCGGCAATCCCAGCTACTCAGGAGGCTGAGCTCTGAGCCGAGGTAGGACAGTCTATGAGACTCTTACCTCTGATTTCCACAGAAGTGGAAAATGGGGGCTCCGGTGGCTCCCGCCTGTCATCCCAGCTACTCAGGAAGCTGAGATCTAACGATCTCAGTTCAAAGCCAGCCTGGGTACACAAATCTATGAGACTCTGATTTCCAATTAACCACTAGAAAACCAGAAGTGGTGCTTTGGCTCAAGTGGTAGAGCACTAGCCTTGAACTGAAGAGCTCAGGGACAGCACCCAGGCACAGAGTACAAGAAGTGGGGCTGTGGCTCAAGTGGTAGAGTGCCAGAGAGGCTAAGACCAGGCCTAGAATTCAGGCCCTAGTACCAGCCAGACGAAGGGAGTGAGGGAGAGGGAGGGAGGGAGGGAGAGGGAAAGACAGAGAGGAGAAAGAGAAAGAGAAAGAGGAGAAGGAGAAAGAAAGAGAAAGAGAAAGAGGGTAAAGAAAGCAAAAAGAGGCCAGGAAATTGGCCTAGTGGTTAAAGTGCTTGCCTAGCATGCAGGAAGGCCCGGGTTCAATTCCTCTGAACCACATACATAGAAAAAAAGCTGGAAGTGGTGCTGAGGCTCAAGTGGTAGAGCTCTAGCCTTGAGAAAGTCCAAGGACAGTGCTCAGGCCCTGAGCTCAAGCCCAGGACTGGCAAAAAAAAAAAAAAAAAAAAGAAAGAAAGAAAGAAAAGAAAAGAGTCCAGGATCTGAGTGGAGAGTGGACAGGGAAGATTGAGATAGACAGAATCCCTGGAAAGGAAGGAGGGGGGAGGATGAAAACTAGAGCTTAGAGCCTCTGGCAAGAGCTCCTGCCCCTTCTAGTGATGCCAGGAAGTGAGTGACAGAATTCTCACGGGACATACTAGAAAGGCCCCTGGACAACTTCTCGCTCAAGAAGGAAGGCATCCGTCTCCCAGCTGCCATCCTCTCCTCACCAGCGGCCTCCACAGCTTCTCCAGGGGCTCGATGGCCGCCCTGCTTTTGAAAGAATGCTACCTGCAACCAGATGTGTGAGAACTCACAGCCCAGGGTGCTTTACTTGAACCACACTACTTCATCTTTACTTTTAGGTCTCGTTTTTTCAGAGAAGGTGTTTGATTTTTTTTATTATTATTATTTTTCGGCCAGTCCTGGGGTTTGAACTCAGGGCCCTGTGCTCTCCACTTGGCTTTGCCAGCTCCAGGCTGCCTGGAGGGAGCTACGCCTCAGTTCCTGGCCCCCCCCCCCCCCCGGACTTTTCTGCCCGGGTTGGCCTGGAAGCCTGATTCTCAGATTCCAGTCTCCGAGTGCCTGGCTGGCTCCTGACTTTTGAACTGGGTGCATTCATTTATCAGATGGCTTTCCCCACAATCGGTTCCATTAACATTTAATACCCCCCCCCCCGCGATCAGGGCTTCAGATGTGAGCAGCGCGGCCCCACCCTGGCTCTGGACGTTAGTCCACGGAAGAAGCGAGCCACGGGCCCCGGCTCCGCTGGGCTCGGCTGCGCGGGGCACCTGGCGGTGGAGGACCGGGAGCGGCGCGGGCCGCCGCCGTCCAGGCCCCGGGGCTTGGTTTTTATTTGGGTGGGGGGATCTCGGCGGCCAGGTCCCCGATTGCGCATCCGTCGTGTTCGCAGCCGGCCGGCGCCTCCCCGGCCCGCACCCCTCGGCCTCCCGCCCGGGGCCCCCCCATCCCCGCCCGGCGCGGCCTCGCGCCTCCTCCGGCGCCCGCGGGAGCCCAGCCCAGTTGGACGAGTTTCATTTCATCACCTGCGGAGCGAGCGAGGCAGCGCCGGTGCAAATAACGTTGCCCTCCCCGCCCTGCCTTCTCCCGCCCCGTCTGCGAAACTCGCCGGGCTGGGAGGTCCGGGGCGGCTCCGCGGGGGCAGCCGGGGCCGCCGAGCGCCCGGGCCGGCGCCCGCCGCCCGCCGCCCGCCCCGCCCGGGGCCGCGTGGCCACCTCCCCGGCAGGGGAATGGAAACCGGTTCGACGGGTACCACCTAGGTGGGTTGTCACCGTTATTTCCCAACGCATGCGCCCTCGCTGTCCCGGCCCCGCGGAGCTCATTAGACCCGATCCACACCCCCGCCCGCCCCCGCCCGCCACCGCCACGCACCGCCGCGGGCCAATAAAGCGTGAACCCGTCCGGCCAGCTCGCACTCGAAGCCTCGCCGAGCGGCCGCGGGGACGCCAGCCCAGCCCAGAGACGCCCGGTGCACCGGCTGCGGAGCCAGGACCGAGGCCGTCGGCCGAGGCGGCGCGCGCCGTCCGGGCACCGTCCGTCCGTGGAGCGCGGGAGCCACCGCGGCGCCTCCGTCCCCGGACCGTCCCCCCCGCGCCGCCCCGCGCCTCCCGCGCCCCCAGCCCGGCCCGGGACGGTGGGGACGCTGCCGGCTTGCGTTAGGGAAGCGCCCGGCGCGGGACTCACAGGAGGGTTACGAAAATGCCCCGCGCGTTCCTGGTGAAGAAGCCGTGCGTCTCCACGTGCAAGCGGAACTGGAGCGAGCTCCCCGACGAGGAGCGCGGCGAGATCTACGTGCCAGGTGCGGCGGGCGGCGGGCGGCGGGCGGCGGGCGGCCCCGTTAGCCCGCGCCGGGCCCCGGGCGGGCGACCGAGGCAGCGGGGTGTGGCTCGGTTCCGGAGACCCTCGGCCCCTGCGTCGTAAATCCAGAGAGCGGAGACATGGACCGGGGCAGGAGAGGGGCAGGCAGGGAAGACGGGAGCCCGAGTCCCGGGCGGCGGCGGCGGCGGCGGTCGTCCCCACGCCCAGCCCCGGGGTTGATCGCGGCTCCGCCCGGCGGGGCGCGCGGGGCGCGGGGCGGGGGTCGGCGCCCAGCTGCCGCTGCACCCCGCCCGCCTGGAGGCCGGCGTGGCGTCGGGGCTCACCTCGCTCAGCCTCGCCGAGGATGCGGGGGGAGAAGCGGGCCCGGGCGCACCCCACGGCGGGGTCGGGCCCAGGAACTGGTGCGCCCAGTCTATTCTGGGAAGACGCCTCGGCAGCGTCCGCGTCCACCGGGGATGAGTAACCCGGGTTGTGTCCCCCACCCCAGCAGCATCTTCCGGTGTCCTCCGGGCACGTCGCGCGGCTCTCCTCTTCCGACCTGATCCGAGGGCGCCTCGCCGTGGGGGTGGGCGGGGGCGCGCTGCCCAGTGCGGGGAGGGGGTAAGAGCTGGTAATTAACCAACCGACTTTGACCCTTGATCCGCAGCCTCTCTGGCACCGCCCAAGCCTTTAAGAAAGTCGGGAAGTGAGGGGGGTGGGTGAGGGGCCCTGTGAGGTCTCTGGCCTCAGTTTCCCTCTTGAAAACGCTCCTGGAGATGTGCGGGTCCTGGCGAGCTCTTTGTGGCCTGACCTTCCAAGATCCCTTGGCTTGTGTCACTGCCTGACCTTTTTCCCAAGAGGACATGGCCGTACTTCTGCAGTGAGGCCCCCACTAGAGAAAGGGCGGTCAAAAGGGAAGTAGCTGGTGCCTCACCCCCCGGGCTCTGGGCTCAGGACTCTATTTCTGCCTGCCGAAGGCCCTGAGTAGCTGACCAGTGCCCCCCCACCCCCAAGGGCCACTATGGTCAGCAGCCCCTTCCCTGCTGCTGCCTCCTCCCCACCTGTGTTTGACTTGCTGCTTAGCTGCTCCTTGGGATCTGATAAACTGAACTTGGACTGTGTGAAAGGTGAGCTGAGCCTTGAGCCAGGCGCAGTGTGCTGTTATTTTTAGTTTTATTTCACATCCCAATCGGTAACTGATCATGTGTTGACTTTTAGGAAGGACAAAGAAATTCCGTTTGTTCAAGTCATTGGCTTCTTTGAATCCTAGTGATTTGTGGTGCCCCGGGGGACCTGTCCTGTCAGGTGCAGAGGTGGCCTTATGTGGTCCCTGTCCCCAGCTGCTTTTACCCCTGATGAGGGGACACACGCTAGGGCTCCCTTGGGTGGGGGCGACTGACCTGTGGGACAGCTGGCAAGAATTTCCCCTTGCGAATCCTGTAGCCGACAGAACTTCATTTCCCTCACCTAAAACCCCTGTAGCCCACTGGAGAGTTTTCCCACAGTTTGTGGAAATAAAGGAAATGTCCTCTGTCTATGCTTGAGTGCCTCATATGGCTGGAGAGCAGGGGGTGTGTGTTGTGGTGGCTTGTCCCCTGGCTGAGCCATTCCATCACCAGCCAAGCATGACCCCAGAAGCCAGCCCAGCACGTTTCCGTCACCCCTCCTCACAGAATCCTGGCACACTGCGACTGGGTGAGCGCTGACCCCATTCCCGCTTTCACACTGGGAGGGCCGGGGAACGCGGTGGGAGCGTGAACGTGTTGTCCTTCCCACCAGGCCCTCTGAGACCCTCAAGGCATCGGTGGGACTACTTGAAGGGAAATGGTTGTACTGCTCGGAAAGTGTTGGCCGGGCCTGGCCTGCAGCTGTGACTTAGTATCACACCAGCCTTCCTTCCTATATAAAACTATAGAGGGTCCCCTCGCAGAGGAGACTCAGCCCTGCTGCCCTTCGAAAGCTGAGGGGACAGCCCAGGATGGAGGACAGGCCGGGGGAGAGTCCCACCGCTCAGGATGGCCGGCCCCACCGTGCCTCTCCTCTCCAGTGTGGACTTCTTTCCTTGGCTGTGTCAGTATGGAGTAAGCTGGAGGAGCCTGAGGGGGGTGGGAGGGTTTGCTGGCTTACTGAGGATGAGGCAGGCACTTGTACCTATGAGTAAATCCATGTCTTGGCTGGGAAAAGCTCCAGAAACAGCAAGGATCTGGTTCTGAGGCTGAGTCTCTTGCCAAATGAAATCTTAAAGCCAGGAGGGCACCTGGACACAGCTGGTGCCCAGCCTGGAGGCTGGAACTCCACCCACGAGCATCCTAGAGACATCTTCTAGCTTCCAGACCCCTCCTCCTGAGCCCCCCCCCCTCTGTCACTGCTCTGGCCCCAGAGGCTGAGCAGCAGAACCCAGGATTTCCTTCTGTGATGCTGTCCAGCCTGGCTCTGCTTCTAGATTGAGTGGGAACTTGGCCGACTTTTCAGGCTGGATGGGAGTACCCCAGGAAGTCAGGTGTGCCCCCCTCATGAGGAGGGGGATGTGCAGGAGATACGGGCCCTCCAGTGTGTATTCCAGTGATTCCTGGGAGCACGGGATAGGGAAGGAGGACTCAGCAGTCCTCACTCAAGGGAACAGGGCTGGGAGAGGGATGCCAGCCAGTGCATGGGGACAGAAGAGATGCCAGCAGTGGACAGGTTGGGACTCTTACCTGTCCCATGGGGCATGATCACCTAAGCCGCTAAACTGCCTGAACCTGGATGTCCTGAGGCAGAAGTGGCCAGACTGTCTGTCCCAGAAAGAAAGCAGCTTCAGAGAGTGAAGTCTGGCCAGTGCCCATGCTGGTTCTTTGTGCATTGTTTGTCCTTAGCACCCCTCAGGGCTCTGGGGCCCCCTGCATCCTGGGGGCCCGGCACACTGGTAGGAGGGTCAAGTTCTAACGTGGGCTTGAGTGCTGAATGAGAAGCATCAGGAAATGGAAGGGCAGATGTGGCCCTAAAGCAGGATCTGGCACCATCCAGGAGAGCAGGAGGCTGCCTGAGTCCACTAACTGGGGTTGTGGCTTTCAGGCTGTAGCTAGCTCTGGACTCTGAGTCACACCGGGGGCCCAGCACGTTCCAGTCAGGGTGCAAGGCTGTCGATAGCCAGAGTGGACCCCACCCCAGAGCCCAAGAGGTTCACTAGAGACCCAGGAGGCTCCCTTGTCTGCAAAGCTCCGGCCTCCTACCCAGCCCCGTCTAAGCTGGGAGCAGGCACTGGACACTAGCTAAGCCCTTAGTTTTCCATCCAAATTGGGGTGGGAGGCAGGGCCCCTGAGATCATCCAGGTAAAGACAGGAGAGCCAGCTGGAGGAGCCCCACCAGATCTCGAGGAGGAGGGAGGAAAAGGCTGGCTGGTTTAGCCTTGTCACACTCGGTAGCTGTGGCACAGGATGAGCGGTCACCGTGGCACCGCCTTACCGGAAACGTCTAATTAGGAGACAGGGCAGCACCAGCGGGGCCCAACCAGTTCTGCCTCCTGCCTCCTGCCTCCTGCCAATCGGGACCAGCGATGACACACTGATACGTGCGTGCGGCCTGACAGGGACATGTGGGGGTGGCAGGGAGACAGGTCTGACGGGGTACCTGAGATGAAGGAACCCTCCCCACCCGAGCAACTCCTGAGCCCCCGCGCTGGGGTAGAGGCAACAGCGAGGGTACACCCTGTCCTAACACCAGCTTTTCCAGGGTTTTGTGGGACAGGCCAGGAGGAGGCTCCTCTCAGATGAACAGGCTGGGGTCCTGAGACCCCGGCCCTCAAGCTTCCTCCATGGAGCTGTGAAGCCAAGGGTGACAGTTCCTCCTGAGTTCAGACCTAAGGACTCCCCTGCTGTCACTGCCCTCTGCTACCCTCAGCCACACTCTGCTTTCGGAAGCCTCACTCACACTGTCCCATTAAGTGATAGAAGAAGGTAGAGGCCACCATTTGCTTCCACCACGGCTGAGAAAGGGGAATTTTCCTTCATTTGTGACTTCCAGCCAAGATCTCCATTGGCTAGCGAGCAGGCACCAGAGCCAACCCTCTGAGACCTGTGCCCCAGAGCAGGTCTGGGTGTGCACACAGCTTACCAGGGTGCCCAGGCCTCAGAAAGCATAGCTAAAAGCTCAGCCCTCCGAGAGAGGTGGGGTGCCAGCTCAGGGGCCAGGCTGGGTCCAGGCGTGGTGAATCAACTCCAGGAATGAGGTGGCTCATTAAAGTCCCTGGTCAGACGGACGCCAGTGCCAGCAGAACGGGTTCTGGGCAGCACGCAGGCGCATTCTTCTCTTGTCAGACCTTTGTTGTTTTGAGGGGGCGAAAGCTGGGCTGCTCCCGAAACTGCAGCCGTGTTCCCCTCTCACCCCTCCTCCATTATCACATCCCCTCTGGCCCTGTTCAGCCAAGGACAGGTGGTGAGGGGAGCTGCCTCTCTCTCTCCAGCTTAGTGTGGAGGGAACAGAGGGCCTGACCTGGGGGGCTCTGACATGGTAACCCCCCACTCCCTCTCATTCATCCTTGCTGCCCACATCCCTCTTTATCCGTCTGGAGCTTGGGAAATGTCCCTAGCTTCTTGGGTGCAAGTGCAGAGCTCAGGTCGTACTGACGATCTGAAACGGTGGTTAGCAACTTCAGACCGTTGGCCCGTTGGCTTTGAGATCTGTTGCCTGGGCGCCGCTGTTTTCATGTCAGGACTGGGGCTCAGGGTCTGCAGCCAAGCTTCCCTGGCCCGCTTAGTATGAGGTGTCTGCTGCCGAGGGGAGCGGCCTTGCCAAAGGGCTGCCAGGTATCGGTGTGCACTGCCTCGGGGAGCCCAGCCCCACTGCACAGTGAGCGGTCCCCGTGGGCAGCCTCCACCTGCTGCGCCCTGACCTCCTCCCTCTCCACCCACCTGGCCTGTTTGCCTACCAAGCAGGGCCCAGCCCAGGCTGACAGCCTGGAGCCCTGGTGGGCCAGGGGCACAGGGGACTGAGGCCCCAAAGGCTCCTAGCTACATCTGCCTGAAGGGGGTCCCCTGGGGGCCTGGAGCACCAGGAAGCCTCTGGGGCCAGGGCGAGCCTCAAGGCGCTGTCCCTGGCCAGAGCTCCCATGGTGCCCTTTGTCCCAGCAGAAGTGAGGATGGCCTGGAATCCAGAGGGACTGGCCGAGGTGGGGCGTTCGGACACTGGGGCAGAACTGGCAGGGCATCTTGGTCCTCCCAGTTCCGCTAAGACACAAGTTACTCAGCCAGCAGTGGCATTTGGCTGGCGTCACCTGTAATTACCTTAATGGGGCAGGAGGGAGGGGCAGGTGTGGTGAGGCTCCCCCCCACCTCTCTGCCCACATGCCTGCAAGGGGAGGAACAGAAGCTCCAGGTTCCAGCCACCTTCCGACACCCCACGGAATCCTCTTTACTCCCCACACCCCTCACCTAGCTGCTCTTCTCTCCTCAGTCAGCCTGGGCTTCTGCCCCCCACAACCCTACCGGGAGCCAGAGCCTTCCGTGGCTGAACCTCCTTCCTGCCCCCTGGCTTTGGACATGAGCCTTCGTGACACCAGCTATACCCTGGCCCCTGGGCCCTGTGTGGTGGCTCAGCTGCCCTCTGAAGACGTGGGCCGCCTGCCAGACCCCCAGGGCAGAGGCCAGAGCTTCCTGCGCACCAAGATGAAGGTAATGGCTCTCCCGCCATCTTGGGTCCAGAGGTACATACAGAAGTGCATGCCCGGCCCATACAATGTGTGACAAGCGTGGGATAGGCCAGGAACACCGGGGCCCTGGGCTGAGGCAGAGAAGAGCTCGGCTGGCATGGGAAGGGTTCAGGGAGGAGCGGGTCTGCAGTGAGACATCTGACCGTTGGTGTCACCCCCCGCCCCGTGGGGTGTCCAGCTTTATTTCTGCCACAAGAGGCAAGGAGAGCCATAGAAAGAAACACCTCTTTACACACTGAGCTGGGAGTGTAAGGTCTGGAGTGAGTGTGGCCGTGAACACGTTGCCCAGGTCTGCCATCTCCTGCCCTGTCAGAGTGCCAGGCCGTGCACGAGGTCAGGGCCACCAGAAGCACTGCACTGGGCAGTGTAGATGCCCAGCCTCCATGGAGAGCACTGGCAGCAGGCTGGCCCTGCCTTGGGTTGGCATTCCTGACTGCTCCAGGACCCGAGGGCATCTGCCAGCAGTGACCTGCGGAAGAGTGCTCCTCTAGCTCTCCTGTGTGCTGAAAGACTGGGGGCAGCTGCCTGTGGAGGACTGTCCCCTCCCCTCCCACCTACAGGGGCTAAGCGTGGGCTGTGAGCAGAGGGGACGTGCTCCATACTCAGCCGCAGCCAGCCAGGGCCCTCCCGACCCCCCCCCACCCCCTCAGCTCTCCCTGCCCCTCCAATCCCTGAGGGTAGGGGGAAGAACCAGGGCCGGCAGGGCCACAGTGGAGCCAGAGTACCTGGAGTCTGACCCACAGGGTCTCTGCTGCACCCAGAAGCCAGCCAGATGCAGGACAGGCCAATGACAGGGCCCCCCACAGAGCAAGGCCACCTCTGGGTGAGAAGAGAGGGAAGTCAGTTTTTCCTGTGCTGGCCACACCTAGCCTGCTGCTACAGCTACTTGGAGCAGAACACTTGTCTGGCGGCTCCTGGGCCTTGCTTCAAGCAACCCAGGTAAAGGAGGCGGTTGCTCACACTGAGCAGAAGGTTCAGGCCCACAATACAAGTGTTTCCACTGTGTATCCATCTGAAATTTCCTATAGTTAAAAAAAAAAATCCTAACCAAGAGAATGGCAAAAGGGTTCACGCCACGCCCTGTCAGGCAGTCCTGGACCGAGGCCAGCTCGGGGGGAGTGCCTGGCCTGGCAGGGCGCCACCAGGCCACAGTGAGGACTCCTCCCTGTCACAAAGGGCAGAGGAAGACTGTGTGCAACCCATGGGAACCACGGAGGGACACCAGCCGCAGCCCAGGGCGAACGCCCTCACACGTACCTGCTGGCAGTTCAGTAGCCACCTGGGGAGGCCATTTGAGCCACAGCTCCAGTGGTTAGGGGGCAGCCTGGGGGAGGGACTTGGAATACAAAAGAAGATGTCTCGCCACCCCCACACTCCCTCACGTAGCAGGCAGCACAGGCTCTGGCCTCTGGAGGGTGGACATACTCTTCCTCGAGTGCCAGGGGCCAGCATCCATGTGTCCTCCTCAACTGCCAGCCCACAGCACAGGGGTTTGGATGTCTGTCCCCGAGGCTGTCCTTGCTGGGCGATAGAGGCTCACGCCTGTAACACTACTCAGGAGGCTGAGATCTGAGGACTGAGATTCGAAATCATCCCAGCAGTGAAGTCCACGAGACTTATTTCCAGTGAACCAGCAAAAATCTAGGACTAAAGCTGTTCCTCCAGTGGAAGAGCACCAGCCTAGAGCTGAAAAAGCTAGGGGCCGGTGCCCAGGCCCTGAGTTCAAGTACCAGTGCCGACACAAAAACAACTCTTCACCACAGGTGACGCTGGGGGACAGTCCCAACGGAGACCTCTTCACCTGCCACATCTGCCAGAAGGCCTTCACCTACCAACGCATGCTGAACCGCCACATGAAGTGCCACAACGACGTCAAGAGGCACCTGTGCACGTACTGCGGGAAGGGCTTCAACGACACCTTCGACCTCAAGAGACATGTCCGAACCCACACTGGTAGGTGGAGGCCTCTGGCTGGGGGGGGGGCACCCCTGACCTACCAGGCTGGACAGGGTCAAGCGGGAGGCTGCCGGCAGCCCCCTTGGTGACAGGCGGACATCCTCCTGATCCTCCCCAGCTCCTGGAAGCCGTGGGACTCGAGGGCCCCTGGGGAAATGGGTGCTGGCTGGCCTCACGTGTCCCTCCACCCAGAGTCAGGGGTCCTGACCTCTCCGGGTCTGGCCACGGCTGACGTCAGCCCCTGTTCCCTGCAGGCGTGCGGCCTTACAAGTGCAGCCTGTGCGACAAGGCCTTCACGCAGCGCTGCTCGCTCGAGTCTCACCTCAAGAAGATCCACGGCGTGCAGCAGCAGTATGCATACAAGGAGCGCCGGGCCAAGCTGTACGTGTGTGAGGAGTGTGGCTGCACGTCCGAGAGCCAGGAGGGTCACGTCCTGCACCTCAAGGAGCACCACCCCGACAGCCCGCTTCTGCACAAGACCTCCAAGAAGGTGGCCGTGGCGCTGCAGAACACCGTCACCTCCCTGCTGCAGGGCGGCCCCCACCTCTGAGCACCCACCGCCTCGCCCAGACACCAGCGGTCAGGACCACAGCCCCTGGGCCCGCGCTCACTCAAGCACCTTCCTCCATGATGACTCAGGGACAGAGCCCGCTCCAAGCATGGGGAGACACGGGACACCTGGGCAGGGGTGAGGCCATGCGGGCCCAGCACTGCTTTCTGTAGCAGGACTCCCTCCCCAGAGGAGAAAGACCAGAGGGGATGCTGCTGCTCTCACACGGCACCCACGTGCGCGTGGACAGTGGGTCAAGAGCTCCCTCGCAGACCGCAGTGGGGAGGCAGGCGGCAGCGCGCACAGACAGGTTCTCATGCTCAGGGCTCCAGGGGGCTCATGTTTGCACAGCTGCACGCGCGCTCCAGCAGCTGCAGGTGTCCTCGTTTTTCCTCACCATGTGTGGGTTCCCGTGCGTGTGCATTTGCACACGTGTGGCCTTCCTGCCCATCACCTCATCCGTAAGAAACCAACCACAAGGTACCAAGGAGGTTTATTTCCTTTTTGTAAAGATGACAAATGTACAGATATTAATATATTTTTGGTGCCCATGGCGATTATTTTTGAGAGGGTGGAGCTGGCTTTTCTCTACCCCCGTGTGGGTCTATTTATCCTGGACATTTCAAACCTCCTCTGTGCCTTGGCCCTGGGGCGGCTGTGCCAACCCACCCCCCGATCTTTCAAAGTCCAGGAGGGCGGAGCGCTCCTTCTGTCCTTCCTCCCCAGCCCCTCATCCTTCATGGAGGCCCCGGGTTTCCTGTCCTGGTGAGCCTGTGCACTCCTGATGGACAACTCACCGTGTCTCTGAGGCTGAGGGTGGGTCCCGCTGGGGCATTAGGGTCAGCCAGGTGGGATAGCAAGTCTTTAACGCTGAGTCTGCTGCCTGGAACACTCAGGCAAGCGCAGGACCAAGCTGGAGGGCAGGTCCTCTTCTGGGTGAGTCAGAAACCCTAGTATAACAGCAGGGGGAAAAATGGGTCGGGGGTTATAACATCAGAAAGGTCTACAAGGAGAAGAGATGGTTAACAAGATCTCTCTGTGGCCTTGCAAATGGCTGGGATTTTGAGCAGCTGTGGACCGGTTGGCTTCTCCGAGGGAGGGAGTTGTTCTCCCATGGTGTGGCCAGGAGCCCTGCTGATAACGGAAATGAGGTTGTAGGTCAAAGTGGGAGTGTGTCTTGTGGGTCAAAGGAGACAAACCTGGAGCTAGAGCCAGCCTTGCTGGAGAGTAAGTGAGCCAGACTCACCAGGTGGCCTTGGAGTATGACACCCAAGCCCCATGGGACCCAGCCAAGGTATCCCCTGCCCAAAGACCCAGTGTGTGGCACAGACCCCACTCTGGCCCCAGCCTCAGGCTGACTCCAGAGGAGGAAGAGTTCTTGTTCTGTATCTGAATTGTATAGACCTACTCTGAAGGCTTCTTTCATTTTATTGTAATTGTCTGGGGAGTTGCTGTATTCTCAGTCCTTGAGGTTATCCAGAAGCAATTTTTGTTTACATTTCTGTATTTCTGTGCTCACTGACAATCTGAAACAGCCATGAGGCTCTGTGTTGTGTCTGTCTTATTTTATAACTTTCCCTCCGATTAAAATCAGATAGCTAATGTGTTCTGTATTTCGGGGAAGGGGTGTGTTGTCTCTGGGCTGTTACTACCACCATTACACCACAGGGAAGTTCAGCAAAACAATCACCTGTAATACCACCTACTCAGGAAGCTGAGATCTGAGGATCACAGTTCAAAGCCATCCTGGGCAAGAGAGTCCATGAAGTTCTTATCTCCAATTAATACCAAAAAAACCAGAAGTGGAACTATGGCTCAAGTGGCGGAGTGCTAGCCTTGAGCAAAACAGCTAAAGGAGGGGCCGGGAGTTTGGCCTAGCGGTAGAGTGCTCGCCTAGCATGCACAAAGACCTGGGTTCGATTCCCTCGGTACCACATACATGGAAAAAGCCAGAAGTGGTGCTGAGGCTCAAGTGGTAGAGCACTAGACTTGAGAAAGTCCAAGGACAGTGCTCAGGCCCTGAGCTCAGTCCCCAGGACTGGCAAAACAAACAAACAAAAAAATCCAGCTAAATGATAACACCCAGGTCCTGAGTGTAAGCCCCAGTACTGGCACAAAAAAATAAAAATGCTACTTCGATCCAAAACTGGTCCCTTCATGGTTACCACTGGGCTTAAGATGAGAACCTGGCCCAGCAGGACGATGTGACCTGCTGGTCCTGGTCCTTTCTGTTGTTGGTTGTGGGGCTTGAACTCAAAGCCTAGGCACTGTCCCTGAGCTCTTTATGTTCAAGGCACAGTTCCACTTGCAGATTTTGAGTGATTCATTGGAGACAGGAGTCTCTCACAGGGACTTTTCTGGCTGGGCTTGAGATCCTCAGATCTCAGTCTCCTCAGTAGTAAGGATTACAGTCATGAGCCACCAGTGCTGGCTCTTTAAGGCAACAGCGGTGGAGGAACACACCGCCCCGCTTCATCTAACGCTCACCATGTGTCCCCAAGATGCTAATAACCTCTGCTCTTCACTCACCTGAGCCTCTCTTCCTAACACTACCCGACTGCACCAAAGGAAGGGAAGCCACATTCCCAATAATGGGGCACAACACCTGTCACTACCAGTCAGACATAGAGCAGTGCCACACCACAGCGTGCTGGTCTGTGCCAGGCACACACCAAAGGTGCCCTGCAGAGCAGCTCAGCAAGCTCCAGCTCCCTGAGGCTGGGGCTGTTTTGCTTTGTTCTTGGTCATAGTCCCTGAGCTTTTCTGCTCTGCCGCTTCGAGCCACACTTCCAGTTTTTTAGTAAAGGTTGGCTTTGATCTGTGATCTGCAGATCCCAGCCTCCTGAGGAGCTAGGATGAGAGTCATGAGCCACCAGTGTCTGGCTGCCACTGCTATTCTTTCCCCTACACCTGGCAGATGGGAGTTGAGAGCTGACCCCAGCTTCCCTGAGGGGGAGCAGCCAGCCAGTCTGGCTCAGATACTGCGCTTGCTGCGCTGAACAAACAGTGAGGACCTGCGGGGCCTCTGTGTGTTCACAAGGGTACATTACCTGGCCTTGCCCCTCACTGAGGCAGAACCACTCCGGGAGACTGAGCCCTCCATCACGCCCGGCCAGATGGATAAGGAGGAGGAGAGCTTCCAGGTCAGGGCCATGGGTGTACATGCTGGGGGGAGTGAGAGCTGGTGCGGGGCACTGCGAAGAGAAAGCAAGGCAGTGTTGTAACCCGGGGCTCACTATGAGAACCCTAATGTCTTGAGACAGCCAGAGAGGACTGCTTTCTCTGGAAATTCCTCCCGCCCTGCCATGCTCAACCTAACTTCCATCTAAGAGTACAGAACCTTATCAACTTTGGGAAGAGAAGAGACAACTGAATAGAGAGTGGGGGGGGGGGGCTAGGCAGTGGTGACAGGGTCTTGGGGCTCCTTTGAACGTCTATCCTCCTTCCAGCTTCTCAGATGAGCTCAGGGAAAGAGCTCCCACTCGCTCATCAGAGCCCTGTCCAGTAGCACTGGACTCGATAGTGACTAATCACACAGCACAGACACCTTCAGCTTCTTGGATGTCAGGTTCTAGAAGGTGGGTGAGTTCTGGGGGTGAGAAAGAGCAGGTAAGAGCAAGTAAGAGCTCCAGCTGACTGGCAATAGGCCCAGCCCCGGAAGAGAGAAGAGATTAGGGTAAGTCAATATGTAACTAAGGACAAATGGTGTGGCCAGACCGCAAGCACTAGGGAACCCCTAAAGGAGTTCTTTGCTTCTGAAAGAACAAAAGCCTCTTGGAGAAGGTGGGGCTCCAGCCTGGGATTCGGGACTGGACACAAGGTGTCACACACGAGGCCAGCTTGGAACATGACAGAGAATGCTCTTGGAGCCCAGCAGAGGGTTTGAGGATCTGGAGGATGATTGGAGCAGGCCAACAATAAGGCAGAACTCACCACCAATCCCCAGCTTGCCGGGTTCAGCCACAGGAATTCTGGGAGTCATTCCTGAGGGCTTAAAGGACTGATAACAAAACCAGCTTCGGAGAGGCCCAGTGTGGATGGGTCCTGGCCTAGGAGGGAGGCGGGAGGCTATTGTTCTTCCCCACACAAAGCAGGGAGCCACTCAGATGGATGCTCTAAGTTTAAATGCCTTCTCTAATTTATTTCACAGTGGGCATAGCTTATTTTTATAATTAGAACAAAATAGAGTTGTAAAACAACTGACTGGGTTTAGTTGAAGTTTAACACTTCAACAAGGAGATGTGCCTGCCTCCTCCCCCTCTCAAAAAGAGCAAATGCAGCCTTAGTGATACAAGTGTGGACTCCTCGCCATGGCTTTTTGTTTGTTTGTTTTTTGCCAGTCCTGGGCTTGAGCTCAGGGCCTGAGCACTGTTCTTGGACTTTCTCAAGGCTGGAGCTCTACCACTTGAGCCTCAGCACCACTTCCGGCTTTTTTCTATGTATGTGGTACCAAGGAATCAAACCTGGGTATTTGTGCCTGCTAGGCAAGCACTCTACCACTAGGCCAAACTCCCGGCCCTAGCCATGGCTTTTTCCTCACTTCCAGTAAGCCCCATAGGGTCAGTAAGTGACAGGAAAAAGCCAGGCTTGAATCAAGAGGCATGTTTGGAATCCTGCACCAGTGGCTCACAGCTGTAATGCTAGCTACTCTGGAGCCTAAGATCCGAGAATCCGAGTTGAAAGCTATCGTGAGCAGGGGAAAAAAAAAAAGAGCAGGAAGTGGAGTTAAGGCTCAAGGCTCATGTGGTACAGAACCAATCTTAAGTGAAAAAGCTACACAAGAACATGAAGCCCCTGTATTGCCACACAAAAAAACTTAAAATCGATTCCCTTTATGCTCTGCAGTCTCTACATCCCACTTTCAATAGACTCCTTTGAGAAATCTCCTGACAGTGGGGATGTGGCCAGGGATGAGGAACAGGACCAGAGGCTGGGAGCTGTGTCCAGAGGAGAGGAAGGCAGGCCCTGGCAGAGGCCTGAGGCTGAGTGAAAGTTCTCCAGCTGGTTTCTGCTGTAGACCCCAGGTGCAAGAGGTCAGTGACAGAAGTGCAGAGCCCAGGGCGGGAGCAGAAGATCCTTCCAGGCTCTGACACAGTGGTAGACCAGCCAATGCCAGGCTGCAGGAGTGCTGTCCAAGTGGGCCTAGGGCTGGTGGCAATCACTGTAGGGTCTTCACATGGGCTGTGCACTGGACATATAATCTAACTCCAAGGCTTTTCTGCTATGGAGTTGGACCCACGTGCCATGCTGGGAACAGGCTGTGAAGACAGCACTGCCACGCGTGAGGTCACTGGAAGGCTGTGTCTGACTCTGGCTTTGGGTGAGAAAGCTCTGGTTTGTGCTGGGAAGCAGCCCTCCATGCGCATCCTCTAGTCCACTCCCTCAGGCCACGGTAGCCACCTGGCTCAGTGTGTCCCACTCTCCTGTCCAAACCCAGCCTGCATCCTTCACCTTCTGTTGGCCCCTTCCCAGCTTTCCTGGAGTTTGTTGACACCAGATGTCCTGCCCCAGGCTGACGGGTGAGGCTGCTGCTGCCTCTGGCCCGTCACCTTTGCATTGTCTTTACCTCACATGCCCCCTTTCCCTGTGGCTCCCACCTTTGCATTGTCTTTACCTCACATGCCCCCTTTCCCTGTGGCTCCCTGTTGGCCCATGTCTGTGGATATCAGGCTGGAAGCTTAGGGGGCCAAGGCAGAATCTGCTCTAGACATTTGGGCAGGATAAGGCAAGTACATAAGGGCCTGGAGGCCAGCGACTGATTTCATATTCCTCACCTTCTCACCCTGTCTACAGCCCAAGCTAGACCCCACCATATTCTCAAGGTATCTATTCCAACACTGCAGTAAATGACTGAGACTATGTTTAGTACTGCAAATGTCATGTATATTCTGTGATTATTTTTTCTTCTAACATATATCTATGATAGACTCTAATTTCAAAGTAAGGACTGAGACATGTGCAGTTGGCTCATGCCTGTTGTCCTAGAGACTCAAGTGACGGCAACCTCAGGATGGCAGCTTGAAGTCAGCCGAGGCAGGAAAGTCTATGAGACTCTTATCTACAATTAACCACTTGAAAACCAGAAGTGCAACTGTGGCTCAAAGAGGTATAGGTCTAGCCTTGAGGAAAAACAAACAAAAACCTCAGGGATAGCACCCAGGCCTTTGAGTTCAAGCCCCACAACTGACAAAAAAAAAAAAAAAGACCAAGCCAGGCACTGGTTGGTCATGTCTACAATCACAGCTACTCAGGGGACTGAGATCCATAATTGAGAGCCAGTCTGAGAGAGACTCAGACCAATCTCAAAGACTCTCCAATTAACTACCAAAATTGCCTGAACAGGAGGCATGGCTAAAGCGGTAGAGCACCAGCCATGAGCAGAAAATGGCTGCACAAGAGCAAGAGTCCATGAGCTCAAGCCTGAGTATTGGCAAATACTCACACAAAAGAAACAGAATAAAACGAGTCAGGAATCTTGAAACGTGATGGCCGGGAGCCAGGTTATTGTGTACCTTGTCCAATCTCAAACGCAGATAGATGTGGGTTTCGATTTCACTCCCAGCTGGAGATCTGAGGAACAGGCTGCTGTCTCTCTCCCATTTCCATCCCACCCTGGCCACCCCCAAAAAGGAAACCCAAAGCCAAGGCTGGGCTCAAGTCTGTAACCGTAGCTACTCAGGCAGCTGATATCTGAGGACTCTGGTTCAAAGCCAGCCCAGGCAGGAAAGGTATAAGACTCTTATCTTCAATGAACTATCAAAAAAAAAAAAGCTGTAGAGCTGTGACTCAAGTGCTAGAGGACAAACGTGAAGCTAAGGGACAGCCCCCAGTATCGGTGGAATACACACAACTCAGACAGAGAGCGAGCGAGTGCAGGTTGCTGCCCCTTTCCCCTCGCTAGTTATTGTTGCAGAAGGACTCTCCATTCTACAGAGCAGAGGACCCCAGCACTGAGGTGTAAGGCTAAATCAAGAGATGCTTTTGGGCCACTGAGAAGCTGCATTTCACTTCTCACAAACCTGAGTTCTTGGATTAAGACTGTGCTTTAGGCAAATACCTAAACAACCCAATAACCACAGTTAATCATCGCTTCCACTCATTAAGCTCCTACTACGCGCCAGGCAGCGGCGTGCTGCGCTTCTCTCTGACATCACCTCTAATTCTCACAACAACCCTCCGAGGTAGCTATTATTGAGGCTATTTTTAGACAAAGAAACTGAGGCTTGGTCCATTGAACTTCCACAAGGTCATACAGCTAGCAAAGGATGCCAGGACTCAGACTGGAGTCTTGTTTCTCTGACCCTCCGTGATTGTGAAATGAGAGCCTTCCTATTCTATTCTGCATTTGTGTTCTGGGCACTGAGTGTCTACTTACTTCAAGTCAGATGTGTAGAGACTGTGGGGCAGGGGGGGGGGGTGCCCCAAAGCAAAGACCAAGTCTTCAGTTCCCAAGTCACAGCCATAGCTGTCACTTGAATGCTCCAGTCTGGAGCAGGGGCGGGGAAGAAAGCCAGGCAGAGAATCCAGAGTGGGTCAAGACATTCCACAGCCACCTGAGTGCTGACACCAACTCAGCACCGCCCTAGCATCCCCTGACCTCCTCCCCACAGTCCCAGTTGTTCAGCCATGTAAGAAACTCATCCAGTCCTCAGTTTGGCCAGTCCTCGCGCGGGCCTCCCTCTGCCTCCTCCAGGTAACAGGCCCGGGCGCTTCCCCTCCCCACACACAGCAGCGGGCGGACAAGCTGCGGAAGGAGACCAGGAGAACTGGAAGGACTTGCAGCCTCCTGCCAGCGGCACAAACAATCCGCCAGCGGTAATAACAGGGCAAAGAAGCGGCCCACCTGCGACTCCGGAGGAGGAGAAGGGCAGGCTGGCAGCCAGCTGCCCAGGCCAGCACAGCCTGGCCACTTAGGCCCCTTCACAGAAGCAAGAGTGGCCTACAGACAAGGGGGTCTCTGTTCTGTCTGATCTGGCAGTGACACGGCTCCCTGCTACCCCCATTGAAAGGGCTTCCCCCCAGTGAAGACCCCATAAATCTTTGTTCTCTTCTACTTTCTCCCAGAAAGTTCTAAGAGGGTTGGAGTTTGCTTGCTCACTTCTGGGGGACCAGCTTGTGTCAGGAGGAGGTGGTGAGGTTTAAGAAGCCAAGATAAAGCTGTGCCCAGTGCCTCATGCCTGCAATCCTCGTTGTTTAGGAGGCTGAGATCGGAGGATCAAATCCAGTACAGGTTTTAAAAAAAAGCCAATGAGATTTTCATCCCCAACTAACTACAAAAAAAGCTAGAAGTGCCAAAGGAGGACATCCCGGGGAGGAACACAGAGGTGCCACGCCTACGTGTATATGACCACAGAAAACACCTATGTACTCCAGAAATGGAAACGAGAGGTCTTTTTTTTTTTTTTTCTGCTGCTGCTGCTGCTGCTGCGTGCGTGCGTGCGTGCGTGCGTGCGTGCGTGTGTGTGTGTGTGTGTGTGTGTGTGTGGTTTGCTCATTTATCTGCTTTTGGGAGGGTAAGAGGGGAGGCACAGAAATAGAGGGACAAAGAGTGAACAAATCAAACGGTTGTACTCACTAGACAGCATGTTGAAAATGAACTCTACAATTTGTGACTTGTGGGTGGAGAGGTGAGAGAGAAACTGGGGGGTGTAGGGGTAACATTGTCTAAGAAGTAATGTACGCTTTACCTGACTTATATAAATGGAACTCCTCTGTACATCACCTTTATAATAACAATACATTTTTTTAAGTTGGAAGTAGAGCTGTGGCTTAATTTGTAAAGTGAAAAAACTAAGGAACGGCACCAAGGCCCTGAATTTGAGCCCCAGTACCAGAGCACACACATTCATGCTCACACGCACACACACACACACACACACACACACACACACACACACATGCATGCACGCACACACATACACACACACACAGAGCTTTTGGGTGATTTTGAAAAGATCTTTAACTCTGAAGTTGGGGATAGGGCAGTCTGATATTGTATAGAAAGCAGAAAGGATTTGAATCAGAGGATGTTGACTTTACATCTGAGGTCTACCAGTTGACTCTGAGGAAAAAATATTAAACTGAAATAATAGTAATGAAGGATTCTTGGGAGGATTAAATAAGACAGTGAGTTGCTTTGGAAGGTATAAACACCCCTAAATAGATGTTGAATGTAGTTAATGACATCCATTGTGTTTGTTTTGGGTGACAGTAGTAGGGCTCAAACTTAGGGCCTAGGTACTCTCCCTTACATTTTTCACTCAAGGCTGGCAGTCTACCACTTGAACTCTACCACATCTCCACTTTGGGTTTTTTGCTGGTTAATTGGAGACAAGAGTCTCATGGACTTTTCCTGTCCTAGTTGGCTTCAAACTGCAGTCCTCAGATCTCAGCCTGCTGAACAGGTAGGATTAAAGGTGCAAGCCATTGGCGACATTTTTTTGTTTGCTTGCATTTTTTTTTTTGGCCGGTCCTGGGGCTTGAACTCTGGGCCTAGACACTGTCCCTGAGCTCTTCAGCTCAAAGCTAGTATTCTACCACTTGAGCCACAGTGCCACTTCTGGTTTTCTAGTGGTTAACTGGAGGTAGAGTCTCACAGACTTTATTGCCTGGGTTGGCTTTGAACCAAAATCCTCTGATCTCAGCCTAAGTAACTAGGTGCAAGCCATGGGCCCCCGGCATCATCATCATTATTACTATTCTCCCTCTCCTTCTCCTCCTTCTCCTTCTCTTTCTTCTTCTTGCCAGTCCTGAACTCAAGGCTAAAACTCTACCACTTGAACCACAGTGCCACTTTTGGCTTTTTCTGTTTATGTAGTACTGAAGAATTGAACCCAGGGCTTCATACACACTCACAGACCCAGCACAAACTTTTATATCAAAGTTAAATAAAAAGTGAACATCACAGCTGCAAATGTGGCCTAGTGGTAGAGTGCTTGCCCACATGCATGCACAAAGACCCCAGTTCGATTCCTCGGAAGTGGTGCTGTGGCTCAAGTGGTAGAGCTCTAGCCTTGAGAAAGCCCAAAGACATTCTCAGTCCCTGAGCTTAAGCTCCAGGACTGGTACTAAAAAAGAAGAAAAAGTTTGTGCTGCTGAGAAGAGTGGACATGCTGGGGGTGAGAGTCCAGATAAACATTTGAATTACCTGGTCCATACTGATAGAATGTAAAGAAAAGTCTGAGCTCAAAGGATGGTGTTTGATGACTTCTGATATCTGTGGAATGTGAGAGAAAACAAAAATGACACAAAATGCAGTGACCTCCCTCACCTGTTCTTGTTTGTACTGATGTTTTTGCAGAATGCTTGAGGGCTGAGTTGGGTGGACCGAGGATGTCAGAGCTTGTCATCCTGGAGGCGGGGAGAGGCTGGGCGGTGATTCTGGTTAGATGGGTCCCCACCCCGCACGAGGCGGGGACGCGTGCTCATGAATCATGAGCCCCTCTTGTTCAAAGCTGCTCAGCTAGTTCTTATATCCCTCCCTGGGCCTTTCATATTGTATGACTCCAAACACCTTTGAAGACTACTGATTTCCTCAGTCTACCTGCATGACATGGATTCATCATGACAAGCTCCTTAAGTACTCATCAGGTTTACAGATTCATTCTTGTGTGTGTGCGCGTGCGTGCGAGCGTGTACCAGTCTTGGGACTTGAACTCAGGGCCTGGGCAGTCTCCCCTTAGCATTTTTGTGCAAGGTTACTCTACCACTTGAGCCCCAGCTCAGCATTTTGGTGATTAAATTGGAGTTAAGATTCTCATGAAACTTTCCTGGCCAGGCTGATTTTGAACAATGATGCTCAAATCTTAGCCGCCTGAGCAGATAGGATTATAAGAATGAGCCACTAGCATTCAGCATAATCCTCATTCAGTTTCCCTTTTTGTTGCTCCTTCTTGAATACCCCTTGTCTTTCCTTTTTTTTGGTCAGTCATGCGGCTTGGACTCTGGGCCTGGGCGCTCTTCAGCTCAAGTCTACTGCTCTACCACTTGAGCCACAGTGCCACTTCCAATTTTCTGATAGTTAATTGGAGATAAGAGTCTCACAGATTTTAGTGCCCAGGCTGGCTTTGAACTGCAATCCTCAGATCTCAGCATCCTGAGTAGCTAGGATTGCACACGTGAGTCACAGGTGCTGCTTCTCTTTCCTTTTGTCTTACCTCCTTTTGAGCTTTTTCAGAATTGTCTTAATTACTCTTCTTCTTCTTCTTCTTCTTCTTCTTCTTCTTCTTCTTCTTCTTCTTCTTCTTCTTCTTCAGTTTTTCTTTCCTTCTCATGTCTGCCTTCCCCTATTCTAGGTCCTGCACACGTCTTACTCTGCATTCTTCCTGTCCTTTAGGCACCTGCCACTAGAAGCCACCCCCATACCATGCCAGATGTCTTAAGCCCAAGGAAGACCATTTGATGACAAGATTCAAACAAGAGACAGCCACTGAACAGCAGAAGAGAGAATCACCATGGCCACCAGCCCATGAGCTTCCTTAGTCCTTGCTTCAAGATTAGCCTGCCTCTGAACAGTCTCATATCACCTGGTGTCTTCCAGTCTGCTTGCCAGCCCACCAGCTGCTTCCCTCCCGCTCCTTCTCCACAGGGCGTTCTGGGTTTATCTACCCTGGCTGGTGCTGACTTGCCCCAGACAGAAAGCTTGGTGGCAGCTGTGCTTTTGCCTGGTGAACTGAGGTCCTCAGCAGCCTGATTGGCGAGAGTGAGGCCAGGCAGCAAGAAATAGCCTTAACACGTCTGCCAGCTGGCCCGGGGCCTCAGTCCTTCTATTCTAGGCCCTTCAGTTTATCCCCGCTATTCAGCGGAGTGGCAGATGGGAGTTTCGCGTCTCCTTCTTTCCTTGGAACCCCACCCGCTGTGTTTTTCTTTCTTTCTTTTTTTTAAATCCAAATCTCATTTCGAAATCTCCTGCCCAAGGGGTTTCCCAGACCCTCCCAGTTTTGCATCAACCTGCTGATTACTGCACTCCCGGATGAGGAATAAAGACGTTAGGTGGGACTGGCTGGCACAGGGCCCTGAAGACACTCCTGTGTGCAACAGTCATCCAACCGGTGGCATCTGGACAAACAAACCTACTTCCTGTCTCGTCTTCCATGAAGGAAAACCAGGTAAGACTGAGGACTTGACTGAATGACAGCCAGACACACTGCCAGGGGCTGCAGGGCGGCTTGCACTGGGTCCTCAGAACCCACTGCTCCCACAGTATCCTAATGGAAGCCAGACCAGTTTCGTTGGAGCGCCAGTCCACATTTCAGCTCTCCATCTCTGGCTTACTGCATGGTCAGATCTTTCCCTGGTCGGCCTGGGTCCCAGCACAGTTTGCCTACAAAACAGTGAACATCACTTCCATTTTGATTGTTATGTTCATGTCTGTCACCCTAGCAACTCAGAAGGCTGAGATCTGAGGAGAGCAGTTTCAAAGACAGACTGGGCAGAAAAGTCTCCATGAGTTCTCTCCAGTTAGCCAGCAACAAGGTAGAAGTAGCTCAAGTGGTAGAGCTCCAGCCTTGGCCAAAAAATCTAAGAGAGCGTGCGTGGGTCCTGAATTCAAACCTCAGTACTTGGCACACACATGCACTTACACACACACACACACACACACACACACACACACACACATTATTCAAAGCCTCACATCTTCATCCAATTCCCACTAAGCTTACCCGTTTTGTGCAACTGACTAGAAGAGCAGATCCTGGGTGCAGAACCCTCCCAGAAGCTCCAGGCTCCCCACTAAGTGCTGTGGCCTGAAACTGAGTATCTGTCTGCTCTTGCAAACTTGGGGCAGGAGACACCAGCTCTGTTCTAGCTAGCCAATTCACTCTTGCTACACTTTGGCTCAGTCTGAAAATGACCACAGTGGCAGAACCCTCTCCCCTCCCTTGCATGCACATATGCAAAATGCATGTGCATACATATCTGGGGGCAAGAGCCTGGCTTTTCAGGAGAGGCAAGCATCCAGGCAGAAGGATAAGAGCCATTTGTGGCTCATAGTAGGTAGTTAGAAGGAAGAGCCCCCCCCCCAAATTTTTAGAAGTGAGGTAGGGGCCTCAACTCCATAGACCAGGGTCTTGGTAGAACCAGAGATTCTGAAATTGTTGCGTTTGCCAACGAAGAATACCCAAACTTTTAGGCTAGGGATATAGCTCAATGGTAGAATACTTGTCTACCAAGCATAAAGTCTTGGGTTCAATTCTTTTTTCTTTTTGCCTTTTGTCAGTCCTGGGGCTTGAACTCAGGGCAGTGGGCACTGTCCCTGAGCTTCTTTTGTGTAAGGCTAGCATCACTTGATTCACAGCACCACTTCCGGCTTTTTCTACGAGGTACTGAGGAATGGAACTCAGGGCTTCATGAATGCTGGGCACTCTACCACTAAGCCACATTCCAAGCCCCTTGGGTTCAATTCTTAGCTGCATAAAATTAACACACACAACCACTCTTCCTGAGACCATTCAAAGGACCTGGTGCTCATCCTCTCATTGATCTTACCAAAGAAGGAAGGAAAAGGCAAATGCTTTCTCGTTTTGTCAAATCCAAAGTGAACAAAGAGAGGGAGTTTTCAAGTGAACCAGCCACCATTGTTGTGTTTGTACCAGTAGTGGGGCTTGAATTCAGGATCTCACATTCTTACTTGGCTTTTTCACTCAACGTTGGTGCCTACCGTCTTGAGCCACAGGCCCTCTTCTTGGTTTTTGCTGGGTAAGGAGAACTAACAGTCTCAGGAACTTTTCTGCCCAGCCTGACTTCAAACCACGATCCTCAGATCTCAGCCTCCAGAGTAGCCAGGATGACAGAAGTGACGCCACTAGCACAAATGAGAATCTCAAAGGTCTCCCTTGTCCCCTGCTAGAGCAAACCGTACACATACCTGAGTCTGGGGGGTTTTCAGTGGGCTGGGGCTAGGCCCTGGTGGTCTCTGGTAGTCTGAGAGTACAGGCTGACGTGGCAGGGTGGGCTACATTGGACTCTGCACTGAAAACAGAGCCAAACCACAAACTTTGCAAATAACAGAGATGTTCACTGAGTAATTAGAATTAAAAGAAAAAAATCTGTCAGCTAAGTACTTTGAAAAGATTTAGGTGTGGCCAAACCTGCAGACAGTCAAAAATACTAGTAGTTTAATGAGCTTATAAATTTGGAGTGACTCTTCACAGCTTACAGCCAGGTCTGGGGTTCAACTATTTCACCATCAAAGGGACTGCTACACGATACGCATCCCTGAACACTTCCTCCTGAGCGGTACCCAGCTTCTCACAGCTCCCTCTTCCACTTTGTTAAGTGACCCAAGCAATGCCACCCCACAGTGTTTTGCGGAGGAGAAAACTCCTGGTCTTGGGAGATGCCTTCTGATGGCTTAGCCTTGCCCTCTCTCCTTCTGCCCACCTCTCTGAAAGAGCTTTTACCTAGTGCTAGAATCCTGGTTTGTGTATTTGTGCCATACTAGGGCTTGAACTCAAAGCCTAGGCACTGTCCCTTAGCTATTGTTGTTGTTTCTGGTGCTGGTCCTGGGGCTTGAAGTCAGGGCCTGAGTTCTGCTCTTGAGCTTTTTTGCTCAAGGCTACTCTACAATGTGAGTTACACCTACATTTCCAGCTTTTTCATGGCGAATTGGAGATAAGGGGCTTCCTGCCAGGGCTGTCTTCAAAAAGCAGTCCTCAGATCTCAGCCTTCTGCGTATGGAGGATTACTGCTGTGAGCCACCTGCATGTGGCTGTCCCTTAGCATTTTTTCCTCAAGGCTGGTGCTCTACCCCTTGAGCCACAATTCCACTTCCATTTTTTGGTGTCAAAAGTCTCACAGACTTTTCCTGCCCAGGCTGGCTTTGAACCACAATCCTCAGATTGTAGTCTCCTGGGTAGTTTATAGAACTAAGGATGCCCAGCAATGCAAGTATCCTTTTGAGACTCGGATCTTTTTCCTAAGGGATGGGGACGTATCACAAGGTTCTCTACTGTTCACATTCCCGGTGTTCTAATCTCAGCAATCGTCGTTTGTTCTAGCACATTTCCAGTCTACACTGTTTCTAAGCATTAATTCCATGGAACTGGAAATTTGCATAATGTGCCATAACTTGGCCAGCCAGGGTGGCATGGCTCTTGCTGACTGAGTGAGTCTAGAGCAGGAAAACACCCCCAAGCTGCCATGTGTCAGCAGGCCTGTCACAGCCTTGGGGTGCCCTCCAGGAACCAGCGGGGCGGCCATCCAACCGTGGCTTCTTGAGGCCAAGGCTGGCTCTCGAGGTGCTTGTTTGTTTACTCCCTCGTTTTGTTTGTATGTATGTGTGTGTTCAGTCTGTTTGTTTTTTCAGAACTCATAGCTGAGATGCTACTTCAGGATTTTTCTCTTTCTGATCCAATTCAAGCCTCATGACTTAAGACAGAACAAGCCTACAGTTAAAGACTGTCACTGCTTTTTCCAGAGCCCTAAGACAAGACTGTTAATATTCTGACCTTGTCCCATACTACAGAACCATGTATTAAACACAGCGACAACCTTGTAATTAGGTCAAGTACACGTACTGTGACATCAGCTCTTGGTTCCATTCTTTTCTCTTGGGGATTATTTAGAATGAATTTCTCTCAAGAACCCCATGCAGAAATGTCCTCCTTGCACCTCAAGTGGACTCCTCAGTCCACGGCCACACCCCAGACGTCCCACAACTTCTGCCATCCACACCAATCACTCATGCTTCCCATGTCTGCTTATTTAGGCTATTAGTCTCATTGGTTTTACTGTATCTTCACGAACAGAATTTGAGAAGTACTAATCCCGTGTATGCTGCATTTGGGAAAAAAACCATAATATATTAAGAATTCAGGGCTGGGAATGTGGCTTGGCGCCTGCCTGGCATGCATGAAACCCTGGGTTTGATTCCTCAGTACCACATACATAGAAAAGGCCAGAAGTAGCGCTGTGACTCAAGTGGCAGAAACCTAGCCTTGAGCAAAAGAAGCTCAGGAACAGTGCCCAGGCCCTGAATTCAAACCCCACAACTGGGGGGGGGGGGGAGGCTTTCACCCCTTCTTCCTTCCTCCGCCAAGGAGCCAGTTGTGACAGAGATGGGCCCTTCCCAGGGTGGCATAGCACTGCGATCTATGCAGCCAACTGCCATTTCCCACAGCTCCTAGCAACACCACTAAGAGAGTCAAGGAATCCTACTGGTGACATGAAGGACTTAGGAGAGACAGTTATCCTGAGATGTGGCAGTCCCAGTCCACATGGGGAGAGGAGCCCAGCAGCCAGAGAAGTGGCTCAAGCTCAGGTCTGAAACTAGAAACTGAAAGAATGCACAAGAGGCCGGGAGTTTGGCCTATTGGTAGAGTGCTTGCCTAGCATGCACGAAGACCTGGGTTCGATTCCTTGGTACCACATACATAGAAAAAAGCCACAAGTGGGGCTGGGAGGTTGGCCTAGTGGTTAAAGTGCTTGCCTAGCATGCATGAAGACCCGGGTTCGATTCCTCGGTACCACATACATAGAGAAAAAGCTGGAAGTGGTGCTGAGGCTCAAGTGGTAGAGCTCTAGCCTTGAGAAAGTCCAGGGACAGTGCTCAGGCCCTGGGCTCAAGCCCCACCACTGGCCAAAAAAAAAAAAAAAAAGCCACAAGTGATGCTGAGGCTCAAGTGGTAGAGCTCTAGGCTTGAGAAAGTCCAAGGACAGTGCTCAGGCCCTGAGCTCAAGCCCAGGACTGGAAGAAAAAAAAAAAAATGGGGGGGGTGGAGGGGAGGGTAATGAGGACCAAGACATGTGAAAGGGTATCAATATATGTGAATTAATGCACCTTCTATCTGGCAAATATCATGTAACCCTTTTATTAATTACAATAAAAAAAAGGATGCACCAGACCACACGCTCAGCAATGCTCAAACTTCCATGTTAGTGTAGCTTCCTTCCTTCCAGCTAATCCTTGTCTCACTTCTTGAGATTTCCATTTTCTCCTCCTTCTTCAGTCCTCCACAGAAGGAGGCAACAGAAGTGAGGCATTTACTTTGTGCCTGCCTAAGTCATGACTGGATGGGGGTTTTAACTTACACATACTGCTAGATGTGTTCATGGAACATGAACCACATACATAGAAAAAAGCCACTGTCCCTGAGCTCAAGCCCAGGACTGACAAAACAAACAAACAAATAAACAAACAAATAAATAAATGTATGCATGTTCACACAAAGCTGGGCTTGGTGGCTTAGGGCTGTAATCTTAGCTACTCTGGAGGCTGAGATCTGAGGATCACAATTCAAAGCCTTGGCATGAAAGTCCCTGAGACTCTTTTTTTTTTTTTGCCAGTCCTGGGCTTGAGCTCAGGGCCTGAGCACTGTCCTTGGGCTTTCTCAAGGCTAGAGCTCTACCACTTGAGCCTCAGCACCACTTCCAGCTTTTTTCTATGTATGTGGTACCGAGGAATCGAACCTGGGTCTTCATGCATGCTAGGCAAGCACTTTAACCACTAGGCCAAACTCCCGGCCCCAAGTCCGTGAGACTCTTATCTCCAGTTAACCACCAGAAAACCAGATGTAGTGCTATGGCTCAAGGGGTAGAGCACTAGTCTTGAGCTGAAGAGCTCAGGGACAGTGCCCAGGGCCCGAGTTCAAGTCCCATGACAAAAAAAAAAAAGTGGAGCTATAGTTTAAGTGGTGGAGCAACAGTTTTGAAGAAAAAAGCCAAGTAAGCATGCAAGGATTTCAGAGTTCAAGCCCATTCAGACAGACAGACAGACAGACAGACAGACAGACACACACACACACACACACACACACACAGTTTATATAAGGTCAGATTTTTCTAAATGGAAGACTCAGCGCTGCCTCTCTCCCTCCATCCTATCTCTCCTTCTCTTTTTATTTTTATTTTTTTGCCAGTCCTGGACTTGAATCAGGGCCTGGGCACTGTCCCTGGAGCTTCTTTTACTCAAGGCTAGCACTCTACCACTTGAGCCACAGCACCACCTCTGGCTTTTTCTGTGTATGTGCTACCAAGGAATTGAACCCAGGGCTTCATGCAAGTTAGGCAAGCACTCTACCACTAAGCCACATTCCCAGCTCTCCCTCCATTTTTTTCTTTCTTGGTGCTGGGTTGAAGCTGGGGAGTAAGGAATTGTAGACACATGCTTTTCCACTGGCCTACTCTCCCTGTCCTAAAGGTTCATCTCTTACTGGTTCATCAGGCCGTCGGAATTGAAGACTGAATTATGAAGAATGATGGAAAGGTGCACTGAGCAAGAGACACTGTACATAAATAGACATAATGAATTGGAATTTGTACATCAATTAAAAAAAATTTAAGCCGGGCGCCGGTGGCTCATGCCTGTAATCCTAGCTACTCAGGAGGTTGAGATTTGAGGATCAAGGTTCAAAGCCAGCCCAGGACAAAAAGTCTATGAGACTCTTACCTCCAATTAACTGTCAGAAAATGGGAAGTGGTGCTGTGGCTCAAATGGTAGAGTGCTAGCCTTGAGCTCAAGAGCTCAAGAGACAATGCCCAAGCCCAAGGTTCAAGCCCCACAACCAACCAAAAAGAAAAGAAAAAAAAGAAGATGGAGGGGCTGGGAGTGTACCCTAGTGGTAGAGCGCTTGCCTAGCATGTATGAAGCCCTGGGTTCAAGTCCTCTGTACCACACACACCAAAAGAAAAAAAAAAGGCAGAAGTGGTGCTGTGGCTCAAGTGGTAGTGTGCTAGCCTTGAGAAAGTCCAAAGACAGTGCCCAGGCCCTGAGTTCAAGCCCAGGACTGGCAAAAAAAAAAAAAAAAGATAAGATTTGCCATTGCCATTAACTATAATCTCTAATAACTCCTGTTGTTTTTTTTCTGCTCTCCTTCCTACTCAAATTCTCTAGAAGAATTTTGTATTTAAATAAGTCCAAGCAGAAATCTAAGATTAAATGAAGACCATTTCTATTCCAGCTCCTTAGGAGGCATAGATAGGAAGATCACAGTAGAAAACTGGCCCCAGGCAAAAACCACTGGAAAAATAACTAAGAGCAAAAACAAACAACCACCACAGAAAGTATTCTGACCAGCACAGGTGGTTTTGCCTGTCTGGCCTAGGTCATTCTTGCAGAGATAAGGACTGTGAGTGTTGACAGGACTCTCAGGTGATCACATTTTCAGAACTAAGACCTGGTGGCAGTCCGATGTGTGATCTGACAAAAGTCCAGTGTGTCTTCTGTCCCAGAAATGCAGATTGTCCCAGAAAATCAGGGTCACATGGCTGCCCACAGGACTGCTGTCAGGCCATGCTTCGCCATAGTTTTAGTTCAGAACTGCCTCGGGGCCTCTGGGCTTTAGTGACCTCTCCTAAGCTCACTCTCTGTAGACAACAGTTCATCTGATTGATAAGTTTTGGATGTTCAACTGGTTCAAACTGACCCCCACAATTTCCATCTTCACTTTCCACCCCCCCCCCAGCAAATCAGTCTCCTTTTTTAAAAGAGATTATTAGCAGCAAACCAATATAACTTCACCTAAACGCTGGGAAGGAGTATTTTATGGTCCTGTATCAAACCAGGCCTTTCTAGATTAAAAAGTAATTATTCCAAAAGAAAGCCTATGGTTAAAATTAAACCAGCTGAAAGCAGAAAGCTATTAGAGAACCTGGACTTTGGACAAATGCCAAAGAGGGCAGTGTGGGCATCTTCTGAAGGGAAAAGGGGAGAGACAAGCCAGAGAGGAGAAACGGTGAACAAGCGAGTGTATTAAAAAATTAAGTAAAATGTAGAAACCAGTTTCACCACCCTCCTTCATTCAGTTAGAGGCACTTTTAGCATTGGGAAAGCGAAACCCGCTGTGGGTGGGGTGCGAACGCTGCCAGGTCACCCGCCTGGAGAAACTCGAGATCGCGCCTACATGAGGGACGTGCGGCCCGGCCCGGCCCGGCCAGGCCCGCCGCCCGAGCGGGCGGCTTGCGCGGCGCCCTGGCTGGGCTGGGGCGTGGGGAGAGGCGGCAGTCACTGCTCCTCGCTCGTGGGGACGTGGACGACCTGCTCTGGTTTTGTTGTTCCGGTTTGATGAAGGAGCAACACAAACGTCTAGGGAAACACAAGCCGGCCTTAGCGTGCAGGCCGCCGCGGGCGCCGAGAGCGGCCGGGCCAGCGGCCCGAAGGCCCCGCCCCGGCCCCGCCCCGGCCCCGCCCCCTCGGGCGTCCGAGGCGGGTCTGCAGCGCCGGTCTGCAGCGCCCCCTGCCGGCGGGCGGACGGCCGGACGGAGGCCGCCAGCGCCCTTCCCCGCCAGGGCGCGCCTGCCCTCTGTCGGACACGGCCCGACCACGGCCCGCCGCCGCGGCAGGGCGGTGGAGCCCGCGGGCTGGGCCTCACCGCGGCCGCAGCCCCGGCCCCGGCCCCGGCCCCGCGGGAGAGGCGGTGTCAGCGGAGGCTCCGGCTCCCTCCTGCAGCCGTCCTCCGCCCGTGCCTCTGAACTACTGCAGGAGCGACAGCGCTCCTCTGCTTGCCTTCGTCATTTCCTGAGTGTTTCTTAGGAAACACTGGACTCAGGGGTGGGCTTAACGCTGGTGTTCTACCACCTGAGCCACACCTGTATTTACATCCTTTTGCTGGCTAACTGGAGATAAGGGTCTCATAGATTTGCCTGTCCAGACTACCTTCAAACTTCAATCCTCATATCTCAGCCTCCTGAGCAGCAAGAATTACGGACACAAATCACCAGCACCTTGACACAAATGGCTTTCTTAACAAGATTTTCCTTAAACATGCATCATGATTTTCTACCAACTATCTGTTAGGTCTACATCCCCCAATAGATTAGGAATCCCTGGATGTAGGGCTGCAATGTCACTGCTGTCCCTAGTATCACCTGCCAAAGTGCCTGCGGCAGGCGTGAATCACAGGAACTGGCCAGCCATCAGTGAAAATGACGAAGAGAAAGAATCCTATTTCAGGAGTGATAACATCAATTCATACTAAATATGCAGGAGGTTAGGGAGTAGCCCCGTGGATAGTGTCTGTCTAACATGTGTGAGGCCTTGGATTTAATCCCCAAGGAAAGAAGGAAGGAAGGAAGGAAGGAAGGAAGGAAGGAAGGAAGGAAGGAAGGAAGGAGCTCACACCTGCAATCCTAGCTACTCAAGAGGCTGAGATCTGAAGATGGTGGTTCAAAGCCAGCCTGAGCAGGAAAGTTTCTGAGACTCTATCTCCAACCAACGATCAAAAACAAACAAACAAAAAAACCCAAAACGATAAAAGTGGGCATGGCCAACACAAGTATCTGCCCCTTATTATTTGCATGTAAGAATTTATATTACTAACTCTTCATAAGTACAATTTTCGACAGTAGTATCATAAGCCCTGACTTGCTATTATTGGGCACTTATATAGTTACTTATTTTTGTTAGAATAAATAATGCTATCACACAAAAAAAAGAGAAAGGTAAGAAACAGCATCCAGGGTCTAAGTTAATGCCCCAATACTGGCTCAAAAAGAAATACAAAGAGAGAGAGAGAGAGAGAGAGAGAGAGAGAGAGAGAGAGAGAGAGAGAGAGAGAGAGAGAGAGGGGGGGGGGGGAAACAGACAGAGACAAGAAACAAAAGGGAAAAAAAGGCTGTTTTGAAACTAGAGGATATGATGATTATGATTGCACAACATTGTGATTGCATTAAATACCATTGAATTGCAACTTTAAAATGGTTAATTATATGCTATGTGAAATAATTTAAAAAAATAAACGGGGGGGCCGGGAGTTTGGCCTAGTGGTAGAGTGCTTGCCTAGCATGCACGAAGACTCGGGTTCGATTCCTTGGTGCCACATACTTAGAAAAAGCCGGAAGTGGTGCAGAGGCACAAGTGGTAGAGCTCTAGCCTTGAGAAAAATCCAAGGACAGTGCTCAGGCCCTGAGCTTAAGACCAGAACTGGCAATAAATAAATAAATAAATAAATAGGTACAATTGTAATCATCATAACCCTCGATTTGGAATACTGCGCAAATACTTGACAAACTCAAGATAAGGAGAATAACTTTTATACAAGGCTTGATAGTTTACACAATGTTTTCCCTTTTGTTCATCATGAGGCTTCAACTCGCAGCCTGGGCACTGTCCCAGAGATTTGTGCTTAAGACCATGCTCTGCCATTTTGAGCCTCTGTGCCACTTCTGGTTTTCTAGTGGCACTAGTTAGAGATAGTTGGAGTTTCATGGACTTTTGTGCCTGGGGTTGACTTAAAACCACGATCTTCAGATCTCAGCCTCCTGAGTAGCTGGAATTTCAGGCGTGAGTGCCAGCACCAAGTTACACCAATGTTTGTTTGTTTATTTATTTTGTGGGTCATGGGGCTTGAGCTCAGCCTGGGCGCTGTCCCTGAGCTCTTCAGCTCAAGGCTACCACCCTACCCTTGAGCCAAGTCCCACTTCCTGTTTTTCTGGAGGTTAGAGGGAGATAAAAAGTTCAGGTCCTTTTGTGCCTGGGCTGGCTTTGAACCTTGAGCCTCAGATCTCAGCCTCCTGAGTAGCTAGAATTCCAGGCATGAGCCACCACCATGAGGCTTACACCAATGTTTTAGCAAAAAGGGTTTCACCAGTTCCTCCTAATAGGCCCACAGTCATGCAAAGAAAATGAGAACTGTTGACAGTTCTGCTGGGGCCTCAACTCCCTCTAGAAAGTTCTTCCTTTCCGCTCCCTCAGAGTGGCCTCATCTCCCTACTCTGCTTTAAGTCCTAATCAAAATGCCTACCTGAGAGCAGCCTGCTTCCCCATGCCATGCTCTCTTGTTTAAGCTGCTTAATTCTGCACCAAAATCCTTAAATCATTTCATGGATATTGTATTTGTTTCTCTCACTGCTAATGCAGCTCTAAGAAAACAGCTTTGTCCATTTTTGCTCCGTTATTACAATTCTCGTATCTGAAATGCCATCTGACTCTCCATCTCCACAAAAGTAATAGGTGCTTGATAAACAAATGAATACATAGTCAAACTTAGTCATGAACTTAGCCAGATCTTCTGGGAAGCCTGGGCATTTTAGGCAACACCATGAAATTGCTCGTGGGGGGCTTTAACAGAGTGCTGCTTCTTTCAGGATTGGTCTTGGCAGGGGTTCCGGTCATCCTCAAGCCTTTGGACTTAATATCTGGTGTGGGCATGATCCTGGAGACCGGGCTGTCGGAGGAAGAGGAGGAGGAGGAAGAGAAGAAGGAAGGAAGAGGAGGAAGGAAGCAGTACAAAGCAGAGGTCAGAGTTCAGAGAGTAAAGTGGGCATGATCTCAGAAACCCAGTAATGACTCCTGGGACCAAATTTATCTACAGTACACACTGTGAGATTGATTCTGGTTGCCAGGAGAGAGTTGGCAGAGCTGGCCTCTCCCAAGTTGGACAGCATGGACAGGAGGAGATGACTCTTAGGGATGGGTAAGGAGCCTCTAGAACTCAGCGGCCACCCCAGAAATGTGCCCAGTGGCAACTGAGAAGATCTGGCTCAGCAGCAGCGGCCACCTTCTACCAGCTCTGAGCCAGGCAGCCACCAGGAGGGCAAGTTCCCAGTTATGACACAGAACACAGATCTGGGATCAAACTCCTGCAGCTCCAGGGTCAGTTGGGCTTCCTGCATCTGTTGCAACTTAAGTGTCTGGGGAAAGTTTATTGACTGCAGGTAAAAACTCACATGAGTGAAATGTGATCATCTGTGATCAGGGCAACAGAGCAGTTATACTTACTTACACACACACACACACACACACACACACACACAAATACACACACAGATATATGTCAATGCATGCATGTATATTTATATATGTATCCATTTGTATACATGTGTGTACATATATATATATATATATCCGTATGTATACATATATCTATATAGTTGGTACTAGAGCTTGAACTTAAGGCTTTGACACTGTCCCTTAGTTTTTTGCTCAAAGCTAATGCTCTACCACTTCTGGCTCTCTGTGTGGCTGTGTGTGTGTGTATGGAGATAAGTTTTTTTTTTTTTTTTTTTTTGCCAGTCCTGGGCTTGAGCTCAGGGCCTGAGCACTGTCCTTGGATCCTTGGACTTTCTCAAGGCTAGAGCTCTACCACTTGAGCCTCAGCACAACTTCCAGCTTTTTTTCCCCCTATGTATGTGGTACTGAGGAATTGAACCCGGGTCTTCATGCATGCTAGGCAAGCACTCTACCACTAGGCCAAACTCCCGGCCCCTGCAGATGAGTTTTTTTATGGATGTTCCTGCTTAGGCAAGCTTCAAACTAGGGTCCTCAGATCTCAGCTAGGATTACTGGAATGGTACAATTAATAACAGCCAGGCGCCAGTGTCTCACGCCTGTAATCCTAGTTGAGATCTGAGGATCATGGTTCAAAGCCAGGCCAAGCTGAAAAGTCCCAATGAGACTCTCATCTCCAATTAACCACCAAAAAAACCTAAAAGTGGTGCTGTGGCTCAAAGTGGTACAAGCACTAGCTTCGAGCAAAAGAGTTTGGGAGAGTGCCCTGGCCCTGAATTCAAGCTCATGACTGACAAATAATAATTATAAATAATAACAAAATATTTAATGTGGACAAATGCCTGTTTCCAAGCCCAGGGCACATTTTAACTTACTGGTACAGAAACATTTCCAACTTCTAATATATTATTAAACTTTCTCAAAAATGTTCTAGGACTGAGTAGCTCTAGAAAATCCTAAATTACATATACTTTGGTTATGCACTCATATGCATACACACACCTATTTTCTCAAAAAGCTTCCTTATGAACCATCCAAAGTACACACTGCTCAAATTCAAGCAAATGATTCATCATAAAGTACATTTTAAAAAGTTAAAACCTTATGTTCATACCAAGAAGAGACCACCATTTTGTACACTTCCAGGGCACAGCTTATATTGTGGAGTTTGGATTGGCAGAGGCAATACTAGAGTTTGAACTCAGAGCTTTGAGGCGGGCACTTTCCTGCTTGATCCACACCTGTAGTCTTACACTGCAGTTTAAGCAGTGCTCGCTTCACCTTTGTCCTGCAGTAACTACACAGTGCTCCTCCCTGGAAGCATTCAGCATGAGTGGTAATGACTTCTCCATTCCCACAGCATGACGGAAGAAAGCAAACAAGCAAAACTTTTATCTTATATTCCTTTCATCTCCCAAAGGCCATTCTGCCACCCCTGGAGGACTGGGCTTGACTCAGATCAAATGCTAGCACAGCCTGGCATCTACTTTAGCTTAAGCCAAGCAACATGGCTTGGATAGAGAGCAGATACATCAGCATCCCGTGGAGGTACACAGGGACTGCGGGCAAGCCAGTGGGGTTCCAACCAAAGCGATACACAAACCTCAGTTGCAAAAACAGGCACGCAAGGTGGCGTTCAAGAGCCCATTTTTCAAGACAATCCCCAAACCCAGATACTTTTTTTTTTTGTCAGTCGTGGGGTTTGAACTCAAGCCCAGATTTTAATGTGACTCTCTGGATGGTTTTTTTGTGGGGGAGGCAGGGTGTTGGGCTTGAACTCAGGGTGTTCTTGAGCTCTTTTGCTTAAGGCTAGCACTCTACCACTTTAAGCCACAGCTCCACTTCTGGCTTTTGAGAGATTAGTTGAAGATAAGAGTCTCACGGGGACTTTTCACAGGCTGGCTTTGAACCACAATCCCAGATACAGTTGTGAGCCACCAGCACCTTGCTTGGATCCTCCCTACCTGCCCCCCCCCAGGCCTTTACCTTAGATTTTTTTATGTTTTGTTGGCCATGGGGCTTGATGGATTTTTTTTTTAAGTTAGCAATTATGCCAAGTATTGGCTACTTAGGAGTTGAGATTTGAGTTACAATTGAAAGTCAACCTGTGTAGGAGTCTGTGAGACTCTTACCTCTAGTTACCCAACAAAAACCCAGAAGTGGAGCTATGGCTCAAGTGGTACAGCACTAGCCTTGAGTGAAAAAGCAAAAGGACTGTGTCTAGACCCTAAGTTCAAGCACCAGTACTGGCACAAAGTAAATAAGTACATAAATAAAAGCTAGCAATTAGTTTTAAAAACTGTTTGAAATGCTCTAAGGAAGGGTCAGCCTATAGTCTGATACAGCACACAAAAACCTGAACGCCCTCAGGAGTTGTAAGAGGCTCCCAGGATTCAAGGCCCACCTCAGTAACTGCTTCCTCAGGAGGCTACAACATCCACTACCACTTGGCACCATAATCCAGTCCACTGGCAAAGCTATAGCAAAATGCTCATTCCTCTGAGTTCAAATCCTACTGCCACCACCTACTGCTTCCACAAACCAACTATGTCACTTGGATTTTCCATTCTGCAGATCAACTTCTTCACCTATAAAATGGAGACAGTCACACAATCTCTCCTGCCATAGGGCTGTTGCAGGATTAAGTGAGATCATGTCCACAAAACACCACTGCAGAAGAGGCCATCCGCTATCTATCCACTGTGTCCGAGAATGTGGTGCCGCTTTCCTTACGCATGGTCAAAATGAGTCAGCCAGCTCTGCTGACAAGGATTCCTAAAGTCCTTTCAAATCTCCTCCTCCTCCTCCTCTTCCTCCTCCTCCTCCTCCTCCTCCTCCTCTTCCTCCTCCTCCTCCTCTTCTTCTTCTTCTTCTTCTTCTTCTTCTTTTGGCCAGCTTGAATTCAGGGCCTGGGCACTGTCCTTGGACACTTTTTGCACTCTGCCACCTGAGCCACAGCACCACTTCCAGCTTTTTCTGTGTATGTGGTTCTGGGGAAATCGAACCCAGGGCTTTGTGCATGCTAGGCGAGCATTCTACCACTAGGCCACACTCCCAGCCTATCCTCTTCTTTTTAGTTTCACTGTCTGCCTGAGTTCATCATCTTGTCTTTTTTTTTTTTTTTCCCAGTCCTGGGGCTTGAACTCAGGCCCTGAGCACTGTCCTTGAGCTTTCTCAAGGCTAGAGCTCTACCACTTGGGCCACATAGCACCACTTCTGGCTTTTTCTGAATATGTGGTACCGAGGAATCAAACCTAGGTCTTTGTGCATGCTGGGCAAGCACTCTACCACTAAGGCAAACTCCCGGTTCCATCATCTTGTCTCCTATACCCTGAACTATTACAACCATGTAATAATGGAACGTCTTGCTTTTCCTCCACAGATCACCAGCCCCAGGTGACTCACTCTCACCTTAGCATCTTAGTATACACCTATGTAAAACACAAGTGTGATGGTTTCTCCCTGTCAGCTACAGGACAGGACAAGGTCTATAATTCTTTGTCTTTTTGTACTTGTCTAGCCTTATTCATGCTAGACAAGTGCTGAAATGCCAGTTATAGCCCCAGACCTTAATTTTTTGAGACAGGATCTCATGTAGCCCAGGCTGATGTGGAACTTAACAATATACCTGCCTCTCACCCTTGAGTGCTGGGATTATGAGCATATGTCACGAAGTCTAAAGTCTGTGTGTGTAAGAGTGTGTGTGTGTTGATACTGGACCTTGAACTCTGGGCCTAAGTATTCTTTTTTTCTTTTTTCATTTTCTTTTTTGCCAATTGTGAGGCTTGAACTCAGGACCTGTGTGCTGTTCCTGAGCCTCTCTGTGTTCAGTGCTCTACCACTTGAGTCACAGCACCACTTCCGGCATTTTCTGTGTATGTGGAATCGAACCCACAGCTGCATGCACACTAAGCAAGCACTCTATCACTAAGCCACATCCCCCACTTCTACTAAGCCCCCCTAAATTCTTTAATTAGAATTCCCCTTTTTTGTCAGTCCTACAGCTTGAACTTTTGGCCTGGATTCTCTCCCTGAGCTATGTGCTCAAGGCTAGTACTCTACCACTTTGACCCAGAGTATCACTTCTGGTTTTCTGCTGGTTAATTAGAGATAAGAGTCTCACAGACTTTCCTGCCTTAGTTGGCTTTGAACTGCAATCCACAGATCTCAGCCTCCTGAGTAGCTAGGATTATGGCATGAGCCACTGCGCCTGGCTGACACTATTCTTCCCGTCCAAAATGTTTGTCCTCCATGCTTCCCCTTCCTCACCCTTCAAAGTCCACCCCCAACTGGTCATCTGTACTTACCAGGTGGTTGGCATTTGGCAATTGGCGTAGTGTTTCTCTCTTTACTTCTCTTTCTGTGGTCTCAGTGAAATGCATCTGATATCCAGCCAGAGAACAGAAATCTGATGATTCAGTCACACTTTGTACACTACAGAATAGCAAGACTCCTGCAATGGGGAAATTACCCGAGTCTTGATCTTATGTCCATTAAGGCCTCTTATAAGACATAACAGTTCCTGTGTGTGCAGAATCACCGACGATCTCAGGAATATACAGATCTAGGGAAGAAAATACATTGATTTTTTTCTCTCTCTTGGACATTTATATTCTTGAAAACTTGTCAGTAAGTGGGTGCCAGTGGCTCTTGTCTATAATCCTAGCTACTCAGAAGGCTGAGATCTGAGGATCACAGTTCAAAGCCAGCCTGGGCACTAAAGTCCGTGATACTTTTGTCTCCAATAAAATACTCAGAAAAAGTTGGATGTAGCATTGTGGCTCAAGTGGCAGAGCACTAGCCTTGAGCAAAAGAAATTCAGGGACAGGGCCCAGTCCCAGAGTTCAAGCCCTGGGACTGGAAACATAAAATAAAATGTGTCACTAAAATGCATGTTCTGTAATCCTTTATGGCATGAATGGAGGGGTTGTTACACAGTCTCGCCCCCACGCCCCTAGCAGCGCTGGCTCTGGCAGGATACTATAGAAGAATGGAGGAGGGAAGTTGAGCCCAGTGGTTTTCAGCTCTGGGGTCAGGATGACTGTGCTGTGGTCTGGCCCAGGCAGTTTCTAGTTGGTAGAGTAACAGTACTGATCTCAAAGAGCTGCACAAATGGAAAAGTGATGAGAGGATGTACACAATGCCAAAACTACTCCACTTCTCTGATTATGACAAGAACTTGTGAAATACTAGCTTTTATCACTTGCCTCCCAGACTGTGCGCAATGGTACTAGTCTGTAACCCCAGCACCTGAGAGGCTGAAGCAAGAGGATCTTGAGTTTGAGGCCAACCTGGGGGCTACACAGCAAGACCTTAGATTAAACAAAGAAATCCAGGCACCAATAGTTCACTTCTGTAATCCTAGCTACTCAGGAGGCTGAGATCTAAGGACTGCAGCTTAAAAACCCAGCCCAGGCAGAAAAGCCTATGAGATGTCTCCAGTTAACCAGCAAAAAGCTGGAAGTAATACAGTGCTAACAAAAACCACCAAGAACACAAGGCCCTGAGTTCAAGCCCCAATACTGGTGTGGACGCGCAAGTGTACACACGTGTGCACGCACGCGCACGCGCACACACACACACACACACCCTGTTCCTAGACCTGAGTTGTCTGGAGCTTCCTCTTACAACTCTGTCCATTATTCCCAGTATCTCAATGTTATGATCCAAACTATGGGATGAGAGTTTCTATATAATAGAAGAGCAAGCTGTCAAGCTGCTACTCAAGGAAGAAGCAGGCATAATAGAGACAAGAAGAAAGCAGGCCACATCCACAAGAGAGCTGGCTATGCAGGCAGCTCCTGAATAAAAATAGATCTAGACTTCCACATGCTATGCTGGAAGGAAGAAAACAGAGCATCTCAAACTGCTGAGAGCACACCTACGCATAGATAAACTTCAAGTATGGGATAAAGACATCTCAGATCTGGGGGGACTTTAAAAAGACTGAAGTCAGGGCCTGGGCGCTGTCCCTGAGCTTCTTTTGCTCAAGGTAGTGGTCACCACTTGAGCCACAACACCACTTCTAGCTTCGTTTATCTGTTTATGTGGTACTGAGAAATCAAACCCAGAGCTTCATGCATGCTAGGCAAGCATTCTACCACTAAGCTACATTCCTAGCCCCTCAATACTCTTTTTATTATAAAAGCTCTGAAGATATTAGGAAGAGGGCCTAGTGGTAGAGTGTTTGCCTAGTATGCACAAAGCCCTGGGTTCCATTCCTTAGTACCACATACATAGAAAAAGCCAGGGCCGGGAGTTTGGCCTAGTGGTTAAAGTGCTTGCCTAGCATGCATGAAGACCCAGGTTCGATTTCTCGGTATCACATACATAGAAAAAAGCCAGAAGTGGTGCTGAGGCTCAAGTGGTAGAGCTCTAGTCTTGAGAAAGTCCAAGGACAGTGCTCAGGCCCTGAGCTCAAGCCCAGGACTGGCAAAAAAAAAAAAAAAAAAAAAAAAGCCAGAAGTGATGCTATGGCTCAAGGGGTAGAGCTCTAGCCTTGAGAAAGCCCAAGAACAGTGCTCAGGCCCCGAGTCAAGCCCCAGGACTGGCAAAAAGAAAAAAAGAATCAGTGCAGGGAGGGAAATGGGGACCAAAACATGAGAAAGGGTATCAATGTTTGTGAAGTAATACACTTTCTATGTGGCAAATATCATATAACCTTCTATTAATTACAATTAAAAATTTTAAAATTTAAAGAAAAAAAGACTCAGACCCACCAAAACCCCTCTTAAAGTGATAAATACATAATTTCGGGAATGTAGCAGGATATAAAATCAATACTCAGGAATAACTAGCTTTTCTATAGATTAATAATGAGCAGACTGAAAAAGAAATCAGGAAAGCAATTCTGCTCTCAAGAGCCTCAAAAAAAAAAAAACCCACACACAAAATACCTAGGCATTAACTTAACACACAAAAATGAAAGACCTTCATAATGCCAGCTAAATTTTTTTTTTTGCCAGTCCTGGGCTTGAACTCAGGGCCTGAGCACTGTCCTTGGACTTTTTCAAGGTTAGAGCTCTACCACTTGAGCCTCAGCACTACTTCCAGCTTTTTTCTATGTATATGGTACCGAGGAATTGAACCTGGGTCTTTGTGCATGCTAGGCAAGCACTCTACCACTAGGCCAAACTCCCGGCCTGCCAACTAAATTTTACAAAAAGAAAAAAAAAAAAAACCTGAAGAAAGAAATTGAGTTAGACATCAGAAGATGGAAAAGACTTTCTCAGGTTCATAGATTGGCAGAACCAATATTGTTAAAATGACCATACTGTTGAAAGCAAGCTTCAGACTTAATGCAAAGAAACTCAAGACAGTACCCAGGCCCTGAGTTCAAAGCCCAGGATGTGTACCCCCAAAAAATACAAACAGAAAGGATGATATAACTTAATGAAATTGACCCAAGTAGAAAAGAGAGAGGCACAAAAGGAGAAAAAGTGATGAGCTCTTAAGCAGACTCCAACATTATTAAACACACACACACACACACACAAAGGAACTTGGTGCTGGTGGCTCACACCTGTAGTCCCAGCTACTGAAGAGGCTGAGATCCTAGGATCATTGTCCAAAGACAGAATTGAAGCTCAAGTGTTAGAGCACCTGACCAGCATGGGTGGACTAAGGGTTCCATTTCCTGTATCTCCAAGAAGGGGCAGGAGAATACAAAACTCCAGAAGGAAGACCCAGGCAGTTGGAGAGTCAACACTGAAGTATTCTTCGCATCCTGTAAACTACTTTTAGCCAACTCTTCCATCCCTGATTAAGAGATAAACAGGATGCAAAAGCCTGCCTTGACACTGAGGTCTTGATAGTAGATGTTCAAGAAGGCTTCGAGGCGCTGGGAGAGTGGCTAATGGTAGAGTGGTTGCCTAGCATGCACGAAGACCCTGGTTCCATTCCTCAATACCTCAGTACCAGGACTGGCCATTAAAAAAAACAACCATTAAAGGAGCCAAGAGTTTGACCTTCTTGCATGCAAGAAGACACAGGGTTCCATTCCTCAGTACCACATACAAAGAAAAAAAAAGCCGGAAGTAGAGCTGTGGCACAAGTGGTAGAGCTCTAATCTTGAGAAAGACCAAGAACAGTGCTCAGGCCCTGAGCTAAAGCCAGGCCAGGACTGGCAAAAAAAAAAAAAAAAAAAAAGCCTTAGACAGAAGGGAAACTGTAGAAAAGCACTTGTTATTAGAGTAACTAAAAGTCAAAGATGGAACCAGGCAATTGTAACTCATGCCTGTAATCCAAGCTATTCAAGAGGCTAAGATCTGAGGATCATAATTTGAAGCCAGGTCCAGCAGGAAAGTCCAATTTAAAGTGGTGGAGCTCTAGCCAGTTTTTTGTTTTTGTTTTTGTCAGTTGTGGGGCCCTAGGTGGTGTTTCTGAGCTCTTCAGCGCAGGGCTAGCGCTCTATCACTTGAGCTACCATGCCACTTCCAGAGCTAACCTTGAGTGAAAGAGTCCAGGTCCTAGAAGTGATGCTGTGGCTCAGAAGGGGTAGGACGGTAGCCTTGAGCTGAAGAGCTCAGAGTCAGCACCTAGGTCCTGAGTTCAAGCTTCATGATTGACAAAAAAAAGTCAAAGATGGAAATAGTACAGGTACAAATAATACAACTTTATATGGAGTATGGGTGATTTGAATTTGCTACAGAATAGTGAGGGGCCAGGAGTGTGGCCTAGTGGTAGAGTGCTTTCCTAACATGCATGAAGGCCTGGGTTCAATTCCTCAGTACCACATACATGGAAAAAGTCAGAAGTAGTGTTGTGGCTCAATTGGTAGAGCTCTAGCCTTAAGAAAAGCCCAAGGACACCTGCTCAGCCACATTTATCTCTGCACTATTCACAATAGCCAAGCGATGGAAACAACCCAGATGCCCTACTGCAGATGAATGGACACAAAAAATGTGATATATATATATATATATACATACATATATACATATATATATATATTGGAATTCTACATAGCCAGCAGACAAGATAAAATAATGGCATTTGCTGGGAAGTGGATGAAGCTAGAGCGAATCATGTTGAATAAGTCAAAACCAAAGAAACAAAAGGCACATGGTATGCTCAATATGTGGATATTAGATCCAAAGAGTACAAGAGCGATGACTTAATATTTGGGTACCCAATGCTATAGGTATGGTCTCGGAGATATAAACATAACTACATAGACATCAAAATCTATGATTGGCTATATCCTCTACAGACATAATGTTTTATTACATAGATTAATGCTTAATTGTAATTATGTTCTAAAATCTAAGTGCCAGTGATTGTATACAGAGATTCCCTTCTTGAATACTTGTTTGTTAAACATGACATTTGAAATATGATGTAAAAATCAATGTTAATTAAATTATTTAATTAAAAAAAGAAAGAAAGAAAGAAAAAAAGCCCAAGGACAGTGCTCAGGTCCTAAGTTTAAGCCCCAGGAGTGGACAAAAAAAAAAAAGTGATTGTGATGAAGTGATTACAATCTGAAGCCAAGTAATTATTCTAGATACAATTAGAGGGGAAGTCAGATGGTGCAGCCCTGAAGTCATATTAGATGGTAAAATTGATGGTATAGAAGAGTACAGAATAATGAGGGAACTTTGAAAACCAACAAACACAGGCCAGGGACATGGCTTGCTTAGCAAATATAAGACCCAGTTCAAATTCTAGTACTATAAATCCAAACTAAGTAACAGCAAAATAAACCAACAAATAGAATCAACATTATGGGGTGTGGCTTCTTACTTTTTTCACTTCTTAACTTGCTCATCTCCACTTCCTCTCGTTCTTGGTCTTTCGGAACCCCTCATTCTTCAGGATCTGCTCTCAGATATTGTGCTCACGTCAGCCTGCTTGTCCACAGTCTTCCACGGTTTTCCTTTGTCCTGCTGTAATTGTTTCTTTTCTCTCTGTAGGCATTCTTTTCATATCTCCAATCTTAAATCCATTTCTCAAATATTCTTTAAGAATCCAATATCCTCTATAATTCATTACTAAATCTTTGCTTTCTCTTCCAAAGGTTCCTGTGTCCCTCTTTCCCACTCTTCACCTCCGCTGGTCCTCATTTTCCTTCATTCCCGTCTTCTTTCCGATTTTGGCTTCCGCCTCTCCTCTTTCATCTTTATCCCTTCAAGATCAGATCAGTAACATTCTTCTTGGCTCTAACTTTTCCTCTTTGGGTTTAAACCCTCTCTCTCATTTTAACCCTTCATCCAGTGGGACCTTCATCTGTCATATCTTTCTCTTCCATAGAAACAGACTCACCAGTAATATTTTTCTTTTCATTCAAATCATCCTTATCAACTTCCATTCTTTCCTCAACCACTTCTAGTTCTTTCTCTTCTTCTATACGTTCTAAAGGAATTTCCATCTCATTAGTAGATTCTATCTCTCTTTCATTATTAGTAACTTTTATCACTGTTTCAGTTTCATCTTCCATTACACTCTCCCTTCTTGTGTCTTCCTCCAACTTCTTAGCACTTGAGTTCCATTTATATCCAGTGGATCTCAAATCTTTTTTACCTGTCCTCAGCTTTGCACCACTGGAAGTGAGTCTCTCACCACTGGAAGTGAGTTTCTCACCACTGGAAGTGAGTTTCTCTCCACTGAAAGTGAGTTTCTCACCAATGGAAGTGAATTTCTCTCCACTGGAAGTGAGTTTCTCTCCACTGAAAGTGAGTCTCTCACCACTGGAAGTGAGTCTCTCTCCACTGGAAGTGAGTTTCTCTCCACTGAAAGTGAGTCTCTCACCACTGGAAGTGAGTTTCTCTCCACTGAAAGTGAGTTTCTCACCAATGGAAGTGAATTTCTCTCCACTGGAAGTGAGTTTCTCTCCACTGAAAGTGAGTCTCTCACCACTGGAAGTGAGTTTCTCTCCACTGGAAGTGAGTTTCTCACCACTGGAAATGAGTTTCTCTCCACTGAAAGTGAGTTTCTCACCACTGGAAGAGAGTTTCTCACCACTGAAAGTGAGTTGCTCACCACTGGAAATGAGTTTCTCTCCACTGGAAATGAGTTTCTCTCCACTGGAAGGGAGTTTCTCACCACTGGAAGTGAGTTTCTCTCCACTGGAAGTGAGTTTCTCACCACTGGAAGTGAGTTGCTCACCACTGAAAGTGAGTTGCTCACCACTAGAAATGAGTTTCTCACCACTGAAAGTGAGTTGCTCACCACTAGAAATGAGTTTCTCTCCACTGGAAGTGAGTTGCTCACCACTGGAAGTGAGTTGCTCACCACTGAAGGTGAGTTGCTCACCACTGGAAATGAGTTTCTCTCCACTGGAAGGGAGTTTCTCACCACTGGAAGGGAGTTTCTCACCACTGGAAGGGAGTTTCTCACCACTGAAAGGGAGTTGCTCACCACTGGAAATGAGTTTCTCTCCACTGGAAGGGAGTTTCTCTCCACTGGACCTGAGCCTCTCTCTACTTAACTTGAACATATCTCCAATGAGCCTGAGCGCCTCTCCACTGGATCCAAGCGCCTCTCCACTGGATCCGAGCGTCTCTCCACTGGAAGTGAGTTTCTCTCCACTGGACCTGAGCCTCTCTCTACTTGATCTAAGTGTCTCTCCACTGGATCTGAGCTTGTCTCTACTGGACGTGAGTGTCTCTCCACTGGATCTGAGCTTGTCTCTACTGGGCCTGAGGGTCTCTCCACTGGATTTGAGCTTATCTCCACTGGATCTGAGCTTGTCTCTACTGGATGTGAGTGTCTTTCCACTGGATCTGAGCTTGTCTCTACTGGATGTGAGTGTCTCTCCACTGGATCTGAGCTTGTCTCTAATGGGCCTGAGGGTCTCTCCACTGGATTTGAGCTTATCTCTACTGGACCTGAGCTTGTCTCTACTGGACCTGAGCTTGTCTCTACTGGACGTGAGTGTCTCTCCACTGGACCTGCGTGTCTCTCCACTGGACCTGCGTGTCTCTCCACTGGACCTGCGTGTCTCTCCACTGGACCTACGTGTCTCTCCACTGGACCTACGTGTCTCTCCACTGGATCTAGGCTTCTCTCCACTGGACCTACGTGTCTCTCCACTGGATCTAGGCTTCTCTCCACTGGACCTGCGTGTCTCTCCACTGGATCTAGGCTTCTCTCCACTGGACCTGCGAGTCTCTCCACTGGATCTGGGCTTCTCTCCACTGGACCTGCGTGTCTCTCCACTGGATCTGGGCTTCTCTCCACTGGACCTGCGTGTCTCTCCACTGGATCTGGGCTTCTCTCCACTGGACTTGCGTGTCTCTCCACTGGATCTGGGCTTCTCTCCACTGGACCTGCGAGTCTCTCCACTGGATCTAGGCTTCTCTCCACTGGACCTGCGAGTCTCTCCACTGGATCTGAGCTTCTCTCCACTGGATCTGAACTTCTCTCTGCTAGATCTGCGCTTTCCCCCACTGGTTCTAGGTTTCTCCTCACTGGATGTAGGCTTCTCTCCACTGGATCCTGCCTTCTCTTCAATGGGCCCAAGCTGCTCTTCACTGGATGACAGTCTCACTCCACTTGATCCACGCTTTACTTCCTGGAATTTCTCTCTGCTGGGCCCAACCTTCTCTTCAATGGATTTCAACTTCACCTTGCTGGACTCCAGCTTCTCTTCACTGGGTCGCTTCCCTCTACTAGACCCAAGCTTCTCTTCACTGGGTTTCAGCTTCATTCCACTGGTCCTCCGCTCCCCATTCTGTCTCAGTTGGTACCTTCTAGAACTCACGTCGGCTACCCTGGTCTCCATCTTGCCGCCATTGGACATCAGCCTCTCTTCGGTCCTAGACCCCTCTCTGGAGCGTGCTGCCATCCCTGCACTCCCGGGTTCAGCTTCCAACGACGGCTTCCTCCAGGTCTCTAACAGGCCGCCCTGTCCTGCGCCGGCCCCGCTGGGCCTGGGGCCCGTCTTCTCCAGGCCCACCAAGCCCCTCCCTCGAGGCTTCCGCGGGCTTCTCTCCAGGAGCTCCATCTTCTTCCCAATCACGACCAGCCCCTTCCAGGGCTCGCACACCTCTGGCACGCCCCGGGCCCCCCGGTAGCTCGCTTCCGGCGGCGGACGCCCGCGGACGCCCGGGCCGCCCTGGCCCCGGGCCTTGCCGCGCCTCTTGGGGGTTCTAAACTTCTTCCCCTCCCTCACGTCCAAGGGGAAAAACGACTGCCGAGGCCTCGTCTCCACAGACATGGCCTCCCGCCCCGGCCCCGCACGCCCGGGCCCGCCTCCAGCTCCCCATTCCCCCCCGGCCCCACCCTCCCGCCCACCATCCGCCTCCTCCCGCCGCCCCGCCGCTCGGGGGAGGCGAGGCTGGCCTGTGCGCAGGCGCAGGGCGCGCGTGACCGTTAGAAGGCGGGACGCAGAGCGGCTGGCCCGGGCACTCCACAATTTTGGGGTGGGAGGAAAACGCGGAGACAGAGCCGGTGACCCTAGTGACGCGGGAGCTTAGGCCCGGCAGGCAGCTCTAACGCCGGCCACCCCCCCCTTCCTCACACACACGCACTAGCTCCGTCCCGCGCTGTGCCTTTAAAACCTGGGGCTTGGACACAGAATTGATAGGCGTTGCAGCCAATGGCAGTGCGCACGGTGGAGTAGGACCCAATCAGAAGGCGCTGCTGTGGATGACGTCGGTGGGAGCCTCCCCGGGAGGGGCGCGGGTCGAAGGCGCCCTGCCGGATCGCGCCCTGCCGGATCGCGCCCTCCTTCCCTTTCCGGAGCGGCCGACAGCAGCCGCCCGGGAGCCTCCGGAGACGCCGGGGGGAGGAAGGTACGGGAAGGAAGGAGGCGAGCCCTTCCATCCTCCACCTCTCTCCACCGTCCCCAGGGCACCAAGCCAGGCTGGAGAGGGCCGGGCGGGGGCCTGGGCTGTCGGGGCAGCACCTGCGCAGGCCGGGCCGGCCTCCCCTCCCCGCCCAGGCCCCGAATCCAGGCCGGCACTCGGGGCAGCTTCCTCGGTGGACGTGCACTCGGGAGGTCACTCCTCCTTTTTCTGGCTTCACTCAGCAGATCCTCATTACACACCCACGCTGCGCCCAGGATGCTTAGGCGGTGCGGAGGTCCAGCCTGATGAGGGCAGAGTCGATGTGATCCATCCTGGAAGCCCCAGCTCCCTCAGGCGGCTGCCCAAGAGGAAAGAGTGTGAGCACGGGTGGAGATACTGCGACATCAGGAAGAAGCCAAGTCCCGTGGGCCAGCTGCCCCACTGAGTCAGACTGCCGGGGGGGTGAGGGGGGTGAGGGGAGGCAAGAGGAATTAGAGAGCCTGCTCTGGGAAGGTCAGAAAACCCCCGAGAGGAGGAATTCAAGTGGAGTTTGAGGGATCAGAGGGGCTGAGAGACACAAAAACAGGACAACAAATGTGGGCACAGTACCTAACATATTGTAAGAGCAACTGTGATAACTTTGCTATTGGTATTGTTACTGTTGGGACAGGGAATGTTAGGTGTTTTGAGGATGTGCTGAATGTTTAAAAAGACAGATGTAAACTGGGTGAGGTGGCTCACGCCTGTAATCCTAGCTACGCAGGAGGCTGAGATCGGAGGATCAAGGTTCAGAGCCAGTCCAGGCACTAAAGTCTGTGAGACTCTTATCTCCAATTAACCACCAGAAAACCAGAAATGGCACTGTGGCTCAAGAGGCAGTAGCCTTGAGCTAAAGAGCAGAGGGACAACGTCCAGGCCCAGAGTTCAAGCCCCTCATGACTGACCAAAAAAAGTGACAGATGTATCACTAGACTATGTAAAAGCCACACTTTCCAAAAGTCCACTATTAGTACTCATCTTCCAGGTTAAAGATTGCCTTTTCTAAGATCCTCCTTTGCACATAGTGATATTTCCAGGCACCACTGATTCATGCCCATGATCCTATTCTGGGATTATGGTTTGAAGCCAGCCCAGGCAGGAACATCTGTGACAAATAAACTACCAAAAATCTGGAAGTAAAGCTGTGGCTCAAGTGGTAGAGCATTAGCCCTGCGCAAAAATGACCAAGGACAGCACCCAGGCCCTGAGTTTAAGCCCCAGGAAGGAGGTACACATGAGCACCTGTGCGCACTCCTTCCCCCCCCCACACACAAAATATTCAAAGGCTTAATGGTATATGCATAAGGTCCTGGGTTTGATCCCCAGGACCTATATATGAAATCATATATAAGTGGCTCCAGAGGCAGGGCGGTAGCCTTGAGCTGAAGAGCACAGGGACAGCATCCAGGCCCAGAGTTCAAGCCCCACAACCAACAAAAGAAAAAAAGAAAAGTCAGTCAAGTGTGACCTGGAGTTCAAGCTCCAGTACTGGTAGACACGCACACACATTATAAAAGGGATGGAACAAGGAGAAAAGAAAAAGCAAGACAGCAAGTTTGTAGCCTGTTATATCAGTAATTACAATAATTGCGAATGTTCTAAACACTTAAATTTAAAAAGCATTGTTGGGGGTGTGGCTCAAGTGGTAGAATACCTGAATGAACCCCCCCCAGTACCACCAAAAAATGAAAAACATTGTGAGATTAGATTTTTAAAAACTATATTGGTTTTTTTTTTTGCCAGTCTTGGGCTTGAGCTCAGGGCCTGAGCACTGTCCTTAGACTTTCTCAAGGATAGAGCTCTACCACTTGAGCCTCAGCACCACTTCCAGCTTTTTTCTATGTATGTGGTACCGAGGAATCGAACCCGGGTCTTCATGCATGCTAGGCAAGCACTTTAACCACTAGGCCAAACTCCCAGGCCTAAAAACTATATTGTTTAAAAATAGATATTTCAAGCTGGCTGTGGTGATACACACCTGCAATTGAAGCAGGGAAATATGGATTTCACAGCCAGCTGGGTTACATAGAAAAACAGGTACAGTCAGGCGTCAGTGGCCCACGCCTGTGATCCTCACTACTCAGGAGGCTGCGTTCTGAGGACCTGGGTTCAAAGCCAGCCTGAGCAGGAAAGACAAGGAGACGCTTATCTCCAGTTGACCACTAGAAAACAGAAAGTGGGGCTGAGGAGGAAGGGGAGGGTGCGGGGGAGACCTGGCACCCCCACAGGCCTCCCTAGATTGTTTTAGGGCTTGATGTTGAGCTCCGGCCCCTTTCCCACTCCACCCAGAAGGTACTGGTCTGGGATCCCAAGGAAGTCACCACCATGGCCTCATCGAGGCCTGCTAGGCCGGGCCAAGAAGAGCAGGGGCCTGGAGTGCAGCCCAGCCTCGAGATATGGAAGACCCATCCCCAGGGTCTTGATGGAAAAGGCTTGTTTCTGCCGGGCTGAGATGTATGCAGCTTTAGGATGTATTGCTAGTTTAGAGTTTCTGTTTCTTTGTTTTTAGTATAGTGCTATTTGGTTCCCCATTTTTATATAGAAGCAGATACAAGGAATATTTTTGTTTACTGCCTTTTTGGATAAAAGGTTTGCTAGCTGTTTATAAAACTAAGTGGAAACTGGTACTATGCCCATTGAATAGAAAAGTAAACAATTGGTGCAAAAAGCAAAGGCAAAGGCCAGGAGTTTGGCCCAGTGGTAGAATGCTTGCCTAGCATGCACGAAGACCCTGCTTGATTCCTCTGTACCACATACATAGAAAAAGCCAGAAGTGGTACAGTGCCTCAGGGTAGAATACTAGCCTTGAGGAAAGCCCAACGACAGTGCTCAGACCCTGAGCTCAAGCCCAGGACTGGCAAAAAAAAAAAAAAAAAAGCAAAGGCAAAATAGCTATTATATGGAAAAATAAAAGTATATACATTTTAAAAATACAAAATGAGGCTGGGAATGTGGCTTAGTGGTAGAGTGCTTGCCTAGCATACATGAAGCCTTGGGTTCCATTCCTCAGTACCACATAAGCAGCAAAAAGCCAGAAGTGGCTCTAGTGGTAAAAAGCTGTTCTTAGCAAAAGAAGTTCAAGGACAGTACCGAGACCTTGAGTTCAAGCCCAGGAATGGGAAAAAAAAAAGGCAGGGAGAGAAATTTGATAAAAATTTGATATAGGGCCAGGAGTTTGGCCTAGTGGTAGAATGCTTGCCTATCATGCACAAAAACCCGGGTTCAATTCCTTGGTACCACATATATAGAAAAAAGCCAGAGGCTGTGGCTCAAGTGGTAGAGTGTTAGCCTTGAGAAAACCCAAAGATAGTGCTCAGGGCCTGACCCCAAGCCCAGTACTGACCAAAAAAAAAAAAAAAAACCAAACTTGATTTAAAATGGTACCTCCAGTAACCCTGGCTACTCAAGAGGCTGAGATGTGAGGATTGCAGTTCAAAGCCAGCCTGGGCAGGAAAATCTAAACTTATATCTCTAACCACCAAAAAAGCAGAAGTAGAGCCATGGCTCAAGTGGTAGAGCACCAGCTTTGAGCAAAAAAGCTCGGGACAGTGCCTGGGCCCTGAGTTCAAGCCTTAGGACTAGTATCAAAAACAAAGCTAAGTGAGAGTTCAAGGTTCTGAGTCAAGCCCCAGTGCCCACGCACACACATATGTAAACACTGTCATCGTGCTAAGCATAGCAGAGTTTCGTGATGGAGGGTATTTAAAAGCACTTTAAAGTAGAAACATTTCCTTTAAGATCAGGAACAAGTCGATTTTCTTTTTTTCTTTTATCACTGTATTTTCACTTACACAGAGCACTGGAGGTTCACTAAGTACAGTGAGGCAAGGCAAGGAAATAAAGGTATAAAGAAAAAACTAAAACTAGCATGATTTTAGTTGCTAGGATTTTGTGTAGAAACACCAGACACATGTATAAACTATTTTTCAGGGGAAAAAAAGTAAAGTTACCTGGACACAAGTAAATACATAGAATGCTTTCTTTTCTATTTCTCTCTCTGTCTTTCTCTGTCTCTGTCACTTTGTCAATCCTGGGGCTTGAACTCTGGGCCTGGGCATTGTTCCGGAGCTCTTCTGCTCAAGGCTAGCACTATACCACTTGAGCCACAGTGCCACTTCTGGTTTTCTGGTAGTTATTTGGAGGTAAAAGTTTCAAGTCTTATGGACTTTGGTGCTTCTACTGGCGTTGAACTGCAATCTTCACATCTCAGCCTCCTGAGTAACTAGGATTACAGGAGGTGTGAGCCACTAGCACCTGACTTGAATTTTGTTGTTCTATCCCAGTAAGTCAGTAAAGAAACTTTAATAGTTAAGTGATGGTAACTCATGTCTGTAATCTTAGTAGGCTGAGATCCAGGCAGAAAAATCCTTAAAACTCTTAACTCCAAAATGACCAGCAAAAAAAACAGGTCTAGAAGCCAGAAGTGGTGGCTTAAGCTTGTAATCCTAGCTACTCAGGAGGCTGAGATATGAGGACCAAGGTTCAAAGCCAGCCTGGGCACAAAAGGACCTGAGACGTTTTTGTTTTTCTTTTTGCCAGTCCTGGGCTTGAGCTCAGGGCCTGAGCACTGTCCTTGGACTTCTCAAGGCTAGAGCTCTACCACTTGAGCCTCAGCACCACTTCCGGCTTTTTTCTATGTATGTGGTACCGAAGAATCGAACCCGGGTCTTCATGCATGCTAGGCAAGCACTTTAACCACTAGGCCAAACTCCCGGCCCTGGACCTGAGACTCTTATCTCCAGTTAACTTCTAGAAAACTGGAAGTGGAGCGTGGCTCAGGGGTAGGGCAGTAGCCTTGAGCTGAAGAGCTCAGGAACAGCGTCCAGGCTGAGTTCAAGACCCATGACCCCACACACACACCCCCCCCCACACACAAAAAAAAACAGGGCTGGAACCATGGCTCAAGTGGTAGATTTCCAGAAGAGCAAGTATGAGACCTGAATTTAAATTCTACTATTGTGGGGGGGGGGGGGGGAAACACCTTTACCACTTAAAATCCATTAGGACAATTTAAGTACCATTTAAAATAGTAAAAAAAAAAAAAAAAAAAAAGAAAAGAAAAGAAAAAAGTCACCAAATGCCTAGGGGAAAAAAAATCTAGCCAGAGCCAGACATTGGTGGTTTATACCTGTAATCCTAGCTACTAAGAAGACTAAGATCTGAGGATCACTGTTCAATGCTAGACCAAGCAGAAAAGTCTCTGAGACTCTTATCTCCAGTAAACCAGCAGAAATCCAGAAGGAGAGCTGTGATTCACAGTGGTAGAGCGCTAGCCTTGATCAAAGTAACTCGGGGACAACATGCAGGCCCTGAGTTCAAGCGCCTCCAAATTAATAAAAGGTATACAGAAAAATATTAACATCACTGAGAAAAATTAAAGACCCAAGTGACTAGAAGAATATTCCATGTCCATCAACTGGAAGATTCACTATTGTCAAGGTATCTATATTTTCCCAGATAAATCTAGAGATTCAATATAATCTCAATCAAAATCCCAGTAAACTTCTTGCAGTAGGTATTAGCAATATTAGCAAGCTGAATTTCTCTGGAAGTGCAAAGGACCTCTGATAGTCAAAATGATAAAAAAGAAGAACAAGAGTTGGGGTATGGCTTTAATAGTTTTGGGGGCTGAGGGAGGAGACTCATGAGTGACACTAGCCTGGGCTATATAGCAAAACCCTATATCAATACACACACACACACACACACACACACACACACACACACACACACACACACACAGAGCCAGATACCTGATAAGAACGTAAAAAGCCGCTCCACCTCATTCCTCACCTGCAAGCACAAGTTAAACCTCCAGTGCACTATTACCTTACATACCTGTATCGATGTGGCAAAAGTAAAAATGACTAACAAGTCTGCAGGACCAGGAGGGTGTGGCATAGCTGCACCATTCCTGCAGGGCTGGTGGGAGTGTGAACTAGATCAGTCATCTTGAAAAACTAGCAGTATCTGCAAAAAGCATTTAATTAAACATAAACCTGCCTGGGAAAATGGGGCAGCCATTTACAGAAAACTCAAAATGGACCCCAGCTTGTCGCCGTGTACAAATGTTAACTCAAAATGGATCAAAGACCTCAGTATCAGACCTTAAAACCTGAAACTGCTACACGACAGAGTAGGAGAGACACTGAAACTCATAGGTACAGGCAAAAACTTGTTGAACAGAGTCCCAGGGTCCCAACAGAGAGAGACCTGACAAATGGGATTACCTAAAAATAGTTTCTGCAGAGGAGCCGGGAGTTTGGCCTGGTGGTAGAGTGCTTGCCTAGCATGCACAAAGACCTGGGTTCAATTCCTCGGTACCACATACATAGAAAAAAGCCAGAAGTGGTGCTGAGGCTCAAGTGGTAGAGTTGTAGCCTTGAGAAAGTCCAAGGACAGTGCTCAGGCCCTGAGCTCACAGCCCAGGACTGGCAAAAAAAAAAAAAAAAGTTTCTACAGAGACAAAGACATAGCTACTAAAGTAGAAAAACAGTCATCCAACTAGGAAAAGATATTTACCAATAATACATCAGACAAATGCTTAATATCCAATATCTACAGGGAACTCAAGAAACTAATCCCCCCAAATCCAACAAAACAATCACTAAATGGGCAAGGGAACCAAAGAGAATTATCAGAAGAAGAGGTAAAAATGACAAAGAAACATATGAGAAAATGCTCATCATCCATGATCATAAAGGAAATGCAAATAAAAACAACCCTAAGATACCACGTCACCCCAATTTGAATGGCCAATATTCTGAACTCAACAACAAATGCTGGCAGGGATGTGAAGAAAGAGGAACCCCACTGCACTGATGGTGGGAATGTAAAGTAGTACACCCACTCTGAAGGCAGTTTGGAGGTTCCTCAAAAAACTAAAAATAGACCTTCTGGGGCCAGGAGTTTGGCCTAGTGGTAGATTGATTCCTCAGTACCACAAACAGAAAAGCCAGAAGTGGTGCTGTGGCTCAAGTGGTAGAGCTCTGGCCTTGAGGAAAGCCCAAGGACCATGCTCAGGCCCTGAGTTCAGTCCCCAGGACTAGTAAAAAAAAAAAATAATAATAAAAATAAAAATAGACCTTCCCTATGACCCAGTCATAACGCCAAGGCATCTACCCTGGGCATCATAATCCAGAATATGATAAGGACACCTGCACAAACAGGTTCATCTCTGCACTATTCACAACAGACAAGCTGATGGAAACAACCCAGATGCCCCGCTACAGATGAATGGATACAAAAAATGTGGTACCTATATACAATGGAATTCTACATAGCCAACAGACAAGACAAAATAATGGCATTCGATAAGAAGTGGATGAAACTAGAGCAGATCATGTTGAGGGAGATAAGCCAAGACCAAAGGAACAAAAGGCACATGGTCTGCTTGATATGTGGATATTAGATCCAAACAGTAGAAGAGCAATGACTCAATACTCAGGTACCCAAGGTTATTGACATGAACTTGGAAATATAAATATAACTGTATCGACATATAAATCTATGATGGGAGATATACTCTATAGACATGATATATATAGAGATATATATCTATGACATACAAAGTCTCAGTTTAATTTTATGTTTAAATATGTTCTTAAATTTATATGCCAGTGGTTGCATATAGAGATTCCATTCTTGAATATATGTTTGTTAAACTTGACATTTGAAATATGATGTAACAAAAAAATCAGTGTTAGCCGGGCATGGTGGCTCACGCCTGTCATCCTAGCTACTCAGGAGGCTGAGATCTGAGGATCAAGGTTCAAAGTCAGCCCGGCACAAAAGGACCTGAAACTTATGTCCAGTTAACCTCTAGAAAACGGAAGTGGGGCTTGGCTCAAGGGTAGGGCAGTAGCTTTGAGCTGAAGAGCTCAGGGACAGTGCCCAGGCCGAGTTCAAGCCCAATAACCCCCACAAAAAAAATGAGTGTTAATAAAATATTTTAATAAAACCCCACATAAGCCTTATAAACAAGAAATGCTTCTATCCAACAGAAACAACTCTTCATCCCGCCCCAGAAAAGCAGGCAACAACATTCATGAGAGTTTTATTCTGAACAGCTAACAACTTCTCCCCAATAGAATGGGTACATAAATGATAATAAGGGCCCAGATAAGAAAAGTGTACAGAATGAAAATGGCTGAGCTACTTAATCAAAAACAGAGATAAATCTCATTAAAGAACAGGGTTAGGGGGCTGGGAGTTTGGCCTAGTGGTAGAGTGCTTGCCTAGCATGCACAAAGACCAGGGTTCGATTCCTCGGTACCACATATACAGAAAAAAGGCAGAAGTGGTGCTGAGGCTCAAGTGGTAGAGCTCTAGCCTTGAGAAAGTCCAAGAACAGTGCTCAGGCCCTGAGCTCAAGCCCAGGGCTGGCAAAAAAAAAAAAGAAAGAAAGAAAGAAAGAAAGAATAATCCTAGCTACTCGGGAGGCTGAGATCTAAGGATCTTGGTTCAAAGCCAGTTCAGGCAGGAAAGTCTGAGAGACTCTTATCTCCAATTAACCACCAGAAAAAGCCAGAAGTAGCACTATGGTTCAAGGGGTAGAGCAATAGAGCTCAATACAGCAATTGAGCTGATGAATTCAGGGGACAGTGCCCAGGCCCAGAGTTCAAGCCCCACCACTGAAAAGATAACAGGGTTAGAGCCAGGTTTTTGTGGCTCATACTTGTAATCCTAGCTACTCAGAAGGCTGATATCTGGGGATCCAGGTGCAAAGCCAGCTCAGGCACAAAAGTCTGTGAGACTTTTATTTCCAATTAACACCAAAAGCTGGAGGTGGAACTGTGGTTCAAATGGTAGAGCCTAGCTTTTAGCACAAAAGTGCAGACTCATCTCTAGGTCCTGGGTTCAAGCCAAGGACTACACAAAAGTAAGTAAAAAAGCCAGGTACTGGTTGCTCTCATCTGTAATCCTAGCTACTACTCAGGAGGCTGAGATCTGAGGATCATGGTTTGAAGCCAGCCCAAGCAGAAAATTCTGTGGGACTCTTTATCAGTTAACTACTAGAAAACTGGAAGTGGCACAAGACAGTACCTAGACCCTGAGTTCAACTCCAGGACTGGAAAAAATAAATAAGTAAATGAAAAAGTTTAAATACATAGGAAAAAACAGTTAAACTTAAGAAAGAAAGACAAGCTGGAGATGGTGGCTCATGCCTATAATCTGAGGATCACAGTTCAAAGCCAGCCCAGGCACTACCACTGGAAAACTGGAAGTGGCGCTGTGACTCAAGGGGTAGGGCAGTAGCCTTGAGCTGAAGAGCTCAGGGACAGTAGCCAGATCCAGGGGTAGGGTAGTCGTCTTGAGCTGAGGAGCTGAAGGAGTTCAAGCCCTACGACCAACCAATGCCAAAAAAAAAAAAAAGATAATAGAGCTAACCCTACAAGTCACTACAAGGTTCACAAGAAGAAGCCAGGGGGAGGAGACAGGCACCGATTTTCTGTCTATGTAGGAGAGGCCCTGGACTAGATGTGCGCCAGGCGTGACCTGATTTTAGAGCCTCATCACGGGGTCTGTCCCCCAAAGTGTGCCAAGGGCAGTCAGAGGAGAAAGGCGGCTAAGAGGGGTGGAGGGTGGTGCCCATCTCTAACGTGATGAGCAGCAGGCAGGGTGGCATGGAGTCCTCCCGTCTCAGTATCACTGCACAACGGCCTGGACACAGTGGGTTTCCTTACAGGCATGTTGAGACCAGAATATAAACGAATGAACTGGGGTGGAGCACTTTGGCTAAGGAAGGCCCTGGGTTCAATTCCCAGTACTGCGAAAATATTAATAAATAAATGAGGCAAGCAAAATAATTGCTTTCAAGCCCCCTGACCGACAAAAAAAATTACTTACACGTGGAATTTGCATATTCCATAACTTAATACAGAGATGCAAAGAATGCAAAGCGTAGTGCTTTGCTGGCCCTTTTTTTTTTTGGTGGGGGGGCTTGAACTCAGGGCCTGGGCACTGTTCCTGAGTTTCTTTTGTTCAAGGCTAACGCTCTACCACTTGAGTCACAGCAACCCTTCTAGCCCTTTCTGTGTATGTGGTACAAAGGAATAACGGTTTTGTGTGTGACTAGGCCACGCTCCCGGGCCTTTTTTTTTTTTGGTTGGTTGTAGGCTTGAACTTAGGGCTTAGCTGCTGTCTCTGAGCTTCTTTGTGTTCAAGGCTAATGCTCTACCACTCAAACCACAGCACTACTTCTGGTTTTGGAGTGGATAACTGGAGATAAGAATCCCATGGGGACTTTTCTGCCTGGCTGGCCTTCAAACCTCAGTATGTGGTACCAAAGATTCAAACCCAGGTCTTCAAGCATTCTAGAAAAGCACTGTATCACTAAGCCAAACTCCTGGCCCTTTTTCTTTTTTTATGTTGATGATGGGGCTTGAACCCTGGGCCTGGGTGCTATCCTTAAGTTCTTCAGCTCAAGGCTAGCACTCTACCACAGTGCCACAGTGCTGCTTCCAGTTTTCTGGTGGTTAATTGGAGATAACCAATACTTGGAGGTCCAGGAGCATGGCCTAGTGGTAGAGTGCTTGCCTAGCATGCCTGAAGTCCTGAAGTCCTCAGTACCACCTACACAGAGAACGCCAAAAGTGGTGCTGTGACTCAAGTGGTAGAGTGCTAGCTTTGAGAAAGCCCAAAGACAGTGCCCAAGCCCTGAGCTTAGGCCCCAGGACTGGCAGAAAAAAAAAAGTCTCACAAATTTTTGTGTGCAGGCTAGCTTTGAACTGTGATCTTCAGATCTCAACCTCCTGAGTAGCTAGGAATACAGGCGTGAGCCACAGTGCCCAGCTTTCTTTTCTTTTCTTTTTTTCACTTAGCTCCTTTTAGGCCTTGGTGAAAGGGTCCTTGGGCAAGAAATTGAGACTGAGGGACTGAGGCTAGGAACCAAGAAACTAAGTTTAGGTCTAGGGAGGTAGCTCAGAGATAGAGTACTTACCTAGCCTTGCATTTGATGCCCAATCTGGGGGAGGAGGGGCTTCAAATATGACCATGCCACTTTGCACACACAACTGACCTTAGACAAATTGACCTCTGGTGGTCTGAGCAGTATTCTTTCTGTCTCTGAGGATGGGAAGGTAAGAAAATACTTCATAACTGTACTGTGCTCTGGGCAGTGACTTACCAGGACTGCTTGTTATTGACTCTGACCCACCACAAAACCAGTCCTGCCAAAGAGGACCAGAGGCCAGCAGGGAGGGAGGGCAAAGCAGCTGTGTGCAGCCACATTAAAAAAAAAAGCTAAATACGGGCCGGGAGTTTGGCCTAGTGGTTAAAGTGCTTGCCTAGCATGCATGAAGACCGGGGTTTGATTCCTTGCTACCACATACATACAAAAAAGCTGGAAGTAGTGCTGAGGCTCAAATGGTAGAGCCTTGAGAAAGTCCAAAGACAGTGCTCAGGCCCTGAGCTCAAGCCCAGGACTGGCAAAAAAAAAAAACAAAAAAAACCTAAATACCGGCCGGGAGTTTGGCCTAGTGGTAGAGTGCTGCTTGCCTAGCATGCATGAAGCCCTGGGTTCAATTTCCAGTACCTCATACCTAGAAAAAGCCACAAGTGGTGCTGTGGCTCAAGTGGCAGAGTGCTAGTTTTTTTTTTTTTTGCCTGTCCTGGGCTTGGGCTCAGGGCCTGAGCACTGTCCTTGGACTTTCTCAAGGCTAGAGCTCTACCACTTGAGCCTCAGCACCACTTCCGGCTTTTTTCTATGTATGTGGTACCGAGGAATTGAACCCGGGTCTTCGTGCATGCTAGGCAAGCACTTTAACCACTAGGCCAAACTCCCGGCCCCAGAGTGCTAGTTTTGAGAAAATAAAGTGCAAGGACAATGCCCAGGCCCTGAGTTCAAGCCCCAGGACTGGCCACGGGCAAAAAGCTTAGGGACAGTGCCCAGGACTAGAGTTCAAGCCCCAGTACTGGCAATGAAGAAACAAAAAATCAGTTACCACGTGTGAAGTCTTTCTGCAGCACCGGACAGCCTGCCCCACCGTGTGTCAAGAACACAACTTCTAGTGTGTCAGCTGCTAGTGCCTCTTCACACCTGTATTCCCAACTTGTCAGGAGGCTGAGATCTGAGAATCATGGTTCAGAGCCTACTCAGGCAGAAATATCCATGAAACTCTTATGTCCAACTAACCAGCAAAACGTTGTAAGTGCATCTGTGGCTCAACTGGTAGAACCATCCAAAAAGAGCAGAATAAAAAAAAAAAAAAGAGAGCAGGCGGCCTGAGTTCAAGCCCCAGTCTGGGGGTGAGAAGTGTGGCTGGGGGGTGGGGAGCCTTCTTTTTGGAATACTGCCAGGACTCCAGCTCCGTGAGAACCAGTGTTGCCCCCTAGCAGGCAGCTAAGATGGGGTAAGGTGGGGCAGGGGTATCCGGCTGGGGAAGAGCTCCCAGTGGACTCAGGCACATGTGGTCATCTCCCCGAGAGAGAGGTGCGGGCACGTCTCACCTCTGTCTGTTCAGTTGATGGCCCCTCGACAGGAATGGGAACCTCAGATAGACTCCGAGGAACTTTCTCAAGTCTGTAAGTAAAGTGCTGGTCACTGGCACGTTAGGGCTCAAGGTGGACCCTGGAGACCCTCCCTGCATTCAAGTCCACTGACAGATGCTGGACTGGGTTACAAGATTGTCACACAGCCGTCCACTGTTGTACTGCTGGGGACTGGTAAGAAGGCTCCTGTCCAGTCCCTTAGGCGGTGGAGGACTTGAACACAAGCGGATCTTTCTTCTAGAATCCCACACCCACATCTGGGATGCCTGCCTGCCTGCCTGCCTGCCTGCCTGCCTGCAGGGTCATGTTCTCCCCCAGTGTATGCAGGGTCAAGGAGCCCAGGACCCCATCCCAATTCAGCAGTTCTAAGTCACGGAATAAGGCATGCCATGTCACAGCCCTAACGTCAGAGGGTGGGGCTTGATGTAGACTTAGGGCTGGGATGGGGGTTTCTCCCCCAGCAGGCCTGGGGGATGATTATAACCTTATCTATACTGGCCTGACCCATCTGGGAACACAGGAAGTCCCGCAGCTAAAGATGTGCACTCCTCATTCTGCCCGCTCCCTTGGCCTGTAATTGTGTGTGCCTGAGGGGTCATTCTGTAGTCCACTGCTGGCTCTAGGTGGGAGTTGCAGAAGCTCTTACAGGGGCTTGAAGAAGAGGGTCCCAGAGAAGGGCAACGGGCAAGGAGGCTTGAGCTGCCCCCCAGACTCCTACCGTGCACCTCAAATGTGCAGAGCTTTCCAGGCAGCTGAGGAGCTCCTGGAGTGAGCCAGAGCCGTCTGCCCTCTGGAATATTCAGTGATGGCTCCCACTTCAGGTTGGTGACATGGATGGTCTAGCTTCAAGCTTGGGTGGGAGATGGGAGGGTGGTGGTAACCTGGGTGTGGCACATGCTTCTGAGCTGCTGCTAGGGGACACTTCCTAATTTTGTGTGTGTGTGTGGGGGGGGTTATGGGGCTTGAACTCTGGGCCTGGGCGTGTCCCTGAGCTCTTCAGGTCAAGGCTGCCACCCTATCCCTTGAGCCACAGCTCTATTTCCCCTTTTCTAGTGATTAGAGGTAAGTCCATGTTTTTTAGTGCCAGGCTGGCCTTCAACTGTGATCCTTAGATCTCAGCCTCCTGAGCAGCTAGGATTACAGCTAGCTTGGCTGACACTTCCTAATCTTCCTTCTAGAGGCCCTGCCTTTTCCAGAACCTTTCCAAGACAAAGTCCAAAGCGCTCAGCTTGCCCTTTCACAAGTGCTCTCTTGGCCTGTCTCAGGATGACTCCTCCTCTACTCCCAAAGGCCAGGTCAGAGGCCACTTCCTTTCCAAGGCTTATCCATCACTGACCATCAGCGTTTGATCTACAGTGGTTCCATGTTGGATGTTGGGGGAGGGGATGTCCCAGAGCTTTCAAGTTCCCTCCCCAGTCCTCACCTTCCTGATGTAGAAGCCAGAAGGCAGTGGTCTGAGGACAGGAAGCTCAGACATAACTGTTACATATAGGACTCACAAGACGCCAAGGCAAGTGTCAGCCCCAGGGCACCCAGTAAGAGGCCATTGGGGAGCCATGGGCAGTGACAACCCTTTGCTGGCTGCACTGGGAGAAAGCCAAGGAAAGACTGAACAAGGCATGCGCCAGGAACTGGGCGGTGCAGCCAGACTGCCCCTTCACATGCTCCACCCAGCGGAGCACCGCCCTCCCCCACCCCGCCCCAGCTGAACTGCTCACCCTGCCTCCATTGCTCTTGGTCTCTTCCCCAGAGCTCATACACTTCAAGTTCTGCTGGCTTTTTTTTTTTTGGTCATGGGGCTTGAACTCAGCCTGGGCCCTGTCCCTAAGCTCTTCAACTCAAGGCTACCACCCTACCCTTGAGCCAAACCTCACTTCCCATGTTCTAGAGGTTAATTAATTGGAGATGAGCCTCAGGTCCTTTGGTGCCCAGACTGGCTTTGAACCTCAATCCTCAGATCTCAGCCTCCAGAGTAGCTAGGATGCCAGGTGTGAGCCACTGCGCCCATCTTCCATTTTCTAGTTAATTGGAGATAAAAATGTCACCTGGGCTGGCTTTGGACCCTGATCCTCAGATCTCAGCTTTCTGAGTAGCTAGGATTACAGGCTTAAGCTACCTGGCCTGGTTCCTGCTGGGTTTCTTCTTATGTATAAGAACCCCAGATTGGCAGAGATATGCCCAAACACTTCCTCCTTACTAAGCCCTAGTGCAGCCCCCACCTCCTTCCTCGCAGGTATGCAGTAGTGTTGGGGACAGGGTAAGGTGTGCCCACCTGAGGAGCTGCAAGGCCCTCTCCTCTGCAGACCACCACCCTGCCTGGAAGGACTTATCCTAAATAGGGAGGCTTGAGAGCCGCCAGGCTCTCCTGTGAGCGCCCCACCCCTGCTTTCCCCCAGCAAAAAACCCACCTTCACGACCAGTCACATCTTCTTGAAGTCCACCCTCCCAACCCAGCCCCACCCTCCACCCTATCGCTCCTCCACATCTGTCCTCCACAAACCAGAGGCCCGCTCACCTTCAGTTGCTGCAGCTCTCCCAAAGAAAACCCTTGCAACCTTTCAGTGGTGTAGAAATTTGCAAGAGGGGAGGGTGACAAGACCCGGTGATCACTCACCTCAGCCCCTCGGGCCTCAGCACTGTCTGAAACCCATACTAGTTTCCGGCCTCCTTCCAGAGCCCAGGGGCTAAGGATGCAGCTTGCTAACTCCAGGGGGTCCTTTTCCATTTCTGACTAGAAGTTTAACCTCCTGCCCCCATCAGACCTAGATTTGCAGTTTCCTGTACTCAATGGGCAGCCAAAGCACAAGCTGGGGGATCTTGGCAACAACCTATTGGTTATATATGAAGGGTGGGGCCCCAAGGACCTAGGTCTTAAGTCCCCTACTCCACCTGGCCCGCCCCACCCTGAATGGACTCCAGCCACATCTACAAAGGTCAAAGGCTCAACTTAGCCTGACTCATAGCAGTCAGTGAACCTGGTCTAATCTTGAGTCAGCCATCCAGGGATCCTGACAAAACCTTAAAAGGTAGAGAAAGTAGCTCAACAGTCCATACACCTGGACAGGGCTGAGCCCCCCGCCCCCACCTCCACAGTAACAGCAAGCAGACAACCCCTGGCCTCAGCCACCTCCCTGAACAGTTAGTTTGGAAGTAATTACAGTGCCACACAAAGGAGTCTGTACCTGTGTGCTGAGGGTAGAGTACAGGACAGCCAAGAGCTCCTCCCAGCACAGCACCCTCCCCGCAATCCCCCAGGCCCTACCCCTGAAAAACCATCCGGCTGATGAGCCTTTTTATTGTTGTATCTTTTTTTTTTTTAATTGACGGTCCTCACTGATCCTGCCTCCAGACCAGAAGAAAAGGGAGGGGGACCAGGCGGCGCAAGGGATGGTGGGGTCATCTCCACAACATTCCATTTACACACAGAACTAAACAGACAAGCACAAGTCACTATTGCGGTTAGAAGTTGGCAGCATGGGATGGGGGAAGGAATAGGTGAGAGTAGGGATACTGTTAAAAAAAAAATACAGGCCTCCCCCTCTAGTGGAGAAGGAAAGGGGAGAGGGGTGGAAGAGGGACTTGGTCAGTTTCAACCCAAAAGGAATCAGAAGATCGAAAGTGGTTTGGAAAAGCCAGAACCGTCAGGGATGGGAGAGAAGGAAGAGGAAGGTCCATGGGGTGAGGGAGCTGTTTGGCAACTGGGGTGAAGGGATTACCCTCTCCCTGTTGGGTTCCCCCCCAGCCCCTCCGGTCTGGCAGGAAGGGAGCAGCCTGCAATCCCCAAGGGCAGGTCTGGGGCTGCCAGATACTCCAGGCAGGGGCTGGAGGGGGCTCACAAGGGCTTGCCCTCCAGGGAGATGACAGCACTGCCTCCCAGCTTCTCTGCCAGGGTGCATCGGTCCTTGACCTCTTCATAGCAATTTGCTTGTAATTCATGCTTGATCCCTGTAGGAGAGAGAGGAGCATCTGTGAGCAGGAAGCATGGCTCCCATGTCTGGGAGGAGGCCATCGAAGCAGATGGAAGAGCACAGAAGGAAGGTCTGGCCCGGCAAGGCAGGGAAGCCCAGGGGGAGGGAACCCCATCACTGTCAAGAACCCTACCCTGCAGCCAGGGCTCATGCACACAAGGGTCCACCCTTCCCTACCTGTCAGCTTCTTCTTGATGGCGTCCTTGGAGCTGGCGTAGATCATTTTGCTCTTAAGAGGTGCACACTCAGGGGCCCTGGAGACAAACCAAGCAGCTTTTGGAGCAATGGCCCTCAGCAACAGACTACTCTTCACGAAGCCCTGGGGCTGGCCTATATCATTTATCAAGTTGCCCACTGCTGGGTGCTTTGTCCCAACCCCCTCCCATACTTCTGAACGAGGAGCTCACCAGAAGATGAACACCAGGTCCTCCTTCTTGCTCTCCTTGGTCTCGTAGGTGGCGTCGTACAGGGCATATCGGCAGTCTTTGTCGGGCAGCATCTTGACGAAGGTGGCGTAGGGGTCATCCACAGTCTGGCCCACGTCACCCACCAGGATCTCCTTGCCCTCTTCCAGAATAATGTTTTTCTTGTCCTCACTCAGGCAGAACAACACCGCCTTCTTGCGCTTCTTCACTTCCTCTGGTGTTGAAGACTTGCGCACCTTCATGTCATTAAACACCTTGATGACACCATCAGAGACAGCCACACCAGAGGCCTGAGGGACGGACAAGCCACACACCTCCTAAGAGCACTGTCCCCTGAAGCCCCTGCTTTCCAGGATTAGATCTCAATCTGGGTAACAAAGGTAGAGCTCCCAGCTCACATTCCCAAAAGGAGTTACCAGATCTCTTGTCAAGGCCAAGATTTTCCCACCTAAACCAACCCCAAAGAGAAGCAGACAGGACATAACTCCTGGCACAGAAGCCACGGAAGGGGTCTCAGTCGTCTAGCTCAGCATCCTGACTGATTTTACAAGCTAGGAACTGGAGACCTGTGACAAGCAAAATCTTTGCCTGAGCTAGGAACTCTAAATTAGAACCTACGGGCTGAGCTCTTCAAGAGGACTCAATCATAGCCTTTACACGGCAGAATCTCACAAAAACAAGCCGACCCAGACAGCCCGCCTTCGCCTCTTCAAACTGCGGAGAGTAGGATCTGACGAGGATGCCACACGGACACCGTCCCCGTGAGTTCACCGCTCAAGACGGCCGACACAGCGACACGCACGGCCCTGTCCCCAAGAGTCCTGCCCCCAGTGAGAACCTCGGTGGACGGCCCCGTCCTCTGAGAACAGCGGAGGGCCTAGAGGTCACGGACAGAGCCCGACATGGCCAACTACCGGGCTGGATTCCCCGGGAGCGAGGACGATCGTCCCCGGGGAGAGCTGCCCCCCGCCCCCCCCAGCTGCAGAGGAAGCGGGCCACGTGACCGCCGCTTCCGGAGTGGGTGGAGATGGGCTCGGCCTGCCCCCTCCACGGGACTCGAGAAATCTGTACCCCCGAGGCAGCCGCGCCTCGGGCGCCTCCGCACCCACGGGCCGCTCTCGACAATCAACCAACTCCGCGCCGGACTCGGGCAGCGGCCCGGGCGCGCGACCCGAGCTCCAGTTTCCAACAGCCCTCGGGGCTCCAGGCGGGAGGCGGGGTGGTTCCAGGGCGGTGCCCGCCTGGGTCACTTCCCTAAACTCGGCTCCACCCTCGGACCCATCCGGGAGAGCTGGAAGCCGCTCGGGTCCCGCGAGCGAGCGGGCGGCCTCTGCGCCCTCCGCGCCTCTCCAGCCGCGGGGTCGCCAGGGCCGTGCGGCCGCCCCCGCCCTGCCCGGGCGCAGCATCCCTGCCACCTGCTCCGGAGACGGAGCCGCCGGCCCGGGGAGGCTGACGCGGAGAAAGGAACAGCGCTTGGGTGGGGCGCGCGCTTTTCCTTGGCCGCCGGGGGGCTGTGTGTGGACGCCGCGTGCGCCCGGGCGGGCGGGGGCGCCGGCTCCGAGGATGCGCGCGCCCGCGCCCGGCCCCCTCCCCCACGGCGGGTGTCCGCGCGGGCGGCGTGGGGGAGGGGAGGGAGCCCAGGGGGCGCGCGAGCGGCGTCCGGCCCGGCCCCGCACCCGCGGGCGCGCACGCGCGGCCCACGGCCGCCCGCCGGCCGATGCAAGACCCGGTCTCGCCGGGGGTCGGGAGTGCCGAGGTGCCCCTCTCCCGCCCCGGGCGGACGAGGGACCCACCCGCGGCCGCCGCCGCCCGGGAGCCGCGGCCTGATGCTCACCATGTTTCCGAAAGCGAAGAGAAGACGGCGAGGAGAGCCTGAGAACACCAAAGCTGCTGCAGCTGCTGTCGGGATCCGACTGAACGCGGCCTCTCCCGGCCCCTTCCGTTTAGTAGGAGCCGCACAATGAGGGGCGGGGCGGGCTTCCGGTGCGCCCTGCTCGTGCCGACGGGAAATGGAGTCCGAGGGTCTCGCACGGCCGTCGGGCTCCCTGGGTAACCGCCGGGGGTGTCGCCGGCCTCCCGGCTCCGCGGGGCCTGCGGGGAAATGTAGGCCGAGGGGCGGGACCGTGCGCGTCGCGGGAGCCCATTGGCGGGGCTCACCAGCCACCGCTCCGGGCCGCCGAGGGAGGCCGGGCGCCGGGCCCTGCACACCGTGCCCTGCACACCGTCCTCCGCCGCGCCTCTCTGCATCCCACAGGGGGACGGCTTCTAAGGCCCGTCCAGCGGGCACTTTCTGGGAACCTGACCTAAAGTTATTAACGATTAGGATTTCGCTTCTTGTAAGCAAAGCCTTGGCCCGGAATCCGGGCCTATAACGAGGAGAGTCGCAAGTTTGAAGTTGGAACTTCGCACCCTCCGGGTGGCAAAGCCATTCTTGTCAACTAAGGAAAGGCCAAGCCAGGCGCCAATGGCGCACGCCTGGGACCCTACCTACCCAGGAAGCTGAGATCGGAGGATTCCAGCTCAAAGACAGCCCAGGCAGGAAAAGCCAGGAGACTTCCCTCCGGTTAATCACCAAAAAGCCGGAAGTGGAGCTGTAGAGTGCTAGCCTTGAGCCCCGAAACTCAGGGACGGCATCCAGACCCCAAGCTTAACCCCTCCAAATGGCCCGCTCAAATAAATAAATAATAAAGGGTATGTAGAACTCCCTCAACAGAATGGAAGAGGGAGACACACAGAAGAGCTTTGTTCCTGGCGTTTGGCAAATTGAGTGTGTGTGTGCGCGCATTCCAGGCGTAGGTGCTCTTTGCCTGGTGATCAGGCTGGTAAATTTGGCCATTCTCACACGGACGGAGACGCTATCTCTACGGGAACACGAGCCTAACATGAAACACGTGGGGAGCTTCCAGAAAGCTTTCGCTGGCCTAGAACAATAACCGTGGTTTCCTGACAAGGAAATCGGACCCCAGAACCAGTCGGAGCGCGTGCCCTGGAACACGGGGTGCGCGCGGAGAGGGGGCGTCTCGCAGAGCATGCTGGGGGTTGTAGTCGGCCGCACAGCCCCCCCCCCTTTCCCCCGTCCAAGCTCGGACGGCTGCAGGTAGAAGCAGCCCGGGACACCCCCTGCTCCGCCGCCTCCCCCGAGCGCCCCGGCCTACAGAGAAGACGAGCTCCACCTTTCCGCGAGCCTCTCCGTTTCCCGGAGCAACGAGGAGGGGGAAGGGGCTTCGCAGTTACCCTGGAGACGGCAGCCTTCCGCCCCCGGCCGCGGGATGCCCTAGATGTCCTTATTAGGACAAGAGCCTCGAGGGGGCGGGGCCGGCCCCAGCGCCGGCTTCGGGCTCCTTATAAGGCCGGGTCGGGAAGGGGGCGGGCTCGGAGCCGGGCCGGGGCGGGCCTGGGCTGCCATTCTCCGCGCGGCGCGCCGGCGGGGGCCCGCCCACTGCTAGCCTGATGGCTGGCGGCCCGGGGCCGTGGAAACCCCAGACGAGACCCGTACCCGAGTCACCTAGTCTTGACCTTCAACCTGGGACTCCCGCGCAAGATTTCGATCTCCAACCTCCGTGAACAAGGAGAACCAAGTGTTCAACCACTCGGCTCCCTGGGATGTCACAACACGTCCATCCGACCTTGCAGGACCCCCAGCACCTCTTGTCGCCTTCCCCGTGTCTTACCTACTCTCACGCCCGCGCCCCTTTACACCAGGCCTGGGCCTTCGGTGCACGTCCCTGACCGTCCCTGACTGTCTCTGACTTTGTGTCCCCTGCATGGCTGACCACTTCTGAGATCTTCCAGCTCCTCCTGCCTTACCTTTGTGCCATCCCCTGTTCTCCTTCCCGGATGTCCCATCTACAAATACACTTGTACTCTTCTCCAGCCCAGCTGGTCACCTGTCACCTCCGCAGGGGGGTGAGGCCGACACTGACAGGCTTGGAAACTTTGGGGGGCCACCAATCTCAGGTGACAGCCCTCCCAGACGCAGGGGGCGCTGTCGCCCTCGGGGCTCCGGCACGGAGATGCTCCACCCCGCCGTCGAATCTAAGGCGAGAGGAAGGGGCGGGGCCGAGCTCCCGGCCTGGGCTGGGCGCCTCCAAAGGGCGGGTGTGGGGGGGGGGCGTGGGGGGGAGGTTGGGGAAGCGAGGGAAAAGGTGGAGGCGACCCTACCCCGCCCGGCCTGTTAGAGTGGAGCTGAGGTGGAGGAGGCCCGGGAAGGGCCACGTGTTCGGGGAGGGTGTGTCCCCGCTCCCCCCACCCTACCACCCCGCCCCGTGCTCCGGCGCTGACCCCCGCGCCGCGCGATCGCCCCGGCGCGGCCCCGGCGCTCATGGCGGCGCCCGTGCGCCTAGGCCGCAAGCGCCCCCTGCCCGCCTGCCCCAACCCGCTGTTCGTGCTCTGGCTGACCGAGTGGCGGGACGAGGCGGCCCGCACGGGGCGCCGCACGCGCTTCGTGTTTCAGAAGGTGAGTCTGGGCCGCGCCCGCGCCGCCCGGGGCTGGGCGCCGCCCGAGCCCGGCCCCCTGACCGCGACCCTCGCCCCCCCGCCCCGCCAGGCGCTGCGTTCGCTCCGGCGGTACCCACTGCCCCTGCGCAGCGGCAAGGAAGCCAAGATCCTCCAGCACTTCGGAGACGGGCTCTGCCGCATGCTGGACGAGCGGCTGCAGCAGCACCAAGCGTCGGGCGGTGAGCGCCTCGCCCGCCGCGCATGGTCCGCCAGGGCCCCCTTCGGGCACCTTGGCGTCAAGCTCCCCACTCCTGGCGGAAACTGCTGCCCGAGCTGGGGCTGGTGGTGGGCACTGTGTGCACCTCATCCGTCTTTAATACAGCATCAACTGATTCGAGTGGATTTTCTTCCCCTATAGGAGGCCACGCCCCGGGCCCACCATCTGGAGACAAGAGTCCAGCCATGGAAGGGTCTCCTGCCGAAGCCCAGGACTCTACTGTGCCAGTGAGGAGCGGGAACAGGGGAGGGCTAAGTGGGAGCTTTGAGAGTAGGGCTTGGTTTGAGAGACTTAGCCATGAATTACCCTCTTTGAGACTTCACTGTCTCCATCTGTCAATGGGGATATTGATAACCGCAGAGAGGGAGTTGTTACTGTGTTCTCATCTTGCACTGGTGGCAGAACTGAGGCTGGGCCAGGCACAAACGTTTGCCCTTTGTCTCTGCCCTACAACTGGCTACTGTCTCCTCCATAGGCTGCAGCCCTTGCTAGGGACTGAGCTGACACTGACTGACCAGCATTCATGCTCGGATCTTTTCTGTCGCTTTCAGGTTTCTGCCCAGCCCCAAGCAGGAGACACTGGTGGCTACTGGCCAACTCGGCACTCAGGAGCTCGAGCTATTCTACTGCAGCTCTACCAGGAGCACCTGGTAAGTGGCTGACCACACTGGGGATAGATGGGATGGAGCAATGAGTGGAGCTGCAGGCTCTCAAGAAACACCTGGGGATGGCAAGACCAAGATTATGTCAGCCATTCAGGAAGGGCAGAGAGCATCCCCTAACATTCCTCCCATGATTTCAGAATCCCGACGGCCACTGTTTCCTAACCAAGGAGGAGCTGCTGCAGAGGTGTGGCCAGAAGGCCCCCAAGGTGAGCAATCAAGCTGGGATGAACAGGTAGCAGCCCCCACCCTTCCCTTCACAGCAAGTGAAGAGCGGCATGAAGTCTGGTCCATGTGTGGCTTGGGGACACAGGAACCTTGGGTACCAGGGGCTCTGTTTTTATCCCTATTCACAGGTAGTCCCTGGAAGTACTCGACCCTGGCCTGCCCTTCGTGGCCTTCTCCACAGGAACTTGGTCCTCAGAACACATCGGCCAGCCAGGTATGGGCCCCTGAAGGCAGATACTGGTGGCGGGAATAGGGGGCCCTGCACAGCATTCTTAATGGGGCCGTCTTATCCCTAGAAGTTCCCATTCATGGAACTGCTGAGGTTGGGGAGACCTAGCCTATCTCAGAGGCCTGCACTATGGGAAAACATAGGCTATGAGCAACTAAAACAGCAGAGGGAGCTCCACTGTTAGAAGAGCAAACCATTGCTGGGGAAATGTAATGCATTATTGGCATGTCTTTAAACCTGACTGGAGGAGGACAGACTCAGTAGCACACACCAGCTACTCGGGCATAGCAGTTTGTGGCCAGACAGAGCATACAGAAAGTTAGCAAAGCTCCAACTACAGTGAGTGCTTGTGATTCCCAACCACGTGGGAGGTATAAACAGGGGGTCATAGTACAGGAAGGCCTGGAAAAAAATTTTTTTTGCCAGTCTTGGGGCTTGAACTCAGATCCTGAGCACTATCCTTGGACTTTCTCAAGGCTAGAGCTCTACCACTTGAGCCACAACACCATTTTCGGCTTTTTTTTCCAGTGGGTCATGGGGCTTGTACTCAGCCTGGACACTGTCCCTGAGCTCTTCAGCTCAAGGCTACTACCCTACCCTTGAGCTAAGCCCCACTTCTCATTTTCTAGAGGTTAATTGGAGATAAGAGTCTCAGGTCCTTTTGTGCCCGGGCTGGCTTTGAACCTTGATCCTCAGATCTCAGCCTCCTGAGTAGCTAGGGTTACAGGCTTGAGTCACTGCACTCGGCTCTGGCTTTTTTTTATATATGTGGTACCAAGGAATGGAACACTGGTTTTCATGCTTGTTAGGCAAGCGCTCTATCACTAGGCCAAACTCCCAGCCCATGAGAAAAAAAATTTTTGAGACCCTACTTGAATAATAACTAAAGCAAAATGAGCTGGGCTTGTTGCTCATGTGGAGAAGACTGACCTCACAAGTGTGAGGCCCTAGAAGAAATGCCAGAAGAGTACTGAAAGGAGGAGGGCGCTGCATGAGCAAAGACAAGAGGAAGGAGACTGAGGCACACATATTACAGACTTCAGAAGTGACACCAGACGGTCCTGAGGGAGTTGACGTGAGAGACAAGCAAACAGGGTGAAGAGGAAAGCCGCTGGACGTGGGCAGGATGGCCAAACGGGGGGTGAAATCCACCTCAGTAGGAGAAACAGGAGAGCCTGCCAGGTATGAAGAAGGAAGAACTGTGTGTCTCCTCCACCTCCCAGGTTTTCGCTGACCCCAGAGGGCCTGGAGCTGGCCAAGAAGTTGGCCGAATCTGAAAGCTCGAGCTTGCTGCATGTGGGCACCAGGCCTAAGGAGCCTCTTGAAGAGGAACCAGCAGTGCAGAGAGCAACCTCTGCTGAGCTGTGAGAGGAAGAGGGGAGACTGGGGAAGGGGCGGTTCCTATAAATGAAGCCAGAAGTGCACCCTTATTTCTGTGAGCTGCAGCGTAGCTCAGCTGTGAGTTGTGTGTGACAGGGGACCCCTGGCCTTTGGGGTTCTGGCTTCACACTCAACCCCACTTCCTTGTAGTGGCACCCATGGAGATGGCCAGCAGCCACTGCTGGAGCTGAGGCCTGGGGAGTACAGAGTGCTGTTGTGTGTGGACACTGGCGAGACTCGAGGGTGAGGGGTTGGGGGAGCTGATGCATGGATGCTGGGGGGGGGAGGCGGGACAGTACTAGACACCTTTACCTTGGCCTCCCTTCCTGTCATTTCAGGGCAGGACACCGGCCAGAGCTGCTCAGAGAGCTCCAGCGGCTACGTGTGGCCCACACGGTACGCAAACTGCATGTCGGAGACTTCGTGTGGGTGGCACAGGAGACTGAGCCCAGAGATCCAGGTAAAAGGCCATGGCCCATCACTTACACTTATAATCCTAGCTATAATCTATAATCCGATCCAAATGCCAAGCCAGTCTGAGCAGGAAAATCTGTGACTGTTAACTCCAATTAACCAGCAAAAACACAGAAGTAAACCTATAGTTCAAGTGGTAGAGTGCCAACCTTGAGCAAAAAGCTAAGGGACAGAGCCTAGGCCCTGAGTTCAAGCCCTAATACTGGCACAAAAAAAAAGTAGGGCTGGGGGGGGCTATGAACGGGCAAGTGTCAGAGGCCAGGCCTGGTGATGGGGTGTCACAAGTCAAGGGGATGCGTTTTGGCTTCTCGGCAGCAAGACCTGGGGAATTAGTCCTGGACCACATTGTGGAGCGCAAGCGGCTGGATGACCTATGCAGCAGCATCGTGGATGGCCGCTTCCGGGAGCAGAAGGTGCCTTGGCCTTACCTCGCAATGCCCGCCCCAGGCCCACCTTCAGCCAGGACAGGGCAGAGGGCGCTGCTGGGAAGATTCCTCCCAGCAAAGCCCTCCCGGCCTCCTCTGGGCTGAGGAGCATCTTAAAGACCCCAAGGGTGGTTGCTGGTGGCTTCTTGTCTGTAATCCTAGCTCCTCAGGAGGCTGAGGTCTGAAGATCCTTGTTCAAAGCGAGTCCCCCCCCTCCGTTCCCCCTCAGGAAAGTCTCCTGAGACTATCTCTAATCACCATAAGGACAGAAGTAGAGGTAGAGTACTAGCCTTAAGCAAAAAAAGCTGAGAGACAGTGTCCAGGCCCTGAGTTCAAAGCTCTAGGACTGGCACCATACCATCCCAGATAAGGCCAGAGGCCTCATACAGGTCAGGAATCAGCTGGAGCACTGGCCTGCAGACCCCTCTGAGCAGGAGGCCAGCTGGCAGGATCCACGGTTACCTTAGCTAGCAAGCTGAATGCGGGGTGTGCCAAAGAGCACGGTCACATGGGCATCTGGGCAACCCCAGCCTTCCTGAGAGCACGGTCACATGGGCATCTGGGCCTGACACCCTCCCCGCCACTCCCCTTCCCACCTCTCCAGTTCCAATTGAAGCGCTGTGGCCTGGGCCGCCGGATATGCCTGGTGGAGGAGCATGGCTCGGTCCATAACCCCAGCCTTCCTGAGAGCACGGTCACATGGGCATCTGGGCCTGACACCCTCCCCGCCATTCCCCTTTCCACCTTTCCAGTTCCGATTGAAGCGCTGTGGCCTGGGCCGCCGGATATACCTGGTGGAGGAGCATGGCTCGGTCCATAACCTCAGCCTTCCCGAGAGCACGCTGCTGCAGGCTGTCACCAACACCCAGGTGAAGTGGGGGGGCAGGAGCGGGCTGGCAGGCCAGGGCTCGTGGTTCGGGTAGGAGCCACCTCCCTATCTGGACTCCTCCTCCACAGGTCATTGATGGCTTTTTTGTGAAGCGCACTGCCGACATTAAGGAGTCAGCGGCCTACCTGGCCCTGCTGACCCGGGCCCTGGAGAGACTCTACCAGGTGACTAGGGCTCCTGCTTGGCAGTGGGGACTCGCTCTGCCAAGGGAGGCAGTGTGGGGAAGATCCTCGTTTTTCAGGTTGCCTGGGGAGGCCCAGGACCGGGCAGGACTAGTCGGGGGTTACCCCTCAGAGCCCAGCTTGGCCTGACTCCCCTCTCTCCTCAGGGCTGCACTCTGCACAGCTGCCTCTGGGAAGCGCCGGGAGATCCCAAGCCAGGGGAAAGGCCCTCCCCAAACCCGCTCTGCTCACTCCTCACCTTTGGAGACTTCAACGCAGGAGCCATGAAGAACAAGGTACCACCCCTACCTGCCTCTGCTTACGAAGCTTGGGCCCAGCTAGCCCCTGACCCAGGTCTCCCAACCCCAGGCCCAATCAGTACGAGAAGTGTTTGCCCGGCAGCTGATGCAGGTGCCAGGTCTGAGTGGGGAGAAGGCTGCAGCAATCCTGGAGAGATACAGCACTCCTGCCAGGTGTGCCCTGCGTGGTGAATCACCTTCCCTGTGTGCCCGGGAGCGGTGGGGCTGTGCAACGCTTCCCCCTGGAGCCCATGTGGATGGAATGGGGGAGAAGACAAGAGCTCCATGCTTGGTGGCAGAGACACATGCTAGCTGGTGAAAAGAGGTGGCTTCCTGGAGGAAAGGGGCTAGTCCACCGAGATGGGGAGCTTTGGGAGGTTTTGCTGGTTCTAATCCCAGGAAAGCGTATTGGCAAGTGGGATGGAGCAGGACCTCAGAGGCCAGGCTTAGTATAATGTGCAATGTCGAGACCCTGCCACCCCCCACTGCCCTGCTCAGTGTAAGCCATGCGAGTCAGCACTGCATCCCCATCCACAGCCTCCTGGCCGCCTATGACGCCTGCGCTACCCCCAAGGAGCAAGAGATGCTACTGAGCACAATCAAGTGTGGGCGTCTGCAGAGGTGAGGGCGAGACTTCATCTGGAGGGAGGGAGCCTAGGCCCCAGGCCAACCCTCCCCTGCCTTTCTCTTCCTGTAGGAACCTGGGACCTGCTCTGAGCAGGACACTATCCCAACTCTACTGCAGCTACAGCCCCCTGACCTGAGCTATGTATGCCACGAGACAGACCCCAGCTCCTCGACCCAGCCTCACCAGCCTTTCAACTGAGATCTTTAGGGCTACAATAAAAACCTTTAAGTGAGCTGGGTTTGGCCTGGGGAAGAGTGCTTGCCTAGCATGCCCAAAGACCAGGGTTCAATTCCTCAGTACCACATACATAGAAAAAGCCAGAAGTGATGCTGTGGCTCAAGTGGTAGAGTTCTGATCTTAAGAAAACCCAAGGACAAGGCCGGGAGTTTGGCCTAGTGGTAGAGTGCTTGCCTAGCATGCACGACTATCCAGGTTTGATTCCTCGGTACCACATACATAGAAAAAAGCCGGAAGTGGTGCTGAGGCTCAAATGGTTGAGCTCAAGCCCAGGACTTGCAAAACAAAAAAAAAAACTGTCTGTGGCCTTTTGTGTTGAGGAAATGCCAAGCCCAATGACCCTTATACAATATGCAAGAACTTAGGAGTGAGACTAGGTAGTGTTTCGGGGGTTTTTGTTTTGTTTTTGCAGTGCTGAGAAATCCAGAGCATTTTGCATCTTAGGCATGAGGCAAGCACTCTACCACGAAGCTATAGTTCTAGCCCTGCCCAGTGCTTTCAAAAGCAAGCTCCTGTCTAGGTGTGGTGGCACACACCTGTAAAAGCACTTGCGGGGCTGAGGCAGGAGAATCTGGAGTTTCTATGTCAGAGAGATGGAGTCGATGGGCGCTGTAGCTTTGAATCTACTTTATGTAGGTCCAATAAAAGTTCCTTTGATACGAAATTCTATAACTTTGAAAAGAGGAGCTAGGAAAGAACTCACAGTCATCACCTCATTTTGTAGATTGTGAAACAGGCTCAGGGAGCTAGCAGGGCTTAAAGAATACCTAGTGTGAGGCAGAGCTAGGATTCTGACTCTGGGCATCCTGGCAACGTCGTGGGCAAGGTCTCCCAGCCCCCTGCACATCAGCCAGGCTGGTTGCCGGGATGGGGCCTGGGCTCTGTACATTCCATTACTTCCTCCTTGCCTGGAGTAATTCTGAAGCCTCAGTGGAGACCCGCAGGCTGCGCACAGCTTCCTTCAGGTGGACTTGGCCTGCTTCTCCCAAGCCCGGCTCCTTCCCCAAGCTGAGGGTACCCGCCCACCTCAGCCACCAGGACTCCTCCTTTCTCCCTTTATTGCCTTTCTTTCTGTCCTTCACAACATCTTGCCTTTCAGCAGAACACAGTCATCTCTGAGCCCCAGGCTCCTCGGCTACAGGGCGGGTGGCCCCTCACTAAGGGTCCCTCCTTCCTCAGAAGGTGTAGGCCCCCACGAAGACGGTGAGTCTCAGTACAGAACTGGCCCGGTAGCTCATGAGGGAGTTCATGGTGACCATCTCCAGGTCCAGCACGTACTCCCGGGGGCCTGTCACTGGCCGGGCGAGGACCAGCATGGCGCTGACGTTGTTGATTTGCTGCAGGGCACAGTGGGTGGCAGGACATGAAGGTCATCAGCCTTTGTGCCAGGCAGGATCCTACCCCAGTGTCACTTCCCTGCCCTGTGGCAGCCCTAGCCAGGGTATTAATCACCCAGGCATCTCCTCTCCCACTATGCTGAGGTTCTACCCACCCACCCCCCCAAAAAAATATCCCCACTGCTTCTTTCCCCACCCCTTCCAGTTAGTTCAGCTAGTTCTTTTCTAGTTAAGATTAACGGGTGATTCAGGGCCAGTTTGGGGATGATGGAGCCTTTCGTAATTGGAGCAGACTAGACTCCCTTTCAAAGTCATCAGTATTTTTTCTTCCTTCTGTTGGTGCCAGAGATCAAACCCAGGGCTCTTGGTACATAAGCGCATGTTGTATCACTCAGCTACACTGTCAGCCCTGAAGCATTCAACTTGCAAAGGAAAAGCAAGCTCTGATGCCAAATGCCTCTTAAGGCATGAAAAGTGGGGGTTTGAGGCCCTCCCACATGCACTGTGAGCCACACCTGGCCCCATGCCAGCCACAGCTAGCTCACCAGCAGAAGTCGATCCAATCCAACTCCTGCACAAATCTCAACGCCATTCCTTGTTTTGTGGGTAAAGAACTCAAGGCCAGGTAGGTGAGGTCTATACTGAGGCTCAAAACCCAGTGATCAGCTGCCTGCTGGAACTGTCTTAGAGGCTTGTACCCTGGGAATGTTCCATTGCACACGCCACTCCTGCCTCCTGGGGTGGGAAATAGCAGAACAGCCTAGTCTCCCACTCATTCCTCCTAGAATAATGTCTTAGATTATGCGTGTTAGCTGGGGGGTGAGTAGGAGAGCACCTTACCCTAATGTAGAAGTCCCCCTGCGAGTTTCCTGAGCGGATCTGAAAGGCATTGTAGGCCCCAGGGTAGACAGAAGTTGCCTGTATCTGGAACACGTCAGCAGGCACGCTGCGCTCTGAGGTGATGCTCATGTACCGGTGCACAATAGATGAAGGCTGCTCTCGACACAGGGGGTTGGAGGCGGGGCAGAGGCAGCGGCTAGAGGCCCCAAGATGGGAAACACATTGAAAGTTCTGGCCTATCCACCAAAGATCCACTTCAACATATCCCAAGAGGGTCTGTCCACTTCCAGCATAAAACTACAACTCCCACCAGCCCCTAGGCACATTAGCCAGCTACAAGGTCTTCTGGGAACTGTTTCCATGGGAGCCTGTCATCACAGAGACTCACTTGTCTGACACCTGGATATAGGGTTCTACGCAACGATTGGTGTCCACACAGCGGTATCCCCCGTGGAAGTTGACACAGGTTTGGGCTTCAGAGCACTGATGTCCACCTGATTCACATTCATCAATGTCTGTACCAGGGAAGAGGGGCTGAAATCAGAGACATGAGCCCTAAACCCTTGCCTGCCCAACACCCAGCCCCTTGTACCTTGGCAAAGCCGAGTGGCCATCAGCTGGTAGCCCTGTGGGCAGTGGCAGGAGAAGCGGCCTGGCTCATTGACACAGCGGTACTGGCAGAGGTAACTGGAGTAGCTGCACTCGTCTGTATCTGGAGGAGGGTGGGGATGAGGACACTGGGGCAAGGGCAGCCCTCACCATTGAGTCCCATAGGCCAAATTAGGAGGAAGCCCAGAATATGAGAAAGGACAAGAGGAGCCCTGCAAAGCTCTGGAGGAGAAAGGGTCCAAAAAAAGGTTAGGGGTCAGGCATACCACAAACCTAGTTAACCAGGAAGCTAAGATCTGAGCATCATAGTTCAAAGCCAGACCAGGTAGGAAAGTTAAGCCTCTTATCTCCAGTTAACCAGCAAAAAGCTGAAAGTGGAACTGCGGTTCAAGTGATAGGGGACTAGGGTCAGTGCCCAGTCCCTGAGTTCAAGCCACCATACCAACACATACAAATAAGTCAAGGGTCGTAGGTATAGTTCTGTGGTATTCTATGTGCTTATTTAATATTAGGCCCTGAGTTCAATCCCCAGTACTACAAAACAATTATGTGACTAAGAAAGCTGGCTCAGGCCTCCATATAGACCTTGACCTTCCCTAGGACTTTAAGAAAACCGAACTGGGAATGTGGCTTAGTGGTAGAGTGCTGGCCTAGCATGCTTGAAGCCCTGGGTTTGATTCCTCAGTATCACATACACAGAAAAAGCCGGCACTGGCTCAAGTACTAAAGTGCTAGCCTGGAGCACAAAGAGGCTCAGAGGCAGCACCCACACCCTGAGTTCAAGCCTCACAACTAACTTTACAAAAAAAAAAAAAAAAAAAAAAGGCGCTGGGCGCCGGTGGCTCACCCCTACAATCCTAGCTACTCAAGAAGATGAGATGTGAGGATCGCTGTTCAAAGCAAGCTGGGACAGGAAGTCCAGGAGACTCTTATCTCCAATTAACTAAGAAAACTGGAAGCGGTGCTGTGGCTCAAGTGGTAGAGCTCTAGCCTTGAGGAAGCCCAACAACAGTGCCCAGGCCCTGAGTTCAAGGCCCAGGACCAACAACAACAACAAAAAAAAGTCTCATCCTTGGAGTGTGAACTTAGGTAAAGTCACTTTGTCTAAATTGAATACTGTACTTGGTTCACCCAGAACTTAATGATTTTTTTTTTTTTTGCCAGTCCTGGGCTTGAGCTCAGGGCCTGAGCACTGTCCTTGGACTTTCTCAAGGCTAGAGCTCTACCACTTGAGCCTCAGCACCACTTCCGGCGTTTTTCTATGTATGTGGTACCGAGGAATCGAACCCGGGTCTTCATGCATGCTAGGCAAGCACTTTAACCACTAGGCCAAACTCCCGGCCCTTAATGATTTTTTTTAATTACAATTCTCCCAACAAAACTAATGTCTTTTGCAGAGGAAGGAAAACAAAATCATACCTATGTCAAAGGACCGTTGAGAGGATGACATAGGGTCAAGTGTGCAAAGTGAGTGCCTTGCACAAACCAAATTCTCAACCAAGTTCTCTCAAACTTGTACCTGCTGATGAAGCCAGTCTATTATCACTGCCCCTATCCATCCCGCAACCAACCCATTTCAAGCTCAGAGAGACAAATATGGGGGCCCTAGCGCAGGATTCAAATGTCGCTCAGCCTGACTGCTGGGAAGAATGGCACCCACATCTTCTTATCTCTCCAGCAAGCTTCGGAAGAAGGCTAACTGCACCTGAGGTGTCCACCAGTCCTGGAATGTCCTGTGACCAGCACAGGATAGAGGATGTGGTGGTGTATGGGTAAGGAGAATGGGACATGGAAGGGTCAAACACAACTCTGAGGCTGGCAGTGGCCAGGCGTACTGGAAGGCCTGGAAGGGCAATTTCAGGAACTCGGGGCAGGATTTGGACCTACCACTGCAGGAGAAGCCGTCCCGGTGCAGCTCGTAGCCCTGGTGACAGCGACACAGGAAGGTCCCATAGGAGTTGAAGCAACGCTGCTCACACGGAGCCCCCATCTCACACTCATTCACATCTGAAGGTGCCGGAAACGGTTGGAAGGGGTGGAAGCAATGGAGCAGCCCCCAGCCCCCTCCACTTAGGCTCAGCTCAGGAAGGGAGTTCCCTCATCTCACACCTTCTTTCCCAGGACCCAGGAGCCTGGCCCAGCCCAGCCTCACCCACACAAGAGCGGTTGTTGGGCCCCAGCTGGAAGCCTGGCTCGCACTGGCAGCGAAAGGAGCCAGGCAGGTTCACACAGCGGTGCTGGCAGTAGCGATAGCGGCACTCGTCTACATCTGCGATGGAGGAAGAGTGAGGAGGGCAGAAGTCAGGATGGGCCTTGGTCAACTGGAACTCAAGGCTTCCGTACCCATGGTCTTGTCTTTGCCTGAGGAGCTGGATTAGGCCTGGGCCAGAGCAGGCCAGCCTTGACATGCCCCCTGTCCACATACAGTCCTGGGACGCCACAGACTCACCCACACACTCTGGCCCGATCTTGCGGTAGCCATCGGGGCAGGTACACTGGAAGGAGCCCGGTAAGTTATGGCAGTCCTGGCTGGGACGACAGTCATGCAAAGCCTGGGTGCACTCATCCACATCTGCGGAAGACAGCACTCAGCTCTGACCACAAACCCATGTCTACCAGCACGAGAGGTGACACACACCAGACGATATTCACACAGGCACCCGGGTGACTAGCATGAGCACAAGAATTGAATCCTCTCCACAGCACAAATAACCACTCACCAGCCTGGAAGCCTACAGAGGCACCCCCAGATGAGGGGAGCAGAGGAAACATGGCTCTGCCTACCTATCACCTAATATCACTGACACCAGCACCTTCACTTCAAGGCCCATGGCTTTCTCAGGTGGGATAGCGATCAGAAAGCAGGCAAAGGCAGAAGCTGGGGGCAGAGCTCTGGTGTGTCTTCACCGGGAGTAAGGAAAGTCCCAGTGGCTGCCCGTGGCAGTGGGGCTCTGAACGAGAGTGGGGATGCCTCCCTGAAGAGCAGAGTGATCTTTAAAGCAAGGGAGGATCAGGTCTGGAAACCCGGGTACCAGAGTGGCCGGCACTCACCCACGCAGCTCTCCTGTTCATCCGGCTCATATCCTGGTGGACAGGGGTTGGGGTGTTGAGCAGGGGGCACTGGTGGTGGGGGTCCCTCTCCATGTAGGTCATTGATGACAGCGGCCGAGCGGGGCAGGCACAAGTAGCCCCCGTAATGGTTGATACACTTCATTTCGCCCTTGCAGGCCTCAGGAATGGTCAGGCACTCGTTGACATCTGCAGAGAGAGGCCTGCTGGGCACAGCCAGTCATCTGGGCTGGCCCTGGAGGTAGTGAGAGGCAGGAGCCTGGCTCGGCCTTCTCTAAGCTGGGTAAGGATGCCTGCTTCCCCGGGACCTGTCAGGGCTGCAAGTGGGGCCCCTGTTCCCTATTTGTCCCCATTGTTCTGCTTCAAAGTGGCCCTAGCTTAACCCAAGAATAATGGGCAGGCCTCTGACCCTTTCCTGTGGAACTGCTCTCCTAGGTTACAGGATTAAGAATGGTTGAGAGAGATGTATGCAGCCTGGCTCTCCTGGGCAGTGCCCAGTTGCCCTCTTGCCTGCTGGGAAGGGGTAGATGCAGGGTCTCCCGGGTTTCAGGGAGGAAGAGCTACTTCTAATTGAGACCCCAGAGAACCAGAGCTGGCCTAGGCCCGACAGAGCTGGGCAGAGGACAGGCAATTAGGCTGTGGCTGCAGTTGTTGGAGGTGGGGGTAACCCCTGAACCCCAGGCCGGTTCCTGGGGCTGGTGTTTCCTCCAGGAACTCACCCCGGCAGTGCTGCCTCTCTGGATCCCACGCATAGCCATCTGTGCATTCCTGGAAGGAAACCAGAGGTGGCCAGGGCTCATTCCAGGTCTCCTCCAGCCAGCCAGCGACCACAGGGCCTGAGCCCTGCCACCCTCCCGCCCGACCCAAACAATAGCCTCCGCCGACCGACCAGGAAGGGGAGAAGGGTTCCCGGCAGCTGCCACCCCAGCCCAACATCTCTCTCTGCCGGTCCCATCCCAGGCCGGCGGCCCCCTGGTCCCCACCGTATAGCTGTCCGGTTCCGGTTCCTCGGACTCCTGGGGAGACGCTGCCCCCAGGAGCAGCAGCAGCAGCGTCCAAAACAGTAGAGAGCCGTTGAGGCAGGAGGCGAAGGGGAGCATCCTGAGGCGGGGAGGCGGTGGGCCGGGGTCAGGGGCCTCTGCCGAGGCGCGCGCGTCCCGCTCGGGCTCGGCACCGAGGCTAACGTGGCTGGGGCCGTCTGCCCTCGCCGGCCGGGGTCCCAGGCCCCCCCGCCCCTGCCCAGTGCCCCTGCGCTGTGAGCCGCCGCGCGCAGGCCTCTCGGTCCTGCGCCGGGCCGACTCGAGGACGCCGGGGCCCGCCCTCCCCCGTGGACGGAAACTCACTTGGGCCCGCGGCGCCCAGCGGCTCTGTGGACCTCGGCAGTGCCCGCGGGCAGCGGACGGACGGGCGGACGGCGCAGCTCCCTGGACGCGCGGCCCCAGGAAGCGCCCCCCGCCCGGCGCGGCCCACCCCGGCGCCTCCGCCCGCCCTTCGGCGGATTCCTGAGCCCGCGCCAGGGGGAGGGACCCCGACCCCCGCTTCTCCGCCCCCAGCCGGCCACAGGCCCCCACCCGGTCCCCCGCGGCGCTGCCCGGGCCGGAGCCGCCTCCCGGCACCCAGCCAGGGCCCCCGGCGCTCGGTCTTGACCTCGGTGCCTGGCGCCCAGGCTCACCTGGAGGGGTCCCTAGACCCTCACTCACAATGTCCTGCACACCTTCCCCACCTAGCCTGCTCCCCGAGCCGCACCCTGTGCGCCCCCTCCTGCGTCCCACGGGGGGCCGGGCACCCACGCCCACCGCTCACTCGGGGGGCTCCAAACCCTCGCTCTCCTCCCTCAAGAGCTTATTCCGGGCTCCCAGGTGGTCCTCAAACTGAGGGCGTGCGGACGCTGGCCCAGGCAGGAGACGTCCACCGGAGCACAGCCGTCCATCCTCCGCCCTCGGCCCGCGCCCCCCACGCCTCCCGGGCTCAAAGTTGAGACTGTTTGGGGGCGGGGGCAGCAATTTCCCTGTGTCCCCCCCCAATGAATGGAAGCCCCTAAGAAAGGCTGGCAAGCCCCCCCGCGGGCGCGCAGGACGCCCGGGGCCGGGTGCCAGGGCCTTCCCGCCCGCTTCTCACCCACGGCCCCCGCCGGGTTTCCGCCTCCGCCCCCGGCGGCGGCCAGGCCTGGGGGGCGGAACCCAGGCCGGGGGCGTGGCCGAGCCCGGGAAGGGGCGTGGCCTCGCCTGCCCACGTCTCAGGGCGGGCCAGACGGGAAAGCGCTGCGTGTCCAGGGATCCCCCGCACCTGCCCGTCTGCGAGCGGGGACGGCGCGGCCTGCCCCGGCCTTGCCCATACTTCCCTATCCTTGCTTGTCTCTGCCTTCGCTTCCAAGGCGGCACCGAGGAGGGGCTGTGCCGGGAGGAGCCAGGGTGCAGGTGGCAGCCAAGGTGTGAGCCCTTGGGGTTCAAGGAAAACTACTGAGCTAGTGCTTCCCACTGCCCAAGGCCCCCCAGCCACTGGGCCAGGGTTAAAAATCATAATCGATTGTGGCACACGCCTGTGCCCTCCCAGCACTGGGGAAGCCTCTGTACTGGAAATGAGCTAGGCTGTTCCTCCTATACTGGAAAATATAAGCTGGTATAACGCTTCTTTTTTTTTTTTTTTTTTGCCAGTCCTGGGGCTTGAACTCAGGGCCTGGGTACTGTCCTTGGGCTTTCTCAAGGCTAATACTCTACCACTGGAGCCATAGTGCCACTTGTGGCTTTTTCTGTGTAGGTGGCATTGAGGAATCGATCCCAGGGTTTCATGCATGCTAGGCAAGCACTAGGCAATGATCCTGGCCCTGGTGTTAACACTTTAGAAAATGCTCTGGGAATTTCTCAAAATGTTACACAACCCAACCATTTCACCTCTGGGAAGAACAGAAAACATTTACATGCAGAGACATCTGTATGCAGTACTGGTAGCAGTACTATGAGGCCCAATGTGGAGAAAAGCCAAGGCCTACCCTCGGAAAAATATACAAATTTTAGTCTGTCCATTTTTTAATTCACACACAAAAAAAGGACTGAAATGCTGATACTGCTACAATATGTGTGAATATTGAAAACAATGCACTAAGTAAACCAAGTCAGACGTGGCCAGGAGCTGGTGGCTCATGTCTGTAACTTCTCAGAAAGCTGAGATCAGAAAACAGCAGTTTGAAACTAGCCTGGGTGGGAAAGTCCATAAGACTCATCTCCTAATTAAACACCAAAATAAATAGTCAGAATTGAGTTGTGGCTCGAGTTGTAGAGCACTAGCCTTGAGTGAAAAAGTTAAGGGGCAGTGTACAAGCCTAGCATTCAAGCGCCATGACTTACCTAAAAAAGGAGAGAGAAAGAAAAAGGAGGGGAAAAAAATTCTCACCCTCACCTGATTATCTATATTTAACCATTCCAGGAAGTGGCAAGGACCTCATTCAATCTTGCCACCTAGGAATGGGATTCTGTTATCATTCCCTTTCACAGATCACGTGGCTGGAAGACTAGCATTAGGATTAGTCTCATATCAGTGTAAAGAAACCACCATGTGGGGCCTGGAGTTTGGCCTAGTGGTAGAGTGCTTGCCTAGCAGGCACAAAGACCTGGGTTCAATTCCTCGGTACTACATACATAGAAAAAAGCCAGAAGTGGTGCTGAGGCTCAAGTGGTAGAATGCTAGCTTTGAGAAAACCCAAGGACAGTGCTCAGGCCCTGAGCTCAAGCCCCAGGACTGGCAAAGGAAAAAAAAAAAAAAAAAAGAAGCCACCATGTGAACAGCTGGCCAGGCTGAAGGGTATCCAACTGCCATTTCATTCCAACTTCAAACAGAATTGTGGCTGCCATATAGAGATGAGACAGAGTGAGGAGAGGAATGATTATACCCTTAGTGTCTCAAACTTGAAGCAGAACCTCTCACTTTGTGCTTAGGCACAAGAAAACTTGCTACTTTGAATTGCCTTCTCAGAAGGCTTCAGTGACCCCCAAGGGCCATCCTGGGCAAGAGACATTGAGGGGTGTGTGTGTGTGTGTGGTGAGCTGTTCCTGAGCCTTGTGCAGGCTATCACTCTACCACTTGAGCCATAGCCCCAGGCTTGGTTTTCTTGTGGTTAAAGGAGATAAGAATCTCTAGGACTTTCCTTCCTCCATTCAAAATGCAATCCTCAGATGTCAGCCTCTGGAGTAGCTGGGAGGACAGGTGTGAGCCACCAGTGCCTTGATGAACCGGAGACTTCTGCTGTGGCTGGGAGGCAGATAGGTGTGGAAAGAGCTCATGGGGCTATGGGTGGCTACATTAGAGCTGGGGAGCAGAGAAAATTCTGTGTGTGGGGGGGTGTGTGTTGGTACTAGGACGTGAACTCAAGGCCTGGGTATTATCCTTTAAGTTTTTTGCTTAAGGTTGGTGGTCTACCGTTTGAGCCACAGCTCCACTTCTGGATTTTTGGTGTTTAGAGATGAGTATCACAGAAGAGCCTGGCACGGTGGCTCACGCCTATAATCCTAGCCATTCAGGAGGCTGAGATCTGAGGATCGAGGTTCAAAGCCAGCCCGAGCACTAAAGACCCTGAGACTCTTATCTCCAATTAACTACCAGAAAATGGGAAGTGGGGCTATGGCTCAAGAGATAAGGTGGTAGCCTTGAGCTGAAGAGCTCAGGGACAGTGCCCAGGCCTGGGGTAGGGCAGTAGCCTTGAGCTGAAGAGCTCATGGACAGTGCCCAGACCCAGAGTCCAAGCCCCACCACCAAGAAAAGCAAAAACAAGAATATCACAGAAGCTAGGCACCAGTGGCTAATAATGCCTTACCACTGAGAAGGCTGAGAACTGAGAATCACAATTTGAAGCCAGCCCTAGGCAAGAAAGTCCACGAGCCATGAGTGGTTTTCTATTTTTTTATTGCTGTTGTTTTGCTTTTAACTTTGCGGGTCCAGGGGCTCAAACTAGGCTTGGGCACTGTCCCTAACCTCCTTTTTGCTCAAGGCTAGTACTCTACCACTCAAGCCACAGTGCTACTTCTGGCTTTTTCTGTGATTAATTGGAGATAAAAAAAAAGTGTCACAAGGTGGGCATCAGTGGCTCATACCTACAATCCTAGCTACTCAAGAGGCTGAAATCTGAGGACCACGGTTCAAAGCCAGTGTGAGACTCTTATCTCCAATTAACCGCCAGAAAACCTGAAGTGGCACTGTGGTTCAATGTGGTAGATCACTAGACCTGAGCTGAAGAGCTCAGGAACAGGGCCCAGGCCAGAGCTCAAGCCCCATGACAAAAAAAAAGACAGCACCCAGGTCCTGAGTTTAGGCCATACACTGACCATCCCCTCTGAAAAGTCCCATGGACTTTCCTGCCTGAGCTGACTTCAAACCGTGATCCTCAGATCTCAGATTCCTGAATAGCTAGGATTATAGGCTGTGAATTCCAGACTGTGATATCCATTAAAATCCATCAAAACCCAGTATTGGAGCTGTAGCTCAAATGGCAGGGTGCTACACTTGTGCAAAAAAGCTCATGGCGATCATGAAGAGTGCTAAGACCCAGAGTTTAAGACTTAGGACCAGAAAAAAAAAAAAATCCCACAGACTTTACTGCTTGGCTGTCTTTGAACTAAAATCCTCAGATCTCAGCCTCCTGAGTAGCTAGAATAGCAGTGAGCTATTGGCAGCCAGCTGAGGAAGCTTCTGGTAGGAGATGGCTGAGCTTCATAGGAACAAGAGTAGGTATTAAGAGGGCACTGGTCATTATCTTTTTTTTTTCTTTTTGTCAGTCATGAGAGGAACTCTAGGCCTGGATGCTGTCCCTGAGCTCTTCAGCTCAAGGCTACCACCTTACCCATGGAGCAACAGTGCCACTTCCGGTTTCCTAGTGGTTAGTTGGAGATAAGAATCTCACGGAATTTAATGCCCGGGGTGGCTTTGAAACCCAATCCTCAGATCTCAAGCCTCCTGGGTAGCCAGGATTCAGGTATGAGCCACAGCGCCCGGCTGCACTGGTCACCAGGGGTCTTTGGCCTATTCCCCATAGGTTTTCCATCACATCTATATATTGTTACTGTCCACCTTAGATCTGCCTTCCAGTCTCCTGAACAACAGTTCCAAATTGTTTCCCCAGAACTGCCCTGAAATGAGTGGAATTGACAAAAAGATGGAAAGAGGCCAAGCAGATCTAAATGTCCTGCAGGCAGCCCACATACATGCTCTAGGGTCCCCCTGCTACCCCCACCTTGAAGGCCCTTGGTGGTTTCCCCAGCTCCACCCCCTCCAACCTGATCTGCATAGCTTCCTGCCCCTGCATTCAGCACTCAAGGCTGAACCACCATGGTGCTGACAGTCCAGCTCTCCTGCCTCCTGGTCCTGTTGGTGACAGGCCATGCCCAGGACATCAGGGATTCCCTTGGAGCTCAGGTAAGTGTGGCCAACCTGTTCCTCACACATTCTCCTCTGCTGATCCCACGGCCGGAGTCTCCTCTTCTGAAACAGCTGGCTGGCCCCCATTTCTCAGAGGGAGCTACTTAAGGGGGAGACATCTGCCATGCCCAATCCTTGCAGGGTTGCAGCTAAGGTAGACACCCAGCAATGAGTTCTATCTACCCTCACTCCACTCCCTGCTATTCTGCCCCAGGTCCCTGGTCCCCAGCCGCTGGAGCTGAAAGAAGTCTTCAAGCTGTTTCAGATCCAGTTCAACCGGAGTTACTCAAACCCAACAGGTACCATGGGGGCACATATATTTCTAGTTCAAACACCCCATTTGAAGTGAAGAACTTGAGCAAGGCATTGGTAGTCACACTTGTAATTCTAGCTATTCAGAAGGGGGCGATGTAAGGACTGCAATTTAAAGCTAGTCAGGACAAGAAGGTAAGTCTGAAACTCTTTATCTCCAATTAAGCACCAAAAAGCCGGAAATGGAGCTGTGGCTCAGTGGTAGAACACTCCCTTGAGCAGAAAAAGCTCACAAACAGCAGCCAGGCGCCAAGTTCAAGCCCTAGGGCTGGCCAGCGGTTTGGAGGCTCAGGATGGGGAGTAGGGTTGGTGCAGCCCCCCCAGCAGGAGAGCAGGGCTGGAGTTGTACCCATTCGCGTCTCCAGGGAATGGGTGAGCGCAGGATTGTCCCGTGCCTTGATGCCTCACAAGGGCTGACTGGCATCTGCCCCAGCCTCGGAGAATCCTCTGGCTCCTCAGCCAACTCCCAGGATTACAAGCATGGGCAGGGGACTACTATCTAGTGAGGAGTTGTCACCAAGCCCCCCATGCCCGTGATGGGATTCCTTGTCACCCCCCCATTCCAAGAGCCGAGGCTCTGCTCCTCCCTTCTCTCTAGGTCTCTCGTCTGTGTAAGACTACGCCCTCCCCTCCCCCTCTAGCTTTAGAGCTGTGACGTGAGGCGTGAAGAGAAGGTGGGCAAGGTGGTAGCCTACTTACCCACTCAATTTCCCCACTGAGTCACTGCCTCGGAACCCCTGGCTTGGTCTCCTCAGGGTGGGCACATCTTAACACTTAAGTAACTGGATAACCACTTCCTGGGCCCAGTGTAAGCAGTGGAAAGCGTGGGGGCTACAGAAAAGGAGTCTGTGCTCCCCTAGTGGAGGTGGGTGGCCGGAAGCCTAGCCAGTGGCCACTTCCTGCCACCAGGGAGTCCGTCTGAGACAAACCCATTTTGGTCTAGAGTATGCTCGCCGTCTGGACATCTTTGCCCACAACCTGATCCAGGCTCAGCGTCTACAAGAAGAAGACTTGGGCACAGCTGAGTTTGGGGTGACTCCGTTCAGTGACCTCACAGGTACTGAGGCTCCCCTGGCCAGTATGCAGTGAACAAAGGAATTTTCTAGGGATACAGGAAGATAAACAGAACAGAATGTCCACTTGAAGCACTAAACTAAATGTCTGTCCCAAATCCAGAGTTCAGGGCAGGAACCCTGCTGGCCTGCATCCCAGCCAGCTCAGGGGCCAGGCTAGAGGACTCAGTATCTCTGTCTGATGCACCCACCACAGATATGCCAATGAGTAGGGAGGTGCTTAGCCGGAATGGGAGAATGTATCCAGTGGAATAGCCACGTGCTGTGGCTCACCCCTATAATCCTAGCTACTTAGGAGGCTCAGATCTGAGTGTCCTGGTTTAAAGCCAGCCAGGCAAGAAAGGCTTTTACCTCCAATTAACCACTCAAAAAACCAGAAATGGAGCTGTGACTCAAAGTGGTAAAGAGCTAGCCTTGAGTAAAAAAGCTCAGGGACAGTATCCAGAACCCTGAGTTCAAGCTCCCCAACTGGGGCGGTGGGGAGCCGGGAGGCGGGGTCAAATCTGTGACTCCTATGGCTCTGTTTCCAGAGGAGGAGTTTGATCAGCTCTATGGGCACTGGAGAGCAGCTGGAGGAGAAACCAGTATGGAGAGGAAGGTAGGCTCTGAAGAGTGGGGGATGCCAATGCCCCACACTTGTGACTGGCGGAAGGCACGTGGCATCATCTCATCTGTCAAAAACCAGGTATGTGCCCCACCCAGCCGAGGGCTAGAAGAGTGTCAAGACTTAGGACACCCCACTTATTCTACTCTCTACCTAACCCACCAGGAAAGCTGTGGGTGCTGCTGGGCCATGGCAGCAGCAGGCAACATTGAGGCCCAGTGGGGCATCAGGTCCGGCCAGCCTGTGGAAGTCTCTGTGCAAGGTACACTGGGGAGAGGGGGATGGGGAAGAGGGAAGGAAGACCAAGAGCCTGCTGCCTGTCCCTTTCTGCCCTAGAGCTGCTCGACTGTGGCCGCTGTGGAGATGGCTGCGAGGGGGGCTTCGTCTGGGATGCATTCATAACTGTCCTCAACAACAGTGAGTACTTGCTCTTGCTGGGTGACTGCAGAGTGCCCAGGAGCCAAGGGTCTCCCCTTCTCTTCTTGTTGCCAGGTGGTCTGGCCAGTGAAAGGGACTACCCATACACAGGCCATGCCAAACACAAACACGCCAGGTGCCTGGCCGAGAAGTACAAGAAGGTGGCCTGGATCCAGGATTTCATCATGCTGAGAGACAACGAAGAAAGTAAGGTTGGGTGTGGACGTGGGGGAGGGGGAAGCGCCAGGACAGAGGCAGACAGACCTGGCTACAGATAGTGGGGGAGAGGCAAATGGTGATATGGGAAAAAGACAGTGACACTGATACAATGGACATGCCTGTGTGCCAAGAGCAGCTGAGCGGGGCCGGGAGTTTGGCCTAGTGGTTAAAGTGCTTGCCTAGCATGCATGAAGACCCGGGTTCGATTCCTCGGTACCACATATAGAAAAAAGCTGGAAGTGGTGCTGAGGCTCAAGTGGTAGAGCTCTAGCCTTGAGAAAGTCCAAGGACAGTGCTCAGGCCCTGAGCTCAAGCCCAGGACTGGCAAAAAAAAAAAAAAGAAAAGAAAAAAGAGCAGCAGAGCCTGACGGCACTCTATCTCCAGTAATTGCTCAGTACCTGGCCACCCAGGGGCCTATCACAGTGACCATCAACAAGGTGCTACTAAAGGTAAGTGGGGCAGAGAGTTGAGGGAGGGCCATGTGAGGAAGGGGACCCTAAATCCAGCCCTCCCCCTCCACCAGCATTACCAAAAGGGTGTGATCAAAGCTACAAGCACCACCTGTGACCCTCGACACGTGGACCATTCTGTCCTGCTGGTGGGTTTTGGTAAAGGCAAGGAAGAAAAGACAAAGCAGGCAAAGACAGTATCGTCCCAGTCTTGCCGCCCCAGACGTCCCACCTCATTCTGGATCCTGAAGAACTCCTGGGGTACCCAGTGGGGTGAGAAGGTGAGTCTCAGTCAATGGGGGAGGGGCGGCACCTTCCGCCTTCTGGCCCTCATGTCCCTAAACTTTCTAGGGCTTCTTTCGGCTCCACAAGGGGAGCAATGCCTGTGGTATCACCAAGTACCCACTCACAGCCCGCGTGGACAAACCACCTAAGAAGCACAAAGTCATCTGCCCTCCCTGAGCAGGGCAGCCACCCCTCAGCCTCTTCTGCATACCAGCTGTCTTCCTTGCCAACCCCACCGTGAGGTTTTTGCCTGTCTTATCTATATGGCTCAAATAAACCAAGATAACACCTCTGGCCCTTTAGTAGATTCAGCTGTGATCTGGAGAGGGCAGACCAGGAGCAACCAGGAGCACAGACTACCCTGACCTGACCCGGACCCTGCGGGGCTGGTGTTTACCGAATCCTCATGCTCAAAGGCCACAGCACTCAGGGTACATTCCCACGCTGCCCACGGGCCTGTGAGCTCCTCCCAGGAACCAGGACTGATGGCAAACTCATGGCAACTTTATTGTCTCTGTATTCAGGATGGAGGGAGGGGGCCTCAGTCATGATAAAGGCGCAGGAGGCAGCCACAGAGGGTGCCCATATAGCGATCCCAGAGGGCCTGGTGCCTGTAATGAAAGCGGCAACAGTGATACACACACGTTCACTTCAACCTTGAGCTTGAGATGGCTACAAGTGTTTCCTACACCTTAATCAATCCCCATAAAACAAAAAACAAACCAAAAAAAGGTTTTTGGTGCCAGTCCTGGAGCTTGAACCCAAGGTCTGGGTGCTGTCCCTGAGCTTTGTTGTTCATGGCTAGCAATCTACCACTTGAGCCACAGCTCCACTTGCTGGCTTTTTTGGTGCTTAACTGGAGATAAGAGTCTCACAGACTTTCTTACCTGGGCTAGGACTGAACCGTGATCCTCAGATCTCGGCCTCCTGAGTAGCTAGGATTACAGGTGTGAGCCACTAGCAGTTGGTGTTGCTGGCGATTAAACTCAGTGCACTGCATATGCTACATTAAGTACTACATTACTGAGTTACATCCACAAGTCATTAATTCTATGATTTTTCACTTACTGTCTCAGTTTACGTGAAGAAACTGAGGCAAAGAGAGGTTAATCTATGTGTCCCAGGCAACACAGAATTTAAGGGGTTAGAGCCAGAGACTTACACTCTGGAAGCAACACATGAGGATCCCTAAGCATGCACAAGTGTGGGGGGTAGGGGGTGGGGAGGGTGAGGCCCCAGGAGGCTGGCTGGTGGGGGCCATGACAAGCTGGACAGGAGGTCTGTGGTTTCTCACCGGAAGCCATCCAGGGAATGGACAGATGCTGAATACTGATTCAGGAAAAGCCGTACATCATTCAATGGCCAGTGGTCAGAGCGGCAGGGTTCCACAAACTGTGGGCCCAAAGGAACATTTACCATCTCCAGTACAACTTGGAGAGAGCACAGGTGTGAATCAGAGGGGAGCAGGCAGCCCTGCTCACCTTTTCCACCAGGTCCACAAACAGGTCTCTGACATCCTTATTGTGAGTCAGCTTGGCAGCAACATTCACCAGTCCTCGGGACAGATTCTGTGGGGCAAGGAACCAAGGAGTTCTGGGGGCTGCGCATGGAGGCTGGGAAAGGGCAGGTCCGTCCCCAATTCTATACACCTCCCTCTATCAACATGTCCCTTTGTTTACAAGTGGACAGGGAGCAGCAGTGCCATCTGCTGGCCAACCTAGAATAGGAACAAAGAAGCTGAAGATTGCCCAGGGGAGAGGCTGAAAGGGCTCAAGACCTTGAAGTTGGTTTCCATTTCAGAGAAGACACCAAGCTTCCCCCGGAGGGCAGTACACACCAGGCTGAGGAAAAGAGAAAGGCACACCTACAGTCACCTCTGCCCCTGCTTCAGGTTGTGTTCCCACAGAATCCCCAGGTCACCTCTTATGCAAGTCCAGAAGATCCTTATCAGCCACCAGCACCTTGAGTTCCTTCAAGTCCTGGAGAAATTCTTTGTCTAAGTCCACGTCCATGTCATCCACCTGGGAGTCTGTGTGAAAGAAGATGTGGTGAGTGATAAACTCAGCCACGTCATCCAGAGCCTTCCTCAACCACCACCTCCTTGCACCCCACAGAACAGAAGAAGAAACAGGGTCTCATAGGTGGACTAACACGCCCCAGGCAGAGGGAGCCCTTGGTCTACAGACAAGGTAGAATGGGGAAAACTAGACTATATAAGCAGAGAGGGTCTGGGTGGAGACCTGAAGAAAAGATATGGAGACTTAAGAGAGATAGAAAAGGAACTGCTGGTAAGAAACCAGGCCTTGAGAGGGTGGGAAGGATCCAGGCACCTGGGTCGGTGGGGGCCTCACCGACGGCTCCAAGGGTCCAGTTCTGGATCATGAGCTCAGCACAGAAGGCAAAGTCGCCAAAGCTCAGATACTGGAGCTTTTTCTTCCCTGTCTCAAAGCGGTTGTTGGCAAAGAAGACAATGGCTGCGTAGTCCCTGTAGACAGGGAACAGTGTGCGTCCTCTCAGAACCTGAAACCCCTTCTTACTAGGCCTACAATGATGGCTTCATATTAATCTCACTCAATATGTACTGTAGGACTAAAGAAGTCAGTTTTCTTCTTGGCAAGCAGCCCCCTCCTGTAACCCTGGCTGGACATCTGGATTCTAGCTTCTTTCTTTCCCCGCTGTGCATCCCTTCCATAAATTATCCCTCATGGGCCTCTTCAACAGTGCAGAGAGAAGGTTTTGCCCAGTTTCCTAAGAGATGGCACCAGCTATCCTGACTGCACGCTTCCTAGGTGTCTAATGTTATCTCACACGAGCCCAGATGGAAAATAACCAGCCTAGGATCTGAACCCAAGTCAGCCTGATCCTTAGTACAGATCACAAGTGAGATAATGCGGAGTGCAGTGGCTTACGCCTGTGATCCTAGTTACTCAGGAGGCTGAGATCTGAGGACACAGCGTTCAAAGGCAGCTGGGGAGAAAAATCCCAAGGACTTTTTTTTTTTTTTTTTTTTTTTTTGCCAGTCCTGGGCTTGAGCTCAGGGCCTGAGCACTGTCCTTGGACTTTCTCAAGGCCAGAGCTCTACCACAAGCACTTTAACCACTAGGCCAAACTCCGGCCCCTCCCAAGGACTTTTATCTCCCACTAACCACCAAAAGAAGTGGGATATCCATCAATCCATCTCCCCAGCACAGCCAGGAGGTTGAAAGGAGGTGAAGTGTACCAGGCTCGAGCACCAGGAAAGGCATGTGCAGATGGAAGATGGTTAGCCTCTCACCTTGCCAACCGATCGGAGAGGAGAAAGTGTTGCTGAATGTTATCCACCAAGGAGCCCCGCATTTCCTCTACCACTTTGAAGACTCGTTTAAAGTTGTCAAACTGCAGGGCAGTTAGTGGAGGAGAGAAGCTGGTCAATAGATACTCCCCAATAAATGGCTCACTCAGTACCCCTCTCTCTCCTGTCTACCACTCCAGTTGGTAGCTATTTCTTGAGCACCAGTTATGTCACTTTTATTAGTTATTACTAGCAGTTATCAACAGATGTTTGTTTGCTTCTGCCATCTGATCTTTTCTCTCTTTCTTTCTTTCTTTCTTTCTTTCTTTCTTTCTTTCTTTTTTTGCCAGTTCTGGGGCTTGAACTTGGAACCTGAGCACTGTCATTGAGCTTCTTTTGTTCAAGGCTAGCACTCTACCACTTGAGCCACAGTACCCTTCCAGTTTTTTCTGTGTATAAGGTACTGAGGAATAAACCCAGGGCTTCATGCATGCTGGTACCACTCTACCACTAAGCCACATTCCCAGCCTGTGTCATCCAGTCTTGAATAAACATTATTTTCTACTATTAATTCAGCCCCATTTTAGCCTTGCTCTCTGGTTCTCTCTGAGCTTGAACCAAAATGAATTCTCCCAGGTTAATCCAAATTACACAAAATAAGCAAATGCCAAGCTGTGCATGGAAAGCTCATAATGGACACTAAGGAAAGGTACCAGAGGCCCAGAAGGATTACTACTCGCGGGCACTACCAAAAAGGCTTGTGGAGAAAGCAGAATCCAGTGCCATGCCCTGCAATTAAAATGGCAGATGTGGCCTAGAACAATACCTTCCAAGTAATAACAATTTACAGCCAGCTTGGGAGCAAAGCAAGCCTAGAAAGATTTGATCTGCAGAGGAAATCTGATGGTCAAGACTAATAGTACACCTGCTACCTTGGAGGCAATGGGAGCCCATGAAAGTATATAATCAAGGGAAGCCAGAGTCAGATCTGGCCATATAAAAGGAACAAAAAACAAGACCTGTCGAAAGGAATGGAGGGAATGAGTGAACTCTATGGGATGTGACACACGTGTGGATCAGCTCTCACCTGTCTGCGGCAACTCTTAAGCGTGATGCCTGTTTTGGTGCTGATGTCATCCAGGTCTTTCTTAGTGCCCTTGGATAACTTCTTGCCCAGGACCTCCCGAACAAAGGCCTCGTCGAAGGTGTAGTACCTTGTAGAGGCAGAGGACCCCACTGACCCTTCATAAAGGAGGGAAAAGGGGGCCTGAGTTGTTCCCTTCTCTCAACTTTCTGGGTTCCTGGGGGAAGTTCCGTCCCTCCCTGGGCCTCAGGTTGCGCCTGCAAAATGAATATAGGTCAGACTGCTTGATGGAGGACCCCAACACCCACACCGGGTGCGCACCTCTCAATGAGCAGCGCCTGGCGGGAAGGAGGGATCTGGAAGATGAGCTGGTGCAGCAGCTTGGGCGGTGCGTGCAGCAGGCGCTCGAGCATGTGAAAGGTTCGGTAGTGGTCCATAGTGTCGCTCTGCAGCACCCCTGCCGTGGCGCCCGTCTGTTCCAGGATTCCCGAGCGCACTCGCAGAGCCACCGCGTCGTTCACTGGAGAGTGGGGGGCACGAGGATCAAGCCCTCCAGAGGCTCCAGCCCCAATCTTTCTCCACCCCGTCTTCCTGGCCCCCGGCCCGCTAACCCTCCAGGAGGCCCAGGCCTGGCCCCGCCCCTTCTCCCAGGCAAACAACCGCCCCGCCCGCCCGCCTCACGGACCCGAATAACCGTCCAGCCAGAGACGATACACCTCCTCGTCGATAAGGGTCGTGTTCCCCACGAAGATGTCCAGCTCGCTGGTCATGGCGAGGCCCCGCCCGGCGCGCCGGCGAGCTCGGGAGCCGGGGTTGCAGGGGCTGCAGCGAGCACGGGCCCAGCCCGGGGCGCGCAGCCGCCGAACCACTTCCGGCAGCTCCGAGGTTCCGCCCCCACCCCGGTCCGGAGCCAATGAAAGGCGACTTCCGGGGCGGAGCTAGCGGAGCGGAAGTACTCCGGGCAGAGCTCCTAGCCCGGGAAGAAGTACCGCGCTCCTGAGTAGCTTGGCTGCTGCTGCTCTTGCGGGGAGGACAAATCGCGGGCCTTCCTGTCCTGGCCAGCGGTTTTCAAGAGGACGTCCAGGATGCCTGCCGCCCCCAGTCTCTCCGGCCTGGCTGACCTGTCCCTCACTTCCGTGTGTTATCCTACTTGCTCTGCCCTCTTCAGGGCCTGGTCTCGGTTCCTAAATCTCTTCTCAGCAAACAGTGCATGTAGCCCTGCTTTTGAGTCCAGCCTTGCCCTGGGTTTTTGTTTGTTTTTTTGCCAGGCCTGGGGCCTGAGCTTAGCGCCTGAGCACTGTCCTTGGAGTTTCTCAAGGCTAGAGCTCTACCACTTGAGCCTCAGCACCAAGTCCAGCTTTTCCTGTGTAGGTGGTACCTAGGAATCGAACCCTGGTCCTCGTGCATGCTAGGCAAGCACTCTACCACTAGGCCAAACTCCCCGCCCTGTTTTGTTTTGTTTTGTTTTTTAGTCATAGGGTTTGATCTTAGCTTAGGTTCTGTCCCTGAGCCAAACTCCACTTGCCGTTTTCTAGGGGTTAATTGAAGATAAAAGTCTCAGGTCCTCATGAGTTCATTCATACCCTCTTACCCTGTTCCTCCGATATCTGTCCGATGTCTTCATCTGCGGGGCGGCATATCTGCCAAGTCTCTCCACGTTGTCCTGCCATGAGCCCCTTCAGAGCTCAACACTGGCTGAGGTTGTAGCCAGGAGCAAAGCGCTTGCCTACCTTGTGCAAAGCTTAACATACTTTAGACAGAACACTCGCTGTCCCCAGTCTGCTCCTTTCCTGGTTCCTATCTCAGTGACAGTCCTAAACATCCACTGAGTTCCCATACTAGGTATCTGGACTTTATCCCAGATTTCTCTCTCCCACATTTGTTTGTCTTCATTTGCCTCTTGAACATTTCTAGTATCTGTCTGGTCTCCTCCACCTCCTCTGACTCAGCCCAGCCTTAGTCTTTGCCTAGTTCTACTTGCTCATTGACACAGTGTTACTAGGCTCTCTGCTTCAACACTTCCCCCCAGAATCCATCCCACACACAGCTGCTGAACAATCTTTTTAAAATGCAGGCTTTAAAATGTTACTCTCTTGAGGCTGTAGTGGTGCCTGTAATACCACTTTAGGGGAGGAATATCTCCAAGGCTAGCATGGGCCACACACCAAGACCCTATCTCAAGACCACACACCAAGACCCTATCTCAAAAAACAAACATACTGGACTGGGACTGTAGCTTAGTGGTAGAGTGTTTACCTAGCATGCATGAAGCCCTGGATTCGATTCCTCCTTACATACACCGAAAAAGCCAGAAGTGGTGCTATGGCTCAAATAATAGAGTGCTAGCCTTGAATCAAAGAAGCTCAGGGACAGTGTTCAAGCCCTGAGTTCAAGCTCAGGACTGGCAAAAAACAAAAAAAAAAACAACAAAAAAAACCAAACTGTTCAAAATTCTAATTGGTCACCCTCCAGTCAAGTGTTGAAAGATTTTATGAACCTGGCTTCCAGACGACCACAGGCTTGTGTTTCACGCTTGTAAACTTAGCCACTCAGGATGCTGAACTCTGGAGGCTCACAATTCAAAGCAAGCCCAAGAAGAAAAGTCTGTCAGACTTCACCATCAAAATAACCGATAAAGAGCTAGACAGGAAGCCTAGCTCAAGTGGTAGAGTATGAGCTAGAGCAAGCCAGATCTGAATTCATGCGCGGAGTTTAATCCTGAGTATGCAAGAACCGGGCTTTCCTTACACTTGAAAAGGACATCAAACTGTTTATATTTTCTAGTACTTTTCTATTTTATTTATTTATTTAGCTAGTCCTGGGACTTGAGCTCAGGGCCTGAGCACTGTCCTTGGGCTTTCTCAAGGCTAGAGCTCTACCACTTGAGCCATAGCAACATTTCTGGCTTTTTCTATTTATATGGTGCCAAAGGATCGAACCTGGGACTTTGTGCATGCTAGGCAAGCACTCTACCACGAAGCCAAACTCCTGGCCCTGTTTGTTTTTGCCAGTTTGGGGCCTTGAAATCAGGGCCCGGGCTCTGTCCCTGAGCCTCTTCATACTCAAGGCTAGCACTCTACCATTTGAGCCACAGTGCCACTTCCCGCTTTTTTGAGTAGTTCATGGGAGAGGAGTCTCATCAGAACTTTTCTGCTCAGGCTATCCTCAGATCTCAGCCGCCTGAGTGGCTAGAATTACAGGCATGAGCCATGGCACCCATCTGCTCAAGCTTCCTAAAGCATCATTTTCACTTAAATAGCTTTCTCTTTACCTGGCAAAGTCCTATACATCTTTCAGAACCCATGAGCTATCAACTCGAGAGATTCCAGAGACTCTACCTCTGCCCTTCCTTACCCCCCCCCCCATTCTTTCCCTTCTCTTTGTGAATGCTGGAAATGAGCCCAGGGCCTAGCGCACGATTTTGCTTTTTCCTTTGACAGATTGTTACAACCTCTTCAAGGGTCAAGATCAGAATCTTGGCCGCATTTATTTCTGCATGGGCATTACACACCATAAAGGCCTAAGGAACAAATGACTCCCTTGGATGCCTCCCCACCCAGCTGCCCTCGGGAAACAGGAAATGCTCCATGGAAGGAGGGGGTGTAGTTTGGTAAAGAGCCAGGGCGTTTGGATTTAAGATTCAGCTGGGACGGACGTGTGTTCAAGATTCTCCGGTTCCCCTGAACGGGGAGGCTGAATTCCTTCGTGTGGAGGTGCGGAGTCTCGGCTGGACACCCCAATCTGGGGCTCGGGCTCCAGGAGATCTGGAACTTGGAGGAACGCAGTGCCTCAAGTCGCAATCCGGCCGACGAGGGGGGCGGGGGACGCGGGGCGCGGGGCGCGGGGCGATCCCGGCGCGCGGCGGTCTGGCCCTGGGGGGGCGGGAGTGGGAGGGAAGGGGCGCCGGCGCTCGGGCCCCGCCCCGTCGCGAGCGGGCCCCCTGATTGGCTGTCCTCGCGTGTCGTCATCAGTCCCCGCCCCCGCGCGCGCCGCGCCGCGTGCCCACCCCGGGGTGGCCGCTGCAGCCCTGAGCTGCCTCCGCCACCGCCGGCCGCCTGCGGAGTCCGAGCGGGAAGCCGGGTCGGCGCCCAGCCTGACCAGGGGCTCCCGGGCCGCGGGGGCGGGCGGGCGATGCTCCAGCAGCCTGGCCAGCCATGGAGGCCGAGGCAGGCGGCCTGGAGGAGCTGACAGATGAGGAGATGGCGGCGTTGGGCAAGGAAGAGCTGGTGCGGCGTCTGCGGCGGGAGGAGGCGGCGCGCCTGGCGGCGTTGGTGCAGCGCGGCCGCCTGATGCAGGAGGTGAACCGGCAACTGCAGGGTCACCTGGGCGAGATCCGCGAGCTCAAGCAGCTCAACCGGCGCCTGCAGGCCGAGAACCGCGAGCTGCGCGACCTGTGCTGCTTCCTGGACTCGGAGCGCCAGCGGGGGCGGCGCGCCGCGCGCCAGTGGCAGCTCTTCGGGACCCAAGCCTCCCGGGCCGTGCGCGAGGATCTGGGCGGCTGTTGGCAGAAGCTAGCGGAGCTGGAGAGCCGCCAGGAGGAGCTGCTGCGGGAGAACCTGGCGCTGAAGGAGCTTTGCCTGGCTCTGGGCGAGGAGTGGGGGCCCCGCGGCGGCGGCGGCGGCGGCGGCGCGGGGGGCTCGGGCGCCGGGCCGACCCCGGAGCTCGCCCTGCCCCCCTGCGGGCCCCGCGATCTGGGCGACGGCAGCTCCAGCACCGGCAGCGTGGGCAGCCCCGATCAGTTGCCCCTGGCCTGCTCCCCGGATGACTGAGGGTGCCGCTGCTCCCCTGCGACGCCCGTCCAGATTGCTCCCGGAGCGCCGCGGTGTCAGTGATCGCCCGGGCCAGGACGCCTCCTCGGGGTCCACCTCGGGGGTGCGCCTGGAGCCGCTGGAGGGCCCTTCGCTCTTGCTGGCGGGCGGCAGGGGGACTGGAGGTTGAATTGGGGGACTTGCTGGGGAGGCTCGGGGGGAACTAATAAACTGGGACCGAAGCGGAGCCCGAAGTCTGGGCAGTTTGTCTGAGGTTCGCCGGGGTTAGGGAGAGGGCGGGAAGGCCTGGACAGTGTACCACTCCCGTCAGGAGGGGCTGCGAACTACGGTGGCCCTCTCCCATTATCTCGAGTCTGGGGCGGGATGTGGGACAGTGGTAACACCGCTGGCTTCGCCCTTTGGGCGCCGGGGCAGGCAGCAATCCCGCCCCTGAAGTGGCTCTAGCTCCCTTCCCGGCTCCTTCCTGTCCAAGACAATGGGGCAGGAAGCAGGTGTTGGGGGCCTAAAACCCACTGTCTGGCTGCCTAGAGTGTAAAGGGGGCATCATAGCCTCCCCAGCCCCCTCCCACGGCGTGCGCACGCAGCTCTGGGCCCCGTGAGGACAAGGATGATAATCCTCTTTGCTGGTAACCCAGAGCATTCTCTCAGTCCAGGAGATGAGGATGTAACCCCATTCATCAGATAAACCAATCCTGGTTCCACAAGTGCGGAAGTGAGTCCAAGGTCGAGCTGTGTGAGTCAGGGACTGTGCCTGGAACCCTGGCTGTCCAGCTCCACATGATGTCCTTTAGCCTCTGGGTCCAAGCAGACACCTAGGCCAGAGCTTCAAGCCTTTTATTCCATTTTGGCAGGTTTGTATAAAAATATTCTCTTTAGGAAAATAAATAGCAGCTGTCTTCTCTGTGAAAGCTTGGATTCCTGGGTACTAAAGGCTTCTCAGAGCTGGGGCTACCGACCAGCTCCTCACCAAACCCTTTGGCACCTCCTCAGCGGTGCCGGTCAGGAGTCAAGAGATCTCACTGGTCAGTCATCTGGTGCTGCTCGGAGTGGGGCTGGTTGGATTAGTGTTGTAGACATCTTGTCAGGGGAGTTCTGGGGGCAACGCAGGAAGATGGTGATGCAGCCTGCTAGGAGGTGCAGCCCCAGAGAACCTCTGGGGATCTGCAGTTTTGGGCTGCCAGGATTTCTCTGGCATAAATGGGACACACACACACACATACATATGCCAGTCCAGAGGCTTGAACTCAGGGCCTGGGGTGCTTTCCCTGGGCTTCCGTGGTCAAAGCTAGTGTTCTACCATTTGGGCCACAGCTCCACTTCCAGCTCTTTTGGTTGTTAATTGGGAAATAGGGTCTCACAGACTTTCCTGCCTGGACTAGCTTTGAACTGTGATCCTCACATCCTGAAGCTAGGATTGTAGGTGTGAGCCACTGGCAGGAAATACTTTTATCTCTAAGTGCATTTTGTGATACAGGGACCAGCCCTGCCCCCAAAGAAACAGTGAGTAATTTTGGTTGCCCTACGTTGGCTCTACCTTGAGGCGGGAGTGTGCTGCCTCATCTGGAGGAATGGAAGACCAGTTGGCACTGAGCATGGTATAGGTCCAGACCAGCTGGACCAATGGGGGAAAGGAAATAGCTCTAGTAACACAGAGCATGAGCAGGTGTCTCACAAGGCGAGGAGGGTAGGGGAGCCCAGTGGGTCAGAAGAAGGGTCCCCGCTGCTGCTGCTACTCTTTCGGTGAGCTGAGGCACAAGGCTCTGGGGTGCTGGGATAGGTGAAAACCAGACTGGGGGTAAAAGGAGTCAGAGAGGGCGTGGTCATGAGGGTAGGGGTGTGCAAAGCCTCTGGTTCCAGCACAGGGCCTGGGGAAAGGGAGATACAAGGTACAGGGCGGCAGGGTGCTGGTGGGCTACTGGTGCCACTGGCACTGCTGTTGCCACCTGCATCCCTCTCCTTATCTCCTCCCGGGATTTTGCAAATAGGGCGGTGAGCTTCCAGCACCAGCTCCAGGCGCTCCTTCTGCTTCTGGAGCTCCTCAATCTCTCGCTGCAGCCCGGATTTCTCATCCTCCAGTTTGTCAGTCTCCTGGAGAGGAGTCAGGGAGACCTCAAACCTCTGACAGTGGAGGAGGGCACCCCCACCTCCACAGTTCTGGACTACAATTCCCATGAGCCCCTGGGAGAAACATGGGCAGGACTGCCACAGGCCTGGGGCATCTTCGAAGACTGCCAGCCTGCTGCGGGCTCCCTGGAACGGAGGTCCCCCCGGAGGCTCGGGGGGCACCCCGACCCCACCCCGGCCCGGGGCTCACCGCCTGTAGGAAGTCGGTCAGTTCCTTCCTCCGGTTTCTGCACTTGGCTGCGGCCAGCTTGTTCCGCTCCCGCCGCACTCGGCGGCGCTCCTCCTCTTCGGGGCTGATCTGGGGTGGAGGAGAGGGAGACCGACATGAGCTCAAGCTCCAGGACTGGCAGAACAAATGCAGACATGACTAGATTTCCGCCCCACTCGGAGCTTCAGAGCCCAGTTCTCTCTTGCGATGACCCCAAATCCTTCACCTCCTCCCCTAGGACTCAACTAAAGATGCCTCCACTTCCAGGAATCCTCATTCCCCAGCCAGATGTGACCTTAACCCTCTTAGGAGTCCCCTGGGGCACAGTGACCACTTTTCCCAGGGCCCCCATCTGTGAATCTGCACCAGATTACATTTCACCACTTGAGCCACAGCTCCACTTCTGGCTTTTTGACAGTAACACAGACATGAGAGTCTTACAGAATTTCCTCCCTGGATTGGCTTCAAACTGCTATCCTCAGATCTCAGTCTCATAAGTAGCTAGGATTAAAGGTATGAGCCACCAAAGCCTGGCTAAGACATATACTTTTTTCTTGTTTGAGATGGGGTCTCCCTACTCATGTAGTCCAGGGTAGCCTCAAACTCCAGAGCCTCCTGCCTTAGTCTCCAGAATGCTGAAATTATAAGCATGTATGACCTCATGTAGTTAAACACTTTTTTTTTTGGCCAGTACTGGGCATTAAATTCAGGGCCTGGGCACTGTCTGTGAACTCTTCCTGAGCTTCTTTTGCCCAAGATTAGCGCTCTATCACTTGAGCCACAGCACCACTTCTGGATTTTTCTGCTTATGTGGTACTGAGGAATGGAACCCAGGGCTTCATGTACACTAGGTGAGCATTCTACCAGTATGCCACATTTCTAGCCCTTAAACATTGTGTGTGTGTGTGTGTGTGTGTGTGTGTGTTTGCCAGTCCTGGGGCTTGAACTCAGGGCCTGGGCACTCTCCTTTGGCTTCTCAAGCACTCTACTACTTGAACCACAGTACTACTTCCAGCTTTTTCTGTATCTGTGGTACCAAGGAATCGAACCTGGTCTTTGTGCACTCTACCACTAGGCCACACTCTCAGCCTTAAATACTTTTTGTTATTTTTTTTTTTTTTTGCCAGTTGTGGGGCTTGAACTCAGGGCCTGAGCACTGTACTTGGACTTTTCTCAAGGCTAGTGCTCTACCACTTGAGCCACAGCACCACTTCTAGCTTTTTCTCTAGGTATATGGTACTGAGGAATCGAACCCAGGTCTTCATGCATGCTAGGCAAGCAAACTACCACTAGGCCAAATTCCTGGCCCCTTAAATACTTTTTTTACATAGAATTTTCCCCTACTTTGGGACTGAAGTTCAAATTCAGGGCTGGTACATGCTAGACAAGCGCTCTATCACTTGTTTTCTTTCTTTTGGGGGGAGGAGACGGCTAGAGGATGGGAGGACTGGAACTGGAACTCAGTAAATTGATCACTGGTTAGCACTCTACTAACTTAGTGATACCTTCAACCCTTGAGCCTAGGTTCTTCCTTTTTTTTTTTTTTTCTGAGCTGGTCCTGGGGCTTGAATTCAAGGGCTGAGAGCTGTCCCAAAGCTTCTTTTGCTCAAGGCTAATGCTCTATCACTTGAGCCACAGCATCATTTCCAGCTTTTTCTGAGTAATTTACTGGACACAAGAGTCTCACAGACTTTCCTGCCCCGGCTGGCTTTGAACTGTGACCCTCATATCTCAACCTACTAAGTATGATTACAGGTATAAGCCACCAGCACCTGGCTTGAGCATAGATTCTTACCCAACTTCCTGAAGCTCAGAGAGGACTAGTAACTTGTTTATGGTTTCAGGGCAGAAATTAATATGCACACACACAATTCACATTGGTTGAGAGGCCAGCTGAAGGAGACCACCTACCCAGGAGGACTTTATTCCCAGCCCCCACCCAGTACTACTAAGGATCAAAGGGTTACACCCAGGACAGGGCTCACAGGAGGGGTTACCCCAGCCTGCCTCTGTGGCTCAAATCCAAAGTCCCTGTCCCTAGATGATCACAAAGCTAATCTTTCTATTTCTACTGCTAGCCAATCTCACATCTCCAGGGTTCCAAACTCAATGCCCACCCCTTCAAAGGTACCCCGTCTCTACCCAGCCAAGCAAGCTTGTGGAAACATATTTCCCCACTGCAGTCTCAATATAATGTGCTCCACATTCTTTTTTTTTTTGGGGGGGGGGGTCATGGGGCTTGAAGTCTGGGTTTGGGCACTGTCCCTGACCTCTTCAGCTCAAGGCTACTGCCCTACCCCAACGCCCCACTTCTCATTTTCTAATGATTAATTGGAGGTAAGAGTCTCACAGCCTTTAGTACCTGGGCTGGATTTGAACCATGATCCTCGGGTCTCAGCCTCCTGAGTAGCTAGGATTACAGGTACAAGTCATGGCGCCCAGCTATTTTTTTTTGAGGGGGGGGAAGCTTGGCACTGTTCTTGAGCTTGTGTCTTTTTTTTTTTTTGTGCCAGTCCTGGGCTTGAACTCAGGGCCTGAGCACTGTCCTTGGACTTTCTCAAGGCTAGAACTCTACCACTTGAGCCTCAGCACCACTTCCAGCTTTTTTTTTATGTATGTGGTACCAAGGAATCGAACCCGGGTCTTCATGCATGCTAGGCAAGCACTTTAACCACTAGGCCAAACTCCCGGCCCTGAGCTTGTGTCTTTTGCTCAAGGTTAATGCTCTCCACTTGACCCACACCTCCATTTTCAGATTTTTATGGTTAATTGGAGATAAGAGTCTCACAGATTATCCTGCTCTGGCTGGTTTCAAACTGAGATCCTCAGATCTCATCTTCCCAAATAGCTAAGATTAGAGGTGTGAGCACTGACACTGGCTTGAGGTGTCATTCTTTTATTTATGGGCATGAGCCACTGAGCCCGGCTGAGGTGTCTTTTTTTTTTTTGCCAGTCCTGGGCTTGAGCTCAGGGCCTGAGCACTGTCCTTGGACTTTCCCAAGGCTAGAGCTCTACCACCTGAGCCTCAGCACCACTTCTGGCTTTTTGCTATGTATGTGGTTACCAAGGAATCAAACCCGGGTCTTCATGCATGCTAGGCAAGCACTCTACCACTAGGCTAAACTCCCAGCCCCTGATGTGTCATTCTTTAAAGCTTCTCCATCTCACCCAAGTGCTGGTGGCTCATGATTAAAACCCTAGCTCTACTAGAGTCTGGGATCTGAGGATCATGGTTCGAAGCCATCCGCAGGAAGGAAAGTCTGTGAGACTCATCTCCAATTAGACTCATCTCCACTAAAAAGCTGAAAGTGAAGGTGTGGCTCAAGTAGTAGAGTGCCTGTCTTGGGTGAAAAGCTAAGGGACAGCACCCAGGACCTAAGTTCAAGCCTCATCACTGCATTCATTTTTTCTTTGCCAGTGCTGGGGCTTGAATTCGGCCTGAGCACTGTCCTTGGGCTTTCTCAAGGCTAGAGCCATAGCACCACTTCTGGCTTTTTTCTATGTATGTGGTACAGAGGTATGGAACCCGGGTCTTCGTGCATGTTAGGCCAGCAGTCTACCACTAGGCCAAACTTCCGGCCCCTGTGGCAATACTGTGTGTGTGTGTGCGCTAGTAATGGGGCTTGAACTCAGGGACCTGGTGCTGTCCCTTAGCTTTTTCACTCAAGGCTGGCACTTTACCACTTGAGCCACATTACCACTTTGGCCTTTTTTGGTGCTTAATTGAAGATAACAGTCTCACAGATTTTCCTGCCTGGGCAAGTTTCAAACTTTGATCTTCAGATCTCAGCCTCGTAAGAAGCTGGGGTTATAGGTAGGCACCACCAACGTGCAGCTCAGTGTTTGTTTTTGGTGAGCATTAAATGAAATAGGAAACATATCCAGAGATGAGCTGGAGAACCTTTCAGTCCTGTTCCTTCTCCAGCTACAGATAGCAGAAGCCCACCCCTTCCAGACATGCCAGCTGAAGACCCTGTCACCTCTCCACTCACTCTTCTCCATCTCTGTTCCTGTGCCAGCCAGCCCTGTACCAGGAAGATCCTTCTGTTCTACCTATTCAAGTACCCTCCTAGGTCAACACGCAGCCACTTTCTCCAGGAAACTTTCCTTGATCCACACATGACCTTCTTGACCTCCCCAGAGATTCCTATCATTTTCTGCCTTGGGTGATAAGTCACTGATGGCTCTGCGTCCCCACTTCTACGACTGTGTTCTTTCCAGCAAGATCTTGTCCCCTCTCCTCTACTCTTGCGGGGTCATCACAAACATTGTAACTTGTCTGCTCCTTACCTGTTCACAGGGCCGGCGACGTACCCCTGGAGGTGGTCCCAGGGTCCGGATGACACCTGGCCGGGGAAGTGGAGGGCTGTACTGAGGGTAGGTCAGAGGTCTCGGGTAGCCACTTGGCCCTAGAAAGTGGGGCTGCACCATCCACTGCAATTCTTGGCTGCTACTCAGAGCATTGATGCTTGGCACGAGGTGGAACTTCTGAGAGATAAGAAATGCTGGGTCAGGGATCAAGTCTGTGTGGTTTGAGGGACTTGTGGGGGACAGGACAAGGCTGTCCACCCTTAGGATGCAGATGCTATTTTGAGATCTGAAAGAGCACAGTCTGGCAATCAGACATTGATTTGGAGACAAACCATTACTCATGAGATGTATGACTTTGGGCCAGTCACAAAACCTATCTCAGAGGATTGGTGGGTTATTTCCCCATCCATGCTAATTCTTAATCAAGTGTCAACTACTTTATCCACACTGTTCTAGCCACCTTACAAATAGTGACTCATATAGTTGGTGCAAGAGTATCGTCATTTTCACACGGGATATCAATTGTGCACAGACATAAAGTGGGAAATGGGATTTGAGACCAGATGGCTGGGTTCTTTCTCATCCACTCCCGCGCCTGCCTGCATGGAGCTTCCAGGAGAGCTGGAGAGTCAGGGAAGAGCAGGTGTGTGTGACAGACCCGAATGCAGAGGGGCTGTAATAGTCACAGCTGCTGCTCTGGATTCTGCCTCAGTTCTAATCACAGCTTTTTCCCTGGCTGTATAAGCCTAAGCAAATTTTTCACCTCAGTTATGCCCCAATTTCTTTTTAAAATTTATTATTATTATTATTATTATTATTATTATTATTATTATTATTTTGCCAGTCCTGGGGCTTGAGCTCAGGGCCTGAGCACTGTCCTTGGGCTACTCCAGGCTAGCACTCTATCACTTGAGCCACAGTACCACTTCTGGCTTTTTCTATCTATGTGGTACCAAGAAATCAAGCTTCATGCTTGCTAGGCAAGCACTCTACTACTAGGCCAAACTCCTGGCACCCCTGCCCCGATTTCTTTAACCTCAGTTATGCCAAAATTTTTCTTCCTCCTCTTCCTCCTCCTCCTCCCTCTCCTCTTTTTCTTTTTGGTGCCAGCAGTGGGGCTTGAACTCAGGATCCCAGTCACTGTTCCTTCACTTTTTTGCTCAAGGCTGGCCATCTACCCCTTGAACCACAGCTCCACTTCGGGCTTTTTGTTGTTGGTTAATTGGAAATAAAGTTTCGTGGATTTTCCAATTCAGATTGGCTTCAAACAGTGATCCTCAGATCTCAGCTTCCTGACTAGGTAGGATTATAGGTAGGTGCCACCCACCAGTGTCCACTGGTTCCCTTAGTTTTAATATTATCTGGGGGAGGATTGTAGCTCTACTAGCCCCGAAATCAAAGTTTAACTGGCAATTTATAGATTTAGCGGCTGAAAGGGTTGGTGGGTTGTGACACCCACAGGGTCCCAAGAGTCCATGAGGTGAGGAGGACGGGCCCTCGTGGGCACCCGGAGGCTGCCCAGCTGGGAATCCGAGGAAGGGCTTGGGCTCTGGGCGGCCCGCCGGGTCCGGGCCCTGCCGTCGGGCTCTGGGTGTGGAGCCCTGCCGTCCGGGAAGCGCCCCACAAGTCCAGGCAAGTCTGCACCACGGTGCCCCCGATCTGGCGCGGCAAGAACCGCGGCCCAGTGACCCCAGTTCCGGGCTGCAGGCACCGCCGGGGGCATCGCGCGCTCCCGAAGAAGTCGGCCGGTCCCGGGCGCTCGGGGCCAGGAAGGGAGGGGCGCCGGGGTGACTCAGCCGCCGTGACTCGGCGGAACGGCCGCCGCGGCGACGCGGCTCCTTCGCTCCCCTCGACACGTGCGCACAGCCCCTCCGCAGGGCACGGGCACCTGCGCTCCCGGGGACCCCCGCCGGCCGTGGGCGCCGCCCGCGGGCGAGGGCCCGGCCCCGCTCGCGGCCCGCCACCCTCGGGGCTCCGTCTCCCGGGGAGGCGAGCGGGGACCCAGCGCCGGGGCCGCCCGGCGCGCGCGCTGCGCACGGAGAGCGGCGGGGAGGACGGACGGGCGGACAGACCCACGGGCGGCGGGGCCGACGGCGGGGGTCGCGGGGATCCCGCCGCGGTCTCGGCTGGTTCCCTAGGGTGTCCGCCCGTCTGTGCCACTCCGAGCCCGGGCCCCCGACCCCAGGACCGGTCGGGCGGGGGCAGGTGGGCCGTGGAGCGCTTGCCGACGAGGGGGAAAAAGCGAAGAGGGTGAGCGGAGACCGGAGGACGGACAGACAGATGCGCAGTGGGCCGGGGACGCGGGGCCCGCCCCGGCCCCCCGGGTCCCGTCCGCGCGCCCCGGCCCCGCAGCGCCCAGGACGCCACCCACCCGGGGCTCCCGGGCCCGCGCCGCCCTCACCTGCTGCTCGGCCGCCGTGTGCGCCGGCGCCGCGGCCGGGGGCTGCGCGGGGCCGCCGTAGGCGCCGCCGGCCCCGGAGCTGGGTCCCGGCTCCCCGAAGTCTCGGAACATGCCGGGGTGGCCGCGCGGCGGGGTCCGCGTCGGCGGCCGGGCTCTGACTCACGCCCGCCTCGCTGGCTTCGCTTTTCGTGAATGGAGAGCGCGCGGGCTGCGCCGCTGGGCCGCGCGGGCGGCGGTCCGGGCCCCACCTCTGCGGACGCGCGGGGCCTCTCCACACCGCCTCCCGCCGCCAGCCGCCTTTTTCTCCGGGAGGTGGGGGGCCCCATGCGGCGTCCCCCCGCCGCCGCGGCGGGCCCGCCCCCTCTGACGCAGCTGCCCATACATGGAGTCATTTCCTCGGCGCGCCCAGGTGGAGCCGAGGATTCCCTGGCCTGGCGCGGCGCACCTGCCTGGAACCCCGCCCCGGCGCGCACCCCGGCCCGGCCCGCGCCCCGCTTCCCTGCACCTGGGGGAAAGAATCACCTCGCCACGCGGGGGCTTGGAATGGGCCCTGTGAAAAGTGCCTGGAAACTATAAAGCGGATCGTGAAATGATGGGGATGGAGGAGGGGGGGAGGGGGAGGGGGGAAGGGGGAGGAGGGGGATATTTGGCAGTACCGAGCTTTGAACTCAGGGTCTCAGTGGTTGCTAAGCATTCCTAGCTACCTCAGCCTCCCTTCTCCCCACTTCAGGGGAGAAGTCCTCCAACCCTTGCCGCTCGTGTAACTGTGATCATAGAGGTTAGCCATCGCACCCAGTTCATTCGTTAGATGGGGGGGGGGTCTCACTAGGTAGCCTGGCTGGCTTTGAACTGGGATTGCAGGTGTGCACCATCCCGGCCCCACCCGCATTAAGGCTTCAGCTACACTAGAAAGGGAATAGCTGTACGTCAGTGGCTCACACGTGTCATCTTAGCTACTCAGGAGGCTGAGATCTGAGGACTGAGGTTTGAAGTTAGCCTGGGCAGAAAAGTCCATGAGGCTCTGATCTCCAATTAATCAAAAAGGCAAACGTGGTGACTCAAATGGTAGAGCTCTGGCCTTGAGCAAAAAAAGCTCAGGGACAGAGCCCAGGCCCTGGTTTCAAGCCCTAGGATAAACACACACACCAAAAAGTGAACGCATGACAAACCAGGCTCGCAGAAATGCCATGTATTTTAAATGCTTTCAATAAACCAGCTGATGCTTTGAACTACACACAAATATAATGCAATAGAAAGGTGTTACTCAGAGGTCTGGGGTCATGGCTTTAGGGCAGAGCCTCTGTCTAGCATATGGGAAGCCTTAAGTTTAAAACTCATTAATGGAGGAAAGAAAGAGCTTGAATTGTGTTACTCTGGATAAACTCACTCTGAATTTCAATTCTCAGATCTCAAGCCTCCTGAATAGATTATAGATGGGTCACCATCACCCAACGTGCGTCTTGATTAATGGTGATCTTTCTGAAATATGTGTCACCAGCCTTGTTGAAGAAGTAGGTGAAAGGTCTGTGTGAATGTAAGACCTGGCTGAATGGGCTGGGTAGGTAGGAAGTATCTTTACCCCCATTTTACAGATGAGAAAACCAAGGTTGAGGGCATCGAAATGAGCTATCCCATGTCCACTAAGTGACTGACCAAAGCAAGTGACCAAATCAGTGGTCTGGAGCTCTGCGCTCAGGCTCCCTCAAGACTCTTTTCAGACATGTCAGGGTAGAGCGGTGTCCCCCAGCCACCCCTTCTGGGCGTCCTCCCATCTGGTGGATGTAGAAATGGAGGCTCAGAGAGAGGAAGGAGCTACCAGGAGTACACAGTTTCTCCTACGTTTTGCCCTCTGGGATCCAGTCTCAGCACTACGGTACACTATCGATGTGACCCTGTACAGGTCACCTTCCTCGAGTCCAGCCTGAAAGACCTTCCCTGCTGACCTCGTGGGGCTGCTGTAGGGCAAAAATGAGGTCACATGTGTGAAAGTGCTCCGTCAGCTGTGAGTGCTGAGTGCTTCCCGTGCTCCCTGGCCTCCTGCCCCTCCCCTGGCCTGGTTTTCTTCAGTGCTTGTCTTCCTCTAGAAAGGAAGAAATCAGAGTGCTAGTTGGAAAGGAAAATATAGGAATCACACACACACACACACACACACACACACACAGGGTGGGGTGGGGGTCATTTTGGAGGCAGTGAAACCCTTGGGGAAGGCATTCTTGCTAGTCAGAAAGCTCTGAGTTCTGGGTTTAAATTCTAGTTAGGCTATTTACAAGCTGTGTGACCTGAATGAGATCCACAATCTCTCTGAGCTCGTGTGTGTGTGTGTGTGTGTGTGTGTGTGTGTGTGTGTGTGTGTGTGTGTCACGCTGCTACTGGGACTTAATTGATGGGCCCTGGGCATTCCTTCGCTGTTTATGCTCAAGGCAGGTTGGTGGTCTATCCCCTATGACACAGTTCCACTTTTGGCTTTTTGGTGGTTAATTGGAGATAAGACTGTCTGGGAGTTTCCTGTCCAGGATTAGCTTTGAACCTGGCTCCTCAGATCTCAGCCTCCTGAGTAACTAGGATTATAGACACGAGAGACTTGTGCCCAGCTCTCTCTGAGCTTCTGTTTCTTTTTCCAATGGAGACATAATGATAACTACATCGCAGGGTTACTGAAGGATGGCAGTAGAATAAGGTCTTATGCTTAGCCTCACATAGAGGAAGAATTTGAGAAAGTATGGCTCAAGTGGTTGAGCACCAGTCTTGAGCAAAAGAAAAGCCAAGCCAAGACTGAAAGACCCTAAGTTCAAGCCCTAGTATGGGGACCCCCCCAAAATAGTAATTTGATAATCAGTAGTGCAAATAGATTCACAAATAAATACAAAATCCCTTTGGGACTCCAGGTACATGTGCACACCAACGCGTGCACACACATTCACTGCTCTCTGAACTCCTTAACTGATGCAAGCTGGCCAGATGATGCAGGGGCCAGGTGGCCCTCAGACCTAACCAGGGCCAACCTTGACTGGATTGGCTGGCTTGCTGTACAAGCAGCACCCTGCCCCCTCCCCAAGCAGTCAGGGGCAGCTGGTTGAGCAGGACACAGGTCTCTGGGGTGTGTGTGTGTGTGTGTGTGTGTGTGTGTGTACGTGACTTTGAAAGTCCCTTCCTGCCTCAACCATCATGAAGCCACAAGAGGCCCTTTCAGCAGTGGTACATTCCAAAAGCCTCACTCATTAACTCCTGCCTTGTGGCTGCACACACGTTCCTGGTGTCTGACCTCACGAACTCCTGCCTGGGGATCCAGGGGCGGGAACGGGGATCATCTCAACAACTGCTTCAAGTCTGGGGGGGGTCTGAGGGACCCTGCTGCTGCAGACCCCTAGCAGCCCCATAAATCCAGCTCAGTGGCTTCCTCTCTCTGAGCCAGGAAACCTCATCAGCTATGTGACTGAAGGCTTAGGATGAGCAGGTTGAGAGTGAAGGGGGAGGGAGGACGGGGAGGGGAGGAGGTCCCAAGGCTACAGTGGCCTTGGAAGTGATGTTTATGCTTTGGGGTTTCTATTCTCTTTTTTAATTTGAAGTTTTCGTTCTTAATTGAGGTGAAATCTATCCAACATACAATTAACTGTTTTCAAATACACAGTTTGGTGGTATTGAGTGTATTTCAAATGTTGTGCAACCATCACCTTTCTGGTTTGAAAACTTCATCACTCCAGAAAAACACTCCATAGTCATTAAGTAATCCCTCTCAATTCCCTATCCTTTTCCTGGTAACCACTAATCTCCTTTCTGTCTCCATGGCTTTGCCTATTCTGGGCATTTCAGGTAAATAACATCATGGGACATGTGACTATTTATGTCTGGCTTCTTTCACTTAGTATGATGTTTCCAAAATTCAGTTGTGTTATAGCACATTTCAAGTCTTTGTTCTTGTTAATGCCGGAATAATATTCCATGGTATGTATATATACACTGCAGTTTGTTTATTCCTATGTTAATGGAGGTGCACAGTCTATAAGGCTGCCATGGACACGAGTGCATGTGTTTTTGTGAGGAATGTATTTTATTTCTTTGGTATATATCTAAGAGTAGAATTATGTCATATGATAACTTTCTGAGGAACTGCTGGACTGTTTCCCAAAGTAGTGGTACCATTTTGTGTTTTCACCAGTAGAGCCTGAAATTTTTGCCAACCTTCATTAGTTTCAAATTTTTTAAAAATATATATTTATTCATTTATTTTTTGGTAGGTGTGTAGGAGAGGTGTTTACTTTCCCTTTTTAATTTTTTTTTTTTGCCAATCCTGGGCCTTGAACTCAGGGCTGAGCACTGTCCTTGGGCTTTCTCTAGGCTAGAACGCTACCACTTGAGCTACAGCATTACTTCTGGCTTTTTTCTATGTATGTGGTACCGAGGAATTGAACCCAGGTCTTCGTGCATGCTAGGCAAGCACTCGGCCACTAAGCCAAACTCCTGGTCCTGGTTTGTTTTATTTATTTATTTATTTATTTATTTTTGTCAGTTGTGGGACTTGAACTCTGGGCCTGGGCACTGGCTCTGAGCTCTTCAGCTCAAGGCTACTGCTCTACTCCTCCAGCCTCAGCACCACTTCCAGTTTTCTAGTGATTAATTGGAGATAAGAGTTTCAACATTCTTTAGTGCCCAGACTGGCTTTGAACCAAGATTCTCAGATCTCAGCCTCCTGAGTAGCTAGGATTACAGGTGTGAGCTACTATGCCCAGCTTTGGTTTTAATTTTTTTTGAGACAGACTCTTGTTCTGTAGCAAAGGCTGGCCTTAAATCTTCTTGTTTTTGGGGGCCGGGAGTTTGGCCTAGTGGTTAAAGTGCTTGCCTAGCATGCATGAAGACCCGGGTTCGATTCCTCGGTACCACATACATAGAAAAAAGCCGGAAGTGGTGCTGAGGCTCAAGTGGTAGGGCTCTAGCCTTGAGAAAGTCCAAGGACAGTGCTCAGGCCCTGAGCTCAAACCCAGGAGGCTCAAGTGGTAGAGCTCTAGCCTTGAGAAAGTCCAAGGACAGTGCTCAGGCCCTGAGCTCAAACCCAGGACTGGCAAAAAAAAAAATCTTCTTGTTTTTGTTTTCTTTCTTTCTTTTTCTCTCTCTCTCTTTCTTTTTCTCTCTCTTTCTTTCTTTCTTTCTTTCTTTCTTTCTTTCTTTCTTTCTTTCTTTCTTTCTTTTCTTTGCCAGTCCTGGGCTAGGCAAGCACTCTGCCACTAAGCCAAACTCCTGGCCCTATTTTTAATTTTATTTATTAATTATTTTTTTTTGTATGTGAATCATGGGGCTTGAACTTGGCCTGGGTGGTGTCCCTGAGCTCTTCAGCTCAAGGATACCTCCCTACCTTTGAGCCAAGCCCTACTTCCCATTTTCTAGATGTTAATTGGAGATAAGAGTTTCAGGTCCTTTTGTGCCCAGATTGGCTTTGAACCTTGATCCTTAGATCTCAGCCTCCTGAGTAGCTAGGATTACAGGTATGAGCCATCGTGACCAGCTTAGTTTTTAGTGTGTGTGTGTGTGTGTGTGTGTGTGTGTGTGTGTGTGTGTGTGTGTGCCAACCCTGGAATTTTCCCTCAGGGATTATACAGGATTCCTTAGCTTTTTTGACTCAAAGCTGGCATTCTTGAATCTCAGCTCCACTTTCAGCCTTTGCTGGTTAATTTGATATGAAAGACTCCTGCCCAAGCTGGCTTTGAACCATGATGCTCAGATCACAGCCTCCTGAATGGCTAGGATTATAGGTGAGAGCCACTAGTAGTTAGGTTAACCTTAAACTCTTGATCCTCCTACCTTAGCCTCCTGAGTATTGGGGTTACAAGCATGCACCACCTCCCATGCTCAGTTTAGTTTCCATGTTGTAAGTTAAAGACATCTAAAGAACCAGTGCTGGGGGCTCATGCCTGAAATCTAACCACTCAAGAGACTGAGGTTTGGGGATCAGGATTCAAAGCTATCCTGGGTAGGAATATTCATGCGACTCTTCTCCAATTAACAACCAAAAATCCAGAAGTGAAGTTAGACTTAACTGTTAGAGAGCTGGCCTTGAGTGAGAAAGTTAAGGAATAGCACAGAAGTTCTGAGTTCAAGCACTAGTGTGCACACACACACACACACACACACACACACACACACGTGTTCTGTTGCTCATCTGGAAACTAGTTTTTAGTGTGTGTATTTGAACTCAGATCCTGAGCTTACTAGACAGGCTCTGTACAGCTGGCTACCCCTCCAGCTACTAGCTATTTGTGAAGTTGTGTCTTGCTTCCTTACCAGGCATGCACCTGCTCAACAATCTATGTATTTTAAGATGATGGCAATGGAACCACCATGCCCTGTTCTGAGTTGAGAAGTGGTCTCAAAAATTCCTCCACTCTTAGCCGGGCATGGTGTCTCACACCTGTAATCCTAACTGCTAAGGAGACTGAGATCTGAGAATCTTGGTTCAAAGCCAGCCTGGGCACTAGAGACCGTGACACTCTTATCTCCACTGAACCACTAGAAAAATGGAAGTGTGGGCCAGGAGTTTGGCCTAGTGGTAGAGTGCTTGCTTAGCATGCACAAACACCCGGGTTCAATTCCTCGATACCACATACATAGCAGAGAAACCAGAAGTGGTGCTGTGGCTCAAGTGGTAGAGCTCTAGCCTTGAGAAAGCCCAAGGACAGTGCTCAGGCCCTGAGCTCAAGCCCAGGACTGGCAAAAAAAAAAAAAGAAAGAAAGAAAGAAAGAAAGAAAAGAAAAGAAAACTGGAAGTGGGGCTGTGGCTCCAAAGGTAAGGTGGTAACCTTGAGCTGAAGAGCTCAGGGACCACCCAGGCCCAAAAGTTCAAGCCCCACGACCGACCCCCCCCCAAAAAATTCTTCCACTCTAGGGGCCAGAAGCATGGCCTAGTGATAGAGTGCTTTCCTAGTATGCACAAAGCCCTGGGTTCAATTCCTTGGTACTACAAAATATAGAAAAAGCTGGAAGTGATGCTGTGGCTCAAGTGGTGGAGCTCTAGCCTTGAGCTGAAGAGGTCAGGGACAGAACCCAGGCCCAGAGTTCAAATCCTACAACCAATCAAAAAACAAATTCTTCCACTCTAGTTGGCCTTGGATCCAGAACCTCCCAATCTCTCTCAAAAAGCTAGGAACTGTGAACCACCAGTGCACAAAAAAACTACCTGTGTGTGCATGCACATGTGTGTACGTACTACTGGTATGCAAGAGATTGAACTCATGAACTCAGAGCTTGGAACACACGGCCTGGACCCTCCCCCCCCCCCCCCAGTTAGGTAAGGGAGGCATAGAGAATGAAGCAAAGTGCTATAAAGCTAGGAACACAGCTTGGAATTAAAGTGTCTGGAGTTGCTCAATACTGGGTTGCTTGTTGCCATTGCCATAGCTTACCTGTGCCTGTGTATGTCCTCCATCTCTGTGGAACCATTGTTGACTTGGTCATGGGGCTTGAACTCTGGGCCTGGGTGCTGTCTCTGAGCAATTCAGCTCAAGGCTACCACCTTACCCCTTGAGCCACAGCGCCACTTCTCATTTTCTGGTGGTTAACTGGAGATAAGAGTCTCACTTTCTTTAGTGCTCAGACTGGCTTAGAAACGTGATCCTCAGATCTCAGCCTCCTGAGTAGCTAGGATTACAAGTGTGAGCCACCTCACCCAGCTTTGTTGACTTCTTTTTATGGCTAAATAGTATCCCACTGTATGGATGTACCCTAGTTACCTTAGCCATTGTCCCAAATTAATTGAACTGAAGATTTTCTGAACTGGGTGCTGGTGGCTCATGCCTGCAATCATAATCCTAGCTACTCAGGAGGCTGAGATCTGAGGATTGTGGTTCAAACCAGCCCTGGAACAAAAGTCCATAAATTTTTTTTTTTTTTTTTGCCAGTCCTGGGCTTGAGCTCAGGGCCTGAGCACTGTCCTTGGACTTTCTCAAGGCTAGAGCTCTACCACTTGAGCCTCAGCACCACTTCCGGCTTTTTTCTATGTATGTGGTACCGAGGAATCGAACCCAGGTCTTCATGCATGCTAGGCAAGCACTTTAACCACTAGGCCAAACTCCCGGCCAAGTCCATAAAATTTTTGTGTATGTGTGTCAATCCCGGGGCTTGAACTCAGGCCTGGGCACTGTCCCTGAGCCTCTCTGTGCTCAAAGCTAGCACTCTACCACTAAGACACAACACCATTTCTGGCTTTTTTCTGTGCATGCATGTGGTATTGAGGAATCAAACCCAGAGCTTCATGCATGCTAGGTAAGCATTCTACCATTAGGCCACACTCCTGGCCCCTAGGAGACTATTATCTCTAATTAATCACCAAAAACTGGAAGTGGCGCTGTGGCTAAAAGTGGTAGAGCCCTAGCCTTGAGCTAAGGAGCTTAGGGGCAGAGCCCAGGCGCTGAGATCAAGTCCCACAACCATAACCAAGAATGTATGAAGCCAGATGTTAAGGAGAAAAGGTTAATGAAGATTTGGCCCTGGCTCCAAGGCGCTCACAGACAATCTCAGAAAGCTGGGCAGACTCAAGGAAAACCGTCCTGGCATTCGGGACATAGGGCTGGGGGCAGGAGTCAGAGAGCACATGGAATGTTCCTGGAGCCCCCTGAAATGAAGGATTCTTTCCAGCTGGGGTAGACGTTAGTGGGAGAAGGCTTCTTGGCAAAAGGGAGACTTGCAGTCAAGGGCAACATTCCTAGGACTGGAGACAGTAGGTACAAGAGCCCATGAGTGGGCCAGAGGGGAGGCTGAGGAATGTGCATGCATTGAGTGACAGGCTGGGGGGGGGGGGGGGAGCGGCTTAGGCTGGTAACACCTCTGACGAAGGTGGCCAGAGCTGAGGGACAAGCAGGCTGGGAGGGGGTGGCTGAGCCTGGCCATCCAGGTCTCTGGTATAAGGAGAAGCCATTTGTGGAAGAGGAAGGGAAAATGGGGAGGTAGAGCTGATGCCAGACTTTGTGTATCGCCATGATGGCACCAGACCTTCCTCTCAGGTGCTGCCTCACCCCTGGTGTCCCTTGAGCCTGGGGCAGACAGGGACAGTCTGATGGACTGAATTAAGCACTATGGATATCGGAGGTTGCTCTGGTCTTCCTGTTCATTTTCTGGAACTTGGTTACCCACACCGGCCACTCTTCCCGTCCAGGTGGTGGAGAGAATGCCAGAAGCCGTCTTGCTCAGGTCTCCATTTCCACTTGCTATGTATGATAGTCACATAATCTCTCCCTTTAGGATCCTCACTTTCTCCTCCTCCTCCTCCTCTTCCTCCTCCTCCTCCTCTTCCTCCTCCTCCTCCTCTTCCTCCTCCTCCTTCTCCACCTCCTCTTTCTCTTCTTCTCTATTTCCCTTTCTCTCTCCTCTTTTTTTTTTTTTTTTGGTTAGTACTGGGGCTTGAACTCAAGGCCTTCAGCTTTCACTTGGCTTTTTTTTGCTCTAGGCTGGAGCTCTACCACTTGAGCCACTCATCCATTTCTGGCGTTCTTGCTGGTTGCTTGGATTGGCTTTGAACTGCAATCTTGAGATCTCAGACTTCTAAGGATTGCAGTCCTGAGCCGCCAGCAGCTGGCATTCAGTTCCAGTTCCTCCTTTTGTGTGCCCGCAGCTCATATACAGGGCCGGGGATGACCGTGCTGTAGGCCGCCCAGCTGGGAAGCAGGTGGGGATAACAGCACGAGATAGCCTGGCCAAGGCTTTGGGGACAACTTCCCAGGGAAGAAAACCAGACAGCAGTCTGGCATCAAAGCTGTCCTTTCTGACCCATTTTATGGATGAGAAAAGTGAGGCACATAGTAAGAGCAAACACCTACACAGATGCTGTGGGCCAAGCATTCTCTAAGCAGTTTATATGCATTAACTCATTTCACTCCTCATAACTCTCCTTTTATCAATGAGGACACTGGGCCATAGGGGTAATTCCCTTACCTTACTAAAATAAATAAATATATATATATATATATATACATATATATATTTGTGTCGGCTTTTCAGGGTTATTGATGGGAGTAAACAGTTAAGATAGGAGTAAAACTCAGGTTGGGAACCTGCATAGTAAGGGGGCAATATGTATTTTTGAGATTGTGTGTGTGTGTGTGTGTGTGTGTGTGTGTGTGTGTGTGTGTGTGTACTGGGGCTTGAACTCAGGGCCTGGGTCCTGTCCCTGAGCTTTTTTGCTCAAAGCTAGCACTCTACCACTTGACTCACAGCTCCACTTGAGGCTTTTTAGTGGCTAATTGGAGATAAGAGTCTGATGGACTTTTCTGCCTGGGCTGGCTTTGAGCTGCAATCCTCAGATCTCAGCCTCCTGTGTAGCTACGATCACAGACTGGTGTGACTAACTGAGCAACTGGCACCTGGTTATTTCTGAGCATGTTCTTGCTATTGTTTTGTGTCATATGGACCATTTCCTTTGAAGCCCGGGTCAGGTCTCTACAGCTCCCCCCTTGGCCTGGCCATTTAGTATTCCTTCCCATCCCCTGGGCACCCAGGCACAGGGTCGCTGGAGTCTATCAGCCAGTTCTCCCACAACTCCTAAAGTTGGGGATCTAGGACTCCCCCACTTCCTGTCCCCAGGCTCTCAGGAGCCTAACCTACCGTCCCTGAGGATGCCAAGAGTAGGATGAAATGCTTATCCTGAGATGAAAGACTGGCGGGCCTGGGCTGGACCCATAACTGCCCCACCCGGGGTTGGGAGGACCTCCAGGCACCGGTGTAAACTGAGTCATGGGGGGCGAGGGGATGAGTCATGAGGCCTGGGAGCAGGAGCCAAATGGGGCAGAGTAGACGTGCGTGGGGCCCTGGCCACACCTCATAGAGCCACAACCCTTACCCTCCCTGGGCGACCGTGGCCCAGGGTGGAGAGGAGCTGGACTAGCCAGCGCTCCTGTAGGGGCAGCCCCCCCTGGAGCTGAACTCTTAGGGTGAAGTGGGGGGTTGGTTGGATGAGGGGGGTGAGTGGCAAGAGGCATGACAGGAAAAGGAGGCCCTGCCTTGGGAGGAAAGGACTGGGGTTTGGAAAAGTGTCAAAGCCCGCGGGAGAATTGTGGCGGGAATGCTTCGCTGCCCTCTCCTGGTCTCTGAGGGTTTGGCTGGTTTTCTGCGAGGCCAGCTTTTGCCCTTCTGTGGTGGAAGAGGATGAAGCAGAATCTAGTAGATGCCGGGTTGTTCTGGGGTCCCCAAGGGTCAGAGTTGGGGCCAACAATGGAAGATCCCCAGAAACCAATTCAGGCTTTACCCCAGGGTGGCCTCTGCCTCCACGGAGTTCTCTGAGCAGCCACGGGGTAATGCGAAATGCAGTCCAGTGCTGGTGAGTCATGCCTGGAATTCTAGCTGCTCAGGAGCCTGAGATCTGGGATTCTGTCTGAAGCCAGGCCAGACACGAAAGTCCAAGACAGTCTTATCTTCAGTGACCCACCAAAAGGGTAGAGATGTGGCTCAGGAGGCAGCATGAGCCTCGAGTGGAAAAGCTAAAGCTCAGCCCACGGGCCCTGAGCTCCAGTACTGCCACAAGAGAGAGACAGAGAGAAGTAAAATACTCTGGACAGTCATAGAAACTTCCGGAGTATTCCTAGGCTTGACCTTGGCCCACCAACTTATCACCTTCTATCACTAATTCCTCATCAGTGAAAGGAGGCCTGTGAGGAGAGAAATTAATGAATGTACACAATCTGCTTAGAGAATGCCTGGCCCAGAGCAAGTCTGGGTGGGTGCTTGTAATTACTTTATGACTCAGTCGTCTCATCTATAAAATGGGCGAGAAAGGACCTGAGGTGTGCTCGGTCCAGCCTTTACTCCAAGTTGCAGTCTGCTTTTCTTTCCTGGGGAGTTGTCCCCAAGGCCCCATCACTTGGTCGCTTATCTCTCTGCCCTGCCAGGAGACCAGTGACCAAAGAAAGACAAGATTGGTGGGTTTCTCAGCTGAGCATCCTCACGTGTACCCCTAGATACCCAGGGGAAGTGCGTCACACAAGAGGGAAGTTCCCCTCTCCCATGAATCAGCTCTGTGACCCAATCCTCAGCCCTGCCAGGGCCCCTCCCAGCCAGCAGGAGTGGGGCGCAGCTGCCACTGCTGGGAAAATCCCCAAAACCCTCACAAGGCTCTGGCTGCATCTCCCAACTTGGCTGTTTCCTGTATTCCCTGATTCAGAGACCTGGGTCCAGGCCTGAGTAAGGGATCAGGCAGTCTGACCCCTCTGGCGCTCCTCCCCAGGGCCTGGGGGTTTGCCCTGTGTATAGGAGAAGAATGGGGAGGCGGCTATTGAGAAGTTTCCTTGGCTTCTGGCATCCTGGTGGGGGTGAGAGTGGGGTGCATGCATGCACTGTGGCTTGAACTCAGGGCCTGAGAGCTGTCTCTTAGCTTTTTTGTTCAACACTAGCCTTCTATCATTTGAGCCTTACCTCTATTTCTGGCTTTTTTTTTCTGGGGATACAAGTTTCATGAACTTTCCTGCCTGGGCTGGCTTTGAACTATGATCTTCAGATCTCAACCTCCTGAGTAGCTAGGCATGAGCCACTAGCACTCAGAACTTTCTGGTGTTTGTTTGTTTGTTTTTAAAGGAGATAGACATGGGGGTTTGTCCAAGTTTGATCTGGGGTACTTACATACATACTCCCATGTAGGCAGGAGCTGGACAGAGCAGAGCCTCCCTCCTGCCAGCTTGGGGGCACCCTTGCCCTGGTGGGGAGGCAGTCCCCATTGTAGGCCTAGGGAGATCCTTCCTATACAGGTAGGCCTAGTGCTGCCTCCACTCTCCGGGATTTCCTCTCTGGGTAGCCGCACCAGTGTCAGAGGGCACCTCCATTTTTGCCAGCCTGCCTCCCAAATGGTTCTGAAGCTCTAAGCTGTGTGGTTTATGAATCAATCCTAAGTCACTGCCGGGTCTCATTTCTTTCTGGAGGTCCCACTCGGCACCTGCTTCCATCGGTCTCAGATGAGCAGCATGGGATCAAGTGCTCTAGAATTGCATGATATGGGTTCAAATTTTGTGTCTACCATCTGCTAGCTCCATGACTATGACTCCATTCCTGAACTTGTGTAGGACTCAGTTTCCTCTTTTGGATAGTCTAGAACTTGAACTCAGAGCCTCATGTTTGCTAGGTAGGCTCTTTACCACTGAGCCTGGGCCTCCAGTCCTTTATTGTGTTAATTATTTTTTGAATACCTGGGCTTTGAGCCACCCATTTTAGGCACTTTGTCTTAGCTAGGATAATGGATGCATATCGCCATACCCAGCTGTTTAAAAGAGAGTCTTGAGCTGGACACTGGTGGCTCACATCTGTAATTCTAGCTACTCAGGAGGCAGAGATCTGAAAATCAAGATTTGAAACTGGCTTGTGCTGGCTCTATCTCCAATTCACCATCAAAAAGCCAAAATGGAACTGTAGCTCAAGTGCCAGAGCACCAGATTGGTGCAGAAAAGCTAAAGGATAGTGCCTAGGGCCTCCGTCAACTGACAGCCTCAACGTGTAACCGCAAACAGCCTCAGTATGGTACAGGAAGATATCTTTTCTCCACATGTTGGCACTTGGTCGCTATTGGGCTCTGTGGTTTTTTTTTTGTTGTTGTTGTTTTTGTTTTGTTTTTTGCCAGTCCTGGGCTTGGGCTCAGAGCCTGGCCCTGGGCTCTGTGTTTTATTTGAGTGGTAAAAAGTCATCAACAGGTGATGAAGGGCCGGGAGTTTGGCCTAGTGGTAGCGTGCTTGCCTAGCATGCACGAAGACCTGGGTTCGATTCCTTGGTACCACATATATAGAAAAAAGCTGGAAGTGGTGCTGAGGTTCAAGTGGTAGAGCTCTAGCCTTGAGAAAGTCCAAGGACTGTGCTCAGGCCCTGAGCTCAAGCCCAGGACTGGCCAAAAAAAAAAAAACAACCAGGTGATGTAGCAGAGCAAAAGGATGATTCAACTGAAGAGCCTGAGCTCCAAAATGGGTCTTATGTGGAAACAATCGTCATATGTAAAGAAGATTTTCTGCCAATTACTGACAAGATCCTCAACTATTTCAAATCATGGACTTGCCAATAATTATGATTGACTGCTGAAAATGAATCAAAGCCTTTGGTTCATTTAAGTTTGATAGATGACTTGATTTCTGTTTTTTTGCTTGTAAAAAGTATATATTTTAATTTAACTTTGCTATAAAGTATAATCGGTGAAGAATGCAAAGACTATTTCCTTGAAGGAAGCTTAACATAGTAATTCAGTAGGGCATTTCTTAGCCTCCCCTATAAGCTATGAGTACAGGACAAGCTACTGGTGCCCAGCTTAGTTTTTTCATCTCAGTTTTTTTCTTCTGCAAAATAACAATAACAACAGAGTCAGATAAAGGCTTTGCAGAGTGCTGACTCTTATTGCTAGTAGGAAGAAACTGAGACCTACAAATAGAAATGACTTTATTCAGTCCACATGTTGATCAATCTGCTTATTTGACACTAACCCTAGGGTAGGCTGTGTGCTGGAGCATGGTGGGTGTGCAGTGGAGCCTGGGATAAGATATCTGGGGAGGTTAGACCCTCTCGTGGGTCTAAGATGTGGAGTTAGCCCGGTATGTGCGTGAGGACTGAACAGGCCAGAGGCTACAGCATAAACAAAGGCACAGAAATGAGAATGGTCAAATGCATGCAAGAAAACCCACTGACTTCAGCAGTCTGGAGTAAGATGAGAAGGGAGTAGAGGAGAAAGGAGGTGGGAGGGGACCTTAGGGGCTTGAGTCAGTTCTTTCCTTTTTCCTTTCCTTCACTTACTAACGTGTGGGAGGCACCAGTGGCTTAGGACTGTAATCTGTGCTACTCAGGAGGCTGAAATCTGAGGATCATGATTTGAAGCCAACCCTGGATAGGAAAAGTCTTTGAGACTCATCTATCCAATGAACTATCAAACAGCCAGAAATGGAGCTGTGGCTCAACGAATAGAGCACTAGCCTTGAGTGAAAAAGCTAACTGAGAGAACGAGGCCCTGAGTTTAAGCCCTCTCACTGATGTGTGCACCTATACGTATACTACACACACACACACACACACACACACACACACCCATCAAGAGGTGGTTCTGAAGTCAGGGCTCACATTTAGACTCTTCTGGCCTTTGAGGCAAAAGCAGTCCTTGCATGTGGCTTAGGGGTCAGTTGGAGATATGTGGTTACATAAGTAACCACTCCATTTTATGATCAGTGATGAACAGCAGGTGTTCAAGCAGAAGGGAGAACCCAGGCTCAAGGCTGCTTGCCAGGGGGTGAGGGAGGGATGTGCCAGTTGGCTTCAGTGGAGTGTGCACAGGCAGGAAGGATCTGGGTGGTAGAAACAGGTCAATGCCAGCCCAGGAGAAGGAAGAGCCTCTATCCCACACTGGTGCCACAGAGGTGCCTGGAGGAGGCATGTGCAGTTCTTCAGGAAGGTAGGTGGCACTAGCTTTGGCGGGGTGGGGGAGTGGGGGGCTCAGGGAAGGAAGCTTGGGGTGGAATCAAGTTGGGACTGCTGCCATGTAGGTAAATGGTGAGGGATAGATGGAAATGATGAAATGGGGCAATTTTGCAGGCTTCATTATGGGAGACTCTGAGGCTGCCCCATCACTGGACATCTTTAGGGGACCCATGAGGTCCCCAACTTAGAACCCCCACTTTTCCCCAAGCCCTGGCCTACTTTAGTGAAGTGCGAGGCACTGATGCAGAGACATCAGCTTTGGGGACTTCCGAGGCTGGAGGGTGGGGGGGCTCAGCTCAGGGTGGGGAGGAAGCGGGAGGGGGCTGAGCCAGCATCTCATGACTCAGCCACTTCCACCCAGTCAGCCTGGTGGCATCTCCGCTCCTCTGCTCCAAATTCCAACTTGGTGAGGCTGCTGGAGGCTTAGTCAGCTCAGGCACGGCACGAGAGCAGTGTCCCCAGGGGCTCCTTGCCAAAGTCCCTGGCCCCTAACCAAACTAGGGCCGGGCACAGGGCTGGAGAGGCGGGGACAGTGGTGGAGCAGGAACCAGGCTCCAAGAGGCTCCAACGCCCCAAGAGCATGAGAGCCAGGGAACATCCTGCTGCTTGTGGGCAGCTGTGGTAGCCGTGCTTTCCCCTCTGTTCAGGGACCACACTGAAAAAACAAGGCGGGCAAGTGCTGGCCTGAGCTACCCTGAGTAAACGTCTCTTCTCTCTTGGCCTCCATCGTGATTGGGATGCTGGCTGGGGTCAGTATCTCCCTAAGGAGGCTGGGAGAGTGAAGAGGATTCTATAGAAGTGCTTAGCAAACTGCCTGGGAGCTTTGGAGACAGCCAGCTTGGCAGCAGAGGCAGTACCAATGACAAGGCTTCTAGTCATCACTAAGGTGTGTACATTCCCTGCCCATTCAGCCCAGGGTGCTGAAATCTAGCACATTCTCTGCTCTCCACCCCATGTGCCTTGATCTGGGACTCTGGGTCCCAAGACAGCACCTTTCTCCAGTATAAACAAAGGCACCCTGGGGATAAGAAGTGGTCCCTTGGGACTTTCTAGCTCGGTCAACCCCTGTATTGATGGGAAATCAGAGAACGTGGTTGGCTGTGCAGGGATGGCTGTGCAGAGGCCCTCGGAGGTAACTCCTCCCTTTTCCCCTGCAGTGGTCTTATCACTGGGGGCAGTGATAAGAGGCATCAGTCTGCCTCTCCCCATCAGTCAAGGCAGATAACCAACCATAAGACAGCACTTTAAAAAACACTCAAGACACAGACCCAAGCTGGGTTTTATTGAAATGCCAGGAGCAGGCTCATCAAGTTAGGCAGAGAAGGGAGGATAGCGATGCAGGCCGTGAGCTGGCAGGTGGAGCAGGCCCCATGTCTACAGCCTGGTATCCCCCTAGGTGAGGGGATGAACTGGCACAACTATCCCCTCCTCTCAAATGGCATGCGCAGCAGTCAGTCCTGCAGGGCCCCTGACCCCTGGACTGCAAAAGCTCCAAGGACAGGGACTGGAAGCACTAAGTTTTCTCCCTTGTGAGGAGCAAGGAAAAAAGGGAAGACTGGAGGAAGAGAAGGGAGAGATACAGTGAGATGAGGGTGACTAAGCAAGGCTCTTTTTAATGTCTGCACCCAGCCTGAGGTCCTGGACAGGGGAAGGGAGCAGCAGCAAAGAGGGAAACTGAGGGCCCGGCCCTCAGGGACCAGAGCCCCCAGCCTGTGGGAGCTGGACTGAGCTCTGAACAGAGGGCGGAAGTTCAAAGGGACTGAAGATGCAGGCAGTTCCCGAGTGGACGAGTCCTCAGAGCTGAGGGCTTGGCCTTCATAGGACGACGAGGAAGAGGAAGACAGGAGGCTCCATCCCCAGCAGGGGAGCGAGGGTGGTCTCCCTTACTTGGCCCCATTAGGTCAGTTCTACATTGTTGGCACGGTCCAGCACTCGAGAGCCACGGGCATTGCCTCCAAGCTGGAAACGGCTCTCATAGAGAGTAGGGCAGAGGTGCCAGCGGTTGGCCCGGTAGATACCCAGGTAGGTGTAGACATCTGGTTTGTAAGTGAGCAGACACTTAATGCCTGCCGCACGGATGGCAGAATCTGCCTCTAATACACCCAAGCGGTCCGTGAAGTCGTCCGTGTAAACACAGATGACTTGACGCCCACCCTCTCTGGCTCGTGGACTCACCTTGGCCACCTGAAGCCGGCCCTCAACCACAGCTCGGGCGATACCTGCCCAAGCATGGTCGAGCTTGAAGCCAGGTGCCAGGTGCATGAGCCACTTGCCTGAGAGCACTTGGTGAGTGATGGCCAGTTGGCGCAGGGTACCAGGCGTGATGGGCCTCCCGCCGGTCTGCAGAGCCTCCCAGGCTGCCTGCAGGCCCTGGACATCCCCTGAGTTGGGGGTGTAGCCTTGCCCATAGGCTGCAATCCAGCCCACAGGCTCGGAGTTGGGTGAACCAGGATCTCCATAGCGGGTAACTTGGGATGGTGGGTACTTGGCCAACCAGGCATCCAATTCAGTGGCAGGTGTGGTGCGGGCATCAAACACCAGCCAGGGGTCCATATCGGCTGCCATAGCCTCTGCAGCCAGGTGTTCGGCAGCGGTGAAGCCATCCTCTCGGCCACCAGCCGAGTCTTCCTCCTCCAGCTCCTCACCGGGTTCCATCCTACTGGGGGGGAATTAGGTCAGCGAAAGTCTGAGACAGTCACGAGACTGCTGGGCCCAGGGGCTGGCCACGCTCCACGCTCATCCGTGCGGCACCCACCGTGCCTCAGTGGCCCCTCTTCGCAATGGGTAACAGACGATCCTGTCCAATCGATTGGACGGGCCTCAGCCAGACGTCAGGCCTGCGGACGCGATTGGTTCTTCCCAGGCCGACGGGAAGGGGACTTGCCCAAGGTCACCGCGGTGCGCGGGGAGCGTCGGCGCCGCTGCGGGCCTGGCGCGGGCGCACGCTCGCGGGGCGGGCGGCCGCCGGATCGCGGCGGGGCCCCAGGACGGCCGGGCCCCGAGCCAGGCCTGCTGCAGGGCGTCTGAAGTCCCGGACACCGAGACCCAGAGAGGGCGGTGTCTGGACTCGAACCCGGGCTGGTGAGGGCCTGCAGGACGGCGAGGCTCCGGCCCTGCGGCGCCCGCCGCCATTAATGCTCACGCCCGAGCGGCGCCCCCGCCCCTCCCGCAGTTCCCGCACTTACCTCCGGTTTTCGCTGCGTTCGGCGCTAGCCCAGCTTCGGGCCCGGCTCCGCTCCGGCCCGGGGTCCGCGCCGCCGCCGCCGCCGCCGCCGCCGCCGCCGCGCCCCGCCCCCGCCACGGCCGCCGCCGCCGCCGCCATCTTAGCGCCCGGCAGCCTCAACAACAACTTTATAGACAAGCACAGCCACGGGGCGGGGCCACAGGGCCGGACTCCGCGGCCGGGGGGCGGGGCCGCGGCCGGAGGGCGGGGCCTCGGCCGGGGGGCGGGGCCGCCGCGGGAATCCAGGGTGGGGTGGGCCCGGCGGGGGCGGGGCTAACGTTCGCCCTGCTGACTTAGGGGCGGGCGGGAGTGGCGGGCCTGGGGGAGGACGGCCGCGCTCAGCCCCGGACGCTTCGGGAGGCGGGCGCTGGGGGCGTGTGAGCGGCATATTGACGGGCGGCGCTAGGACCCGGAGAGCGGCGGGGGGCGGAGCGGGCGGCCGCAGGACCCGGGGGAACCGCGGCGGGCGGCCGGGCGGTGAGCAGGCCCGGGGGCCGGCAGGCTGCGGGCGGCGGCTCTGGGCCCGGCGCGACGACAGAGGCCCCGAGATGCCGAGCAAAAAGAAGAAGTACAACGCGCGGTTCCCGCCGGTACGCACGTGGCCGGGCGGGGCGGCGGCGGGCCGGGCTCCGGGCGGGCTCGGGCCCGGGCCGGGCGGGGGGGCGGGGGGCGGGCGCTGCGGTGCCGCAGGCCTGGATGCCCCGCCCCCCTCCGGGCCCCGCGGGCTCCGGGCCCCCCGCCCCCGTCCTCCCGGGGTCCCCCGTCAGGGGCGCCGGCGCCCGGGACCCAACCCTGCCGCCTTCGTAGGCCCGGATCAAGAAGATCATGCAGACGGACGAGGAGATCGGGAAGGTGGCGGCGGCGGTGCCCGTCATCATCTGTATCCTGCCGGGGCGGCCGCGGTGCGGGCGGGGGGCGGGCCGGGGCGCTCCCCTTTCCCGAGGCTTCCTTGACGCCCCGCCAGCCCGGGCGCTCGAACTCTTTCTGGAGTCGCTGTTGAAGAAGGCCTGCCAGGTGACCCAGTCCCGGAATGCCAAGACCATGACCACCTCCCACTTGTGAGTGGCCCGGAGCCCGGAGCAGCCGCGGGGGGCCCGGGGGGGCGGGGGGCGGGGGGGTCCTGAGGGTCCGTCCTTCCCACCTCTTCCAGGAAGCAGTGCATCGAACTGGAGCAAAAGTTTGACTTCTTGAAGGACTTGGTGGCATCCGTGCCTGACATGCAGGGGGACGGGGAGGACAACCACATGGATGGGGACAAGGGTCCTCGGAGGTGAGTGGCCAGAGCCAAGTCTGCAGGTGGGAGAGGGCCAGGCCCCGGGGCGGGGGGCTCCGAGGAGGGGACAGCCGAGCCGCCGGGAGGCCTCTGGGCAGATGGCTTGTACATTCTTGAAGGGGCCGGAAGCCAGGCAGCGGTGGTCGGAAGAATGGTGGAATGGGAAGCAAAGGCAAAGACAAGAAATTATCAGGGACAGACTCTGAACAGGAGGTGAGTGAATCCCCCCCCCACCAACCTACTGTCCTCCCTCATGGTGGCCACCCTGGCTTCTGCCTCTCTCGCAGGGCCCTGGGCTCCACACGGATAGGCTCCGGCCTTTTCTTTTTGCTTTTTGGTTGGTTGTGGAGTTTGAACTCAGGGCCTGGCTGCTGTCCCTGTCCCCTTTTCACTCAAGGTTAGCTCTCTACTACTTTGAGCTACAGTGCCACTTCCCTTTTTTTTTTTTTTTTTTTTTTGGTGGTTAATTGGACACAAGGGTCTTATTAATTTTCCTGCCTGAGCTAGCTTTGAACCATTATCTTCAGATCTCAGCCTCTGGTGTAGCTAGGATTACAGGTGAGAGTCACCAGCTCACCAGCTCCCTGCCTTGCCTGGTCTACCCTCACCCCTGCTGTGCTCACAGGATGAGTCTGAGGACACAGATACTGATGGGGAAGAAGACACACCGCAACCTCCACCCCAAGCCAGCCACCCCCCTGCCCACTTTCAGAGGTAAGCAGCTCAGGAACACCAAGCAGAGGCTCCCAGACTCCCCAGAGCCATTTGCTTTCCCTCTCATCCTCCATGGCCAACTTGGTAATGTTGGGTATGGTAGACTCGGGAAGGGGGGGCTGGAGGGGACCAGTTGAGAGGATGGAGTTTTTTTTTTTTTTTCTTTATGGAGGTACCAAGGTTCAAACTAGAGCCTCACATTTGCTGGGTGGGTGCTGTGGCACTAAAGCCATACCTACGCCCTCTGGGAAGGTCTTCACCTTGATCAGGGCAGTGGGTGGCCTGGGATAGCATAGCTCCTATTGTACAAAGCACAGTGTGAACTCCTGGGGCTAGAATGGGATGAGAGCCTGATTTTCCTCTTGTGTTCTGCCCTGCAGCCCTCCAACCCCCTTCATGCCCTTTGCCTCTACTCTGCCTTTGCCTCCGGCCCCCCCAGGCCCTTCAGCACGTGATGCAGAGGATGAAGAAGACTATGACTCGTAGCGCTCTCTGGCTATACCCCCTTTTAGTTGGTTTTAGTTATTCTGGGGGGAGGAGAAAAGATGGAGTTGTTCTTAAATTTATTAAAAAAATAATGAAAGAGATGGTGTGTTCCCAGCTTTTATTCAGAGACATGTGGTTGCTTTCCTATCCTCTACCTGCTGGGACCACGATTCGTGGTGGGCTAGCAGTGGCTGAGGGAAGACAGCGTCAAATAGGGAGTCGGGTTACCATGGCAGTGCTGGGGTTCCCCAAGACATTGAAGAAAGACAAATGGGAGGGTGGTCAGGGGCCTGAGGCAGCAGGTGCTAACTCCACTGGAAGACTGCTTCTTGTCCTGCGTGACCTTAGGCAGGCTTCTGCTCTTCCCTGGGCTGCCTAAAAAGGGACAGGAGGGCTTGGAGGTGTGGCTCAGCCAATGTGTGAAAGCATCAGGTACCTAAAAAAAATGAAAAAAAAAAAGGGCCAGGAGGTTGGCCTAAGTGGTGAAGTGCTTGCCTATATGCCTACAAGACCCGGGTTCGATTACTCAGTACCACCTAGAAAAGCAGGGAGTGGTGATGTGGCTCAAGGGGCAGAGCACTAGCCTTGAGGGAAAAGCCCAAGGACAGTGCACAGGCCCTGAGTTCAAACCCCAGGACTGGTAAAAAAAAAAAAAAAAAAGGAAGTGTGTCTTGAATCCTGTAGAGCTTTGCATTCATCACCGTGAAGAGCTTTGAGAGCCGGGAATGGTGGCGCCTGCCTGTAATCATAGCCACTCAAGAGGCCAGCTCTGGCACTAAAGACCCAGAGACTCTGGGCCTTGAACTCAGAGCCTGAGCACTATCCTTGGACTTTCTCAAGGTTAGAACTCTACCACTTGAGCTTCAGCACCACTTCTGGCTTTTATCCATGCATGTGGTACCGAGGAATTGAACCCGGGTCTTCATGCATGCTAAGCAAGCACTCTACCACTAGGCCAAACTCCCGGCCCCAAGACCCAGAGACTTATCTCCAGTTAATCACTAGAAAAGGGGAAGTGGGCCTGTGCCTCCATGGATAGGGCTGTAGCCTTAAGCTGCGGAGCTCAGGGACAGTGCCCAGCCCCATGACCCACCAAAAAAAAAAGCTTGTGGGAAGGAGCAGGAGGAGATGGTTTTAGTGGAGCAGTCTGTCTGCCCATCCATGCGCTTTTCTGAGCAGCCTGGAACCTCCAGTGCCTCCAGGGCACGGTGATATGGTGACACAGGAAGGAGGTGGCCGCTACATTGCACCTCTGGGTCCAGGAACATTTCTCAGACTCTTAGAGCTGGGGAGGCCATGGGTCTTTCTGGTGTTGGTGGTGTCTCTGGCTTCTTCCAGCCAGAGGTATCCAGAGGACCTCAGTGACATCTGGGAGCATGGGTGAGGGTGAAGCAGAGAGCATGTGAGGAGACCAGGCCTGTGGTAGCCTTGGGCTTGACTGAGCATGAGGGAAGGGGGTGGGAATCCCTGACATCCTTTTCCTGGTTCTTGTCAGTAACCCGTTGGTAGGGGTGGAAGGAGTCTTCCAGATGGGAGACTTGGGAGAAACAACGGGAATTTGCCCTTAAGATCAGTTTGGTTGGGATGAATTTGGGGTGCCTATGGGATCACTGAGGGTATCGAATGGGCATGTAGACTTGGAGGCCTAGAAGCAGGTGTATGGACCTGAAGAGCAGGGGACTTCAGCAGAGAGCAGGGAGGGCCTGCACAGGCCACCTAGATGAGCCACTCAGAGAGGACAGCCATCAAGTGCCACAAATGGAGAGAGTGGCTGGCACCGTGGTACTGGTGGCTGAGCTGAGCTGAGAAACTACAAGTCAGAGAGGAGAGAAGACTACAGACTTGTAGACAGGAGAGGCACAAGTTTTTTCTTACATGCAGAAGCTAGATCTAAAATATACTAGAACGTGATAAATTATACAAGTCTCCAGTTCTACAAGATAATGACACCAAAGGAGGATTGTCTTAGGGGAGGAAGACAGAGGCTCCATGCCTATGTGCCCTCTGATTGGGTAAAATGTTTTCCAAAATGATTGCCAGGAAGCTGGGCGTGGTGGCTCACACCTGTAATCCTAACTACTCTGGAGGCTGAGATCTGAGGATCACTGTTCAAAGCCAGCCTGGGCACTAAAGAATATGAGGCTCATCTCCAACTAACCATAGAAAATGGGAAGTGGGCCGGGTGCAGTGGCTCATGCCTGTAATCCTAGCTATCAGGAGGCTGAGATCTGAAGATCAAGGTTCAAAGCCAGCCCAGGCACAAAAGAACCAGAGACTCTCATCTCCAATTAACCTCTAGAAAACAGGAAGTGGGGCTTGGCTCAAGGGTAGGGTGATAGCCTAGAGCTGAAGAGCTCAGGGACAGCGTTGAGGCCCAGAATTCAAGCCCACCAAAAAAAAAAAAAAAAAAAAAAAAAAAACCACCAAGAAATAGAAACGAAGTTTGTTTGGTTTTTTTCTTTTTGTCTTGTTGGCTTAGCTGTTTCTGGGAGGGTAAGGGGAGGCACAGAAAGGGTGAACAAATGCAGCAGTGGTATCCACCAGACACTATGTAGAAAAATGAACTAGACAACTTGTGAGTAGGGTCAGGACAGACAAACTGGGAGAAAGGAAGGGAAGGGGTGATGTTATCCAAAAAGAAATGTTCCCATGGGGCAAGGGAGTGGTAGAGTGCTTGCCTAGCATGCATGAAAACCAGGTTTGATTCCTTGCTACTACACACATAGAAAAGGCTGGAAGTGGTGCTGTGGCACTGGCCCTAAGAAAGCCCAAGGACAGTGCTCAGACCCTGCTTTCAAAAAAAAAGTACTCATTACCTGACATAAACCTCTCTCGGTTTATCACCACTTTTTTTTTTTTTTTTTTTGGTGGGTCATGGGGCTTGAACTCTAGGCCTGGGCACTGTCCCTGGTCTCTTCAGCTCAAGGCTACCACACTACCCCTGGGCCTGGGTGTTGTCTCTGAATTCTTCAGCTCAAAGTTACCGCCCTACCCTGGAGCCAAAGCCCCACTTCCTGTTTTCTAGTGATGAATTGGACTTAAGCGTCTCAGGTTCTTTAGTGCCTGGGCTGGCTTTGAAACTTGATCCTCACATCTAAGCCTCCAGAGTAGCTAGGATTACAGGTGTGAGCCACCACACTGGCTTTGTGTATCACCTTTATAATAATAATAACAACAACAACAACAAAAAGCACTTTTGAGCCCAACCAACTGTGGTCCTTGCCCATAATCGCAGCTACTCAGAAGTCTGAGATCCAATCAACAGGCTAGAAGTAGAGGGTTGGCACAAGTGGTAGAGTTCTAGCCTTGAGCAAAAAAGCCAAGGGAGACTGAGATGCCCTGAGTTCACACCCCATTACACACTGAGGATCTGTTCAAGGGAGTCCTGGTCAATAGCACCAACCAGCAAAATATGGAGACAGAGCTATGACTCAAGAGATGGAGTGCTACCCTTGAGTGAAAAAGCTAAGGGATATTGCCCAGGCCCTGAGTTCACATCCTAGGACTGCCATACCCACAAAAATTCTGTGTCTGTCTCCCTTCTATTGCACATGATGGACTGTTCTACCTGGTAGTGATTGTGTGAGCAAAATGTTCTTGGGGTTTCTGTCTAAAGGAGAGAGACGATGAAGACCACAAACAGCATGTCAGGTGGTGAGTCCTGCTGCACATAAGAAAGGAGGAAGGGCAGGCTCAGATGGGGTGAGGTTTTGGAAGAAATCCCAGGAAGCAAGGAATTAGACCGAGCCACCCAGGTGTCTGTGGAGAGGGCTCAGGAGAAGAGCTGGAACAGCAAGGAGGAAGGCCAGGGGATTGGATTCTGTGGGTTTCCTTGTGCCCATCTCCACCCACCACTCCCTACCACCTGCCACTCACTCCCATTTTCTCTGCCACCACCTACGCTTCATTCAGTCCTGCCTTAGCTGAGCACTGTTTTTGTGTCACTAGCAGCAGCTCTCTCTCTCTTTCTCTCCCTCTCCCCTTCCTCATCCTCACCCCTTCCCTTTCTAGAATGGGGAGAAGGCAGTGGGGTGAGGTTCTGCCTCACATCTGCCCAGGTGGATGCCTGATTTGAGGCCCCAGAAGCTAGACAGGGGGCCGAGGGAGAAGGCTAGGAGGCTTCACCACCCAGCTCTGACTTACTGATAGAATGCTTGTCTGGTATGCACGAAGCCCTGAGTTCCATTCCTCAGTCCCACATAGACAGAAAAAGCCAGAAGTGGTGCTGTGGCTCCAGTGGTAGAGAAGCAGCCTTAAGAAAGCCCAAGGACAGTGCTCAGGCCTTGAGTCCAAGCCCCAGGACTGGCAAAAATAAGTAAATAAATAAAAATTGAAGACTTTAACCAGGAACCCGTGACTCATGCCTATAATTCTAGCTTCTCAAGAAGCTGAGCTATGAGAATCATAGTTCAAATCCAGCCTGAGCTGGAGACTTTTATCTCCAATAACTGAGTTCAAACGCCAGTACCAACCAGTACACATACACACACACACACACACACACACACACACACACACACACACACACACAAGATTGCAGCCTTCCTACTAGTGTAAATGTGCGTGTTCAGGTATCATTTTCTTTTTATTTTTTTGGTGGTACTGGGAGTTGAATTTTGAATCTCATGTGATAAGCAGGCTCTCAACCACTAAGCCACATGCCCAACCCTTCAGATGTCATATTCTTTTCTTTTTGTCTTTTTTTTTTTCCAATCCTGGGGACTCATCTTAGGCCTGAGCACTGTCCTTGGGCTTTCCTCAAGGCTAGTGCTCTACCATTTGAGCCACAGCCCTGCTTCTGGCATTTTGTGCATGTGGTACTGAGGGATCAAACCCAGATCTTCATGCATACTAGGTAAGCACTCTACCACTGGGCCAAACTCTCAGACCCTCGGATGTCATTTTCTAACAGACAGAATAAGAACTAGGACTTCTGGGCTGGGAAGATAGCTTAGTGGTAGTGTGCTTGCCTAGCATACACGAAGCCCTGAGTTTTATTCCTCAGTACCACCTACATAGAAAAAGCTGGAAGTATTGCTCAAGTGGTAGAGTGCTAGCCTTGAGAAAGCCCAAGGACAGTGCCCAGGCCCTGAGTTCAAGCCCAGGACTGGCAAACAAATAAATAAGAAAGCCAGCTATTGGCAGCTCAGGCCTGTAATCTAGCTACCCAAGAGGTGAGATCTAAGGATCAAAGCCAGAAGACAGAAAAGTCTATGAAACTTTTATCTTCAATTATTCACCAAAAGAGCTTGAAGTGGAGGTGTGGCTCAAGTGGTAGGGTGGCAGCCTTGAGTAAAAAAGCTAAAGGACTGGGCTCAGACCCTAGTACAGCGCGCACACACAACATAAATAATGAAATTTTAAATAAAGAGGCTATGCAAGTTCACTGCTGACATAATGCCATAAATAAACCAAAGAGCACAAGCTGCTTTAGTCTGTATACCATATGATTTAAAAAACCAAAACACTACCACCAGGTATCTTTCAGAAGGAGCTAACTGACTTTCCTCCCCAAGGAGGAGGCGAAGCACAGGCCAGTAAAGTTCACGGCTATCATAAATGTTTTCCTGCAATCACTTAACAAACATTTGCTGAACACTAGCTCAGGGCCCCTCCCTGCTCCTGTTCTTGCTCTGGGGAGGTGAACTGGCCAAACAAACCCACAGTAATGGCTGTCCTGTAATACCACCAGACAAGGTGGAAAGAGGCACCAAAAGGGGGCCGGGAGTTTGGTCTAGTGGTAGAGTGCTTGCCTAGCATGCACAAAGACCCAGGTTCAATTCCTTGGTACTACATAAATAGAAAAAAGCCAGAAGTGGTGCTGTGGCAGAAGTGGTAGAGCATTAATTAGCCTTGAGGAAAAACCCCAAGGACAGTGCTCAGGCCCTGAGTTCAAGCTCCAGGACTTGCAAAAACAAACAAACAAAAAAAAGGCGCCAAAAGTCCCCAACTCTCAATGGCGGTAGATAAGTGCCATGAAGAAAGAAAAAGAGCCATATGTAGATAGGAGAGGCATGGGAAGGCAAGCGTGTGGCGGGGCCTGGGTCTCGAGGTGCAAGGAGCAGCCTACCCTGATATCCTAGTTGGCTTTTCTTTCCCCACCTGTTTTGGTTTTGCTTCAGTCTTTTATTTATTTATTTATTTTTGTGGGGCTTGGGGCTTGAACTCTGGGCCTGGGTGCTATCCCTGAGCTCTTCCACTCAAGGCTACCACCCTACTATCTCTTGAGCCACAGCCCCACTTCCCATTTTCTAGTGATTAATTGAAGATAAGAATCTCAGGTTCTATAGTGCCCGGGCTGGCTTTGAACTGCAATCTTTCCATCTCAGCCTCCTGAGTAGCTAGGATTCTAGGTGTGAGCCAACGCGCCCAGCTTTGCTTTAGTCTTAAAAGGTCCCACCCTACCATTGTTTTAAGTCATATCTGACATAGCAGGGAAAGCAAATTTTGGGGTAGTGAACTGAGAGTAGGGTAGCACTCCAGCCCTCCATTTTGTCCTCATAAGGTCCAAGTTCCTCTGTGTGTTTATCAGATCCACTCTCTCCTAGGGATCCACCCCCCTAAAGACCCAGCAGCCCCCTAGGATTTTGCCTTCTGGTGATTCCTGCACTGTGAATCTAGGGTCACCCTGTTGAGCAGACAGAACATACAAGTTCCTATTGTTGAGAAAAATACTTTCCTACACTATCCTCAGAGGGCAAGTTTCGGGCAGGGCTGTGGGAAGCAGTGGGAAGGGGCAGAGGTTGGCGATGGTTCCCCAGCCTGGGTGGGTCTGCCTGGGCCCCCAACAATGGATGTGTCCTTGGAGAACGGACCTAGGGAACCAGTAGGTTGGTGCATTCAGTTGTGAGTTCTTGGCCTTGCCTTCACCTCTCAGTGGCTTTTGTCACAATCACTTCACTCCTGTGTGGGACACTTTCTTCAGCTGGCAGGCAGGGGGCCCTCAGCAAGCTTCTTTCTCACTGACTGCTATGTCTGGCTTCCAGAACCCTGTCTCCAAGATCACTTCTTTCTGACCTCTCCTAACCCTTACACAGCCACAGGTCTAGAACCATCTTCTGACTCTGTGTGTGTGTGTGTGTTTGCGTGTGTGTGTGTGTCCACACCAGTGCTGGGGGTTGAATCAGGAACTCGGAACCTAGACACTTAGCTTTTTTTTTAGGTGTTTTTGTTTGTTTGTTTGTTTTTCTCAGTGGTGGTGGGGCTTGAACTCTGGGCCTGGGCGCTGTCCCTGAGCTCTTTAGTTCAAGGCTCTTGCCCTACCCCTTGAGCCACACTCCCACTTCCTATTTTCTAGTGACTAATTGGAGACAAGAGTCTCACATTCTTTAGTGCCCAGGCTGGCTTTGAACCCTGATCCTCAGATCTCAGCCTCTTGAGTAGCTAGGGTGACAGTCATGTGCCAGCTATGTCCTGGGACTTCTTATCCACAAGAAGGCAGCCACAGGCTCATGCCTGAGATCCTAATTACTCAGGAGGTTAAGACCTGAGGATCACGGTTCAAAGGTAGCATATGCAGGACAGTCCAGGAGACCCTCCTCCCCCATGAACCACCACCCCAAATCTGGAAGTAGAGGCATGTCTCAAGCGGTAGAGTGTGAGGAAAAAAGCCAAATGTGGGCACGAACTCTGAATTCAAGCCCCAGCATTGGCTTTTAAAATTCTTTGCTAATGTGACATGTACTTGAAAACTATTCTTATTGTTGGTATACTTTGTGTTATTTGTGACATTCATATATTTTCTCTCTTAGTTGGCTGTTCGTACATTACTGAACATGTCCTTTCCCCTCTTCTCTTCTTTTGGTCCTGAGGGGCATAGAGCTGAATTAATTGTATCCCTTACCTTGTGGTACATAAGAAGTAATGTTTGATTACAGACATTTATTTTGCAGATACTTCCGTGGCTTTGATGTCTGTCAAAGGGAAGCAGTTTGGAGCCATGTCCATGGAGTAGCTACTGGGTTAAGATCGGTCAAGAAGCCAGGCTCACACCTGTCATCCTAGCTACTCGAGGAGGGGGAGATCGGAGGATCATGGTTTAAAGCCAGCCCAGGCAGGAAAGTCTGTGAGACTCTTACCTCCAACAAACCACCAGAAAACTGGAAGCGACACTGTGGCTCAAAGTGGTAAAGCACTAGCCTTGAGCAAAAGAGCTCGGAGACAGCACCCAGGGCCCAAGTGCAAGTCCCACAAGAACATTCTGCCACTCAACTATGAAACCTCATGAAGACAGTAAAGGCCGTATATAAGGATGGACATGGGAAGACAAACATGAGCAAAAAGGATGACAACACCAGTGGAGGAGCTGGAACTCAAACCCAAGCACTTTCTTTCCCTGCACCTATAACCTCAATACTCTGCTGCCTCAAAATGACCAGCAGTAATTGTCATAACAGATATTTGCTAAGTATATGGCTCTTGTGATTTTCTTTTTTTTTTTTTGGTGAGTCATGAGGCTTGAACTCAGGGCATGGGCCCTGACCCTGAGCTAGCACAAGGCTAGCACTCTGTCTCTTTGAGCCACAGCACCACTTCTGGTTTTCTAGTAGTTAATTGAAGAGGTGAGTCTTTTAGACCTTTCTGCCCATTCTGGCTTTGAACCGTGATCCTTAGATCTCAGCCTCCTGAGTAGCTAGGATTACAGGCATGAACTACCCGTGCCCAGGATAACATATTGTCTGTGTGTGTGTGTTGGTCCTGGGGCTTGAACTCAGAGCCTGGGTTTTGTCCCTTAGCTTTTTTGTTTAATATTGTCATGCTAATGTGAATTAATGCACCTTCTGTCTGGCAAATATCATGTAACCCTTTTATTAAATACAATAAAAAAAAAGATTGGCATGCTACCACTTGAGCAACAGCTTCATTTCTAGCTTCCTGCTGGTTAATTAGAAATAAGACTCTTATGGGCTTTCCTGCCTGGACTGGCATGGAACCACGATCCTTAGATCTTAGCTTCCTGAGTAGCTAGGATTACAGGTGTGAGCCACTGCTGCCTGGCTCCCAGGCTGGCTTTGAACTATGATCCTCAGTTCTCAGCCACTTCTGAGTAGCTGGGCTTACAGTTGTAAGCCACTGGTACCTGATGGTCAAATAAAATTTATAAGCCGGGCCCACGATGGTGGCTAATGATCAGAGAGCAAATACAAAGCTAAACCAGGCCTCCGCCCTAGGGGATCCAGTGCCCTGGCTTCAGCTATGCCCCACATCTCTGTAGTGTGGGGCTCAGAGGTCAACACCAGGGGTTAGCATCCCAAGGCTCCTTGGTGAGGGCAGGAAGTGGGGATAAGGTTGAAATGATGGCTCCTCTGGGCTCTGGTTCAGGTGAGAGTTCATTCTGGTTCATTCAGCTTCAAGCAGGCTCTACTGCCCACTTAGGTACCAGCTTTGTATAACATGAGGACCCTTTGAGATGGCAAGTCCTGAGGCAAGAGACTTACCAGGTCCCATAAGGCTCTGTGGTTCCTGGTCTTAGTCAATTCTCCCACTGGAAGGAAGTTAGCCTCACCTCTCTTGGCTGAGCCCTATCTGCGTATCTTTTGCCAGAGTCCTTCAGACTGGATAAGGACTAGTTGCCATGGAGATGGCCAGGCAGGTAGTTCCAGGGCTGCGGGCGGGGGTGGGGCAGGAGGAGGACATCGCTATGCAAAACTCCCATCAACAGTTGGTCAGGGCCACTTCCAGGAGACCAAGGCAGGATCTGCTGTCACAGACTCCAGAGAAAACCAAAGGGCTCATCAAGTTTCTGTCTAGCCTCTCCCAGAAAGGACAGGTGAGAGGGCCAGGGCCAGTGTGTGTATGAGGGGTGACCTCCAACTGCCCAGGGGTAGAAGCCAGGGCTGAGGCCAGGCTCTTGAGAAGAAGCTGAGACTCCAGCTCAGGTTTAGGGGACACTTGGGGAGGATGGAGGAGGAGACTTAAAGGGTGTGGGATGAAGATGATGAATAATAAAGTAATTTAGGGCACACTGTGGGAAGAGCACTGTTGGGGGACTCTAGCAAGTCCAGAGCCCTGTGAGAAATTCAGAACTGTAGAACTAGCCTTATAAGTTGCCTAGGTTGGCTTCAAACTCGCAATTCTCCCATATAGGAGTTGGAAGTCGAGGGAGTGTTGGGGTTACAGATTTGTGCCACTTAGCATGGCTTCCTTTTGTGTGTATGTGTGTGTGTGTGTGTGTGTGTGTGTGTGTGTGTGTGTGTGTGTGTGTGTGTGTGTAACAGTGGTGCTGAGGCTTGAACTCAGGGTCTGGGCTCAGTCCCTGAGCTTTTGTGCTCAAGGTTAGCACTCTACTACTTGAGTCACAGCTTCCTATCTGTCTTTTTGGTGATTAATTGGAGATAAGAGTCTGACAGAGCTTCCTGCCAAGGCTGGTTCTGAACCAGGATCCTCAGATCTCCGCCTCTTAAGTAAGAAGGATTAGACATGAGCCACTGGCACTTGACTGATTTTTTTTTTTTTTTTTTGCCAGTCCTGGGCTTGAGCTCAGGGCCTGAGCACTGTCCTTGGGCTTTCTCAAGGCTAGAGCTCTACCACTTGACCCATAGCACCACTTCTGGCTTTTTTCTATGCCGGCCCCTTGCCTGATTTTTTTTCTTGACCAATGGATATTCCCTCCCCCCCCTCTCATATATATATACACATATATATGTATATATGGCATATGTTATTTGTAGCTAGGTGCTCATGCCTATAATTCTAGCTACTCAGGAGGCTGTGATCTGAGGATGCCAGCACAAAGCTAGCCCAGGCAGACTCTTATCTCCAATTAATCACTAGAAAACCAGAAGCAGCACTGTAGCTCAAAGTGGTAGAGCACTAGCCTTGAACAAAAGAGCTCAGGGACAATACCCAGGCCCTGAGTTCCAGCCCTATGGCCAATTTAAAAAAAGGGGGTGGGGAGGGAGTTTGGCCTAGTTGTAAAATGCTTGCCTAGCATGTACAAAAACCGGGCTCAGAACCACATACATAGAAAAGCCAGTAGTGATGCTGTGGCTCAAGTGGTAGAGCTCTAGCCTTGAGGAAAGCCCAAGGACAGTGCTCAGGCTCTGAGTTCAAGCCTTAGGAATGACCAAAAAAGTTGGGCTGGGGATGTGGCCTAGTGGTAGAGTACTTATCGGTCTTAAAATTTAAAGTGACACAGAATTATACATATTTATGGGACACAGAATGCAAATGAATTACTTTAAGAAGGATGTAATGATTTAACTAGGTAACTACCATTTCCCTTCCCTTAAATATTCATCAACGCTTTGCATTGGAAACCTGCCAATCTCCCCCGACAGCAGAATGTGGTGAAGGCTCTGAGACCACTGAGCCTAAGCTTTTGGCTCTATGTACTGGGTATGCTGGAGCTGTGTGAGGAGGTCATGGCCTTAGGGAAGGCAAATACCCGAAAGTCTAAGCACTGGGGAGGGGCTCTCTTTCTCTCACCGATCCTGGGGCTTGAACTCAGGGCCTGACTCTGTCCTGAGCTTTTCTTGCTCAAGGCTGACACTCTACCACGTGAACCACAACTTCACTTCTTGTGCGGGGTTAAGAGTCTCCAGACTTTCTTGCCTGACCGGCTTCAAACTGTGATCATGAATCTCAGCTTCCTGAGTAGGTGGGATTCCAGGTGTGAGCCACTGGTATCTGGCTCTTGCTGTTTTAATATAAAGAATGAGGGGCCCGGGAGTGTGGTCTAGTGGAAGAGTGCTCATCTAGAATGCACGAAGGCCTGGGTTTGATTCTTTGGTACCACATACACAGAAAAAGTAGAAGTGGCAGTGTGGCTCAAGTGGCAGAGCTCTAGCCTTGAGCAAAAAGTGTTCAAGGACAGTGCCCAGGCCCTGAGTGCAAGCCCCAGGACTGGAAAAGAAAAAAAATATATTAAAGAATGGTCACTGTGGGCTGGGAGTTTGGTCTAATGGTAGAGTGCTCGCCAAGCATGCACAAAGACCTGGGCTTGATTCCTTGGTACTACAAACCTAGAAAAAGCTGGAAGTGGTGCTGTGGCTTAAGTGATAGTGTTCTAGCCTTGAGAAAGCCCAAGAACAGTGCTTAGGATCTGAGTTCAAACAAGGACTGGCAAAAAAAAAAAAAAAAAGAAAACAAAAGAAAAGAAAGAAAAACCAAAGAATGGTCATTGTGACCAGTCAGTTTTAGAGGGTACAGGGCCCAGTCAGGGTACTTAGAGGGCAAGTCCCCAGGGAGGGGCAGCATGATCCAGAAGACTGCTCAGAGCTGGCTTCCTCGTCTGTCCCAGGATAGACGGGGCAGTGGTGATGTCATGCTGAGTTATAATGGAATGAAGAGATCTCAGAATACAGGACAGACAGCAAAGAAGGACCGCCGGCCCCGGGGGAAGAACAAGAAAAGTCAAGGCTCCTCTAAGGGGTAAGCAGCCGAGGACAGGCTGGGAGGCAAGGCTGGGTATGGAGGGACTCCAACCGCAACCTTGACCCTGATCCTCTCCCTCTTCAGGCTCTTCCCCTCTCCTCGGAAACCCTCGTTTCCCTTCCAGTGGGCCTGGGAGAGCTACATTGCAGATGGCCTGGCTCTACTTCAGCAGAGCGCCTCTGAAGTCGCTGACCCCCCATCCCCATGGCCCTCCTCATCCACCACCTCCAAGCTCAGGTCGAGGCACAAGCCTACAATCAACCTCCCAGAGGCCCTCGACTTCTACCAGAAGATGGAGGCCCAAAACCCAAAGAGGAGGCAGCGGCTGGACACATGGGGAGAAGGCCCCCGGCCTCCTGATAAAGCCAAGAACAAGTCAGATTCAGGATCGGAGTCTGAGGAGGATGGGGAGGCCTCAGAGCCGGAAAGCTCTGGGGTTGAGGAGGCTGAAGAAGCTCTGAGCCCTAAGGACCAGCCCCAGGTCCACAGGCAAGGCGCCATCTCGGACGAGGAACAGTTCTCAGATACATCAGAAGAGGCTGAAGAGGAAGTGCCAGATACCTTCCACAAGAGGAAGGGCAACCCGACGAAAAAAGACCAGAATCCTGGAGAGGCCGTGGAAGACGGGGACCTACAAGGCCAGAGTCACCAAAGGAGTACCAACACCAGCAGCAGCCGAGCACCACCAAGGGGAAAGTCAAAGTCTAAGGACGTGGAGGGGCCCTGGGATCTGGAGAACCTTCACAAACAGTTACAGCAAGAGTTGGACAATGGTGAGTGTGGGCCTCAAAAACTGGGTTCCCCTGAAGCCACACTGGGGAGAGAAGGTGGGAGGCGAAGACCCACTCGGGAAGAGTCAAAAGGTGATGCGTTGGGCTCTGGGTGCTGGGGGGAAGATTGCTCAGGCCAGGAAAGAGGCTATTCCTTGACGTGGTCCCTCTGTGTGCAGGCTCCCAGAAACCAACCTGGAAGGCATTGCAAGCTGCTCTGCGGGCCTCCAACAGGAGTGGAAAGGCTCATTACTTGGGAGATGAAGAAACATTCCTGTCTGCCAACCTCCCTAATCGCACCTTCCACAAACGACAGGAAGCCACCAGGTAGAGTAAGAACAAGGGTGGATGATGGACGGGGCAGTTCTCCAAAGACATTGTCTCTTGTGTATTCATTTATTCCTTTATTGATCTACTTGCAAAGTAGCCATTTCATCTGTCCATCCTTCATCCATCCCTCCATTCATCCATCTCTCTATTTGGCCAGCTATCTTAACCCAAAGCACATTCTGTTCATTTCTTACCTTTTATGCATCCATTAATCTATTAACTGATTATTGTGATATGTATCTCTCTATTCATGGATCCTCAGGATATCACAATTAATTCTTGAGCTAGCCCTGAGAAGCACCAGGTCTGGAACATAAGACACATTAGACAATTATGTCAGTCCAGTGAAACAAATATATATTTTTTATTTATTTATTTATTTTTTGTGGGTCATACGGGCTTGAACTCTGGGCCTGGGCGCTGTCCCTGAGCTCTTCAGCTCAAGGCTATTGCTCTACCCCTGGAACCACAGCCCCACTTCCTGTTTTCCAGTGATTAATTGGAGATAAGAGTCTCAGGATCTTTAGTGCCCGGGCACTATTCAGCCTCCTGAATAGCTAGGATTACAGGCGTGAGCCACCGTGGTCCGGCCAGTCTATGACTTGTGGGCCAGGAGTCTGGCCTAGTGGTAGAGTGCTTGCCTAGCATGCATGAAGACCTGGTTCCATTCCTTGGTACCAGATACAGAGAAAAAGCCAGAAATGATGCTGTGGCTCAAGCGGTAGAGCTCTAGTGTTGAGAAAGCCCAAGGACAGTGCTCAGGCCCTGAGTTCAAGCCACAGGACTGGGAAGAAAAGAAAAGACTCTTATCTTCAATTAACCTCCAGAAAATCAGAAGTGAAGCTTATGAGGGGTCCAGGGAAAGTCTATGGTTAGGAGTGACATTTGAACAAATATCTGGTAAGAAGTTGGCCTTGAGTTTTGGGAAAAGTGTGCTTTAGGCCTGAGGACTGATGACATGGCTTAAGTGGTACAGGGATAGATTGTTCCAGGTTTTTTAGCCCTTAGCCATTTGACTATCCCTACCTTTCACCTCAGTTGAACCTTTCAGGATTTGCTCTTTTCCTATTCTTTCATCCATTGGCTTGTCTGCCCATCCGTACAGCTGTCCTTCAGACCATTCAAGCGGGCTGGCAGGTGGGCTGGCGAGCTCCATGGGGTTCACAAGGCCTGGGTCAAGGAGTTCACAGTTGGGGCTCATGCAAGGAGAGGAGAAAGGCTGAATTTTTCCTGGGGGCAACACGGCTAGGGGAAGCCTTCATTAGGCCAGACTTCCCCCCATTCACTCTCCAGGACTCACAGTTCCTCCTGCAGTCGTGGCCCCCCCAATCTCCCTAGCCCTCCTTGAGGCTTCTCCTCCAGTGCACTTTCTCTGTTCTCTCCCCACCCAGAACCCTGTTGCAGGCCTGGGAACGGCAGCAGCAGGAGGAGCGACAGCAGGCAGAGATGCGGAGGGCCAGGGAGCAGCGAGTTCAGCACCAGGTGGCCCGCTGTCTGGCGGCCTATGCACCCCGAGGGAGCAGAGGGTCGGGGACTACCCAGCACAAGCTGGAGGAGCTGAGGTAGGAATGCAGGACCAGGGGGACCTGGGGGCCGGCTGCAGACTTCAAGGCAGTTTGGCCTGGCCATCTTCACAGATAAAGATTTTGGGGTGCCAGTGGCTTATGCCTGTAATTCTACCTACTCAGGAGGCTGAGATCTGAGGATCGCAGTTCAAAGCCAGCCCAGGCATTAAAGTCCATGAGACTCTTATCTCCAATTAACCAACAGAAAACTAGAAGTGGTGCTGTGGCTCAAGGTGTAGAGTGCCAGCCTTGAGCTGAAGAGCTCAAAGACAGTAACTATGACAGCAGTACCTAACATGGGCCAGGAGCATCCCTGATGGGCCTCCTGGAGACTATTGTACATGGTCAGGAGTTGGGCTGTTTATTTTTTTGGGGGGGGGGGATGGCGGAGGACAGTCCTGTGACTTGAACTCTGGGCCTGAACATTGGGGCTTTCTCAAGGCTAGAGCTCTACCACTTGAGCCATAGTACCACTTTCAGCTTTTTGTTTTTGAATATATGTGGTACCAAGGAATTGAACCTGGGTCTTTGTGCTAGGCAAGCACTCTACCACTAGGCCAGACTCCAGGCCCGTCTGTTTTATTTCCTTCTTGTATTTGGACCATTTTTCTTTTCTGTTTTTGTACTGGTGCTGGTGCTTGAGCTCTGGGCCTGGGAGCTATCACTGAGCTTTTTTGCTCAAGGCTAGCATGCTAGCCCTTGAGTCACAGCCCCACTTCTAACTTTCTGGTGGTTAACTGGAGATAAGAATTTCACAGATGTCTCTGCCAAGGCTGGCTCCTCAGATCTCAGCCTCCTGAGTAGTTAGGATTACAGGCACGAACCACCAGTGCCCAGCTCTATTTAGTTTTCTCCTCTGAATTTTCTTTTGTGTACACACTAGGGATTGAACTCAGGGCCTCTTGCTTGGCTTTTTCTACTCCAGGCCAGTGTTCTACCACTTGAGCCACATCTCCACTTCTGGCTTTTTGATGGTTTGTGCATGTGTATGTGCGTACATGAACAGGCATGCTGGTCCTGGGGCTTGAATTCAGGGCCTGAGTCCCTTAGCTTTTTCCCTCAAGGCTCTACCACTATAGCCATTGCACCACTTTTAGGTTTTTGATGGTTAACTGCAGATGTGAATCTCACCTACTTTGCTCCCCATGCTGGCTTCAAACCATGATCCTCCTGAATGTGGCATAAGCCACTAGCACCTGGTTTCACATTTCTAATGGTCAAGTCCTCAGGGAGAATTGGCAGGCAGGCGCTGGCCTGAAGATGGATTGTAGCTTAGCCACTCAGTCTCGCTTCTCCCTCAGGCGCCAAGAGAGACAGCGCTTTGTTGAGTACCAGGCTGAGCTGCAGGGCATCCGGCACCGGGTGCAGGCCCGACCCTTCCTATTCCAGCAGGCCATGCAGGTGAGGGACCGCAACGGTGCAAGCAGACAGCACCCCTGTTATCCCTGGGACCCTCTTGGTCATCAGAGCCTCAGCAGCCCCGGGAAGAGCGGGAATCCCTCTTCTTTCTCCTCAGGCCAACGCTCGACTCACTGTCACCCGGCGCTTCTCTCAGGTGCTGTCAGCCCTGGGTGTAGATGAGGAGCAGCTGCTGGCTGAGGCAGGAAAGGGGCACAAAGAGGGTGTCTCTCGGAAGTCCAGGTGAGGCCTCTGGGCTCAGCAGGGTCTCCTTCATGTTACTCTAGAAGACAGGCCAGGGGTACTGTTCCCCCTTCCTTTCCCTCCTCACTCCTCCAAGATTTGGCAAGGACTTATTTTAGTATAACAGGGTTCAAATAAGGAGCCATAGAAACATTTCATGCTTCCCATCCAGAAATGGGAGTTAAAGACTCCAGACAATTGTGTTGAATTTTGGGTGACGGTCCTGGGATTTCAACTCAGAGCCCTGCCTACCCTTGCTAAGCGAGTGCTTTACCACACTTGAAGAACCTGAGAACTTGAAGGCCAGGACCTTGCCTAAGGACACAGGAATCCATAAGTGGCAGAGCTAATCTGGGACTCTGTATCCATCTGGGTACCTCAGATGAGGGGCCAGTGCCCTGTTTGCCACCCCGGGTATACGGAGCAGGGATTATGAGGTTACCTTCACAATAAACTCAAAGAGGGGGAGTCATTTGCCCAGAGTCACATAGCAACCCTGTATAGAGTTGGATTTGAACCTACAGCCATCAACTTCTGTCTTTAAGGAACCATCGGTCAATGGGGGTAAGAATGAAGCCCTCTTCTCGGAGCCCCCCAGCAATAGAACCCATCGATGGTCAGTCTGGCAGATACTCTTCCTCCTGCCTGGTCCCAGAAAAATCCTCAAGATAAAAATTAAAGCCTTTTTTGGAAAATACTGTGTGATTTCTGGGGGAAGAGGAAGCTGCAGGTTGGGGATGGGAAGGGGGAGCAGGCTTATCTGTATCCCCATCACTCAGGAGATCTGGATGCCAACCATACAGCACATGCATCCCTGTTTAGAGGAATGGGGTATCTTGAAAGCAATGGCTAAGACTTGTCTATCCTGCCTGCAACACTTATTCTAGGGCCTAACACATTCAACAACGAATGGGGATACTTTAGGACTTCTGCTCTGGAGAGAGTGGTTTTTATGTGGCTCAAACAACACCCTAAATATGGTGGGAAGGAGTGCCTGGGGACCTGGGAGCTCCAGAACTGTCAGGTGTAGACGTCCGGCTATGTATAAACCAGTCTTGGGAAACCCCAGTAATCGAGTTTAACTTAATTACTGATTGGTAGAGTTCATACTTGGGTTTGAACTCAAGGCTTCTCACTCTCACTCCGCTTTTCCACTCACAGCTGAAGCTCTATCATGTGAGCTAAGCAACCAGCAGTGCTTTTCTTCTTTTGGTGATCGTGGGGCTTGAACTCTGGGCCTTCAGCTCAAGGCTACCGCCCTATCCCTTGAACTACAGCGACACTGCCGTTTTCTGGTGTTCATTGGATATGAGTCTCTTGGACTTTAGTGCCCGGGCTGGCTTTGAACCTCGATCCTCAGCTCTCAGCCTCCTGAGTAGCTCGGATGACAGGCGGGAGCCACCGTGCCCGGCGATTTGTCGACTGACAAGGAACAGTAAATTTCTCAATGGAGATCTCCTTCCGGAAGCAAAAACACAGTGCAAGCAGAAGGCCAGGGCTGGGCCGGGGGCCCCCGCCTGGCATCCGAGCTGCTCAGGAGGTGAGATCTGAGGGTCGAGGCTCAAAGCCAGCCCGGGCACAGAGATCCGTGAGACGCTCATCCCCGATGAGCCACCGGGAAGAGACCGGGAAGAGACCGGGAAGGCGCTGGGGCGCGGGGTGGGGCCGGGGCCCGGAGCTGAAGAGCTCGGGGGCAGCGCCCAGGCCCAGAGTTCAGGCCCCACGACCGCCAAAGGAAAAAGAAAAAAAAAAAAGAGGAAGGCAAGGAAGGGCGCCCTCGTCCCCTGCGCGCCCACCCCGCCGCGGAGCGCGGTTACAGAGGACTCAGGTCCATGACGGCCGCACCTCAAAACAGCCCCAAGTCCAGGGAGCCAGAGAGCCGCCGCCGGCGCGCACGCGCAGACCTCGCCCTCCGGCCCGGGCCTGTGGCGATTGCGCAGTCGGGTTCCGACCTGGCCTTACCCATGAGCCTTTGGGCTAGGCTTCCAGGAAGTTACCGCTCTTGACTTCCGCCGGAAGCGGCGGCGGCCGCCGTACGACCCGGAAGTTTTTCCATTTTACGTCGTCGGGGTTCGTCGGCCACCCGCTCCCGCAGGCTTGCCGCCATGGGCTCGTCGAAGAAGCACCGTGGAGAGAAGGAGGCGGCGGGGACGACGGCAGCGGCAGGCACCGGGAGCGCCAGCGAGCAGCCACCGCGCCATCGGGAGCACAAAAAACATAAGCACCGGAGTGGCGGCGGCAGCGGCGGCGGCGGCGGCGAGCGGCGAAAGCGGAGCCGGGAGCGCGGGGGCGAGCGCGGGAGCGGGAGGCGTGGGGCGGAGGCCGAGGCCCGCAGCGGCGCCCACGGGCGGGAGCGCAGCCAGGCCGAGCCCTCCGAGCGGCGAGTGAAGCGGGAGAAGCGGGACGACGGCTACGAGGCCGGTGAGGGCGGGGCCTGGGCGGAGGCGGGGCGGGGATCCCTGGCCGCGGGCGTGGGGCGGGGGGTGGGAAGGGGAGGGAGGGAGTGTTGTCCCGGATTGCCTGGCCCTGATGCTGTCCATATCCTCGTTGCCTTCATCAGAATTTTGTCCTGGCGGTGGTGGGTGGCCGCGGATTTGAGTTGATCAGATTGACAGGTGATAGAGACTCTCGAAGCTAGTAGTTTGGTCAAAAAAAGGACAGGTAGGCCTTTCTTTGGGATTAGGAGGGCAGTTAACCACCGATCAAAGAACGGATGGTGGCTGCGTGACGAGCGTGGGAAGGAATGGAGATGTGTGGAGAGGCCCACGAGGTGCAGCATCTCACTGCAGGGGAAGTGAACCAGAACTACAGGATTTGGAAATAGGAGGATAGTGACCTTGGAGAAAGCCTGTATAGGTTGGAGTCCCTGTCTGGTGGAGAGAGGATTCTGGGGAGGAGGTAGAGTGGAGGATAGGGCTCCTTCTGTACTGTTTGCTTCCTGGTGTTTGGTGACATTTCCTGTTATTGGTAAGGTGGGTGGAGTGCTGTTCTCAAATGGGTATTTGCACATATCCACAGCATCCATCCAGTACAGAACATGCCCCTGGAAGTGTCTTTTTTTGGGGGGGGGGGCAGTCTTGGTGCTTAAACTCGGCCTGGGCACTGTCTCTGAGCTGCTTTTTTGCTCAAGGCTAGCGCTCTACCACTTGAGCCATTGCACCATTTCTAACCTTTTCTATTTATGTGGTACTGAGGAATTGAACCCAGGATTTCATGCACACTAACCAAGCAGTCTACCATTAAGCCACATTCCCAGCCATCAGGTCATGTCTTAATGCCACAAACTGCCCAGAGGACGTGATCACACTGCCGACAGCCCTCACTCTGTGTTGGGAGAACCACCCAAAAAGGGTTGTGCAAGTGCCCTGGATGGAGTTCAGGGCAGAGCAATAGCTGAATAGAATTTTATGAATAAATCTGTGTGTGTTCTTTGCATATGGATGGGATTTTATCTATCAGAGCAAATTCCAGAGAGAACAGTTGGAGATCCAGAATGCACACAATTGGGCACACCGAGAGGGTCAGAAATGGAAATACAGAGAAGAGATTCTCTAGGGCAGGAATTATGGCTCAGGGTGGTAAAGAACCTGCCTAGTAAGTGCAAGTTTCCTCTGTTTAAATCCCATTACCACCAATAAAGGAAAAATTGATGCTGGGCTAGAAGGAGACCAGGAAGCCAAGTGCTGGTGGCTCACACCTGTAGCTATTCAGGAGTCTGAGATCTGAGGATTATGGGGTCAAAGCCAGCCCAGTCAGTCATGGGGCTTGAACTCTGGGGCCTGGGTGCTGTCCCTGAGCTCTTCAGCTCAAGGCTACTTCCCTACCCGGTGAGCCACAGCCCCACCTCTGGTTTTCTGGTGGTTAATTGGAGATAAGAGTCTCATGACTTTTTAGTGCCTGGGCTGGCTTTGAACCTCAATCCTCAGATCTCACCCTCCATGGTTGCTTGGATTACAGGAATGAGCCACTGCACCAGGTGGCTCCCAGAGACTCTTATCTCCAATAAATCTACTCAGAAAAGCCAGAAGTTTACTGTGGCTCAAGTGGTAGAGAACTTGCCTTGAGCAAGAAGAAACTCGGGGACAGCACCCAAGTTTAGAATTCAAGTTACAAGACTCGGGGAAAAAAGAAAAGGACTCAGAGTTGCTACTGCTTTTTAGCTCAGGAGGAAGAAGGCTGTTTGCTAGCATTACCACAGACTCAGTTGTGGATGAGGGGCCCTGATCTTTGACCATGCATCTAGAGTCAGAGATACAGGCTTTTTGGCCCTGTGGTCAACCCCTGAGCCATGTTTTGTTTTGTTCCAGCTGCCAGCTCCAAAACTAGCTCAGGAGATGCCTCATCACTTAGCATCGAAGAGACCAAGTAAGTACTGGTTGCCTTATGGATCTCCTGTTTGCTGAGACAAAAAATTCTGAGGAAGCTCTGAGGAAGGTATCTTACACAAAAGCATGCTAGTTGCCGTTGAGGGTCATGGGAGTCAGCCAACCATTGGAGTTCAAAGGAGGAAACTAAGACCCAAGAGGGAGGATGGCATGGCATTCACTCACTGGTTGGGTTAGGCCAGACCTAGTGCCCACATGCCTGATACGGACGGAAACTGTGTCCTTTTCAGTGCCTTAGGACCACCCATTCCCATTCTTGATTTTACCTTTTGTTCAGAAATAACATTTTATGCCCTGTACTTTTTCTCTCTTTTTTTTTTTTTGTCTGTCTTGGGGCTTCAACGTTGTCTCTGAGCTCTTCAGCTCAAGGCTAGCACTCTACCAATTGAGACATAGCACCACTTCTGGTCTTCTGGTGATTGATTGGAGATAAGAATCTCACAGACTTCAGTGCCCGGACTGGCTTTGACCCGAGATCCTGAGATCTCAGCCTCCTGAGCAGCTAGGGTTATAGGTGTGAGCCACGGCGCCCAGCGATGCCTATGCCTTTAGCAGCCCCTAACATTTGTATTTCTTGTTCTCAGTAAACTCCGGGCAAAGTTGGGGCTGAAACCCTTGGAGGTCAATGCCGTCAAGAAAGGTGAGTGTAGAACGAAAGATTTAGTGGAGGGCGGGCCTCTGTGTGGGCAAGAGGCCATTTGAAGAATGTGGGTTGACACCACTTGACACTGTATTTCTCTAGAGCCCGCTTCTGTGGGCATTGTGACATCCTTGCTGTAGGTGCATAGAGGGATGTGCTCATTTATTGCAGATTTATTGTTGGTTTTTAAAGCAGCGTGGTTTGAGGGCCTTCAGAGCACATTCAGAGTGTGTCTGGGGTGACGTGGGAGTGGTAAAAATGAATGGTTCTTCCTCTCTCCTGGCCCCTTCTGGCCTTTAAGCTGGAAGGGGCAGGGTGAGTGGCTCCCTCCTCTCCCCCCAGCCATGGGCAGGCATAGCCTCACGTCTGGGCCCCCCTTCCAGAGGCGGGCACCAAGGAGGAGCCCGTGGCAGCCGATGTCATCAACCCCATGGCCTTACGACAGCGGGAAGAGCTACGGGAGAAGCTGGCAGCTGCCAAGGAAAAGCGCCTGCTGAACCAAAAGCTGGGGTGAGTGTCCTAGCCAAGGAGGAACAGGGGAAGCTGCTTCGGCTGCAGTAATAGAAACCAGGAAACGGGGCTGGACTGCTGAGAATCCGTCTTCCTTCTCTTCAGGAAGATAAAGACGCTGGGAGAGGATGACCCATGGTTGGATGACACCGCAGCCTGGATAGAGAGGAGCCGGCAGCTGCAGAAGGAGAAGGACTTGGCAGAGAAGAGGGTGAGCACTCGGTGGTGGGGGCTGACCCTGGGGAGGTGCGGGGGTTGGTTCAGAAGAGGCCTACGTTGGGGCAGGGGCACGGGAGTCAGCTTGGGGCTCTCTGACCTTGGCTGTGAGGCCTGTCCTTTTTGCACTTGTGCTTGGTACAGTGGCAAGTGTTTTCAGGTGGTGCTGAATGGCCTGAGCTCCTAAGTCCCTCTTCCCTGACCCTCAGGCCAAGCTGTTGGAGGAGATGGACCAAGAGTTTGGCGTCAGCACGCTGGTGGAGGAGGAGTTTGAGCAGAGGCGGCAGGTGAGGCTGTGGCGGCAGTGTAGGGGTAGGGTCACAGCTGGATTGTTGGCTCCTGACTCAGCCAGTCTCCCCTGCAGGACCTGTACAGCGCCCGAGACCTGCAGGGCCTTACTGTGGAGCATGCCATTGACTCCTTCCGAGAAGGGGAGACCCTGGTCCTCACCCTCAAGGACAAAGGTAAGCTGAATTGGCTGGAGGGTCCTGGGCGCGGTGTCTTGGCACTGGAATGGTACTACTCTGTCCTCTCTTAGGTGTCCTGCAGGAGGGGGAGGATGTGCTGGTCAACGTGAACCTGGTGGATAAAGAACGCGCTGAGAAGAACGTGGAACTACGGAAGAAGAAGCCCGACTACCTGCCCTACACAGAGGACGAGAGCGTGGATGACTTGGCACAGGCATGCTGGCTGGCAGGGTCAAGGCCTGGTTGAGGAATGGGGCTTGCTGAGGAAGCCATTATTTCCTGGCTTGTTAGGATCCAACCTGGATCTTAATCTACACCTCTTGTCTTGTAGCAAAAACCCCGCTCTATCCTGGCTAAGTATGATGAGGAGCTGGAGGGTGAGCGGCCATCCTCTTTCCGTTTGGACCAAGGTGGCACAGCTGACGGCCTTCGGGAGCGCGAGCTGGAAGAGATCCGGGCCAAACTGCGGCTGCAGGCTCAGTCCCTGAGCTCCATTGGGCCCCGACTTGCTTCTGAGTATCTCACACCTGAAGAGATGGTGAGCCCTAGTGCTTTGAGTGGCACAGATCTGACGTGGAGAGCCTGGGCTGTCGGCATGCATTCCGGAGAGGTGGAGGTGGCAGAGAATGGCAGCCTAGGTGCTGAGTCAAATAGAGCCAGCCTGGGGTTCTGCCACACGGCTACGTGTGGGAGGAGTTCGATGGCCGTGATTTGCCAATCCTGGTTCCCCCACTTTGGAGCTGGGGAGGTTGCTTCTCTCCGTCTCCCAGAAGCGATTATCGAGGGCCGTAGTAGCCCGCCTCCCCTCCTCACGTCACTCCTCTTACCCCACAGGTCGCCTTCAAAAAGACCAAGCGAAGAGTCAAGAAGATCCGCAAGAAGGAGAAGGAAGTGGTGGTGCGGGCAGATGACCTGCTGCCTCTCGGGGACCACACTCAAGATGGGGACTTTGGCTCCAGGTGGGCTTGGTCCCAGTGTTGGCGGGCATGAGAGTTGAGAGGTTCCTGGGAACCAGCACTCACCAGAGTGGCCTCCTTTTCCTAGGCTGAGGGGCCGGGGTCGGCGCCGAGTGCCTGAGGCAGAGGAGGAGGCTCCAGAGGAGGAAGAAAAAGAGCCTGTGTCCCAGCCCACCGCATCAGATGACACTCGCGTGGAGAACATGGACATCAGTGATGAGGGTGAGGGGCCAGCAGGGAGCGAGAGGGTGGGGCCAGGGCCACGAAGTGGTGTGAGCCTCTCTCCTCCTCTTTCCCCAGAGGATGGGGGTGCTTTGCCATCAGGCTCCCCGGAGGTGCTCGAGGAGGATGAGGCGGAGCAGGAGCTGCAGAAGCAGCTGGAGAAGGGGCGCCGGCTACGGCAGCTGCAGCAGCTCCAGCAGCTACGGGATAGTGGCGAGAAGGTGAGGCTGAGCAGACAACACCCGAGTTCTGTGGGAATCTTTCTTTAAGAAGTTTATGCTGCGGGTGGTGGCTCACGCCTGTAATCCTAGCTACTCAGGAGGCTGAGATCTGAGGATCAAAGTTCAAAGCCAACCCGGGCACAAAAGAACCAGAGACTCTTATCTCCAATTAAGTTCTAGAAAAATGGGAGGTGGGGCTTAACGCCTTGATAGGGTGGTAGCCTTGAGCCGAAGAGCCAGGGACAGCGTCCAGGCTGAGTTCAAGCCCCATGACCCACCAAAAGAAAAAAAGGAGTTTCTGGTTCCTAGCCATGTGGTCGTGTGGAGTGCTGCACCCTGCTGCCCTTGGAGGAACTGGGTGTGCTGAGTTCCTCTGTCACCAGTGAGGTCCTGTGTTCAGGGTCCTGTGTTCAGGAGAGCAGGGCAGCCCTGGGGCCTGAGCTCACACTGCTTCCCAGTGACCTGCGAACATAAGCACCATTAGCTAGTTTGTGAATGTGAGGAAAACTAGGGAAACGGGAGCTGAGGTGACTGGAGAGGATGCTGGGTGTTCAGGGACAGGTAGGAGTTGAGAGGCACATCCTTGAAAGGAGAGGAAGAGGGAGGCTGAGTGAGAGCACGAGGGGCTTTGGAGAGCTGGTCAGTCAGTAGGGGTCAGGAAGGCTGGATGCGAGTGGGCGGTGGGCTGGTGAGGCGGCTGGGTCAGGGACAGGTTGGAATGGTCATTGGGAGTGGTCACTGCCACCAGGGAGGATCTGTGGGGCCCAGGTTGTAGCGGTATCACCCCAGAAACTTGGGATCTGCCCACAGCTGCTCCCTCCCCCAGGTGGTGGAGATTGTGAAGAAGCTGGAGTCCCGCCAGCGCGGCTGGGAGGAGGAGGAGGACCCTGAGCGCAAGGGGGCCATCGTGTTCAACGCCACCTCGGAGTTCTGCCGCACCCTCGGCGAGATCCCCACCTACGGGCTGGCAGGCAACCGGGAGGAGCAGGAGGAGCTCATGGTGGGTCCCAAGCCCCCTCAGGCCTGGTGGGTTCCCCTGCTGGCCATGCCTCAAGGGAGGATGTCGAGGCTGACCTTCATTTCTTGCTCCAGGACTTTGAACGGGATGAGGAGCGCTCAGCCAATGGCGGCTCCGAGTCAGATGGGGAAGAGAACATTGGCTGGAGCACAGTCAACCTGGATGAGGAGAAGCAGCAGCAGGATGTGAGGATGGCTGCGGGTGTGGGCTGGATGTGGGGACCAGGGCCCTCAGGGACCCAGGGCAACTCACCTGGCCCCAGACTAGGCTTGACGCCTGGCCTCGCTCTGGTGGAAGGGGCTAAAGCGCTCCTATGGCTGCTCACTCCCACCTGCGTCATTCCCAGTTCTCCGCTTCCTCCACCACCATCCTGGATGAGGAGCCCATTGTGAACCGAGGACTGGCGGCCGCTCTGCTCCTGTGTCAGAACAAAGGTAGTGCCAGGCTGGGTGGGCACCTGCAGGTGAGGTGGACACAGTCTACCATCTTCAGGCCCTTCAGCCGCCTTTTCCTGTGGTCTCCTGAGCCCCCTCGGCCTTCCTCCCAGTTCTGCAAGTCACGAGGGTCTGGTTGTCTGCTGTGTCTTCAAGGCTCTGGTCCTCTGGGAAGCAGTGGGGGGAGTTGAAGCAGCCAGACCCTGGGGTCATAGTGCCAGCTCTGCCGTCCTTAGCTCCTCGACAAGACTGGGCGTGGGGCCCTGCGGCCCTGCTAGGTAGCGCCCATCTGAAGGGAAGCTGCTTAGGGGCTCATGGTCCCTCTGCCCCCAGGGTTGCTGGAGACAACGGTGCAGAAGGTGGCTCGAGTAAAGGCCCCCAACAAGTCACTGCCCTCTGCTGTGTATTGCATCGAGGATAAGATGTGAGTGTCGTCTCGGGAGGCGGGCGGGTACGAGGCCAGTGCCTCCAGTGAGCTCCAGCTCACAGTGGGCTGTGTGGTCAGGGCCATCGACGACAAGTACAGCCGGCGGGAAGAGTACCGAGGCTTCACTCAGGACTTCAAGGAGAAAGACGGCTACAAGCCCGATGTGAAGATCGAGTATGTTGATGAGACAGGCCGGAAACTCACCCCTAAGGAGGTGAGCAGGGCCATGAAGGCAGCGCAGCTCTGTGCCCCACACTGACTGGGGGCTGACAGGGCAGAACCTTGTCTTTGATGCCCACTGCTATAGTAGAAGCTCTACTTTCAGGGCCACTACCTTTGTAGGTGGTCCAGCCCCTGTGGCCCCTCTGCTGTACAAGCCCTGTCCCCACTCTCCCGGTCCCCACACTGCTGAACCATCCCAGCCCACACAGGCTCTGGATCTGTAGCAGTCTGTCAGCATGTTTGTCTCCAAGCCTGCCTCACCCCTGCTGGGCCCCTAAGTGCCAGGCCCTGGGTGCTTTTCTCAGCCCCAGGCCTCGCCTGGGTAGGATCATTCAGTACCCCATGCCTCGTTGTGGAGTTCTTTGGGTGTAGGTGGCCCAGCCTGGCATGGGGTTCCTGCAGCACCGGCTCTTCTTCTGTCCTCAGGCATTCCGGCAACTGTCCCATCGCTTCCATGGGAAGGGCTCGGGCAAGATGAAGACAGAGCGGCGCATGAAGAAGCTCGATGAGGAGGCGGTGGGTGCTCTGAGGGATAATCTGTGCATCTAGGTCAGGGATGCAGGCCTTCCCTGGCCCATGCTTACCTCAACCCTCCCCCCCCCCCCAGCTCCTGAAGAAGATGAGTTCCAGCGATACGCCCCTGGGCACGGTGGCCCTGTTGCAGGAGAAGCAGAAGGCCCAGAAGACACCATACATAGTCCTCAGTGGCAGTGGCAAGAGCATGAATGCGTGAGTGGTGGGGCAGGGGTGGGCCCGGAAGGGTCGGGAAGGGTGGGGCACTCGGGGCAGGGTGGTGCCAGGCCTGGGGCGGCTGTGTCTGTCTCCCTAGTCTCAAGCCTCTCTTCTCTCTGCAGGAACACCATCACCAAGTGAAACGGCCTCACATCTTATCTCCTCAACTGTAATATTAAATAAAGCCCCTCCTTATTTTTTCTTCCCTGGTCACGGAACAGATTCCAGGGCTAGTCCTGGGAGGGGGGCAGGCAGTGCCCTCAGATGACACCCATCTCTGTGACCAACAATTACTGAACCTCTCTGAGCCTCCATTTTGCAGTCAAAACCCTTTTTCTCCATAGGATTCAGTGTTTTCTTCCCCAAATACATGTGGCCTGTACCAGGTGAGATCCAGCCTTCAGCTGTCCGGAGCAGTGGCATGGAGGTGAAGGGGGGACATGGGCAGCCACTGAGAAGCCGCTTGTTCTCTCTTCCCCGCTGGCCGAGCTGCTGTTGCCCTTACCAGCAGGCCCAGCTCCTGTTCCAAACTGGCTGGCGTATTGAGACGTGAACACCATGGCGTCCCCAGAGCTGCACAAGTCACTGCCCTGTAATCTCAGCCATAGTGTGCAGGGCGGCCAGGGTGATTAGGCCTGTGGGGGGGGATGCCCCCCCCCCCCGTCCTCTTATATGCCTTGCCTGTGTGACGGTGAGGACAGGAGGCCATGCCCTGCCCTGGCCCAGATTGGGCATGTGTTTAAGCACACTGCTCCAGAAGGGCTAAGCCCGGCCCCACCTCGCCACACTCCACTATGCTGGGATGTCGGCTCTCAAGAGCAGTGAAGGAGCTGGGTCAGTCAAAGGCACACAAGCCTTGCCACATGGGACCGCCCGGAGTCAGAAGATGGTGTCCTGTTCACACGCGTCTCCAGACACATTCGGGGTTGCTCTTAAGTTTTAACATGAAGCCAAAAATAAATTGGAGAAAGTGAATTTTTAACAATTTTTGAGTTGGAAAAATGTAAGCAGGAGACAAAATCCAGTTTTCGGCTGCATGTTGGTGGCTCATGCCTGTAATCTTAGCTACTCAGAAGTCTGAGTAGATCTGAGAATCAAGGTTCAAAGCCAGCCCAGTCAGGAAACTCCATGAGACATTTATCTCTAATAAACTACTCAAAAATCCAGAAGTAGTTCTGTGGCTGAAGTGGTAGAACGCTCACCTTGAGCAAAAAGAAGCTCAGTGTCCCCTGTTCTGAAGTCTTGATTCTCATCCAGCTTTCTCTGCAGCTGTTTGTCAAGGAGGCAGTTGGGGGAGCTTTATGGTGGGCCTGGGGTTGGAGATGGGGAGACCTCAACCATCTATTTCCAAAGCCTGGGAGAAGCTCCTGAGCATTTGGCACATTGTGACCATAACCATCTGTAAACACTCCCTCCTGTGTTGGGGAAGCGGCTGTTGAGCCCAGGCTCTCCTGAGCCACTCTGCCTGCTCTGCCCTTGCCAACAGTCCCACAGTCCTTCTCTTACTCTGGACCTCTTGAATCTTTTGAGCCTCTTGCCAGGTGGCCTGGGAGCCTCAGCGTCTGGGAGCTGTTGTGTGTTTGATGTCTGCTTACCTGCTTAACTTCATGCGGGTTAATGAGGCTTCTTTGCCCTCTCTGTTCCTCCTTACCCCTCCTTTCCTCCCTCCCTCCCCAGTCCTCAGGCTTGACCTCCAGGCACTGTCCTTAAGTGTGTATTGCTCAAGCCAGGCACTCTACCACTTGAGCCACAGCTTTGCTTCCAGCTTTTTGGAGTTTATTGGAGATGAGAGTCTCAGAACTAACTGCCCCCAGCTGGCTTCCAACTGCAATCCTCCTGGGTAGCTGGGATGGTGTGCTAGCCACTGGCATCTGATGATCTCCTATTCTTGTCTGTGAAATGGCATGAGCACAGGTTCTGAGGACTAGTGTAAGACCAGACTGCTGAAATAAACTTTGAAGTAAGAGTAGCTATAGACTAGTAGTCTCAAAACTCTCTTGAACAATCTGATGTGAGTCAGTTCTGTCTTGGAAAGGTCATTTTGTACATTTCAAAAATCTTTTCCTCATCCCAAAGCAATTCTTTCTGTACTTGCTAATAAGGACAGTGGCTTTTTAAATATTCTTTATTGTTTTTAGTAAAGATGACATACAGAAGGGTTACTGTTTCTTTGGTAAATAATTGAATACATTTCTTTTTGGACAGTGTCATCCTTTACTCCTAATTTTTCTCTGCCCACAAGTTTTGTCACTCATGTGTATGTGTGTGTGCGTGCAAGCTAATCATGGAGCTTTAATTCAGGGCCTGGGCACTGTCCTTGGGCTTTCTCAAGGATAGCACTACCACTTGAACCACGGCACCCCTTCTGGCTTTTTCTGTGTATGTCATACTGAGGAATCCAACCCAGGGCTTCGTGTATGTAGGGAAGCACTTATCACTAGGTCACACCGTTCATTCTCAACAGTGTCTGAGCACCACTGGGGTATTTGTTCACTCATTGTCCATTTCTGTGCCCCTCTTTACCCCCAGAAAGACAGATAGATGAATAAACAAGACAAAAGATTGTAAAAAACAAAAAAAAAAAAAAACCTCGATTTTCTTTTCTGGATGCACAGAGGCATTCCACCTTTGTATTCTTTCCCCAAATGTGGGCTCCTTTGGTCTCACTGTGTAGGAGTGCTTAGAATCCTATGTAATTTATCATGTTTGGGGATATTGCTCTCATATTCTGCATATGAGAGAACACACGCATGTTTGTCCAAGCTTGGCTTATCTCACTTAAGCTCAAGCCTATAATCCTAACTACTCAAGAGGCTGAGATCTGAAATCAGTTTGAAGGCAGCGTAGGCAGGAAAGTCCCTGAGGCTCTTATCTCCAATTAACCACCACAAAGTCAAAAATGGAGGTATGTTAAGAATGCTAGCTCTGAGCAAAAATATAGCTGAGGATTATAATGTAAGGCCCTGAGTTCTAGCCCCTGGACTGGCACAAGAAGAGTATGAGGAGAGAAATAGAACAGATTAAGAAGCACTCAGGCAGCAGTAGCTCATGTCTGCAATCCTAGTTACTGGTGCAGCCAGGGTTTCAGAGTCGATTCGTAGTCAGCCCAGGCAGAGAAGTAGGTGAGAATATTAACTTCAACAAACCAGTAAAAGGTGAAAGAGAGCCAGGCATGGTAAGTCACGCCTGTAAATCCTACTGACCTGAGGATCGCGGTTCAAAGCCAGACTGGGCACTAAAGAATGTGAGACTCTTATCTTCAATTAATCACTAGAAAATGGGAAGTGGGGCTGTGGTTCAGGGGTAAAGTAGCATGGAGCTGAAGAGCTCAGGGACATTGCCCAGGCCCAGAGTTCAAGCCCCTGACTCACACACACACACACACACACACAAAAAAAAAACCCAAAAAACAAAAACAAAAAAACAGTGAAAGTAGAGGTGTAGCTCAAGTGATACAGCATCAACCTTGAGTAAAAAAATTGAGGGGCCAGGAGTTTGGCTTAGTGGTGGATTGCTTGCCTAGCATGCACGAAGACCCAGGTTTGATTCCTCGGGGCCACATACGTAGAAAAGTGGGAAGTGGTGCTCAGGCCCTGAGTTAACGCCCTAGGACTGGCCAAAAAATAAAAAAATTAAGGGAGAGTGTAAAGCTCAAGCCCTTAGGCTCTACTGGCATACCCTACCCCCAAGACAGAATTTAAGAGCACATTAACAGTGGATGAATGGGAAAGGGAGTTGAAATTTTAAAGCAGATACCTTAGATTCTTAGAATTGTTAGGCAATACCAAGGATTCACCTGAGATTTAAGGATCAATTTCCATTGTAACTGGTGGGCTAAAATGGCTGTTTTCCCATCTAACAACAGTGCCTTGGATTTAAGCACAGAGCTGAATGACAGAAGAGCTAGGTTTTCACTGTACAAATATAGAGCCAAGTGACTGTGAGGACTGTGGAACTGATGCTGCACAAAGAGGCTTCAGGTGAGAATGTCAGGTTTAGATAAATTTTTGTAGAGGTAAGTGAATAGACAATGAAGCCAGGGGCAAATGTACAGGTGATCTACTTAAGAGTAGATAATATACCTTCCTATCCATGTCAGAGATCTAAAATAGGGGTTACAGGCAGAGGCTAGAACAATGTAATCATTTTGGGGTTGGTTATCAAGGAACTAGGGGCCAAACTGTTGAATGGCTCTTGGTGAAATAGGGAAAATGGTGGTGGTGGGGGGGAAGGTTGGGGTTGGGAACTAAACCAAGAGGCAAACTCTTTAGTAAGATTAACAGTGGGGCACTGGGGACTCACACCTGTTATCCTAGCTACTCAGGAGGCTGAGATCTGAGGATCAAGGTTCAAAGCCAGCCTAGGCAAGAAAGTCTGTGACTCATCTACAATTAACTACCTGGAAGTGGCACTGTAGCTCAAAGTGGTAGAGTAATACAGCCTTGAGCAAAAAAGCTGACAGTACCCAGGCCCAGAGTTCCAGCCCCACAACCAACCAAAGCCACAAGTGGAGTTTGTGGTTCAAGTAGTAGAGTGAAAGCCTTGAGCACAAAAGCTCAGGGACAGTGTAGTGCCTAGGCCATGAGTTCAGGCCCCAGGACCAGCACAGAAAGAAAAAAGTCAATCTGAGTAGCCACAGAGGCCACCAGTGCTACCTTCTGGTGCTGAGGGCCAAATGATAAGGGTGAACAGACACTAATGAAAGGGTTACAGAGCATTCATGTCCTTAGGGGTAAGTAGGTTTGCTGACCACAAATCCACACTCTGGAGATTACATGTAGGGTGGGGTGAGATAGGGTCTATCTAGTCCTAAAAGATAGCAGCTCATCAGTGTTCTTATAGCAGATGACTAAAAAAGACCATGAGAGTGACTCAAGAGGCACCTGGGATTTTTCCTGAGCATTACATAGACAGGCGGGGCGCTGGACAGCAAGCCTGAATGTCTGAACTGCTATTATCTTAAAGTAGGAAATGCAGTAGAATGTCTCCTAGATGTTAACAACTTAAGTAAGGGGAATACATAGTACTAGGCCTAAAACATTTCCTTTTTTTTTTTTGGTAACACAATCATATCATCAAAAGCCTGGTATTTTTTTTCCTGTCAGTTTTTATGATTGAACTCATGGCCTGGGCTCTGTTCCTGAGTCAAGGCAAGCTCTCTACTACTTGTTTTTATTTAAAGAATTTATTAACATTGATTTTTACATCGTATTTCAAAGACACGTTTAACAAACAAGTATTGAAGGGAATCTCTATATACAATCACTGATACATAAACTTTAGAACATAATTAAAATACATATTAATATATATAATAAAGCATATCTATAGAGTAACAAATTTTTGGTGTTTAACTGGAGATAAGTCTCACACTACCCTGCCTGAGCTGGCTTTGAACCAAATCTCAGTCCCAAGTAGCTAGGATTATAGGCAAAAGCCACCAGCACATGGCTTTTGTTTTTGTTTTTGTTTTTTAAAAACAAGATAATCCTATCATGGGCTTTTTCTGCCTGGGCAGGCCTTGAACCACAATCCTCAAATCTCATCCTCCAGAGTAGCTAGGATTACAGGTGTGAGCCACAGGCTAAGCCTGGCACTTTCTAAGTGCCTAATGAGACTCTGAATAAATTACTTGAAGACCAGTCCATCCCTATTTTCTCTCCAGTCTGCCTACTGGATCCTAAGGCCTCTAAAAGAGGCTGATTGGTTGGTTTGTTCATTTTCACACAGAGATTTACTCAGATACCAGTACACATCATTACCCACCAGGGGTTTAATTGTCTTAGGTCAGAAAGTCAGTTCAAAGGGGGACCCTGCCTTGTCCCCATCCAGGGAAGAAGATCTGCAGGGTACCCCAGGAATGTCCAAGCCCAGAGGAACCAGGGACTAGTCCCTGAGCAAGTGGAGAAGTGGGTCCCTGGCTCTCAGGCTGCCTCTTCCTCTTCACTCTCCTCTTCGCTTTCATGATAAGGTCTGCGGTTGGTGTTAACGAAGAGGTCAGAATCATCTTCAGAGCCAGACTCTTCTCCTGAGGTCTGTGGCTCAGCTGGGAGCTCTGGCTGAGGCTGTCTGCAAAGAGAAAGGCATCAGAGTTAGCTCAACACTTTCTGGGGAAATCAGATCTGCAACCAAAGTGTCCCCCGTCCCCGCTTCCCCCAAAGGACCATTCAGTCCAAGCAGCCAGCAGTCCACAGGTCTTTAAAAAAATGCAGCAGGTCCCTTAAAGACTAAAAGGAAGGATGGAGTCAAGCAAACAGCTGGAAACCATGGCCAAAGAAATAGATTTCCTCCTATAGCTGGGCAGCTACTTAGAAGCCAGCTACTTGGAAGTCAGGCAAAGGATTTCAAGTTTAAGCCAGCCCAAGCAAAGTTAGAGACCAACCTCAGAAACAAGACACAAAAACACTATTCTAGCACAGATTTGGGAGTTCAAACTAGGTATTCTGCATAGAGAGAAAGGCAGGCTGCCCCTCGAGGCACCAAGGTGTGGACCCTCATTTTTGTGTCCCTGGCCCTGGGACTTGCTCCTCACCTGTTCCTGTTGTTCTGTTTCTCAGCCACTTCAGAGAAGGCTTCAGGCCTGTGCCAAGAAAAGTCAGGTTAGAGAAAGCTCTCAGTAAAAAAGATGTTTCCAGTTTCCCCTTTCCTCCCATAATTCCTTCATTAGGAAGTCAATCTCTCCACAAGCCAGAGGGCCCACCTACCAGAGCCCTTCCTTCTGCAGAGAGCGCACATGGTCCTTGCAGAGCACAAAGGAGATCTCAGCCTTCACTTTCTCTCCCTCTTCAATGGGGTCAACAATGAGAAAGTCTCCTCTCTTGATCCAGATGTTCTTCCGGTACTTGGAGGGCATGCTCACCAGGAAGCGCTGCCCCTGTGCTGTTTCCACCTCATGCAGATTATTTCCTGGGGTCCTGAGTACCTGTTCCAGGAAAACCAATATAAGCCTCTACTCTGGAAATCCAACGGAAGACGAGACGAGGAAGAACAGCTCAGCCCAATGCCACTTACCCTCACAATCTGCTGCTGGTCAGAGGGCACCATGTGCTCCCCCAGCACCTCCTTCACCACATGCTTCCTCTTGGTGACCTGAGACATGCTGGGTCCTGTCCAGAGGAGTTAGTGAAGCAGAGACTGTCAAGTTGTCTTCACAATGTCTTCAGATGGCAGACTCAGAAGTCAGGACTGCTTTGAAGGTGGGCAGCCTTATACTGAGGAGTGACCTGGTTAAACACATGATATCTTCTAAAGATCACAGTTCAAAGCCAGCCTGGGCACTAAAGACCCTGAGACTCATCTCCAATTAACCATTAGAAAACAGGAAGTGGGGCTGTGGCTCAAGAGTAGGGCAGTAGCCTTGAGCTGAGGACCTCAGGGACAGCGCCCAGGCCCAGAGTTCAAGCTCTACGAGTGACAGACAGAAAAAGAAAATAAGAAAGAAAAAAAAAAGATCTTCAATGTCTAAATGTGAAAATGGAACTAAGAAACTTTTGAGGGTATGGGTGGGGTTGGGATAAGATTGGAGCAAGAGGAGAGAGGTGACACTGATCTAGGTGCATTATACCCAAGCTGACATGCTTAATTAAGCCCCTCCCCCCTTTCTGTGTAAGTCCTAGGGCTTTAACTCAGGGCCTGGGTACTGTTTCTGAGCTTTTGTGCTCAAAGCTAGCACTCTACCACATGAGCCACAATTCTAGCCTTTTGGTGGCTAACTGAAGATAGGAGTCTCACAGACTTTCCTGCCCAGGCTGGCTTTGAACCATGATCCTCTTCCTGATTTCAGCCTCCTGGGTAACTAGTATTACCGGTATGAGCCACAAAAGCCCAGCCTTTAAAGCCCCTTTGTACGAGTATGTAAAGACAGTATTATTTTCTTCCTTCTGCTCCACCCTCCCCCCCCCCCAAGGCCTGGGCTTGGGCTCAGGGCCTGAGCAAGGTCCTTGAGCTTTTTCAAGGATAGAGCTCTACAACTTGAGCCACAGCACCGACAGTTTTCCTTTTTAAGCAAAAAGCAAAAAGTTATCTAGAGCAGTCACCCTAGCAACCTCTCCGGAAGACGTCTTGAGATCAACCAAACCATATTCCACCAGCTTGTACACCCCAAGGCCAGCGCCGCCTCACACAGACACCTGTGGGCACCCCGCAGGCAGAGACTGACTCACTGCGACAGTCCGAGCCAGAACCAGTGGTTTCCAAAGGCGGCGCCATCTCCAGCGGCCGGGGATGCAGACGCACACTTACCTCGGCCCTCGGGTCCCGCGGGCGCCGTCGGGTGGGCTGACGCGGGCAGCGACTCGCGCGCGCCGCGCTTCCAGGCTGAGCCAATGAAGACACAAAGATGGGGCCTGCCGACGATCGGGACGGGGGCGTCGGCTTGAACCCAAGCGTCCCGCGTTCCCACTTCCCGCGAAGCCCGAAGCCGGCCCGCGCCGGACACGAGAAGAACTGCGCTTCCGGAGCTCTTCGGAATCCTCCCGGTCACCCTGCCTTCCCTTTGTCCGTCCCTCTAATCCTTCCGCGTGAGGGCCGGCAAGGCGCAGTCCTAGAGTTCCGGGCCGCAGAGGGGCCTGCGATCCTCCACAGAACGCTGGCCGCCGGGAGCTGGCACCGGAGACGCTGCCCGCGGCACCTGGGAGGCCGGCAGAGCGGAGAGTGCGGGAGCCCCGAGCGCCACAGCTCTATGACCGCCGGCTGCTAGAACCGCCCAATTTATAGTACTTTTTAGGGTGGGTCTTAAGGCGACCCGGAAGCGGAAGTCGAGGGACGTTCTAGTGCCTGGAGGTCTCGGCGTGAGCGGCCGGGCGGCGGGAGGAGCCGTTACTGGAGCCGGAGCGAACGGGTGAGTGCGAGCTGCGGAGCAGCCCTGGGCTGGAGGCCGAAGGAGGCGCGGGAGGGCGGGAGGAACGCGGCCCCATTGCTGAAGCGGGCCTGAGGACGCGCCGTTAGAGCGGACTCCATCGCGCTGCGAGAGGGGCTGCGCGTGGCGCGTAGCGCGTGGGAGGGGCGGGGCCAGCGCCGGAGGCGGGGCCAGCGCCGGAGGGGGCGGGGCCAGATCCTGGAGGCGGGCGGGCCCGGGCCAGCGCCTGGAGGCGGGGCGGGGCCAGCGCCCGGAGGCGGGGCGGGGCCAGCTCCTGGTGGCGGGGCGGGGCCAGCTCCCGGAGGCGGGGCGGGGCCAGCTCCTGGTGCTGGGGCGGGGCCAGCTCCCGGAGGCGGGGCGGGGCCAGCTCCTGGAGGCGGGGCGGGGCCAGCGCCCGGAGGCGGGGCGGGCCCGACCCTGTCGGCGGAACTCGCCGCGGCGGTGGAATATCGCGAGGCGAGGACTCCCCGGACCGTCGGCGGCCGGTGTGTGGTGCTTCCTGTGGGGCGGTGGGGAGCAGAGACCCTTCTCTCAGCTTTCCGCACCACGTAGCTGTTTCCGGCAGGCTTAGCGTCTGTGCTGCAGGAAGGTCACGGAGCGGCCACCGCTCCGGGGCGCCCCGCTGCCCCGCGGGCGCCACCTGCTCGTGCGTGTAGTGTTTCTGCCGGGGCCGGACGGGGCGTCGCCGAGCTTTCTCTCCTGAGGAGAGGCCGAATAGCGGTCTCCTCGTGTGTGCAGCGAAAGGCGCCTGGTGCGGACTGGGAGGGAGAGTGCCCTGGGACTCCCCGGGCCTCGTCCCTAACTTGTGTTTTCTTGGGATTCCCAGATTAAGACCGATCAAGATGACCACCTCCCAAAAGCACCGAGATTTCGTGGCCGAGCCCATGGGGGAAAAGCCAGTGGGGAGCCTGGCCGGGATTGGTGAAGTCCTGGGCAAGAAGCTGGAGGAAAGGGGCTTTGACAAGGTCTGGGGTTCCTGCGAAGGCGGCGTGTGTTGGTGGTGCAGTATGGTGGGACAGCTGGGGAGCGAGGGAAGGGTAGATACGGGGCACAGCATTGGGTAATGGGGTTGCCCCGGCACGAGAACTACTGTAGAAAAGACGAGTCAACAAATCAGTTAAGTACAGTGCATCTTGATCCTTGTCATCCCTTCATTATTCTCCCATATTCCTTTCAAACTCCCCCGCCACTTTCTTTTTTTTTTTTTCCAGTCCTGGGCTTGAGCTCAGGACCTGAGCACTGTCCTTGGACTTTCTCAAGGCTAGAGCTCTACCACTTGAGCCTCAGCACCATTTCTGGCTTTTTTCTATGTATGGAGTACCCGGGAATTAAACCTGGGTCTTCGTGCATGCTAGGCAAGCACTTTAACCACTCGGCCAAATTCTCGGCCCATTCTGGGAGACTCTTATCTCTAATTAATCTGTAGAAAAGGGGAAGTGAGGCTGTGGCTTCAGGGTAGGGTGGTAACCTTGAGCTGAAGAGCTCAGGGACTGCTCCAGGCCCAGAGTTCAAGCCTCATGACCGAAAAAAAAAAAAAAAAGTCCAAGAGACTTTAGTGCCCTGACTGGCTTTGAATTGAGGTCCTCAGATCTCAGCCTCCTGAATAGCTAGGATTACAAGTGTGAGCCATTTTGCCCAGCCAGTCTTCCTAATTTTATAGACTATGTATGGAATATTATGACTGCATCCCTCTTGTGTTCTCTGAATGCACAAAGATGGTCTTGCCCTCCCATCCAACTTTTTTTTTTTCTTTTTTTTTGGTACTGATCCTGAGGCTTGCACTCAGGGCCTGGGTGCCAAGCCCTGAGCTTTGTGCTCAAGACTAGTGCTCTCCCACTTGAGCCACAGCTCTACTTTTTTGGTGTTTAATTGAAGATAAAAGTCTCAAGGACTTTCCTACCCAAGCTGGCTTTGAACCATGATCATTAAGTTTCAGCATTCTGAGTAGCTAGGATTACAGACAGACATGAACCACCAATACCCAGCTTTTAAAATCCCTTTGTATTTTAATTATTTTTTTTCTTTATTGCTGGAGCTTGAATTCTGCCTAGCACTATCCCCGAGCCTCTCTGTGCTCAAGGCTAACACTCTACCACTTGAGCTGGAGCTCCACTTTTGGCTTTTTCTAATTAATTGGAGATGAATCTCAGTCCACACTGGTGGCCTACATGTATAATCCTGGTTACTCAGGAGGCTGAGATCTTAGGATCATAGTGGGAAGCCAGCCCTGGCAGGAAAGTTCATGAATTCTTTTTTTGTTGTTGTTGGGTCATGAAGCGTGACCTTTTTTTTGTAGGTCATGGGGGCTCAGCCTGGGCACTGTCCCTGAGCTCTTTAGCTCAAGGCTACTGCCCTACCCTTGAGCCAAGCCCCATTTCCCATTTTCTAGAGGTTAATTGGAGAGAAGAGTCTCAGGTCCTTTTGTGCCCAGGCTGGCTTTGAACCTTGATCCTCAGATCTCAGCTTTCTGAGTAGCTAGGATGACAGGCATGAGCCACCGCATGGCTGCTACTGCTTATTTTTACCATCATCATCATCATCTTCTTCTTGAAATACAAAGGGGTAGCCGGAGCTGTAATCCTAGCTATTCAGGAGGATGAGATGTGAGGACCACAGTTCAAAATCAGCCCTAGTCTCTGAGATTCTTCCATTAATCACCAGAAAACCAGAAGTGGCACTGTGTCTCTAAGTGGCGTAGCATTAGTCTTAACAGAACAAGCTCAGGTAGAGCTTCCAGGTCCTGAGTTCAAGCCCCATGACCAATACCCTCCACCCCCCCCCCAAAAAAAATGCAGTGACTTTATGTATACATAGCAAAATGTTACCTGGCTCCTGTCCAACTTTTATATTTTTTTTGTCAGTCATGGTGCTTGAACTCACAGTCTAAATACTGTTCTTGGGCTTTCTCAAGACTAGAGCTCTACCACTTGAGCCACAGACAGCATCACTTCCAGCTTTTTCTATGTATGTGTTAGGGAAGAATCGAATCCAGGTCCGCATGCATGCTAGGCAAGCACTCTACCACTAGGCCAAACTCCCAGCCCCATTCAGCTTTTTAAAATAGCATCCATTAGTTACCTTTAGGGGGATTTTACATTTCTATCCAGGTATACAGTTCAATCACACTCCCTGTGTCATTCTCCCTTAACCCCTAGTTTTACTTTATACATGCCAACTACCTGTCTATGAATCTGTAGTTACCCTTAGCCCAACTCCTTTTTCATACCAATGAAACACTGCTTGTTTCCCTTTCCCTGCCACCTCCCTACTTCTTTTGGTAGGTCACTGTGTCTGGGTTGATCAGATGTGATCTTGTTAGTTACTGACTCCTGACAAGTACTCCTGTACTTTCTAGATTCCAACATAATGTAAAGTTATTTCAGGAGAGACTGTTTCAGGATATTGACAAAAGGAAAGTTGGGGTGCCTAGCTTTTACCCTGCTTTTAGTTTATTTGGGGGCCCAAGTGAGGAGTAAGTGCTTCTCAGCAAAGGCTTCTGTTAAGCACCCGTTACAACTTCACAGAGCGTTTACCTATTTGCTTTGCCTGTTTTGCAGGCCTATGTGGTCCTTGGCCAGTTTCTGGTGCTAAAGAAAGATGAAGACCTCTTCCGGGAATGGCTGAAGGACACATGTGGTGCCAATGCGAAGCAGTCCCGGGACTGCTTTGGGTGCCTTCGAGAGTGGTGTGACGCCTTCTTGTGATGCTCTTTGGAGACCCCTCCGCCCCCAGCCCCTGTGTTGAGTCTCCAGTGTTTGCAGCTGAGTGGAGGCTCTTCCCTACGAAAGAAAAGATTGCTGTTGTCACACTCACCTCCAATGTACACCAGGGTCTTTTGGGAGTTCTCTCCTCATCATTTCAACTTTTTTGGAATTCTCACTCTTGCATGCATCACCCTTCTTCCTTCTTCCTCTGCCACCTCCACACCTTCGCAAGTAGATTCCTGGCCTCTTCCCTCCCCACCCTCCCCTCTGGTCTGTTGAATGCCATTTGGCTCCTTTTTTGGCAGAAGTCACTGTTCTTGTAAAGTTTTTTAGATCAATAAAGTCAGTGGCTTTCATGACTGAGCTTTGTGCATTGGAAAGCAAGAGGGCCACGAGTTGTCTCTTCCTCACAGACTGCCATACTCCTTATCAGTGCCTGCCGAAACCGGTGGCTTTTTCTACTCAAAGGGAACCACCCAAGACACCATGGGCTTTGGCAGATGCTTTGGAGTGTCCCAATCCCTGAAGAATGTGGGAGAGTGTGGATTGTTCTCTTCCTGGGATCCAGGTGGGCTGGGGTTCCAGCTGTCAGTCAATTAATGGGCTAGGCAGCACCTGGCAGAAAAGTCAGTGGGAGTCACAGGTACCAGGAAGAGGGTGGGCCATATGTGGGTAAAGGTTCATCTGCCAGTCATTACCATCTGCTCTCCTGGCCTTTGGGAAATGTGGGACGAGCCCTTGCTGTCTGTTCAGCTGACAGGAAGGGAAAAACATGGGCATTCCAGCTGGGAGGGCTTGAAGGAGTTACACCCGAATGCAGTACATTGTAGCCCTGAGTTTTTTTGATTTGTTGAGACATCTCAAAAAATGTAGTTCAAACTGGCACTTAAAGTGCACCCAAGTGCTGATGTGCAGGCACGCTTCTGCCCCAGTATACCTAGTATCGGCCTCTTTCTTGAGCACTAGCATAGCGCTGAAGCTAAATCTTTTTTTTTTTTTCTTCCTTCTAGAGTGATAACCATTTGTGTGTGTATATATTCTGGTTCTGGGCATGAACTCAGGGCTGTCCCTGAGCTTTATTTTGCTCAAAGCTAGGACTCTACCACTTGAGCCACAGCTCCATTTATTGGAGATGAGCATCTCAGATTTGCTTTGGCTTGCTTTGAATCATGATTCTTAAATCTCAGCCTCCTGAGTAGCTAAGATTACCTGCGTGAGCCACTGGTGCCCAACCATGCCTTGGTCATGTCACCTCCGCCTTTCTGAGCCTATCTCATGTGGAAAATGAGATTGTGGAAGCCAGGTAAAATGTCAGTGGTGTATCACTTGTTCCACTTGACATTCATTCCTTAAACAGAGCATCATTCAGAAGTGCTCATAGTATAAGCACAGTAGTTTTTCACATAACATTTAATGTCTGGGGAGAAAACATGACAGCTGTTAAATACATAAATTGGGTCTGTATGAGGACTGTTCATTAATCTCAGGATAGGAAAAAGTGTAAGGAACGTGACAGATTGAACTGTATTACTTTTAGAAACTTCATTTAAAAATCTGAGTGGTCACACTAGTGACTCAGCTTCTCAGGAGGCTGAAAGCCAGTCTAGCCCATGAAACTGTAAGTTGAGTTGTAGCTCAAGTGGTAGAGCCTTGAGTGAAAGAGCTAAGGAACAATGGTCAGCCTCTGAGTTCAGGCCCCTATATTGGTACGAAAAGAAAACAAGCAAACACCCATACCAGTCAAGAAAAAGGCAGATAACAGTAGCACAAAGGAAGGATCTAAAAGGCTTCCCCAGAGGATTATATCCTATTAGTGAACGCAGGAAAACTCCATTTCATTGGTAATCATAAAGCAAATTCCATCAACACCCACCCAATTAACAAAAATCACAAAGCTGGACAATACCAGGTGTTGAGCAAATGGAGCAACAGGAACTGATAGCCAGTTGGTGGGAGTAAATTGCTATGAGCATTCTAGAAAAACAGTTGGGTGTTATTTTGCAAAACTGACACACCCTGTGAGCCAGCAATTCCCTTCTCAGAACTGGGCCTCCAAGAAACCTCAACCCTTGTACCAGGACCTGTGCAGATGTCCGCACCTGCCGGCTTCTAGAAGTCTCCAGTAGAGCCCCATGCTGGTTCTCAGCACTAGGGTATGTGCATAATTAAAGCTGCACAGCAAGGAAAGTAACAACCACAGCTAGGACAAGACAGAATCCTAAGCAAACAAAACTGGTTTCAGGGCTGGGAATTTAGCCGAGTGGTAGAGTGCTTGCCTAGCATGCACCAAGACCCAGGTCATGGCCTACTACTAAAGAGGAGCACTCTGTTTGAGTGGCGCCATCCTAAGGCACAGAGTAAGGTACAAGCCAGGACAGTGAGGTGCTGCCTCGTCTGGATGAGGGTGCCCCCATGAAGTATTTTTAAGAACCAGATAAATGTCAAAATCTGATTTTAAAAAATACCTAAATTTGAAAGAAAGCATCCAACTGTGTACAACTGGACTAACTTGCCTCCCTCTCCCAGATGAAGGGTCTCTGCCAGAGGAAAGTGTGCCTAGAGGGGTCTCAGCCTTCTGCAAGCTGCAGGCCCTTTCCCTGTCTGGGACATCCCACCAGAGCTGCTGTGCCTCTCCCAGGTCTTAAGTCTTTAATACCATACACTGTAGGTCCCCGGGGCAGTTGAAGAACCTGGAGGAGGTTAGAGGTCAAGTCCATGCTTGACAGTAAACGGCCCCAGGGGAACAGCAGGATTGGGTGGGAAAGGACACCTTGGTACTGTTCTTGAGCTGTGTACTCCACTCACCCCTCACCCGCCGCCTCTCCTAAGGCTCTCAGCATCCCAATTAACAGGGCATCCATGCCACCCCAATGGTGGTGGCATAGGAGTTTCTGTTGTCCCAGTCCAGACAGGGGTAAGAGTATAGGTTTCAGTCCTCCCAAATCAGAGCCCAACCAAACACCCGCACCCCTAAACATAGCACGAGACTACCAATAGTCACAGAAGGAGACGATTAGTCAAAGTCAAACATCACAGAAGGGAGAGGGGTGCTGGAGTGAGTTTGCCCTAGTGGTAGTAGAGTGCTTGCCTAGCATGCCCAAAGACCTGGGTTTGATTTTTCTGTACCACATATATAGAAAAAGCTGGAAGTGGTGCTGTGGCTCAAGTGGTAGAGCTCTAGCCTTGAGAAAAGCTCAACAACAGTGGTCAGGCCCTGAGTTCAAGCCCCAGGACTGGCAAAATCACAGAAAAGAGGTGATGGCCCACACTAGCTGGGGCACAGGAGCCATGTGCCTTCTGCAGGGAGCCTGTCCCCTTAGCACCCAGGAGTAGTTTGGGTTCACAAGAAGAAGCTTCAGCCTGGTCAGAAGGCTAAGAGGTCACGAGCACAGGAGAGTACCCTCACATCCTCACGTCCTCACAGTGGGCCACATGCTACTGTGACTCCCCGCCCTCACCTAAGGCTTTACCATGAAAGCAGTTGCCCTGTAGAGAAAACACAGCATTCCTTGCATATCTGGGTTTGAGCTTCAATCATTACTCATTATATGCACACACAAACACACACACACACACCAAACACATATGCTCAGAGACACACCTCAATCCTACCCTGCCTAGCAGTGTAGAAGCACTGACCGAACAGGGGTGGAACACACTTCAGAAAGACCAACTGGAGGTCTGCATGTAGACCAGTGTGCCACAGCAGAATGATTGCTCTAACATGCCAACACATATCCATGTTAGGGACAGAACAGTCCCCAGGTGTTTTGAGGTGCTAGTCACTGGCAGTGTTAAGGCAGGCTGGCAGCAGAGGCTGCCAGGGAAGCCCCAACAGCCTTTGTACCACAATATTGAGCAAATGAAGCTAGACATAAAATGGTGTGCTTTGATTCATGCTTTGATTCTTGCTCAATGACCCCCACGTGTGATGAAACTAGAAAGAAAAACAAGGCTGGGTGCTGGTTTCATGCTTGTAATCCTAGCTGCTCAGGGAGCTGAGATCTTAAGATCAGGGTTCAAAGCCTGCCTGGCCAGGAAAAGTCTAGAGACTCTTACCTCCAATTAACCACAAAAAGCTCAAAGTAGAGGTGTTGCTCAAATGGTAGACCACTCACTAGCCTGGAGCAAAAAAACTCAGGAAGAATGCCCAGTTTCAGAGTTTAAGCCCTAGTAGCTATACCCAAAAAAAGCAAAACAATAAATAAAACAACAACAAGACAAAACCAAGGCAATGTTTATTGGTAAAGTCAATTGTAAACGGAAAATCCATAGTTATTACTTTAGGAAAAGGAAAAGGAAGTGATTCAAGAAGGCTTTGGGGGTTGGGGTGACATGAACATGCTTTTATCTTTTGTTCCAATACTGGGGCTTGTGCTCAGGGCTGCATGTTCTTGCTTCACTTTTTTGCTGAAGGCTGGCACTCTGTCACCTGAGCTATACCTCCAATTCAGACATTACCATTTCTTGACCTCTGGGGTAGGGATACAGGTATTCTTTGTCAAAAGGAAAACATACTGTGCCATTTTGGGGTGTGCATAAGCTACACCCCAAAATAATACAAGGATCAGGGAAAAACCCAAAGCTGGGGATGGAACAGCCGTGGGTGAAGTTGGACACTATTGGCACGAGGATGAGGGTTCAGTCAAGCTGGTCTGGGCAGTGTATGTGGCTCTGGCTGGCCCACAGCAGGGCACAGTTGTGGTTCTGGACACTTCCCAGGACGCTGCTCGTGTACTTCAATTCAGACTGGGTGGGGGGGATGTCTGTCCTGGAGTTTCACACAATAGACTGTGTGGCCCATGGTTTCCTGGATGGGTCCAGACACAGCTTCAACTCTTGTCACAGAAGCTGGGCCCTCCCACTGCTCCATAGTCCTGACCCTGCATGATTGCTGCTGGTACCTGGCCCCATAATGGGAGAGTCCCTCCTCCCCCATGGAGCCCTTCCTGTGGCTCTAGCCCACGCTGGTTGCCTGACTTTGCCCTTTTGGGACCCAAGGGGGCACCATTAACAACTGCCTTGGGTGTGTGTGTGTGTGTGTGTGTGTGTGTGTGTGTGTGTGTGTGTCTGTTTGTCTGTCTGTTGTGGGGCTTGAACTCTAGGCCTTGACACTGTCACTGAGCTCTTTAGCTCAAGGCTACTGCCCTACCCCTTAAGCCACAACACCACTTCCGGTTTTCTAGTGGTTAATTGAAGATAGAGTCTCACGGACTTTAGGACTTTAGTTGCCCAGGCTGGCTTTGAACCGTGATCCTCAGATCTCAGCCTCCTGAGTAGCTACAGTTACAGGCATGAGCTACCCCGCCCAGCTTCTTTTTATTGTTACTATAAAAGTGTTGTACAGAGGGGTTATAGTTATGTAAGTCAGATAGTGAGTATATTTCTTTTTGGACAATTTCACCCTTTTCCCTGCTCTCCCTGTTTTTCCCTCCTGCCTTCACCCACTTTCAACATAGTGTCTAAATGAGTACCACTGCTGCCTTTGACCACCCTTTGTCCCTCCGTTTCTATGCTCCCCTTCCCTCCCTCCCAAAGACAGATAAACGAACAAACAGGGAGTGTTGCTTTCTTGTCTTTCTCTTGCAGCAGCATGGCAGGCCTTGAACTCTTTATCTGGGCTCCAAGTTGCATCCCACGCAAGTTACTGGGGCAGCAGGTGACAAAGGCCTTGTAGAGAGTACCATGTGACAGAATGGCTTCTCAGAGGTCCAGCTCCAAATCAGCCTACTAAAGGGACAAGGCCTGGGCACTGCTGGAGAGGGCAGGCGTCAGGTTACCTAGTGAGTCCATAAGGCCTGGACACCCACTAACCTGGGACAAGCATAAGCCTCCCTACCCATCCAGCCAGAGGCTGACCTCTTGGCTGTCCTCATTCTCAGTGCTCAGATCTGCCCTGGAGCTTGAGGTGAGCTAACCTAAGGATTCTTCTGCTGCCCCTAAGTAGGGAGCAGGGGGAAGCTATGCGGACAAACATGGGAGAAAACACCTTCTCTACCCTGCCAGGCAGCCGTCCAGGTGGTATGGAGGCACACAGTAGGCGCTCGTAGTCTTACACTCCAGTTTGCCCATCTGTATGTACATCACTCCTGATCATTCCCGGCTGGTGAGCCGCTGCTCCAAGCTCTGTGTCCTCCTTTCAGTGGCACAGGCTGGGATGGTTCCTCTGCTGCTGCGGGTACCTGGGGCAGCTCCTCCATGGAGTCACCACTGGAGGCCAGGTGTCCATTAGTCACTGTTGGGTCACAGGTATCCTTGCCATAATGTCTCCATTCCAGAGTGTGCTATGACAGGGAAAGGAAGCCTAATTGAAAACATCCTGGGAGGTGAGGGGGGGGGCAAAAAGGCTCTGGAGGCCTGACCCTGGGGAAGGGGCTGTCAGGGTCCTGCCTGGGCCATCAAGGCCTACTGGGCCAAGGGCAGGAGAGGGCACTGTGGACAACTGGAGGTCTGGGAAATTGCTAGATTATAGTACCAAAGATTGACTATCACCGGCATAGAAGAGTGACAAGTAGACTTTCGGCCCCCTTACCCCTGGGGATTCTGCCTCTAGTGGTTAGCGAAGCATTGGCTAGTGGTGTCTGTCTGTTTTTCTTTCTTTCTTTCTTTCTTTCTTTCTTTCTTTCTTTCTTTCTTTCTTTCTTTCTTTCTTTCTTTCTTTCTTTCTTTCTTTCTTTCTTTGCCTGTCCTGACTTGAACTCAGGGCCTGAGCACTGTCCTTGGACTTTCTCAAGGCTAGAGCTCTACCACTTGAGCCACAGCACCACTTCCGGCTTTTTCTATGTTTGTGATACGGAGGAATCGAATCCAGGTCTTGGTGCATGCTAGGTGAACACTCTACCACTAGGCAGACTCCAGGCCCTGTAGTTTTTGAGGGCATGGTGGGAGGTAAGTGTGACATGACGGAGCTCAGGACAGGAGAGCAGAGCTGCAAGAGCCTCAGGAGGGCTCCTGGCTCTTTGGGGGTGCCGCTGTCATGGCTTTTGTGAGCTGACCTGTGCCTCTTCCTCTCCCCCCACCCTGGCTCCCCCAACTCAAGGGTCTCTCCTTACCTGGAGCTTGGGCCAGCTCTCCTACAAAGTGGAGTGTGTTCCTTTCACACAGTCACCTGTGCCTCCAACGCACTTGTTAGCCTTTTCTCGGAATCCCAAGATGGTGGCAGTTGTGTTTCACAGCTGGGTGGAGGGGCTGGCGGTGGCCGTGTCTCTGGGCCTGTGAGGTTGAGGAGGGGGATATGCTGGCACATGCCTGCACTCCTACAGGTAACACAGTCTGCAGCTGGCAGTGCAGAATAACCTTATGAGACAAGGAGTGTCTCTTCAGGGTGCGGGCACTGAGGCTCTGGGAGGCAGACATCCAGCCGCCCAGGTTGGCAGCTAGCATGACATGCCAGCCAATTCCATTCTGTGAGCCCAGGCTGGGCTCAGAATACACATTTGGCAGAGATTGGTCAGTTCCGAGTGACCAGCTGTGGTTCTGTGCAGGTCCTTCTGGGTAAAGCAGGAGCATGAGTAATGAGTTCCCGTGTGTGTGTGTGTGTGTGTGTGTGTGTGTGTGTGTGTGAGTGTGTGTGTGTGCGTGTGTGCGGAGGGGTCTGAGCTGCCTGGTGCTGGCTCTGGGAGAAGGGTCTGTGACCAAATTCACGTACCACAGATCTTATCACTGACGCCAAATCGAAGACATCATCGTTGTGCTTTGGGTGTCAACTCCCCTCCTTACCTGAGCCTCTCTGGAGCCCTTCACCCATGTCAGTTCGTTAAATCCGCGCAGCTGGTTCTCCAGAAAAGGAAACTGAGGCAGTAGGAGGTTTAAAGACAAGGGCACACAGGCAGATGGAAAGTCCAGCCGGAGCCGCTACGGACAGAGGGACAGCGAGCGCTGTCCCCAGGGTCCGGGCCGGCGCGGGGCGGGCGGGGGTGGGGTGGGGTGGGGGAGGGGAGCAGGGGGCGGGCCGGGCGGGGGGAGGGAGCAGGGGGCGGGGCGGGGCAGGGGGCGGGGCGGGCCGACCCGGGAGCCGTCAAAGGCCCCGGGCCGCCGCCGCCGGGCAGCACTCCCGGCCATGGCGCGTCCACACCTCCCGCTGGCTGTGGGCTTGGCGCTGCTCGCGCTCTGCTTCCTCACCCTGTCCCCCAAGGCCCGCGCCGAATTCCGGGGCCGCAGGACCGGGGAGCGCCGCGACGTGTCCACCCAGGACCCCCAGGTGCAGAAGGCCGCACAGATGGCCGTGGCCACCTACAACATGGACAGCAACAGCGTCCTCTACTACCGGAACACCAACATCGTCAAGGCCGAGACACAGGTGCGGGCTGGCGGGGGCAGGGGCCCGGGGACACCCGCCGGAGTGGCCCTCCGCCTGCGTCCCCAGGGTCCCGTGAGATGGGGCAGAGGGAGAAGCAGGGGGACACCAGGGGCCCCTGCAGCCCAGGTGTTCCCCGGGACAGATCCCGGCCTCCTCCCGGGACCAGGCCTCTTCCACAGCCCCCACCCGCCCTCTCCCTGGGGCACTGCACCCCTGACCTGCCTGGCCCTGTCCTCAGATGGTAGCTGGCATCAAGTACTACCTGACAGTGGACATGGAGAGCACGGAGTGCAGGAAGAACAGGGTCTCCTCGAGCGGCGTGGACCTCACCACCTGCCCCCTGGCCACAGGAGTGCAGCAGGAGGTAACAGCCCTGCCCCAGCCCTGGCTTGCAGAGCGTTGGGAGGCCCACATCATCCAGGCTGAGCTGGTCGGGTTGGTCAGGCAGAGGCCTGGCCGAGCCTGCTCAGCATCTGGGTGACTCAGTCTCCAGTCTAGTGTGGGGTGCAGGGTGGAGGCGGCTGGGGCTCTTTTGCTTTGGCCATCGAATTCCATGTCTTTTGTTTGTTCATTGGTGCTGGTGGTAGGACTTGAACTCAGGGACTGAGCAGTGTTCCTGAACTTTTTTGTGCAAGGCTAGTGTTCTAATACTTGAGCCACACCTCCACTTCCAGCTTTTTGGTGGTTAGAGAGTCTCATGAACTTTTCTGCCCAGGCTGGCTTCAAAGCAGGATCCTCAGATCTCAACATCCTGAATAGCGAGGATTACAGGCATGGGGTATCAATGCCAGGCTACATTCCGAGTCTTTTGTGTGTGCATGTGTCCATTTTATGGCTTGAACTCAGAGCCTGGGTACTGTCCCGAGCACTTGAGCCACAGCTTTGTGTGTGTGTGTGTGTGTGTGTGTGTGTGTGTGTGTGTGTGTGTGTAATTGGAGATAAGAGTCTCATGCACTTTCTTGCTTTGGTAGCTTTGAACCTCGAGTGTCAGATCTCTCTCCCGAGTAGCTAAGATGACAGTGTGAGCCACCAATGCCTGGTGATTCCAAGTCTTTTGAGTCACCGATTGCCCATCTCTGGCCCCAGTGCAATAAGGTAGGCTGAGGTCTGGCTGCGGGGAGGAGACTTTCTTACTTGCCTATCGTTCTCTGTCTGCAGAAGCTGCGCTGTGAATTTGAGATCCTCGAAGTCCCCTGGAAGAACTCTTCTCAGCTTCTCAAGCAGAACTGCGTTCAGATGTGACAGAACCGAGCGGCAGCGGTGGGTCTGGGTGGGAGTGGGCACAGCCTGTGTGGCGCCTTAGGGCTGGGGACATGTCTGCTAAATAAATAATCAGCACTGCTTCTTGCACTGGGTTCTTTTACCTGCTTCACCCCTCCCCATACTCACTGCACTGCCCCTCCTCGAGGCTCTCAGCACCCCCACCGACGGACACCCATGCCAGTTCCTGTTGTCTCAGCCCACACGAGGCTGAGGCTACAGGGACCAGTACCCCAAATCTAGAGCCTCCACACAACCCCTCAGCACCCCTAAACACAGAGACCCCAGTAGTCTCAAACACAAATCACCAAAGAGGAGCAATGCCCACATGAGTTGGGGCACAAGCCCTGAGTGCTCTGAGGGGAGCCTGTGCCCTGTTCTTCTCAGCACCCTGAACCAGCTTGGGCGGAGGTGGGGCTTTGTCTTTTTTTTTTTTTGTGGATCATAGGGGCTTGAACTGGCCTGGGCACTGTCCCTGAGCTCTTCAGCTCAAGGTTACCGCCCTACCCTTGAGCCAAGCCCCACTTCCCATTTTCTAGAGGTTAATAGGAGAAAAGAGTCTCAGGTTCTTTTGTGCACAGGCTGGCTTTGAACCTTGATCCTCAGATCTCAGCCTCCTGTGTAGCTAGGATGACAGGCGTGAGCCACCACTCCTGGCTAGGGGTTTATCTTTGTGGACCTCAACATCCTGAGCTCTGAGGCCACAAACATGCTGTGCCTGTGATGACAGAATGGGGATGCATAGCTTCTATAAAGCCAAGAAGTCACAAGGCTAGTCTAGGACATTCCCCTTCTTACTGTGGGCCACGTGCCACAATGACTCAACCACTGGCTGACCCTGGGAGGCACTGATTCCCAAAGGACACAGATGTGATCTGCTGCCATAGGAAGGGATAGGGGTGGTTTCCGCAGGGGGACAGACTCTGCTTCATGCTCCTTAGAGAAGACAGATGCAACATTCCTTACACACACACACACGTTTAGATGCTCCCAGATGCTATTGACATGGCCAAAACAACACCCCTAGCCTCTCCTATCAATGCAGAAGCTGAGGCCAAACACAGAAGAAGCACACCCCAGGGTGACCACACAATCAGAGTCATGGATGCCACCACAACATTGTTTCAACATGACCCCTACCATGCCCACATCCAGGACAGGATGCAGAAAGCTGGTGTCTTGAAGCATTCGTGTTGCCAGTTGGGACCCAAGGCTAACAACTGAGGGGGAGGACACCACGGCCTGGGCCCCGCTGCACCTCCCCTTGTCCCTTTCTTCTGAGGCAGGCCTCACTGTGCCTGCCTGCTTCCACCTAATGCTGGATCTACAGAGCAAAAGTCCCAGCTCTGGCCCATGCCTGCTGACCCAGAAGTCCATATTAAGCTGGGAAGAGACGTAGAAAAATCTGAGGCCCACCTGGAAGCCCGAGGAGCTGAGGGGTTGCATTTGACAGAAACACGGGACAACACTTCTAGAACTTCCCAGCCTGTGGCAGCTCAGGTAATCCAAGCTGCTGCTTGGAAGGGCTCCCAAATGCCATCAAACAGGAGGTTCAGGCATGTGGCGGACGATGGCTTGGGTAGCAGGAAATACTTGATGGCTGTGTGATGCCAGGGCTCAAACAGGGACAGGGATGTCTCCCTAGTGGCTTCTCCACCCCTGAGATCGATGGCCTCATTCCAGATGCCATTTTCTGTGCAATCAAGTCCTGGCCCAGCCAAGGAGGAGAGTAGCTGTCACTATTCTGAGGCCTGGAGGCTGGTTCGCTGTCTGGCACAGCCCACAGGTGAGCCCATGGGCCCCCCACCCCCGAGGACGGGTGGGGGAGGGGAACACTGGTCAGCCTCCACTCCAGAGCCCCTCCCCTCCAGCCTGCACTGCACCAGGATGGAACTCCACTTAGGGTGAGATAGTTATAGATGATGAAAGAACCCCCTTGCTCCCCACCAGTCTCTGGATAAGTCGCTCTCCAGCCAAGTGTGGGTTTAAACTTGACTCAGTACACCAAGACTGCAGTACCCAGCACAGACCACTCCCTGGCTGGATAGGATGCCTGTGAAGTCTAGAATAGCCAGACTGGTGGCCCAAGTTCCTGAGTTCTGAGCCCCATTCCTGGAGGTCACTGGTCCCCCAGGCCTTGACAATCTGGGGCTCTCCAGCCTGTTTTTTTTTTCACTGTTGGGTTAGATAAGCCCTCCTCCCCTAAGCAGGGTACTTCCCAGTCTGTCCCCAGCAGTGTCTCCACCGCCAGAGTCCTGTCCCATTTCTATATCATCCTCCAGCTGTGGCATTGCTGAATGCAGCTAGGATGCTGGGTCCTGGTGAGGCCATAGGAGAGCCAAGAAAATCCCCTTTGCCCGGTGCTCTAACCCACACCTGTTAACCCTAGCTACTCAGGAGGTTGAGCTCTGAGGATTACAGTTCAATGCCAGGCCAGACAAGAAAGTCTTATCTCCAATTAACAAGCAAAAAAACTGGAAGTGGAGCTGTGGTTCAAGTGGTAAAGCACTAGTTTTGAGTAGCAAAGCTAAAGGAAAACACTCTGGCCCTGAGTTCAAGCCTCCAGTATCAGTACACATACAAAAACAAGCAAATAAACAAACAAACTAAAACAGCCTTTTAGATATGATTTGTGTACAGGGGCTCAAGTTCCTTTGCGCTGTGCTTTGGAGAGCCCAAGCAATCACTCCAGCAGGGAGTAACTTGTCCCCTTCCACCCGTGAGCAGCTTGCTTGCCAGAAGCAAGTCTGGCTGTATCTGGTGGCTCTTTGTAGGGTCAATCCTTGAAGTCTTCTTCTCCAGCCTGTGGGAGAGGCGGGACAGGAGGAGAGTAAATAGGTGCCAGCCCCTAATACCACCTGTGGCTTGCCCCTTCTGGGCAGGAATCCTCTGAGAAGCCCCTCTCCCCTTTCCTCCCATGTCCCGCCTGAGGTACCTCAAAGGCCTTATCCACAATCTCGTCCATGACAGATGCCTGGGAACGGAATTTCTGTTGTTGCTGCTCCACAGCAGCCACCAGCTGCAGGAACAAGAATTGCAGCTTCTTCTGCCTGTGTGGGGGCAGAGGCCAGGATTAGGCTGGCTGCCTCTGTGCCCTCTGGGCCTCCATCCAGAGCCTCATGTGGCTCTTTGTGCCAGTCTGCTCCTAAAACTTACATCCCCACACCCTGACCTCCTTTTCCTTTTCCAACACTTGATAAGGTCACCCCCCCCCCCCCCCCCCCCCCCCCCCGTCTACCTGCACCGTGGAGACTCTGGCGTTAACGTGGTGGTGGTGGTGGGTGTGCTGGCAATGTACGGGGGGTTTGAACACAGGGCCTGGACACTCGAGTCTTGGTTTCGGTGCTCAAGGCTAGCACTCTACCTCTTGTAGAGCCACAGCTCCACTTTCAGCTTTTTTGGAGAGTGGAGTCTTTGCAGACTTTGCTACCTAGGCTGGCTTCACGTCGTGAGCCTCAGATCTCAGCCTCCTAAGTAACTAGAATTACAGGCGCCAGCCACTGGTGCCTAACTGGCAATGAGCCCTTCCAACCACCCATTCCTCCCACTCATGTTCTCACCCCATCCTCTACCCTGAGCCTCTCCAGGGACCACTCAACCAGCTGCCCGTCTAATCACTCACCCATCCAACCACTGCACCCGTCTGTGCTCACCGAGCCACTTGCTCTTCTCTAGATCCACCCACCCAGAGTCAAGGTATGGACCTCGCCATATTGTGCAGTCACCCACCCACCCCAACACCCACCAACCCCCCTCACTCACTTCCCATAATACCCATCGATCAACCCATTAGATTTTATCAATCCATTCGCCAACTGTGTGGAAACAATGAGCAAGGATATAACAGATGACTAAGTGCCTCACCCCTCAAACCCAGACAGCCACCCGTGCATGATACATTGTGTAAACATGGGGTGCTCAGAGCTCCCAAGAGGGGAAGTCTCACCCAGTGCTGTGGACCTGGGGGGGGGTTCCTGTGGGAATGCCATAGAGCTAAGGTGAGCACACATGAGGGGTTCCAGCTAGGGACAACCCCTGTGCTCCACACAGCAGAGTGTGCCACTGAGAGGCTGGGACAGGCTTCTGGAAAGCCTGCTTCAGGGAGTGAGGGGATGGAAGGTGGAAGCATCCAGAAACGTCAGGGAGCTCAAGCTATGGCAGGAGCTTAGACTCAGAAGAGAAAAATATATATGGGTTGGGGGCGTGGCTCTGCTGGTAGAGCACTAGCCAATGAGTGGCAGTGTCAGGTACTAAGTTTGAATCTCAGTCTCATCCAGAGAGAGAGAAGGGGGGACGGGGAGAGAAACAGAAACAGAGAGAGAGAGTCCAAAACTGCCATGAAAGATTGCTCTCAGTGGAGGGGACCAGTGGGGGGCCATGCCCCCAGAGAAAAGAGAAAAGAGCCAGAGCAGGGTGGTGTCCCAGGAGCTAGAGAATGAGCAGAGGAGGCCTCAAGAAGTGACGCAAGCCAGGAAGGAGTAGCCTTTCTCCTCTCCTGTCACCTGACACCTGCATCAACCTCCAGAGACCATTCCAGCAAAGGCCTGGAGCTAGGAACCCATGCGCTGTGTTTGAGAAAGAGTATGAACAAAGCAGGACTGTGCTGGGAGGGGGACAGGAGGGAGGCTGGCACGTCTGATCATGAAGGTTGTGGAATGCCAGAGCCTGGACACTTTCATGGTGAGCAGGGCTCAGAGGATGGCAGTGCTCTGGCCGAAGCCAGGCTGGGCAGGACGAGAAGGGCCCAGTTTCCAGACAGAAAGACTGCATCGGACAGAGTACAGCCTGAGCGTCAAAAAGCAAAGGCCACGCCAAGGGCCCTAGACACACAATGCATCCCCAACTGACCAGGAGAATGAACAGCAAAGGGGGCAATCATCCAGCTGCCAGGTTTAATCCCGACATGTTCTGCTACAATCTCCCACTCTCATCTCCCCACCTGGCTGCAATCTGTGCATCCCCTCTCTCTCTGTCTCTGTCTCTCTGTCTCTCTCTGTATATATATATATATAGTTTTGTGCTGGAACTGGGGCTTGACTCAGGACCTTACATTCTTCCTTAGCTTTTTAACTCAAGGCTGGTGCTCTACCACTTGAACCATAGCTTTACATCTGGCTTTTTGATGGTTAATTGGAGATAAGAGTCTCACAGATATGTCTGTCCCAACCGACTTTGAACTTCAGTCAAGATTGGTCTTAGTCTTCTGGAATGGTCCATATAGGGAAGGCCACTTTGAGCCTTGCTTCCTTAAAGCTGGGCCTTACCCTGCTTTGTCCATGGGCCACTTATGGTCTCATGTCCCACTTGTTGGCACCAGCAAAAGCCTTAAGGCTCCACTGTGATTCTAGAGAGTTAGACAGCATCCCTTTCCCTCCTAGCTTAGCCACTGCCCTGTAAGCCACCCAGACCTCCGGCCTTAGGAGTCCCTTTCCCTTTGACTCCTTACTTCTCTGTCATGGCCCCAAACTTCCTCTCAATGAACTCCTTCCCAAATTTGTTGGCACTCGCTTCTTCAGGTTCTGCGTGGAGAGAGGAGAGAGGGAGGGAGCTGTGTCAGGATTTGAGGGAATCTGCTACCCTCACGTCTCAGCCTCCTGAGTAGGTAGGATTATAGGCGTGAGCTACCAGTTCCCGGCTCTGTCTGCTTCTTGTTTACTTCCTGCTGCAGCAAGGATGATTTTATACATATCACCACACCCAGATCTTTCTGTTGAAATGGAATCTTGAAGACTTTCCTGCCCAGGCTGGCCTGGAATCATGTCCTCTGCTGTCAGCCTCCCACATAACGAGATGCCAGTACAGGTTACTGTCACCAGACAGATCATATTTGTGGAGCCGAGGATAGAATCCAGGCCTTCTTGCATGTGAGGCAAATGTTCTAGCACTGTTCTACTCCCCAGCTACCACTGTTCTAGTTTTCCAGAGAAGCCACCCCTACCCCAGTTCAACACATGTTGTCTAATGGGGCCACATCCCACCAGCAGTTTTGAGATCACATGACTACAGCCTGGCCAATCACAGGCGACAGTGATTGGTTCAAAATTAGGTGCCTGATCCAACCACAACAGAGGAAGCTCATTTCTGGGACTTTACTGGATCTGCTGAAGCCCAGCTGCTATGATGTTTCTACATTGTTACCATAAATGGAGAGTTGGTGAATCACAATTGTTTTCCAAGTGGATCTTTCAAGAATTGATGATTAGGGGGCTAATGGGAGAAAGGGAAGGAAGGGGTGACATTTTCCTAAAAGAAACGTACTCATTATGAAATGGTGAGTCCTCTGGCTAACACTCTTTTGTTTTTTGTTTTTGCCAGTCCTGGGGGGTTGGACTCAGGTCCTGAGCACTGTCCTTGGGCTTTCCTCAAGACCAGCACGCTACCTCTTGAGCCACAGCACCACTTCTGGCTTTTTCTGTGTGTATGGCACCGAGGAATTGAACCTGGGGCTGCATGCATGCTAGGCAAGCACTCTACTACTAGGCCACACTCCTGGCCCCTGTATGACACCTTCATAACAATAAAACTATATTACAGAATAATTGATGAATCGGCTTTTGGAGAATTGTCCTGGAGTCCTTTGTACTAAGGTTCTAAACTTAAGAGTGTCTTCTCGAATTTCAGTTCCTAATGCTGTAACACTGAGCCTGTGATTTTGTACGGGGCTGCGGAAGGAGGTAAAGGGGGGGAGGGCAGGACAGGTACCTGCTTGTGTAAGCTCGTTCAGGGAGTCATCCAGCAGCTTCTCATGGATCCGGGCAGCTTTCTGGTACAAGGAGGGAAAGGAGGCAGGAGTTCTTTGCTTCTAATACTGGAGGCTTTTTCCTGCTCCGTATGTCCACCCGCCACTCTCCCTACTACCTCCTGCTTCACTTTCTCTAGATTTCTGAGCAGAGCCATCTGGAAATTATCCACCAGGACAGCAATCACCAGGCTGGAGGAGGGACAGTGGGATGCTGTCACAGTAAATGCTAGAGGAGAGGTCCCACAACTGCCCTTGAGTTCAGTGTGGCGCTGCAGGGAGGGGGGTGGCACGCAGGGGGGTGTCTGGGGATTGGGCGGGGAAGCCAGGCTGGGTGGCAGAGTGGGGTCCTCACTTGAGGAAGATGAAGTACTGGATGATGATGTAGATCATGAGAATGGGGATGATGTACCAGGCGCCTGAGGGAGGAGGAGACAGGTGACTCCAGAAGCTCTCGCCTCTCCCTCCCCCAGCAGGCCTCAATCTTTGCATCCCAGAAGATGGGTGGCTGAGGCCTTGTCCGTCCACCCAGCCTGACTCTTGCCGTCTACTCACCCTGGGCCCGACTGTCCAAATAGATGAGGGACCAGTCATCCAGCGTGAGCAGGGTGAAGAGGGTGAAGATGGTGGTTAAGATGCTCTGGAAACGCCTGGGGTCCGTTTGGCGGAACAGAGCCCGGAGGACCACGGAGAAGAGGACTTGGCAGTTCAGGGCCAAACCAGGCTCCTATCTCCTGGGCCTCCATGTCCCGCCCCCGGCCCGGCCACGCCCACTCCCGGCCACGCCCACTCCCCCGGCAGGCCCGCCTCCTGCCTCCTCTGCTAGGGATACAGAGGCAGGTAAACATGAGGATCAGGATGGCCGTGATGGACGGCAAGGTTCGAGCCAGGGTCCCTGTCACTTCGTGGAGGCTGGTCAGGATGCTGTGGGCAGAGGTAAAAAGGAAGGCTGGAAATGGGGGGTGAAGGCAGGGGACCCATGATTTGTTGGTGATTTAGGAAGTCCTAGCCCCTCCCTGGAAAACGAAGACGTTAATCCCAGCCATGGATCTCAGATTATGCTGGGGTCGGGAGTTTGGCCTACTGGTAGATGCTTGCCTAGCCTGCACAAAGACCCAGTTCAATTCCTTGATACTACATACATAGAAAAAGTTGGAACTGATGCTGTGGCTCAAGTGGTAGAGCACCAACCTTGAGAAAGCCCAAGAACAGTGCTCAAGCCCTGACTTCAAGACCCATGACTAGTAATAAAAAAAAAAAAAAAAGAACCCATCTGGAGTCTGGAACTCCCCACCCTCCTCAATGGATTTCCTAGAAACTTAGGACTCTATCCCTCCATCCCACCTCCTTTTTTTTTGCCAGTCCTGTGGCTTGAACTCAAGGCCTGAGCACTGTCCTTGGGCTTTCTCTAGGCTAGAACTCTACCACTTGCGCCACAGTACCACTTCCGGCTCTTTCTACTTTTGTGGTACTGAGGAATTGAACCCAGGTTTTCCTGCATGCTAGGTAAGCACTCTACCACTGGGCCAAACCTCCGGGCCGGATCCCCCTCCCCTTTTGTTTGTTTGTTTTTTTTGGGTGCTAGTACTCACTCAAAGCTAGCACTGTACCACTTGAGCCACAGCTCCACTTCCAGCTTTTTGGTGGTTAATTGGAGATAAGAGTTGAAGAATTAATCTGAACCCTATTATCCTAGGTACATATGGAAGTCAGGCAAAACCCCAAGTATGTGTAGAGGTGCTGGAGGTACAGGCTGGCCAGTCAGACCTAAGCCTGTCAACATTCCTTAGTGGCCTGACCCCAAATCCCCACCTCTCCCAGCCCAATAGCCTTTTCAATAACCCCTGTCTCCTTGCTTAGACCTCATAACAGCCCAACTCCAACCCCACCTCCTTGCACAACCTCAATAAACAGCCCTAGCCTGTTGAGAACTAAGCCTAGCCTTTTCCTTTTCCTTTCTCCTGTTTTCCTAACAAGAGTCCTTCGGTCCCCAGGCCGGCTTCAAACTGTGATCCTCAGATGCTGTGTAGCTAGGATTACAGATGTGAGCCTCTGGTATCTGGGCTTTGTGTTCCCCTTCCCCAAATCCAGGAGAACAGCCTTGACTGTGCAAACCTGAGTCTCCGAAGGACCCTTAGGGCTCTCAAAGCCCGCAGGCTTTTGAAGACCTTGAGGATCCGGAAGATGCCGTGGTTATAGAAAGTGTAGGTGAGGGAGCTGATCTGTGTGGATGCGAACTCCAGCACAGCCATGATCATGATGAAGAAATCTGGGGGTGGAGAGGCGGCCTGAGTGGGGAGGGGTCTGTCAGATCCCTAGCACCCACTCAAGGATCTACCTCCATATAATCCAGCCCCCCTCTAACATCCTCAGCCTCACACACCCAGGTTGTTCCAGGGGTCATAGAAATACGTCAGGCCCAGGGCAATAATCTTGAGCACGGCTTCTATGACGTAGACGCAGAGGAAAATGCAGTCTAAGACCATGAAGTACCACTCTGTGGAGACACCACAGCAGCTCAGGGCTGCTGCAACATCCCAGGCCTCCCCTTCTTCCCCTGACCATGGGGACTACACGCACATCCAAATATGGACATTCTCCTATCAATGGCGGTGGGACTTAACCACTCTGTACCTTAGTCTTGTTGCCTGCACATGGTAGGTCTTGCTCCATAGACTGTGTGTGTGCACACATGTACATGTGTGAATGTGTGTGTGTTTGTGTGCTGATCATGAGGCTTAAACTCTGGGCCTAGACGCTATCCCTGCACTTGCTTTGCTCAAGGCTGTCCTACAATTTGAGCCACAGCTCCATTTTCTGGCTTTTTAGGTAGTTATTTTGAAGGTAAGTATCTCATGGATTTTAACACAGGCTGGCTTTGACCTATGGTCCTCACACCTCAACCTCTTGTGTAGTTAGAATTATAGGCACAAGCCGGGAGTTTGGCCTAGTGGTAGAGTGCTTGCCTAGCATGCACAAAGACCCGGGTTCGAGTCCTTGGTACCACATACATAGAAAAAAGCCGGAAGTGGTGCTGAGGCTCAAGTGGTAGAGCTCTAGCCTTGAGAAAGTCCAAGGACAGTGCTCAGGCCCTGAGCTCAAGCCCAGGACCGGCAAAAAAAAAAAAAAAAGAATTATAGGCACAAGCCACTGGCGTCTAGCTTTTTCTTTTTCTTTTCTTTTTATTTTGGTGGGGTTTGAACTCAGAGCCTTGAACTTGGCAGGCCAGCACTGAGCCACAACACTAGGACTTTTTTTTTTTTCAGATTGTGTTTCCTACTTATTTCTGCCATCCACATTACTGGGACTAAAGGCATTAACTACCACACTTGGCCCCACTTTGATCATTCTAGGGTTTCCTAGGGGGTCTTTTGGCTCCTCAGGTAGGCAAGGGTCCCATAATCAGTCCCATCCAGAACATATTTAGAGCAGGTCCACCACCTAGTGGCTATATCCACGAACTGCAACTTCCAGGGTCTCTGCAATGCTCTCCCGAGCCTCAACTCCACTACCACTGGGGGTGTTCTGACATCTCAGGGGTGAGGATCAGCAGAGTGGACTAGGAAAATTGACCATCACTGCATCAGGCTCAGGGACCCTGTCAATGGCTTTTGCATAGGAACAGGGCCCCCTGACTCTTACCACCTCGGATCTCAAGTTCAGCAAAGGTCTGAGCCACCAGCGTGAAGGTGTTAAGGCAGACGAACAGGAAGATGACAGTTTCAAAGGCCATGGACTGCGTGAGCGTCCACATCATAGACCGGAGGCCCCAAATGAGGACGTTTACTTTTTCCAACAACCGAAAGAAGACATTCCCACCGTACAGCTTCCTGTGGCCCCGCAGCATCTTGCCAGCTATTAAGGGACAAAAAGTCTAGTGTGCACAGGTGTGGCGGGAGGGGAGGGTGGGGATGGCAGGCACCTTCTCAGATTGGGTGAGGGATTCATCAGCATCTTGCCTACTGACCTGCTGGCCACTCGTTCATATCACCCTGGGCTAGTCCTGTGCTGGTTTGGGGGCTAACTTGTTTGGGATGGGGTGTGTGTGTGTGTGTGTGTGTGCCAGGTCTTGAACTCAGGGTCTGGGCACCGTCCTTTAGCTTTTCTCCTCAAGGCTGGCATTCTACCACCTGAGCCAGGCTCTACTTCTGGCTTTGTGGGGGTTCACTGAATTGAAGAGTTCTGGCGGCCTTTGCTGTCCAGGCTGGTTTTTGCACCATGATCCTCAGATCTCAGCCTTCTGAGTAGCTGGGATTCCAGGTGTGAGCTGCGGGCCCATGGCTGGTTTGGGATTCTGAAATGCCCGGTCTTGGATCTCCATGTGTTAGGTGACAGGAGGTGAGGCAGGGAGTGGGGCGGGGTGGGGAGGGAGGGGCGGGGTGGAGAGGGAGGGGCGGGCCAACCCTCACTTTTGCGCCTGTGAAGCTTTTCCTCCTCCGTCCAGATCTCGGATTCCTTGGTGGTGAACTGGGGGTGGATCTTGCTGGAGGCGCGGGAGGTGCGGGAGTGCAGGACGCCGCGGGGCTGGCCGGCGCTCTGGACCGAGTCCTTGACGCGCATGGCCGAGGGGACGGCCGAGGGGAAGACCGAGGGGACGGCCGAGGGGACGACCGAGGGGAGTCTCTTGTGCGGGAAGACGGCCTGGCTGCCGCGCGGGCCCCGGGGGTGCAGCTCCTCCCCGGGCTGCGCCGCGGGCTCCTCGGGGACCTGCGAGTCGGCGCGGAGGTGGTGCGGCCCGGGGCGGTGGTGCGGGCCGCCGTGGCCGTGGCGGCCGTGGGCGCCCCCGGGCTCGCCGGGGTGGTGGGGCCCGCCGTGCCCGTGGTGGTGGCGGCCGTGGTGCGCGGGCCCCGCCGCCTCCGGCGCGGTCTCGGGGTGGTGCAGGATCCCCGGGGCCGGCACCCGGCTGAGCCGCCGGGGCTCCGCGCCCTGCGCGTCCGCGCCGAGGAGGGGCAGCGCGGGCGTGTGCGGGGGGCTCAGGCTGACGCCCCGGCTGCGCGCCGCGGGCGGCCGCTGCGCCGCGGGCTCCTGCACCTCCAGGAAGCCGCCGGGCGGCTGCGAGCCGGCCGGGGCCGCGGCCTCGCCCGGGGGCGACGGCGCGGGCGACGGGCGGGCGAAGAGGCTGGCGAGCAGCTGGCGCGGCGTCTCGGGGAGCCTGGGCCGCTCGTCCATGGCGGCGCGGGGCCGCGGGACCAGGCGCCTCCGCTCTCCGCGCCTCGCTGGCCGGCGGGCTCGGCCTGGAACCCGCGGCCCTGTGATGTCACCGGCGGGCCGGGGCCTCGAGTGTGACGGGGCGCTGGGGGGGGGGGACGGGGGCTCAGAATGGAAGCTCGGAAAGTTCATGAGAACATGGGGGGGAGGGGAGGAAAGCAAGCCCGGGGCCCTGGGCTTCACACCTATAATCCTAATTACTCAGGAGGCAGGAATCTGAAGACAGCAGTTCAAAGCCAGCGAGGGCACAGAAGCGGGTGAGACCATTATCTCCAATGAGTCACCAGAACACCAGAGGTGGAGCTACGGCCCCAGGGGGTAGAGCACTAGCCTTGGGCAGAATGAGCTTAGGAGGCACCCAGGCCCAGAACTCAAGCCTCACAGCCAACCAAAATAAATAGTAAATAAATAAAAAATAACTGGGATTGGCCCTCGGTGAGAGGCCATGGCAGAAACAAAAGCAAAAGCGTCCAGGTCACTCTTTTGCAGTGGGTTCTCAGGGGTGGAGGAGGTACTGCTGCCTTCCTCATGGAGCCCTGTCGGTGCCAACAGCAGACTGGCAGAGAGCAGTTTGTGGCAGGACTTCCTGTGTCTTCTCCTCTTCTGCCTGGGTACAGAGGCTCCTACCTATAGAACCTCCCTCGGGTTTCTCTCCTTCCCTCCCCTCCTTCCTTTCTTCCCACTTGCTAGGCAAGCATGCTATCAAGGAACTACACCCCCAGCCCAGAGCATATGTTGAATAGAATTATGGCCAAAAGGGATACAAACAGTCGCGCGCGCGCGCGCGTGTGTGTGTGTGTGTGTGTGTGCGCGCGCGCGCGTGTACCAGTACTGGGGCTTGAACTCAGAGCTTTTTTCATTCTCTCTCCCATGGCCTTTTCGCTCAGGGTTGGTGCACTGTCATTGATCTACAGTTTCCCTGCTGGCTTTTGGCTGCTTAATTGGAGATGAGAGTTTCTGGAATTTGACTGTCCTGGCTGGTTTTGGATGGCCACCCTTGGGTCTCAGCCTCCTGCCTAGCTAGGCTTCCAGGCGTGAGCTACCACCACCATGGGTCTGGGGGTTTGAGTATTGGGCAGGTGATGGCTGAGTCTCTGTTCCTTGCAGGCTGGCACATGGATGCACGAAGCCAGGCTTTCAGAGATGGGAACCTCAGAAACCACTTGCAAAAGGTCGTTCAATAGTGAACGAGGCAGGACTGTCCGTTCAGTTGGGTCCTTTTGAATTTTTTTTTTGTGTGTGTGTGTGTGTGTGTGGGATCAGGACATCTGTTAGTAAGCTGTGTACATGCAAGGCATGGTGGGAAACAAACATCGTCCTCTCCCTCTCCCTGACCTCCCCCTTGTGCTGAGGACTGACTTCAGGAGCAAACAAGCTCTACAGGGATGGGAAAGCAGGGGAAATTTCCCTTCTAAATATGTAAATAAAAGGTAATGAGTCAGGCCTGGAGTATGGCCTAGTGGTAGAGTGCTTGCCTAGCATGCACAAAGACCTGGGTTTGATTCCTCGGTACCCCACATATGTAGCAAAAAGCCAGAAGTGGTGCTGAGGCTCAAGTGGTAGAGTGCTATCCTTGAGAAAGTCCAAGGACAGTGCTCAGGCTCTGAGCTCAAGCCCAGGACTGGCGAAAAAAAAAAAAAAAAAGAAATACTTAAATGGGTTGGAGATGTGGCTCTGTAGAGCACCAGAGAATGAGAATGAGCAAAGTATCAGGTACTGAGTTCAAGTCTCACACCTAAAAAACAGAAAGCAAAAACAGTTAAGGGCTGGAGGCAAAGTTCAAGGGGTAGAGCACGTACAAGGAGGCCAACCACGCCTGTACCCCCAAGTTCTAGCTCTTGAACTTGTAAAAGAAAGAAAGAAAGAGAGAGAGAAAGGAAGAAGAGGGAAAAAAAGAAGGAAGCAAGCAAGCAAGAGTTAGACTAGGCATGGTGGTCCATACTTGTAATCTCAGTATTCAGGAGGTTGAGACAAGTGGACAGAGAGCTTGAGGACAAACAAGTACAATTCTTTGTCTCCAAGAAAAAAAGCCAAACATCTGGTTAGTGGTGTACACCTGCAATCCAAGCCCTCAGGAGACAGAAGCAGGAGGAAGACTTTGAAACCAAGGCCAGCCTGGGTTACGTAGTGAGACCTTCTTTAAAAAAAAATCATGCTGTGAGTCATTCTCTCCTACTCTTGGTATCAACACCATAAAACAGGAGTTATGAAGATTAAGAGTGAATTTTATTGTGAAAATTTCATAATAGTTGCAGTTGGTTTAGTCATCTTCCATTTGTGCTGTCTTTCTTTTATACATCTTGATAGCATTTATGCTTTATAAAGAGGTCTAACATTCTACTATGGAGGTGCGTGAGTGCGTGCGTGCGTGCGTGCGTGCGTGTGTGTGTGTGTGTGTGTGTGTGTGTGTGTGTGTGCCGGTACTGGGGCTTGAACTCAGGGCCTAACATTTTCACTTATCAATTTCCACTTACAGCTAGTGTTTTACTATGTGAGTCACAGCTCTGCTTCTGGCTTTTTGCTGGTTAATTGGAGATAAGAGTCTCCTGGACTTTCCTGCCCGGGCTGGCTTCAAACCTCAATCCTCAAATCTCAACCTTTCAGAGTAGCTGGAGTTACAGGCATGAACCTGGGACCTTGCCCACAGTCCTGTTGAGGGTATATCTCCAATCGGCCTAAGTACTTGCCATTCTTATGGGAAGCCTTTAACTCATGAGCCTTTATGGGAACGTTTAAAATCCAAATTACAGCAGTTGGTGAGAAATGAATAATTAGCAAGCATATAAAATTAGAACAAGTGACATTCCAGTGCCAGACATAGTACAAAAGAGTGAAGTTGCTATTGTCACAGAGAACAATAGCCTGATATATGTTATGTGATGCTAAAGAGGTCTTTTTTTCCTCCATAATGAACTAAAAAAGCCAAAAAAAGAAAACAAGTAGTTCTTTATTCAAGCTGATAACCCAACAGATTTCACCAATAAATGTCATGCTATTTGTAAATGTCACTGAATGAAAAAAAAATCATTTTTCCCCAGCAAAGAAATAAGAATCCAAGATAAAGTTAATGTTTATTCATATCTGTACTTCAAAGTTCTGGCTTGCCAGACCATGGCATTTCGCTCCTGTAATCCCAGCATCTGGGAAGTGGGGCAGAAGGGTGGAAAGTTTGAGGACAATTTGTGCTATGGACTGAGTTGTGAGACTTGGTCCAAAAAACAAATAAAAGGAAGTCAGATGTTGGTGGCTCACACCTATAATGCTCAGGAGGCTGAGATCTGAGAATTGTGGAGCAAAGCCAGACTGAGCAGAAAAAAATCCGAAGGACTTGTGTCCAATTAACCACCAAGACAGAGGTGCAGCTGTGGCCCACATGGTAGAGTACCAGTCTTGAGTAAAAACGCCATGTAAGAACATAAGACCCTGAGTTCAAGCCCCAGAACTGGCAAAAAAAAGGAAAGAAAAAAGAAAAATAAGAAAAGAAAAAAAATTTTTGGTCAGTCATGGCGTTTGAACTCAGGGCCTTGGCACTGTCCTTGGCTTCTTTTGCTCAAAGCTAGCATTATACTACTTGAGCCACAGCACCACTTCTGGCTTTTTCTGTTTATGTGGTACTGAGGAGTCGAACCCAGAGCTTCATGCATGCTAGGCAAGCATTCTACCACTAAGCCACATTCTTAGATCAGGGCTTGCACTTTTTTTTTTTGCCAGTCCTGGGCTTGAGCTCAGGGCCTGAGCACTGTCCTTAGACTTTCTCAAGGCTAGAGCTTTAGCATTTAAGCTTCAGCACCACTGCTGGCTTCTTCGCGTATGCTAGGCAAGCACTCTACCACTAGGCCAAACTCCCGGCCCCACGGGCTTGCACTTTTTTGAGCCACAGTGCCAGTTCTGGTTTTCTGGTGGTGAGTTGGATAGAAGAGTCTCAAGGACTTTCCTGCCTGAGCTACCTTTGAACTGCTATCCTCAGATCTCAGCTTCCTGAGTAGCTAGAATTACAGGCATGAGCCACCAGGGTCCAGATTAAGAAAAATAGTTTGTCTCAGCACTTGTATAGTCCATCGGAGTTCTTACTTTCTTGTAAAAAAAAAATATATATATACATATATGTAAGAAATAAACAAATGAAACATAAAGCATCCTACATTGTTTTATTCACACAGAGGTACCCTTATCAAAAACTTTCAGAGATGAAAAAAAAGATTGTTATGAGTGAGATACGTTAGAAAAGACAGACTCACATCAACAAATTCACAAGTCCGTGTGTGTGTGTGTGTGTGTGTGTGTGTGTGTGTGTATCCTGGGTCTTGAACTCAGGCCTTGGACACTGTTACTGAACTGCTTTGCCCAAGGTTAGCACTGTACTGTTTGAAACACAGCTTCATTTTTGACTTTTGGGTCTTTAATTGGAGATAGCTTATGATGCTATTATCAAAAACTGTATTTATGGGACCAGGAGCATAGCCTGCCTAGCATTCACGAAGCCCTGGGTTTGATTCCTCAGGGCCACATACACAGAAAAATCCGGAAGTGGTGCTGTGACTCAAAGCGGTAGAGTGATAGCCTTGAGCAAAAGAAGCCAAGGAGAGTGCCAAGGCCCTGAATTCAAACGCCATGACAGCCCAAGGACAGTGCTCAGGGTTTGAGTTCAAGCCCCAGGATGGCCAAAAAAAAAAAAGTATTTCTGAAGAGTTTGTAGTATAAAGTAAATACTTACATGCAAATAATGAGGGGTTGTATAAGCCATTTTGTTGTTTTTTGGTTTTTTTTTGCTGGTTAGTTGGCGATAAAGAGTCTCAGGAGCTTTCATGCTCAGGCTGGCTTTGAACCATGATCCTCAGCTATCAGCTTCCTTGAGTAGCTAGGATTACAGGTGCCAGCCACTTGGCTTCATTTTTTTTTTTTTTTTTACATTATCCTTCATTCCATTCCTCCCCCCTCCTTTTTGTGCCAGTCCTGGGCTTGAGCTCAGGGCCTGGGCACTGTCCTTGGGCACTTTGTACTCAAGGCTAGCACTCTGCCACTTGAACCACAGGGCCACATGCAGCTTTTTCTGTGTATGTGGTTCTGGGGAATGAAACCCAGGTTTTCATGAATGCTAGACGAGCATGCTACCACTAGGCCAAACTCCCAGTTGGTATCATTTAATTCTAATGTCTCTTGTTGCTTTTTGTTTCTTTGTCTAACTTGTCTATTGAGAGTGGGGTACTGAAGACTTCTACTGTTAATGTGCTAGGTTCTATCAGTGCTTGTAAGTCCAGGGTATTTGTTTAATGAACTTAGATAATTTCCTCTTAATGGATTGTTTGTTTGTTTGTTTGTTTATTTTTGTGCTGACACTGAGGCTTGTACCCAGGGACAGGCCATGGTCCCTGAGCTCTCTTGTTCAAAACTAGCTCTACCACATAAACCACATCTCCACTTCTTATCTCCAAGTCTCACAAACTTTTCCACCCTGACTGGCTTTGCACGTTGATCCTTAACTGTCAGCCTCTGAGCTACTAGGATTGCAGATGAGAGCCACGGTGCCTGCTTCTAGTTGGTATGTTGGAGGCATCCTCTGTCTCATGACTGTCTTTCTCTAGGTTGGGGAAGTTTACTGTTATTATTTTATTAAGTAGGTTCTTTAGTTCCCATCTTTCTTCTGTCCTCATGATTTGTAGGTTTGAATTTTTGACAGCCTCTGAGCTCTTGTAAATTCCATCAAAATAATCAAGCCAAACAGACTTACATAACACATGACATTTTCTTTTTGGGTGTGTGTTTACACCTCTCTGGTATGCAAGAGGCTGTGGAAATCCTAGGATTTAGGTCTCAGTAAGGAAGTTCTGTCCATCAGCAGCCAGTGCATGGAGTAGGGGGCAAACCATGACAATGAGAACCTTGTGCAGCTGAGACACATGTTGTTGCTACTCTGGACATTGGCAAGGGAATTTTCTCCTGGCTGAGGTGGACGAAGCCACAGATAACTGTCATGCCAATTCCTTCAGGTCCCAGGCATTTCTTCTGGTGCCTCACCTTCCTGGCTTGGCAGGGAGTTCTCAGACCCATCGCCTCCAGGCATCCAAAGCAGCTACCTTTGCTGGTTCAGCTACTTGCAATGGCAATCTGCTTGGCAATACTCATCACTGCCCTATAACACCTGCCCTCCCAGGGCCTCTGCTGCATGACTTGGTGGGCAGTCCTAAGCCTCTGTTACCCAGTATTGCTAGGCTTTTCAGGCCATCACCACTGGCATTGAAGCTGGCAGTGTATCTTCTCTGTGGGACTCTGCCAGCCTCTCCTCTTTCCTCAATTTTCTCTTATGACTGACATACCCACATTCTACAGCCAAGTGTCCCATGAGTTGTTTAGTGTTGATTGCTTTCTGCTCCCAGGTACCCAGGGTAACTCAATCTCCAATAAGCATTGGCTCCAAGTTGTGACTGCCATGCTCCATGGTAAGGAGAGGCACAGAAGATCGTGCGTGCGTGCGTGTGTGCGTGTGTGTGTGTGTGTGTGTGTGTGTGTGTGTGTGTGTGTATACTAGAGCTTGAACTCAGGGCCTCTTGCTTGACTTTTTCACCTACAATTGGTGCTCTACTATTTGAGCCATGTCTCTGCTTTAAGCTGTTTTTGTACTAGTCCTGGAACTTGAACTCAGGGCCTTGGCACTGTTGTTGAACTTTCTCAAGACTAACACTCTATCACTTGGGCCACAGCACCACTTCCTGTTTTTTCTGTGTAGCTAGTACCAAGGAAATCAAACCCAGGGCTTCGTGCATCCTAGGCAACACTCTACTACTAGACCACACTCTCAGCCCAGGACTCTTTGTTTTATCTTATTATTGCAATCTTCAACTTCCCCTTCTCTGATTGGGGAGCCAGTGTCCAGCTTGGAATTCCTTACTGCTTTCTTTTCCTTTTTCCTTTTTTCTTTTGCCTGAAACCAGGACTTGAACCAAGTATCTGAAGTTTTTGCTCACTGGCTGCAGCTTTACCACCTGATCCATGCCTCCAACCCCTCCTTACTGCTTTTCTTCTCTTCTCTTTCTCCTTCTCCTGCCAGTTGTGGGACTTGAACTCTGGGCTTTGTCCCTGAGCTCTTCAGCTCAAGGCTACTACCCTACCCCTTAAGCCACAGAGCCATTTCCCATTTTTTGGTGGTTAATTAGGGATAAGAGTCTCGTAGACTTTAGTGCCTGAGCTGGCTTTGAACCACGATCATCAGATCTCAGCTTCCTGGGTAGCTAGAATTACAGGTGTGAGCCACCATGCCTGGCTTGCTTTCCTTCTTCTGAGTTAGTTTCTCCCAAGTTTTCTGTCTCTGACACCTCCTTTTGCCGTTTCTATTTGTCTTCTATTCTTTCTTCAGAATTTAGTCACTGGATACTTCTCTTTTGTGGAGTAAAAGTGGTAGATACCATCTTGTCTCGTTTTTGTTTGTTTGTTTGCCAGCCCTGGGCTTGAACTCAGGGCCTGAGCACTGTCCTTGGACTTTCTCAAGGCTAGAGCTCTACCTCTTGAGCCACAGCACCACTTCTGGCTTTTTCTATGTATGTGGTACCAAGGAATGGAACCTGGGTCTTTGTGCATGCCAAGCAAGCCCTCTACCACTAGGCCACACTCCTGGCCCCTCTTGACATCTTTTTTGATGACATCTTTTTAAGCCTAGCTTCTTTTACTTAACATGATAATCTCCATATATATATATATATATATATATATATATATATATATATATATTTGCAGATGACATGGTTTCCTTCTAGTTACTGGCTAAATCATACTCCATTGTATATATACACATTTTAGTGATCAACTCAGGCATTGATGGGTTCTTAGGTGGTTTTCATTACTTGGCTCTTGTAAACAGTCCTGCCATGAACAAGGCAATTCAAATAAGAAGGAAAGGGGATGGAGTGGTGTCATCCTGTGTTTAGGAGCCTTCAACTCATGGATTCTGTCACTAAAATGAGAGAATGTGCAGCCAAGGCAACCGCAGAATTGCTTGCTTATTGTCTTCTGGGGGGAAAAAATCCCTTAAATCTTTTCAGGTCCCTGTGAGGAGGAGAAACTGAACCTGAGATTTTATCCTATTCACTAGACAACCAGTCTGAAGGGCACCTCGAACTGACGTTCCTGCCTCTTGTGATAGAACATTCTGGGTCCTGGCCTCTCGTGACCCCAACTAATCTGAGCGTTCTGGTTCTCAGGGACGTGCCTTGGCTCCAGCCTGCCTTGGAAGCTGTGCCCCCTTTCTGCAACTCACTTTTCCCATTTGTAATAGAGTACAGTCTGACTCCTGTCCCCCTTGCTGCTTGGGTGTTGTGAAATCTCATGAGAGGGCCTGGCCTTTGCCACTGTCCAGTAGCCCTGGGAGGGAAGGGTTGGACGCCTTGAGACTTTCAGGTTCTTCCATCCTGACCAGGTCAGAAGAGCCAATCCTGGCTGTGTGGAGGAGAGGAAAGGACTGACATTCTCCCCTCTCCTCATCCCTCTTCTTCTAAGCCAAGGGTAGGTGCCCCCTTCCTTAGGCCCTGTGCGTCACAGTTCCTCTCCACTCAGTCCCTCTCCACTCCTCTAGCGCTTTCTGGGAAGCTGCCCAGTTGCGTTGGCAGAGCACCAGCTTCTCTCGCCGTGCCCTGCTTACCACAGGCTCCCAAGGCACGCGGGCTTTCTGCCCTTCCCTCCCTCTCATTGAGGCCATTCTCAGGAGGACTGTACAGGCTGCTCTTTAATAACCAGGCTGCAGGGACTGCTGGGGGGGTGTGGGGGGGCTGCCTAGTATGTCCCAATGGTGGAGATTGGGGATTGAAAATTGCTATCTGAGAACTCCATTTTTATCCTAGTTTAACTTTGTCCTGCTTTTTTTTTGGGGGGGGGGGGAGCTAGGGCCCTTCACCTTTTTCTACTTCAGTTTCCTTTTCTGTGTGGGAGAATAAGCATAACACCTATTTTAGAGGCTGGTGTAAGACTCAACTATGTTAAAATACAGGAAGCAGGGAGAAAAGCATCTAGGACATAGTAAGTGCTCAATAAACATTAGCTAGGGTTATGGTTCCTGTGTATGCGTGCTCAGGAGTTGAGCACTGTCCTTGGGATTTCTCAAGGATATCACTCTACCACTTGAGCCACAGCACCACTTTCAGCTTTTTTCTGTGTATGTGGTACTGAGGAAACAAGCCCAGGTCTTCATGCATGCTAGGCAAGCACTCTACCACGAGCCAAACTCTTGGCTGAACATAATTTTCTTTCTTTCTTTCATTCATTCATTCTTTTTTTTTTTTTTTGCCAGTTCTGGGTCTTGAATTCAAGGCCTGAGCACTGTCCTTGGGCTGTTTCAAGGCTAGAGCTCTACCACTTGAGCCACAGCACCATTTCCAGCTTTTTTTCTATATTTGTGGTACCAAGGAATTGAACCTGGGTCTTCATGCATGCTAGGCAAGCATTCCACCACTGTTCTTGTTAACATACCTTCCCCAAGCTGATTAAAGACCTTCTTTCAGCCTGAACAAGGGACTCCCCAGAGCTGCACCACATGCCATGGAAGCTGCTGTGTGAGGGGTGGGCCTTGTGGGCAGCAGATGGGATGGTGGCCTCAGCTCCCAGGTTGCCTTCTTGCTGGTCAACTCTGGCCATTCACCTGACTCCAGAGTCCTCAGCAGAACAATCCGAACTTTCTCCTCCTCTTCTTGCTAATCTCTTTCTTCTTCCTCACCCTCAACTTTTTTATTATTATTGTTGTTGTTGTTATTTTTATTTGCCGGTCCTGGGTCTTGCACCCAGGGCCTGGGCACTGTTCCTGAGCCTCTTTGTGCTCAAGGCTAGTGCTCTACTACTTGAGCTACAGGGCCACTTCTGGCTCTTTCTTTCTTTCTTTCTTTCTTTCTTTCTTTCTTTCTTTCTTTCTGTTTTTTATTTTTTTATTTTTTCCAGTCCTGGGGCTTGAATTCAGGGCATGGAAATTGTCCTTGTACTCTTTTTGCTCAAGGGTAGCATTCTGCCACTTGAGGCACAGCACCACTCCCAGCTTTTTCTATGTATGTGGTTCTGGGGAATTGAACCCAGGGCTTTATGCATGCTAGGTAAGCACCATATCACTAGGCCAAACTCCCAGCCCATTTCTGGCTTTTCTAAGTAGTTTACTGGAGATAAGAGCATGATCCTCAGATCTCAGCCTCCTGAGTAGCTAGGATTATAGGTGTGAGCCATCGGCACCCGGCTTTCTTTCTTTCTTTTTTTTCTTCTCAGATTTGGTTCAGTAAATGAGGTTTAGTGGTATAAGAGAGGCCCTGGAATCATATTCAGAAGAAATCATCTTGATCTGGCATCAGGAGAGCACAAGATGAGGAAAATGAGTTCAAGGAGGAAGAAGAGGCTGCAGCAAGAACGTACTCCAATGTGAAAGATGTCCACCCCTCATGCTTCTTTAGTTTCATTTTTTTTTCTGGTACTAGTTTTTTTTTTTTCCTTGCCAGTATTGGGCCTTGAACTCAAGGCTTGAGTACTGTCCTTGGACTTGTCAAGGTCTTATCACTTGAGCCACAGCACTACTTCTGGCTTTTTCTATGTATGTGGGTACCAAAAAAATCTAATCTTGGTCTTTGTGCATGCTAGGCAAGCACTCGATCACTAGGCCAAACTCCTAGCCCATTAAGTTTTGAACTCATTGCTTTGTACTTGCTAGACAGGGTCTCTCCTCCTTAAATCACACACCCAGCTCTCTTTTGCTTTAGTTTCATATATATATTTAATATATATATATATATTATATATCCCTCCTGCATTTCCTCTTCTCCTTCCTGCTTCTCCTCAGCCTCTAAGGTAGAACTAGGCCAGACAGAGAACAGCCCCTACTGCGTACGGCCCGCAGCACTGGGCAGGTGACAAATCTTCTTTATAGAGGTATTGTAGGTGTCAATGTTTCAGAGTCCTCTGGTCACCTTTTGTCACCATGTCATCAGGCAATCCTTACTCTCCTACTGTAAGGGCCTCACCAAAAGCTAACTTAATTCTTGCACCATGCTCTCAGCCTTAAAAACTCTAAGCCTAAATAAACATCTTTCCCTATAAATCACCCAGTCTCAGGTATTTTCTGATAACAACAGAAACCCAGGGGTGATAGATAGTACCTTATGATCGTCAACCAACCACTGAAGTCTTTAATACCCAAACAGGTCAACCATTGTCTCTGAGAAAAATGAGATAGGAGCTGATAGCAGTGTGTCATGCTTCACTTTACATTCTTCCAGAAGGTCTGGGAGTCAGCCTGGCCTGTGGCATGTGACCTTTATGTGAATGGCAGTCGATACAGCACTAACAAGCACAGACTCTGAAAATATGTCTACTTTCTAGCTCTGTGTGTGTGTGTGTGTGTGTGTGTGTGTGTGTGTGACTCTGACACCATCTAACCTAAGTTGCAATTTCTTTGCCTGGAAAGGTTAACATATGTAAAGCCTGTAGAGTGGCTGGCACACAATAGATCATGCTAGCTTTTAGTATTTATTTTAAATACTTGTTAAGCTATATTAATGGAAGTCCTAATTCTCTGCTAGTTTGGTAGAAAGTTTCATTCCAAAATACAGAGTCTCTTTGCTGTCCTAAAGGAGAACTGGGGAAAACTGGGGAAAGACCCATCTTATTTAGCTTAGAGTTGTCTTCTCTATTTGGCAGGGAGCAAAAACAAGGATTCACAACAGACTGGTAAAACTGGAGTTAAACCAGATGCTTATGTGAAAATTACCCTCCTCCTAGCCTCTCAAGGCTGCCGTGTTTGCTCTTACCTCTGTGCTCCTATCTCCGGTTGCCATGCTTGTCCCTTAGGCGCTCTGCGGACAAAGACCTTATCTGTCTTGTTCGCTGGCATTCTCAAGTTAACACAGACGAAGCTCAGGAAATACCGGGTTGAGTGAAAAGGAGTGATCTGTCAAATGAGTGGTGCTGAGGTGGCCATGATCTGTGTTGGTGAACCCAAAATTCTGGAGAGGGGTGTGGGTTTGGGGGTAAGGGCAGCAGGGAAGCTGAGTCTCACGGTTACAGCCACAGCACCTTCTGCCATCTGCCTCATTTTCAAACACAGGGATTCAGAAGACATTAATGGCTGACATCCAGACTACACATCCTAAAACTGTTTTATTAAAAAAAAGAAAAACCAAACAAAGGCCCAACCCAAGAACTCTTGGTTCTGGGAGTCTGGGAGCAGCTTTAGGTCTGTGGAGGAAGGTGGACCTGGAAGACAGTACCGGGGTCCCTGCAGCCCTGGGACGAAGAGGGGCACGCTGACGTGGGCAGGAAGCACGGCCCTTCATCCACGTCAGTGGTGGGGGGCTCAGTCCCCAGGAATAGTAAGGATGGGCGGCTCTAGGTGGCCCTCAGACCTCCTGTCAAAATCCCCAACCAGTTGAGAAAAACCAGAGGGTGGGTCGAGAGCTCAATCGGGACTGTCAGCGCCATTCCCCGAAGACGGCGGGGTTCAGCCTAGGCTGGGAGGCGGGCTCAGATGGGGAGAGGCACCCTCAAATTTGGCATGGGACTCCATGCCTCGGGGAGAGGGGAAGAGAGGGCCCGCATGGAGGGGGGGGCAGAACCTGGAGACGGCCTCCTCCCGGGCGTGCGGGGCAGGCCCGGGGCGGGCTCGGGGAGGCCGGTGGAGCTCAGGGACCCTGGGGGCTCCGGGGCAGTGCTCTGATCGGCCTCGGTGGGGGATTGTCCAGGACAGGCTCGGGCCGGGCCCGCGCGCCACCGCGGCGCTTCTGCTTGCGCAACAGGTAGTTGGAGTATTGCACTTCGGGCATGGCGAGTTTGAGGCAGGCCTCGGTGGCTGGGCCGGCACCGCCGCCGCCGCCGCCGCCCCCGGGCAGGTCGTAACCCATGATGTCCACTTTGCGGCTGGGCTGCCACGGCTGCAGCTGCTTGGTGCGGATCTGCGCGGCCGGCCTCAGCACGGGCTCCTCCCCGAAGCAGTGGCGCAGCAGGCGCTGCCGGGCCTCGCGCAGCTCGCGCGCCTCCCGCTCCACGCACGCGCGCCCGGCGCGCGCCACGCGGCGCCAGAAGGTGGCGTTGAAGTGGTCGTAGAGGCCGGCGTCCAGCGCGTTCCAGGCGCGCGCGGCCCGCGCCAGCGCCGCGGGGATGGCGGCCAGGCGCGAGGTGGCCGCGCGCGCGTTGAGCTTGGCGTACAGCACGTCGTCCAGGTCCCAGGCCAGCAGGCGCCGCAGCAGCACCAGCGACTCGTCGAAGTACTCGGCGATCATGACCAGCGAGAAGACCTCCTCCACCTGGCGGATGAGGCCCGCCAGGTAGGCGGCGTCGTGCGGCCCGCGCTCGTTGTCGCCGCCCAGGTCGTAGGCCAGCGTGTTGTGCGCGAACATGGCGAAGTGCTCGCCCGCGCGGTAGTAGGCCTCGGGCGCGCGCAGGAAGGCCTCCAGGGACGCGTTGGGCACGCGCCGGAAGGCGGGGCAGTACTGGTTGTAGTAGCTGAAGAGGGACTCGAACATGGCGGCCGGCTCGCGCAGGATGGTGATGTAGATGGTGCCCGGCGGCATGAGGCGCCCGAGCTCCGCGCGGTCGAAGCGCAGGTGGCTGGCCAGCACGTGCGGCGGCCGGGTGGCGGGGTGCACGAAGCGCGCCGAGAAGTTCCGAGGGTAGCAGAACTGGTGCTCGCAGCTCGGGTGCGGCAGGGCCACCGTGAGGTTGTGGCGCTCGGCGAAACGGAACAGGATGTTCTGCACCGTGGTGCCCGCCGTCTTGTGCGTCTTCAGGAAGGCCACGGTCGTGTGCTTGGGGCGCGGTGGCGACTCCCGCAGAGGCGGGCAGCTCAGGGGGAACAGCTTGGGGTACCTGCAAGGCCCAGAGGGTGGTGACAAAGGTGTGGCGCGGCCCAGCCTGTGGGTGTTACCCCAGGAACAGCAGGGGGAGCTGGCAGGCGGACTGTGCACAGAGGGGCTGATGGATCTGCCTGAGCTGCAGACTAGGGCAGAGATGAATGGGCTGGGATCTCGGGGTGACAGACGCATTGCATCCTTCCTGTTTTTCTCTCTTGTCGTCTCTATCATCTCGGGGGGAAGCGAGCTGCCATATTGATGAGCAGCCCTGTAGGAAACAATCACATGGCAACCATCCTCAAGACACTGAGGTCCTGGCGGGGAACGTGGCTTAGTGGTAGAGGGCTTGCCTACCTAATACGTGAAGCCCTGCGTTTGATTCCTCAGCACCACATTAAAAAAAAAATAACAATAAATTTTAAATAAAAAAAGAAATCGAGGGCCTAAGTTCATTAGCCTGTTTGAAGAATTGAAGCTTGTTGTGCCACTTGTAGGAATCTAAAGGTTATCCCGTTAATCAAGCCCTTGAGGGACATCTTGACCACAAACTCATGAAAGATCTTGAATCCCAAGTATCCACATATGTAATGGATTCAGAGAGACTGAAAGTTCAGGAAAAACTTCGAATGCTCAGAAGGTATAGAGTTCAGTACTCTCACAAATTTAACTACACTATAGGTAGTATAGTTCTGAGTACCTATAACTCGAAAGTGCATGTAATAAATACATACTGCCACAATATCATTGTTGTATACATGAACACTGCCTCCTAAAATAGATATTATTTCATTTTCTTTATCTTGAATACTGAAGATGCTTGCAATTCAGTTTTTCCTTATAATGTCATTCAACTTTATAAACACAAGTCAAAATTCTTTTTTTTTTTTTTTTTTTGCCAGTCCTGGGCCTTGAAGTCAGGGCCTGAGCACTGTCCTTGGGCTTTCTAAAGGCTAGAGCTCTACCACTTGAGCTATAGCACCACTTTTGACTTTTTTCTATGTATATAGTTCTGAGTAATCCAACCCGGGTCTTCATGCATATTAGACAAGCATTCTACCACTAGGCCAAACCCCCAGCCCTAAAATTCTTAATTTTTGATTTAAGAGGATTTTCATACTCTTCCCCCCGCCCCCCCCCTAGTCCTGGGGCTTGAAATCAGGGCCTGGGCACTGTCCCTGAGCTTCTTTTTGCTCAGAACTAGCAATCTGCCCCTTGAGCCACAGCACCACTTTTGGCTTTTTCTGTTAAGTGGTACTGAGGAATTAAACTCAGGGCTTCATATATGCTAGGCAAGCACATTACCACTAAGACACAGTCCCAGTCCCTGTCATAACTTTTACCTATTTTTTTTTTTTTGGCTCCATTTACTTTCTGGGAGGCAAATTTTCACAATCAAGGACAGAGAAACCCTCAGCAGACTCCATATTGATTAGAACACAATGATGACACAAAACAGCTTTTCCACTCAACTATGCAATAAACAGGTGGAAATTAAGAATTAAAAAGTCGGGGCCAGGAGTTTGGCCTAGTGGTAGAGTGCTTGCCTAGCATGCAAGAAGACTCTGGTTCGATTCCTCCATACCACATACATAGAAAAAAAAGCTGAAAGTGGTGCTGAGGCTCAAGTGGTAGAGCTCTAGCCTTGAGAAAGTCCAAAGACAGTGCTCAGGCCCTGAGCTCAAGCCCAGAACTGGCAAAAACAAAACAAAACAAAGCCCCGAAAAACAAGAACAAACAAAGAAAAAAAAGAATTAAAAAGTCAAGCTGGGACCAAATGCAGTGGCTTATGCCTGTCATCCTAGCTATTCAGGAGGCTGAGATCTGAGGATCAAGGTTCAAAGCCAGCCAGGGCACAAAAGGACAGGAGACTCTTATCTCCAGTTAACCTCTAGAAAACGGGTAGTGTGGCTTGGCTCAGAGGTAGGGCAGTAGGTTTGAGTTGAAGAACTCAGGGACAACACCCAGGCCCAGGGGTAGGGTGGTAACCTTCAGCTGAAGAGCTCAGAGACAGCGCCCATGCCCAGAGTTTAAGCTCCATGACCAAACAAAAAGAAAAGTCAAATTTCATTTGAGTTTTTAATTTTTTACCACATTGATGAAAAACCATGTGTAATAAATTCACAAATAAGATGGGTTTATTATACTCTGTAAGCTACACCTAGATTTCTGATCCAAGAACACTAGGGGAGAATAAATGCTTGTTTTCTGTGGTAAAATAATATTTGAGACTGGATCCTACTAGGTAGCCCTGGTTGGCCTGGAACTTGAGATCTTCCTGCCTTAGTCTCTAAGTGCTGGAATTACAAGCCTATATTACCTGATATTGGTTGCTTAGAAATAGTGTAAGAGATTTCTTGAGAAATTCTACTTTATCTGTGGAAAAGCTCAAGACCAAAGGGAAATCTCAGCCATCAAATCCTTTAGCTTCCTATCTTCTCATTTTTACTCTCATTTTACTGTTTAACTGGTTTCTCACTTTTTGATTGGGTAGTAGTAGACTTTACAGCAACCTGTTCATTAAATGTTTCTGTTAAGGGCTCTGAAGCCCATCCATCCATCCATCCATCCAACAAATGGTTTTTGAGCATGTATTGTGTGCCAGGCAGTGTTCTAAGATCAAGAAATGCAATAGTATACAAAATAAACAATACTCTTAGTGCTCATGAAGATTTCATTTCTGTTCTTTGTTCCTTAATCAAAAATTTTGGGGATTACTGGTGACCTAGAAGGTCCTTGAAGATTTTGACTCACTCTTGATTCTTCTCTACCATCTCTAGGCAGCTTTGTGAATGCTATTGGAGTTTCCTGTCTGTGGCTGGCTTAGACTCAAGATAATGGCTGTAGATACCACTTGGCAAATCATTTGGCTTCCTCCATTCACACCATTGTCAGCAGCAAATCATTGGAAAAATAGGGAAGTTGGGGCCTTGACAGGTACAGTGATCTTTTAGGGTTAGTGAGTCTGGAGCAGGGTCAAGGTTCCCATCAATCATCATATGAGAGAGTCTAGTGCATCACTTCCATTTTAGAGATGAAGAAATGGGCTCAGAAAAGGAAAATGTGTGCTCCACACAACCAAAGTAATGAGCCCTTGTTTACAGCCCACTAAGGAGGCACTGGGCCATGATGTTGTGGGAATGACTTGGACTAGATTTGAATCCCAATTAACTAGTTGTATGTTTTTAAGTTAATCCTACCAGCAGAGACAAATCTCTGAATGTGTGGCTCTAGAGGACGTGTATGGAAAGCACTCTGAGAGCAGAGGGAGATTGCAATGCCCAGAGCAGGACTGTTTTGGCAGATGGAAGACTAGGAAAGGGAGCTTCCATTCCTGTTCCTCACCTAGGCCACAGTGAAGGAATGTCCCTCCCTAAGGACCTTGCTCTCTCACAGAGGCCCTACCTACTTACCAGCTGAGTTGCGCCCCCTGGTGGATGAGGAGGCTCACTGTGCTGCACCCCAAAATCAGCAGTAAGATTTTCCTGCGGCTCATCATCTTGGAGGCCTGTTGTAGGCGCTGAAGGATGGGTGGCATGGTGGAGTGCCAACCCCTGGACTGGCCAGGGTCTCACTATCCAGGATTCACTTCACGAGCATTCATGGGGGCTCCTGGGGTTCTGGTAACAGGGCCAGTATTCCCAAGAAGCCTAATAGGGAAAGGAGGCAGACAGATTCGCAGTGTGAGGAGGAGATGGGCTCCAGGTTCTAGCAGAACAGCTACAGAGGAGCTTCAATGAGCCAGGTGAACAGAGAGGCCAGGACAGATCAGATTCCTACCTCCTGTTAGTAAAACCCTATCTCCTCACTGTTCCACATAACCTAGACTTGGGTGGAATTACAGGGTGTGGTTTGTGGCCAGCCCTTCAGCTAGATAGTTCATCTCTTAAACTGTGTCTGGGCTTCTTAGTCTAACCTGAACTTTTGTCTCATGGCCATTTGCATCTGTCTCTGTAGTAAGGTGGCCTCATCGCCAGTATGTGGCTTAGGTCACAGAAGTCTCAGGTCATTGTCTCACCTCCTCCAGAACTCACCTGCTTGCTTCAGTCAAGAGATGGTACCGGTTCCCCAGTGCCTGAGTTTCTCTGATCTCAGATCAATACTGCATGCTTACTATGTCATTAAACACAAACTATTTCCATTAAATCCTCGAAACCACTCTGACATAGGTATTATTCACACTTTGCAGATGAGGAGATGTCAGTTTTCTGTTGTGCATGATGTAACAGCAGAACTGGGACTTAAACCTACTGTCTCCCAAGTCTATACTCTCACACATCCTGTATGCTATGTCCACAGAGAACTAAATATTAATTCTCGAATTCTGCATGCTCCTGAGCCTTGAACTCTCCTAACAGGGCTCCTGCCCTGAGGGCCCAGGACTGATAAATCCAAGAGAGAAAGAGAGAAGTGCTGAAATTCTGGAACTCTGTCTAGATTCTATCCCCAGACACTTGAAACCCAGGCTGCCCCATCAGATGACTTTAGTGCAAGTGCCCAACCAAGGTTCTGAGATGAGATGCAGCATGGGAAGGACAAAGCAGGAGGCAGGGAGTCCAGAGGTGGCTCCTGCTTATTGCTTTGCTGAAAATGTTCTGTAGGAGGTGAGCCTCCATCCCAGGTGAGTGGCAGGAGTAGGAGGTTGGAAAGGGGCCAGTTTTCTGGCCATTCTCCTTTCCCTGAAAGAATACCTTGGCTCAAGTACAGCCTGGGCCTTGCCAGTCCAGGTGGACAGTCAGCTTCAGCAGCCATACCTGCTCCTACGTTAGAATGGATCTCACCCCATTGGCATGTCTAGATTTAGATCCAGCTTCAGCTCACACATTCCCCTCTGCAAATGAGAGGAGGGCCTAGAGCCTTTTGGGTGCATGCATGTGTGTGGAACTAGGACATCTGGCCCCAGGAGTGGTGAAATAATGTGAAAACCCTCTTTTCTTTTCTTTTTGCCAGTCCTGGGGCTTGAATTCAGGGCCTGGGCACTGTTCTTGGACACTTTTTTTCTCAAGGCTAGTGCTCTGCTACTTGAGCCACAGTGCCACTTCTGCCTTTTTCTGTGTATGTGGTACTGAGGAATTGAACCAAGGGCTTCATGCATGCTAGGCAAGCACTCTACCTCTAGGCCACATTCCCAGCCCTGAAAACCCTTTTAACTATCATCTACCTTTGGAGCCCCATGTTTTCCATTCCTCTTATTCTTATCTGACTTCTAGCCATCCTGGATTATATTTAATCATGTTTAGGTGGTCTGATGTCTTTTTCTCTCCAGGCCCCATCACCGGATTTCCTCCACCAGCCTGCAGCCAGGCTCATCCTCCCCGACTTCTCAGGAATTGCTGAGAACAGAGCTAGTTTGTTCTCAGTGGGATTGCTTGCAAGAGGAAGTCAAGATTCACATACTCAGCCTAGAGAACTGGTAACAAGGTGGTTTCCCAAGGAGTTAATGGGAGCCCAATTTATCTGAACTTGCTGATAACACCTATTTCACCTTTGCCTGCCAGGGTGGGCTAATCTATGGAGAAGCCATGTCCCTTTCTATAACCACTGAATAGGGTGGAGGATATCTAGTGTCCTTTATTCCATTCCTGAGGTGTTCCTTATTGCCTAGTAGCTTAGCTCTGAGGAGCCAGTCACACTCCAGTCTGAGACCTGCTTGGGGACTGGTCTTCATCAGTGCATGTCTCTGAACACCAGCCTCCAGAGATGGGCACCAGAGACATTGGCTGCTGGCATTGACAGGCTGTTCATCTCCTCCAGACACAGCCTGTTTCACTTCTGTGCAGCCTCCACAGTTCTAGATTCTTCCTGGGACATTGAGGATCATTCTGTCTTGGGTCTGGGCCCTCTGGCCTGACTTGCCCACCCACACCTATTCTGTGATGTGGTTAATGCCGCCCTTTTAGAGCACATTTTTCTCCATGAAAGACCTTCGGGTATTTGAAAGCAAGAACCCAGCCTCCTCTGGGTGGGCACTGGGCCAGGATATTCCAGGTCAGGAGAGAAGGTGGCACTGGGGCATTAGAGGAGGCCTGCCTTCCCGGGGCCAGGCTAATGCAAGATGTATCCTTAGGCTCAGAGCAGCAGAAGCCAGGAGGGGCTGAGTTTCCCTCTGGCCTTAAAACTGATAAGAAGGGAAGGTGTGTGTGCTGCACCAGGCTTTAGAACAATGGCCCTGGTGGCTGCCCACAGCAGGTTGCAGACTACTTTCCAATTTCCCCAGTCAGAGAGAGAAAGGGGGGGGGGGAGTCCCCTCACCATCCCTGGTAGGTCAGGGTGCCAGCCTCATCAGAATACTAGTGCTAATTTTAGTCAGGACAATCTACATCAGGCTGTTGCCCAGTTTTGCAAATTGCTTTTTTTTTTTTCTCTCGTGGGAACCAAAGAAGAAATGGTAGAGCCAGCCAGAGCTTTGAAACTGTGGTGAGCATACACCCATTCCCCAAAGATGCCCTTCTTCTCTGTCCCCTTCTGATGCACCTAAGGGGGGCACCCGGGTATGGACCATCCACACCTGACCTCTCAATGACTTGAAGGCTCCATCCTGACTTGGGGGATGGCACTGCCCAGCCGGGAGTAAAAGTGACCTAAAGCCCCCAGAGAAGAAAGGACAAGAGCAGAGGGGTGGTGGTTAGCCCATGAATGGCCGGGGAGATGGAGTATCTTTCCACTCTTTCCACCTCCCTTCCCCCAGCCCCCAGCCTGCACCAGGTCCCCCGGCCGCTTCTCCCATCATCCACCCCCCTCCCAATTCTCTTTATCCTTTTTTTTAAGTAGGTACCCCAACCCCGCCCCCATTCCCTCAATTTCATTCCAGTTTCCCCCAGGGATCTGGGTCCCCGGGACCTGCTCCCCACATAGACTAGGCCAGGTTGGCCCTCTTTCCAGGCCTTCCACTTGCTCCGTGGGGGTGGAGTGCCGCCTCCCCGCGTCCAGGCAGCTGGGCCCCCAGCACGCTCCCTCCCGCCCTCCTCCCGGCTCCCCGGCTCCCCTCCCGTCCTGGTGCGGTCCGCCCAGTCGCCCCAGCCCCAGTCCGGCCCCTGCAGTACTCACGCTGCCTGCGAGCGGGCGGGCGAGCGCGGGCTCTGCCTGCGACCCCGGGTCCGGGGTGCCCTCCTTCTCCTCCGCCCCGGGTTCCTGAGTCCGCCCTGGGGCAGCGGGGGGCCCTGCGCACGGAGTGCTGGCCGTTCGCTCGCTGCGCTCGGATGGGATCAGGTGGCTGCGTCCGCTCGGCTTGTTCTGCTCCGCTCCCTCCTCTCGGCGCTGCCCGCCCGTCCCCCATCTCTCACCGGAGGCGGGGCGGGGGGAGGGGGAGAGGAGAAGCCAAGGAATAGAAGGAGGATTCCATGGCTGGTGGGCTTCGCATGCGGGCTTTCTAGGTGGCCTCTTTGGTTACTGGCATCTTAACCACTGTCACCTTATAGAAGTGCCTCCCTTGTTCTGTCAGAGGGGAAACTGAGGCCAGGAAGGTTTGTGAGTACTCTGGAATTATCAGGCATCTTGAGTGCAGCGGACATCCTTGGGCTGGTGGATGAGACTAAGGCACCTTTATCTTGTAAGCTAGTTCCCTCCTCCCCTCGTGTCCACTGCTAACCTGTCTGCTCCAATCTGCCCTCTCCACCCCTTCCCTTCCAGCCTGTCCCCCATTCCCAGCTTCCTGTGCTTCACCCATTCCTAATCAACGCTTTCGGCTCACCAAGACGCTGCCCCAGGAGGCACCTCACACCAAAAGCCAGAGAACCCCAGTTCATTCCTGGTCCAAGATCAAAAAGCAATTTCCTGAGCTCGGTTGCTTTTCGCTTAGACATAGGCAGCTGTTCCTGGCGCTGCTTTACTTGGAAAAACTCTGTTTTAGTTCTTAGCTCTACCCCTGGACACTGGGCACTAGTATCTCTTTCTCAAAGCTTTCTCAGACATCAAGCATTACATTCTGTGGCTTGTTGAACACTTGCTTTTTCTTTTACTCTGGGCCAGGTAAGGTAAGAATCCTTGAGCTGGGCACTCACACAAAGTCGGGACCAGGGAGGATGCAAGCATACTTGCTAAGAAGCAAACGTGGATTCTGTGTCAGGAGAAGTACCTGCTGCCCCAGTTTGGCCACTTAAGCATGTTTTCTCATTGCCTTTTATCTTCCCTCCTCCTCCCCCCCCAACTTGAAGGGGAGGGCACCCTTCCTGCATTCCAGGATTCTTGTGATAAAATCAAACCCCTTTCTGGTCCTATTTACATTCACCTTTCATTTATCAGCTCTGAGACCCTGTCCTTTCTTCCCCTTCTCTCTCTTCCCCTGTGCACTGGAGTCTCCAGCCTCAGATGACCTGCTCTTGGCTCTCAGGTTACAGACAGCAAAAAAAGAGCCTTCCTTTGGATTACAAATGGTTCTGCCTGAGTGGGCTGACAGGCTGAAGGGAAGACCACCATGTTCTTTCTGTGCTGTCCTTTCTAGTTTTGGTTTCCCACATAGGGAGTGACAGCAGGACCCTGGGATTGTGAAGATGCTAGAAGGGGCAAGGGGTTTGAATAGGGATGAAGAGAACGTCCCATCCCTGGCTAGGGCAGGCAGCCAGCCTTTGGTGCTTTTGTTCTTTCCTCTTGTCTCTGTCAAATTTCACCTTCCCTGCATCTGGTCCCCATTTCTGCCCGCCCCCAGTTACTTCTTCATTGAGGGTAGATGGTGAAATGGAGCTGGTGAGAGAAAAGATTTAAAGGGGGTGTGGGTAAAAAATAAATCAGACAATTTCACTTGTTTTCCTCTCCCTAACTCAAGGCACACAAACTTGGGTCACCTCAGAAAAGGTCTGGGTGCCAGTAATTTTAGTACTCAGGAGGCTGAGATCTGAGAATTTGCAGTTTGAAGCCAGCTCAGGCAAGGAAATCTATAATGAGACTCGTATCTCCTATTAATCAATCACCAAAAAGCCAGAAGTGGAATTGTGGCTTAAGTGTTGGAGCGTTAGCCATGAGGGAATAAGCTAAGGGACAGTGCCCAGGCTCTGAGTTAACCCCACTTTTGTGTCACACACACACACACACACACCGTGTACCTAGTGCTGTAGGTGGATTAAAGACTAGGAATCATTTATTAAGCTCCTCTTGATACTGTGTACCCATTTAGGTAAAACATGGTGACACACTTTAATCTCAGCGCGGGGAGGCTGAAGCAGAAGGACCGGCAGTTGGAGGCCAGCTTGGATTACAGAAACGTCTTCCAAACAGAAATGTGGAAAATGGGATTTGGGAAGGAAATTCAGAAACGGAAAAGAGGAGGGGGCTTCGGAGCCAGTGTGGAGGGTGGTGAAGAAAAGGCTTTCGCGTCGCCCTTCCCCCGGTCGGCGGCAGCTGGAGCTCCGCCGGGCGGGCCGCTCCTTTCGCGGCTCCCATCCCTTTCAGCCCGTTCATCTGGCCTGCTCGGGGGTGGGCGGGCGGACAATCGGACACTGTTTCATCGAGGGATCGGCCCCAACCTCCCCGGGCGCCGGCGAACACAGGCCACCGGGGCTTTTCGACCCCCCCGCCCTCCCAGCAAACTCTCAGGCTGCACCGGGGTGTCGGGCAGGAAGACCGAGTCTAGGCTCATGCAGGTGAGACTGACACAAAGGAAGCATTCCTTCATGATGAGGGCGGCTCTCCACGCAGCCAGCCCCGCTCCGCCACCGGCGTTCAAGCCGGGCAGTAGCGTGAATTGGCGGTCCGGCATTTGGGCCCGCGTAGAGGGACCCGCGTCCTACAATTCCCAGAAGGCTTGGCGGCCAAATCCGTCCACGGCGCGTCGTCGGCCAATCAGGTCTTCCGGAGGACGACAGGAGGCGGTGCCAATCTAAACTGCTCTCCAATCACAGAGAAGACGTGGTTACAACGCTCCCGGAAGTTCCTGGCAGTAGGCCTAGAGGCTGGCTCGAACTTCCGGGTTGGTCGCGCGCCTTCCTGTGGTTAAGATGGCGGCCGAGCATCCTGAACCTCCTAAAGGGGATTTGCAGTTGCCACCGCCTCCACCTCCTGGCCACTATGGCGCTTGGGCTGCCCAGGAACTTCAAGCCAAACTGGCAGAGATTGGAGCTCCGATCCAGGGTGAGGAGCGTGGGAAGTCTGGAGGGGACTGCTGGGCCCGTAGGGAAGCCGAGCCCGGTTACCCGGGTGACGCAAGGGGTGGGGGGCAGGCTGGCCTCCGCGCCGCGGGCGCCTGCCCCGGCCGGGCTGCCCCCGTTTGGCCGGTCCCCACGTTGACCGTGTGCTTTGCCTTACAGGGAGTCGGGAGGAGCTGGTGGAGCGGCTGCAGTCCTACACCCGCCAGGTGAGTGAGTGGTCGGGGCTCTGGTGCAGGGCCGGCGCTTGCAGGCCTCCGAGGCCTCGTAACGGCCGCAGCCTCAGGGTTCGTGTTTGGCCCCCCGCAGTCAGCACGTCACCGTTTCGTGGGCTCCCGCTTCTGCCTGCCTTGTTGTAAGCGCCCCTGCCCATATTGTTTTGTTTTTCCCTGGTGTCTAGCCCAAGCGATGACAGACGGGCTTTGAGTAAATTTTGGGTGAATAAGTAAGAGAGAAGATGGTTTAATGGAACAGCTCCTGTTAGACCCTTTTTTTTTTTGTTTTGCAGACCGGCATCGTGCTGAATCGGCCAGTTTTGAGAGGGGAGGATGGGGACAAATCTGCTCCCCCACCTATGTCAGCACAGGTAAGGAAGTTCTATTATTATTATTATTTTGCCAGTCCTGGGGCTTGAACTCAGAGCCTGGGCACTGTTCCTGAGCTTTTTTGCTCAAGGCTAGTAATCTACCTCCTGAGCCATAGCACCACTTCTTGTTTTTTCTGTTTATGTGGTACTGAGAAACTGAACCCACAGTTTCATGAATAGTAGTTGCGCATTCTACCACTAGGTCACACTCGTGGCCTTAATTGTTATTTTTAGGGAGTTGCACAAAGGGGTTCAGTTTCATAAGTCTTTGGCACTCCTTTGCTTTTTCTCTTCCCATCCCCACCCACAAGTTACAGTTGTTTTTTTTTTTTTTTTTTTTTTTTTTACATAGTGTATACCCAGTTTTCTTTTTCTTTTTCTTTTTTGCCAGTCTTGGGCTTGAGCTCAGGGCGTGAGCACTGTCCTTGGACTTTCTCAAGGCTAGCACTCTACCACTTGAGCCTCAGCTTTTTGCTATATATGTGGGGTACCAAGGAATCGAACCCGGGTCTTCGTGCATGCTAGGCAAACACTACCACTAGGCCAAACTCCTGGCCCCCCGCCCAGTTTTCTTTCTAACACTCTGGTGCCCCCCTTTGCCACACCCTCAGAAGAAAAAAACAAAACAAAAAAATGACTCCACCCATGTTTCCATTTCTTGGAATTTGTTTTAATAGAATTTTTTTTTTTAGATGTTCAGAGGAGTTATCCTTTGGATTCCTCTGCTATGTAGATTCTCCTTTTGTCAGTTTGTTTTGTGTGAAAATGTGTAAAACCTTGCTATCATGTTTAGTTGTGTTTTAGATTTAGCTTCCACATATGAGAGAACATACCATTTGTATGAATTTGGCTTATTTCACTCCAAATGATTTGTTCTAGGTCTGTTCATTTCCCTGAAAAATACATGTTCATGATATTTTTTGGGGGAGATAATTGATAGCTTTCTTTGGTTGTTCTCTGAAGTTATTTCTTTCTCTAAAGCAGTGATTGCAGATTCATTGGTCGCTATGTGTGATAGTTTTTATTTATTTTTTTATTGTTGCCAGTCCTGGGACACTCTACCACCAGAGCCACAGCACCACTTCTGGCTTTTTCTGTTTATGTGATACTAAAGAATTGAACCAAGGGCTTCATGCATGCTAGGCAAGCACTCTACCACTAAGCTACATTCCCAGCCTGAAATGATTTTTAGAGGTGTCACTAAGCCTCTTGAAATTGAATGTAAAAATATGTGTTCAGGATAATTTCCTGCGGAAAGAATTGATAGTTTCTTTGGTTGGTATCTCAAAGTCAAGATTCTCTTCTCTTGATATTGCTATGGGGCATTCTCTTAGGGAATCATGTATCATTTGACCACATTTTAGTACATGGCTCATTTGCTAGATCCCCAGTAAATGTTAGCAGAAAGAATAGATAAGTACCTCCTAGTTGATCATCATATTTTCTCCACAGCTCTCTGGGATTCCCATGCCACCGCCACCCATGGGACTTCCTCCTCTGCAGCCTCCTCCACCACCCCCACCACCTCCACCAGGACTTGGCCTTGGCTTTCCTATGGCACACCCACCAAATTTGGGACCCCCGCCTCCTCTCCGTGTGGGTGAACCTGTGGCCCTGTCAGAGGAGGAGCGACTGAAATTGGCCCAGCAGCAGGCAGCTTTGCTGATGCAGCAAGAGGAACGTGCCAAACAGGTAGGACAGATGAAAGCCTGCACCCGAACCTCATTAGGTCCCTGAACAGGGAAATAGAGCCTCAGAGAGCTTGATCCTGTAACCAAGTCTTTTGGGAAGATTGAAAACAAAGAGCAGAACATAGGTCTTAGGCTGGAAGAGCACATGAAGAATCTATAGAGTTGTGGCAGATTGGTCTGGGTCATCTTGCTGGTATGAGCTTGTTTTCTTTTTTAAGCAGGGAGATCATTCATTGAAGGAGCACGAGTTTTTGGAGCAGCTGATGCTGGTCATGCCCTTCCCCCTAACTTTTTGACCTCCTGGTCCAGTCCATAGGATGTCACTTAACGGTGCTTAGGGACCAAAACAGATGTATTATTTCAAATGTTTTCTTGGCAGTCAGTTTATCCCCAGTATGTCCCAAAGAATCTCATTTTTCCTACAGTCAAGACATTAGCAAACTACATAGAGGCTGTAGTTTTATTTTTTTATGTTTTGGAGACTAAAAATAATTATATTTTTGAAGAGTTGTGATAGCCAGGCACCAGTGGCTCACACTTGAATTGTAGCTACTCAGGAGGTTGAGATCTGAGGATCAAGGTTCAAAGCCAGCCTGGGCATAAAAGTTCATGAGACTCCTATCTCTAATGAACCACCAGAAAATGGGAAGTTGTGCTGTGGCTCAAGTGGTAGAGTGCTAGCCTTGAGTTGAAGAGTTCCGGGACAGTGAGTGCCCAGGCCCAGAGTTCAAGCTCCACGGCTGACAAAAAAAAATAAAAAAGAGTTGTGATAAAAAAACAACAACAGCTGGGCTTGGTGGTTCACACCTTTTATCCTAGCTACTCAGGAGGCTGAGATCTAAGGTTTAGGGTTCAGAGACAGCCTGGGCACAAAAGGACATGAGATGCTCTTATCTCTAGTTAACTTTTAGAAAATGGGAAGTGGGGCTTGGCTCAAGGTTAGGATGGTAGCCTTGAGCTAAAGAGCTCAGGGACAGTGCCGCAGCCGAGTTCAAATCCCATGACCCACCCCCCCCCAAAAAAAAAACACCAACAAAACAAGAACCTGACAAACGAAAATCACAACTCAAACCAAGAATATGTGGCTCCATATAATAGCTATAGAGGCTGAAATACTTATAAAAAATGACCCATTACAAAAATGTTTGCTGACTCCTGTTTGTTTTAGGTGCCTTGGAGAGGCCTCTGGGATATTTCCTGGTTTGTATTGAATGTAGATGAGGATAAGTTTGGGAATGATGTAAAGGTGATCTGTTCCACACTGAATTGTGTTAGTTGTTACCCACTGGGTTGCTCATAAGTATTAGAAAACCAGCATTAAAAGCAACATACATGGAAATATATATGAAGTATTGGCTTTGCCTAGATTGTTGCAAATGTTGTGGAGTAACTATAAGAAGATAATTCATACTTCTTTTTTTTTTTTGCCAGTCCTAGGGCTTGAACTCAGGGCCTGGGTGCTGTCCTTGGGCTTTCTCAAGGCTAGAGCTCTACCACTTGAGCCGCAGCACCATTTCTGTCTTTTTCTACCTATGTGGGACTGAGAAATCAAACCCAGGGCTTCGTGCATGCTAAGCAAGCATTCTACCACTAGACCAAAACTCCCAATCCCTCATAGTTCTTTCTAAACAGAAGAAAATTTACTGAAAAGCAGAGAACAGGAACTAGGTGCTGGTAGTTCATGCTTGTAATCTATCTACTGCAGAGGCTGAGATCTGAGGGTCTTGGTTCGAAGCCAGTCTGGGCAGGAATGCCTGTGAGATGCTTTATCTCCAATAAAATACCCAAGAAAAAGCCAGAAGTGGAAGTGTGGCTCAATTAGAGAGCACTAGTCTTGAGCAAAGAAGCTCAGACAACAGTACTCAAACCAAAACCCTGAACTCAAGCCCCAGGACCAGCACCAAAAAAAAAAAAAAGTTGTTTAGGAGTTTGGCCTAGTGGCAAAATGCTTGCCTAGCATGCACTAAGACCCGGTTTGATTCCTTGGTACTACATACGTGGAAAAAGCTGGAAGTGGTGCTTTGGCTCAAGAGGTAGAGCTCAGTGACAGTGCTCAGGCCCTGCGTTCAAGCCCCAGGACTGTCAAGAGAGAGGGGAGGGTGGGGGAGGAAAGAAAGAAAAGAAAGCAATAAAGTAGCATTTAGCTCAATAGTAAATTTTCTTGTAGGAACTAGAAATTTCCAAGGAGTTTCCCTTGTCGTATTTCTAGGTATTTTCTGTCCTGATGAGAGAGAGGGGCTTCTCTGATTTGATCAGTAACCTATAAGTGGAGTGGAGGAGATGTAAACCTGTGTGGTTTTCTATTATTTTCCTTCAGCTTATTACCTGACTGAGTGAGTGATGTGCTAGGGGCTGCTTGCCAAATGCATTGTCAGACTATTTCTCCTCCCACTGTTCTCCTCAGGCAGCTGTGCTACTGGAGCAGGAACGGCAGCAGGAGATTGCCAAGATGGGCACCCCGGTCCCTCGGCCCCCACAAGACATGGGTCAGATTGCTGTTCGAACTCCTTTAGGTCCACGAGGTAAGACCCTGGAGAAGAGAAGAACAGGAAACCTATCTGAAATTTTTTTTTTTCTCAGTGCTGAGTACTGAACTTATGGCCTCGAATATGCTAAGCATGTGCTTTACCATTCAGCTGTATTCTAAGCTTGTTAAACTTTTTTTGGGCAGTACTGGGATTTGAATGTGAGTTCTTATTCTGGCATGTGTTCTTACCACTGAGCCATACCTTCTGTCCTGTTCTCTTTATCATTTGTGGAACCTGGACTCTGGGTCTGGGTACTGTCCCTGACCTTTTTTGTTCAAGGCTAACACTCTACCACTTTGAGCTGCAGTTCTGCTTCTAGTTTTTGAATGATTAGTTGTTTAGTTGTAGATTAGAGACTCATAGGGATTTTCTGCCCAAGCTGGCTTCGTATGGTGATCCTCAGATCTCAGTCCCCTGAGTAGCTAGGATGACAGATATGAGCCACTAAGCCCCAACTCTTTTTTTGTTGTTGTTGTTTTGTTTTTTTTGTTTTTTTTGGCCAGTCCTGGGCTTGGGCTCAGGGCCTGAGCACTGTCCCTGGATTTTCTCAAGGCTAGGGCTCTACCACTTGAGCCACAGCACCACTTCTGGCTTTTTGCTACATATGTGGTACTGAGGAATTGAACCTGTGCATGCTAGGCAAGCACTCTACCACTAGGCCAAACTCTCGGCCCTCTTTTTTTTTTTTCAAAGTTTATTGTTACTAGAGAGGTGATAGAGGGGTATTTACTTACTTTGTTGGCTGCAGGACTTGAACTCAGGACCTGGGCGCTGTCCCTAAGCCTCTTTGTGCTTAAGGCTAGTGTTCCTTTGGATTTTTTGAGTGGTTAATTGGAGATGAGAGTCCCACGAGGACTCTTCTGCCTGGGCTGACTTTGAGCTGCAATCCTCAGGTCTTGGCTTCCAGAGTAGCTTGGATTACAAACATGAGCTGGGGCTCCCAATTCCCAGTGCATTTTAGATCTAATTTTCACACATCAGAGAGAACATACACTGTTTATCTCTCTGATCATTACTCAGTATGATTTGTTTTAGCTGCATTCATTTCCTTGCAAATGACATTGAACTCAGGGCCTGGGCTCTGTCCTTGAGCCTCTTCATGCTCAAGGCTAGTGCTCTACCACTTGAACTACAGTGTTGCTTCCGGCTTTTCTGTTTATGTGGCATTGAAGAATTGAATGCAGAGCTTCATGCATGCTAGACAAGCACTCTACCACTAAGCCACATTCCCACCCTATTCATTCATTTATTTATTTTTATTTATTTATTTTTTTGCTAGCTCTGGGGTTTGAACTCAGGGCCTGAGCACTGTCCTTGGGTTTTCTCAAAGCTAGAGTTCTACCACTTGAGCCACAGCACCGCTTATGGCTTTTATCTATGTATGTGGTACTGAGGAATCAAACCCAGGTCTTAGTACATGCTAGGGAAGCACTCTACCACTAGGTCAAACTCCCGGCCCCAGTTATGCCCAACTTTTATGTCAGGTGCCAGTGGCTCCTGCCTGAATCCCATCCATTCAGGAGACTGAGGTGTCAAGATTGAGGTTTGAAGCCAGCCTGAGCCGTAAAGTCTGTGAGATTTCATCTTTAGTTAACTAGGTAAAAGCTGGGCTAGAGATATGGCTGAAGTGAGCCAGCTATGAGCAAAAATGGAGAGTGAGAATGAGACAAGAGGCTCTAAATTCCAGTCCTGGTTCTGCCACACACATACAAAAAGAATATTGTGAACTTCATTGCCTGGCCTGGCCTCAACCACAGTCCTCCCATTCTCAGCCCAGCAAGTAGCTAGGGTTGCAGGCATGAGCCACCAGTGCCCAAGTGAAAAATTTTTTTTTTTTTTTTTTTTTTTTGCCAGTCCTGGGCTTGAGCTCAGGGCCTGAGCACTGTCCTTGGACTTTCTCAAGGCTAGAGCTCTACCACTTGAGCCTCAGCACCACTTCCGGCTTTTTTCTATGTATGTGGTACTGAGGAATCGAACCCGGGTCTTCATGCATGCTAGGCAAGCACCTTAACCACTAGGCCAAACTCCCGGCACCCCAAGTGAAAATTTTAAGTACAGTAGGCCCCCTGCATCTGCTGCTTCTATATTACATGTATAGTTCTTTTTTTTCCTTGTCCCTCTCTAAAACAGACCAACTATTTATATAACATGTTAGGTATTGTAAGTGGTCTAGAGATGATTTAGCATGGATGGAAACACATAGGTTGTATGTTAGTACTATGCTACTTTATATTAAGAACCTGAATACATACAGCCAGAAGCTGATGGCACAGTCCTATCTATAAACTAGATACTCAGGGGTTGAAATCTGAGGATGCAGATTTGAAGCCAGCCTGGCCAGGAAAAAAAAAAAAAGCCAGATTTGGAGTTTTGGCTCAAGTAGTAGAGCGTCAGTCTTGAGTGAAAAAACTCAGGGACAGTACCCAGACCCTGAGTTCAATCCCCAGTGAAAAAAAATAAGGCTAGGAGTTTGGCCTAGTGGTAGAGTGCTTGCCTAACATGCATAAAGACCCAGGTTCAATTCCTTGGTACCATATACATAAAAAAAAAAAAAAGCCAGAAGTGGTACTGAGGCTCAAGTGGTAGAGCTCTAGCCTTGAGAAAGTCCAAGGACAGTGCTCAGGCCCTGAGGTCAAGTCCAGGACTGGAAAAAAAAAAAAAAAAAATTTATACAGGCATAGTTAGAATATAACTGATGTGTTTTATTGTCATTCCCCCTGCTGAAAGCATATGATGCATTACTATCTTTGTCTAACTTCATTCCATAGTAGGACAGAGACGCTTGGTCTCACACATTAAAAAAATAATAATAATAAGTAGAAATGCACATACAGTAAATGTACAGTTTAGTTGAATTTGGGTGGAGTATCCTTTGAGTCCATTTTCACCATTGTCCACTCTAAAGGCTAACTAGAACCTTAATAGTTAGTAAATAAGGCAACTTGTTTTTATTTATTTATTTATTTTTTGGTGGTGGTTGGGGGAGAAAACTATTTTTAATGGAATGTTTTGTCTTTTTTGACATTGGACTTCTTCCTTCTCACAGTAGCTGCTCCAGTAGGCCCAGTGGGCCCTGCTGCCACTGTTTTGCCCATGGGGGTCCCTGTTCCCCGGCCTCGTGGTCCTCCGCCACCTCCTGGAGATGAGAACAGAGAGGTGAGTGATGATTAGTGTGTGTGTGTGTGTGTGTGTGTGTGTGTGTGTGTGGTGGGGTAGAGCAAGTTAGAGACTGATGATCCCTTCCTAGGGACAGAAAGGTAGTGGCTTAGAAGGGGACATTTTCATGATATTAGACGGGTCTGAGAGGGGTTGGAGGCTAGCTTCAGTTGGTAGAGTGCTAGCCAGTGAGCAAAAGCATCAGGTACTGAGTTCAAGTCCTGGGCTAAGGACCTAAAAGAATAAAAAAGAAAGACAAGAATAGAAGGGTCTGATAAAATTGGAGGGATTGGGGGACAACTTCAGAGTCTCTAGGGGCTTTAACTAAGAATGGGGAACTATTCTTAATGAAAATATATATACTATAGGGCAGAGAGACCTGAGAGAGACCTCTGACTTTGGACTGAATTTGGGGTAACCTCTGAGGGATGCAGAGCCTCATTGAGACCTTTTGGTTCTTCCCCCTTTCATTCTGCTCTGTCTGTCAGTTTTTGTAATAGAAAAGGTAGGATGGAGGAGTTGGCTTAGAAAGTATACTGTGATTCAGCCCCTTGACTGGGTTGTCTCTGGCAGATGGATGATCCCTCTGTGGGCCCCAAGATCCCCCAGGCTTTGGAGAAGATCTTGCAGCTGAAGGAGAGTCGCCAAGAAGAGATGAACTCTCAGCAGGGTGAGTGTTGGTTTGTTTGAAGTTGCAGCCTCAGAGCTAAGGAACCTGGGCCGCAACCTCATTCCTTTATGCCTTCCCTGAGAAGCATCTCGAGAGCAACCAGCTCTTGGCAAAGAGAGATGTTATTGTGAAGTTCCTGTGAGCAGGGCAGGGGCACTGGGAGGAGGCTTGATTGCCACCTTCTTCTCTGACAGAGGAAGAGGAAATGGAAACAGACAATCGCTCATCCCTGGGCCAGTCAGCATCAGAGACTGAGGAGGACGCACTGTCTATGTCTAAAAAGGAGGTATGTGATGGAATTGGTCTGGAAGGCTGGGACTAAGGTAGCTAATGAAAGTGGTTAGTCAGTAGTAGCTATGGTTTTGTGCCCAATCCTATTCTCAGCATCTTGCAGGGTTTTTTTTTTGTTTGTTTGTTTTTCTGCCATAAATTTCTTTTTGCACACCTTCATTTCATGAAAAAGCTGAAGTTGTGAGAGGTGTAATCGCCTAGCTAAAGGTACCAAAGAACTCCAGAAGCTGAACTTTGGAGCATGCCTCCACGGTTTCTTCAGAGATGCTTCATGAGACTCCCTTGTCCAGGGAAGGCAGTGCTGAACTGTTGTTAGGGTGTACACAGACAGGCCAGTCAAATGTACAGCTTGGGTTCTCTGACCCAGGTAGTTTTCCTTGTCTTGACAGAAAAACCGGAAGCGCAGGAATCGGAAGAAGAAGAAAAAGCCCCAGAGGGTTCGGGCTGCGTCCTCTGAGAGCTCTGGTGACCGAGAGAAAGACTCAGCCCGGTCCAGAGGCTCGGATTCTCCAGCTGCTGATGTTGAGATTGAGTATGTGACTGAAGAACCTGAGATCTATGAGCCCAATTTCATCTTCTTCAAGAGGATTTTTGAGGCTTTCAAGGTAAAATGAGCGGCATGCTCTGAGAAGGGGCCAAATTCATTAAGGGGAGCGGTAGGTCAGGCTTGGAGACAGACAGTGTTGCGTGGTAGCACAGGGGTCAGAACTGGGGTATGGGACTTAGAGTTCTGGGTTTTCCACATGGTCTGCCTCCTCAGCTCACTGACGACGTGAAAAAGGAGAAGGAGAAGGAGCCAGAGAAACTGGACAAAATGGAGAACTCTACAGTCCCCAAGAAGAAGGGCTTTGAGGAGGAGCACAAGGACAGTGATGATGACAGCAGTGATGATGAACAGGTTGGTCTCACCTCGTTATGGCTGGAAGCAGTGATACTAGACACAGGTGGCTGAGGTACTTCTTTTGGGGGGATTGTGATGAACTCTCTTGCAGGGCCTTTGTGGCTTAAGTTTTGGGGTGGGTTGGTCATTTGATTGCCTTCTTGAGTCCTGCTCTGAAGAGATGATCCTTTTGTCTTAGGAAAAGAAGCCAGAGGCCCCTAAGCTGTCCAAGAAGAAGTTGCGCAGAATGAATCGCTTTACTGTGGCCGAACTGAAGCAGGTAAGCCCTGAGATGGCCTAGGCCTGGAGCCTGGCTAGGAGGTCCTGTGAGGTGTCCTTGGGTCCAGTGATGGGTCAACTTTGGTGGAGACTTGAGAAACTTAGATACTGGTCCTTTGGGAAAGAGAGAAGCGGGCATTTCTAAAGGCATGTTTTATGTTTTCCAGCTGGTGGCTCGGCCTGATGTTGTGGAGATGCACGATGTAACAGCACAGGACCCAAAGCTACTGGTTCACCTCAAGGCCACCCGGAACTCTGTACCTGTGCCCCGCCACTGGTGTTTTAAGCGCAAATACCTACAGGGCAAAAGGGGCATTGAAAAGCCCCCCTTTGAGCTGCCAGACTTCATCAAACGCACAGGCATCCAGGAGATGCGGGAGGCCCTCCAGGAGAAGGTGAGGAGACCTGGCTGGTGTATAGCTCCCACGCCATTCATAGCAGCTTGCTTCAAAATTTGAATCGGCTTCCCCCAAACTCCCAACTAGTTACTCATCCAACTGCTCTCCTGTTTAGAGCTGTGCTCTATGAGGCATCTGGCAGAAAGCAGGAGGGGAAGGACACAGGAATGGGAGAGGTCTGTCTACCCCATGCCGAGGCCTCTGGTCTCCAGCAGCTATTTTCCTCCTTCACTCTTCCCTTTGCCTGCTCTTGGCCAGCTCACATGGAAACTCTTTCCTGGTGTACTTGTGGCTTGAGATTCACAGGGGTTGTTTAACTTACTAAGTTTAAAGGGTTTAATTAACTACTTTTTAAGTATTGGTTAGCTGGGTGCCAGTAATTCATACCTGTAATCATTGCTGTTTAGGAGGCTGAGATTTAGTTGAGGATTGCAGTTGGAGGTAAGAAAGTCCTAGAGACTTATATCTCCAAATAACCACCAAAAAGCAAAAAATCTCAGGCACCGTGTCCTGGCCCTGAGTTCAAGCCTCAAGGACATAGATCCCTTTGGCTGATTTTGTGTAGGTAACCTATTTTATGTACAGCATGGAGTAAGTAAACTTCAGTTTTTGGTTCTGGGGTTGAGTTCAGGGCGTTGGGATACCAAGTAGGTGCTCTACCATAAGAGTTTCAACTCATCATTTTATATCATTTAGAAAATCTTGAGCAGGATGGATTTTATGACTTTCAAAGGGAAAAAAGAGATTTACTTTAACCCCTTGAGAATTCAGACACAACCACTAGTAAAAGTTGGGCAAATTGCTGCTAACTTGTTTTTACGTTTTTTTACAGGAAGAACAGAAGACCATGAAGTCAAAAATGAGAGAGAAAGTACGGCCCAAGATGGGAAAGATTGACATCGACTACCAGAAACTTCATGATGCTTTCTTTAAATGGCAGACCAAACCGAAGCTGACCATCCACGGGGACTTGTACTATGAGGTTTGAGAAGGGTCTCGGGGAGGCAAGGCTGAGCCTGGGTTATGACCATGGACCTGTTGATAGGAAGGGATTTCAAAGCTCATATGTAGCCCCCACCTTAAACTAGTGGGTTCACTACCATTGGATGAGATGGAGGCTGAAATAAATAAATAAATTTATTGTTTTTGCTAGTCCTGGGCCTCGAGCTTTGGGCCTGGGTACTGTCCCTCACTCTACCATTTGAGCCACAACCCCACTTGTAATTTTTTTCTGTGATTAGAGATATGAGTCTCATGGACTTTGCTGCTCAGGCTAGCTTCAAACTACAATCCTCAGATTTCAGCCTCTTTATAGTAGCTAGGATTACAGGTATGAGCCACTAGTGCTGGCCAAAATTTTAAAATGTAGCCCTTTTTCAGAGGAAGCAAACTGACCAATGTCTTTGGAATTATAATTGGTGGGTATTTAGGGATCAAGTGCCAAAGTGACTGGTCTTTTTGAGTAACATTTAATATTGGGAGTGGGAGGAATGTTTTATTTTGAGCCTTGAAATATTAGACACCATGTCATGGGATGCATGAAAAGGAAAGAGCTTGGTGATATCCTGTCCAGTGCCCTCATTTCATGGGTGAGACGCTGGGTGCTGCCATTGGCCCTATTCTCATTGGGTTAGTGGCAGCACAGAGGCTGGCCTTATTCCTTCCTCTATTCTAGCTGGGATCCAAGTAGGAGGCAGCCAGGTTGTCCTCTTGGGATTTTGTATCTGATATAGGTTAGGACTTCTCTTTTGTGTTCTCGTGTCATTGAGCTTTCTGTGTGTCTGGCTTCCCCAATAGAGCAGGCTGTGCTTTTTCCTCAGGGGAAGGAGTTTGAGACACGACTGAAGGAGAAGAAGCCTGGAGATCTGTCTGATGAGCTGAGGATTTCCTTGGGGATGCCAGTAGGACCAGTGAGTGTTGGTTAGCTGGCCAGGGAAGCTTGGGAAGAAGGGTGAGAATGAGGACAGGAGTGAGTGACAGGATAGGGCTGGATGCATGATATCTTTTCTTTTACTACAGAATGCCCACAAGGTCCCTCCCCCGTGGCTGATTGCCATGCAAAGATATGGACCGCCCCCTTCCTATCCCAACCTGAAAATCCCTGGGCTGAATTCGCCCATCCCTGAGGTAAGTATTGTGCTTTCTCCTATCCTTGGCTATCTCTGCCTTTTTTTTTTTTTTTTTGTGGGCGGGGAGTGTCAGGGGGCTTGAGCTCTAGGCCTGGGCCCTATCCCTGAGCTATTATACACAAGGCTAGTGCTCTACCATTTGAGCCACAGTACCACTCCCAGTTTATTTGGAGATAAGAGTTTCACGACTGTCATGCCCAGGCTGGCTTTGAACTCTGATCCTCAGATCTCAGCCTCTTGAGTAGCTAGGATTGTAGGTGTGAGCCACCAACGCCTAGCGGCCTCTGATTTTTAACTAGAGGTTATTTTTATCTTTTCAGTTTCTGTCCTGATTTTAAAATAATTACAATAATCATAATGTTTTTATTTTAAAAAAGTAATGCTGAAAGTTGACAACTCATCCACAGTTTGACCGCTCAGAATTAACCAGGTGGGCTTGATGGTACTTATTTACATATTGTATCATCCATTTGGGAGGTAGAGGTAGGGTTATGGTTCAAGGTCAGTATGGGCACTAGGCGGGACATGGTGGGACATGCCTCTGTAATGACAACTAGTCAGGAGGTATAGGTAGGAGGATTGTGGTTTGAGATCAGCCCTGGGCATAAATGTGAGACTCTTAATCAGAAAAAAATAACTAAAGCAAAAAGAGGGCTAAGTGGATGGTTCAAGTAATAGATCATCTTCCTGGAAAGTAAAGGTCCTGAGTTAAACCTTCCCCCACAAAATCCTCTAAATTTAATAATAATCATGTATCTCTTTTTTTTTTTGGCCAGTCCTGTGGCTTGAGCTCAGGGCCTGAACACTGTCCTTGGGCTTTCTCAAGGCTAGACCTCTACCACTTGAGCCACAGTACCACTTCTGGCTTTTTCTACCTTTTGGTACTGAGAAATCGAACCTGGGTCTTCGCACATGCTAGGCAAGCACTCTACCACTAAGCCAAACTCCCAGCCCAATAATACGCGTATTTCTAGACAGCTATTTGATGATACGCATGAATAGGCAAAGGATTTTATCATAAGAATGGCAAAAAAGTTATTTCTTCAACCAGATGCTAATTGCTCTTGCCTATAATCCTGTCTACTTTGGTGGCTGAGATCTGAGGACCATAGTTTGAAGCCAGCCGGAACAGAAAGACCCATAGACTCTTCAGTTAACTGGCAAAAAGTCAGAAGCAGAGATGTAGTTCAAGTGGTTAAGAGTTCTGACCTTGAGCAAGAAAGCTAATGGAGAGCAGAAGGCCCAGTTTTATGCTGTTTGTGACACTTGAACTCAAGACTTTGTTCTTGCTCAATTGCTTGCTTGCTTGGCTAGCTGTTATACCACTGGAGCAATGCTTCTAGCCTGAAATTTATTATCTCTAAATAAAAGTGCTAGGAAGTATTAGCAGACAACACAGCAATTAGCATGAAAACTGGTACTGCTTCAAATAAAACTTCAAATAAAAATTTCTGTCTTTTAAGTGAAGTGGATTCTAATGAGGCAGCTTTTCCAAAGTTAAGAAAGATCAGAAGCAAGTTGAAGTCTTGGTTTTTAAAGTCCCTGTTTTGGTTTCAGGCAGCACAAACTCTACCCTGATGGGTGGAGTTATTAGCATCTGCACACTCTGTCTTGTTCCCTCATTCTCCTGACTCCAGTGTTTTGGTGCTTATTATTTTGCCTTGTAGTGCTTTATAACATTTCGTTTAGTTCAACAATCATAATTCCCAGAGTTCTCAAGTGTGAGTTGTGTATTGTGGAGTAGGGCTGTTCTGTAGGGCTTAATGTTCTTCTGGAGCCGAGGAGTGGAACTGTTTCATCCTCTTTCTTCTGCAGAGCTGTTCCTTTGGGTACCATGCTGGTGGCTGGGGCAAACCCCCAGTAGATGAGACTGGGAAACCGCTGTATGGAGATGTATTTGGAACCAATGCTGCTGAATTTCAGGTATGGGTGCACAGGTGAACTGGTGTTACTTAATACCATGAAGATTACATAGCTTTGTTACTAGGGGCCTGGGCTTTCTGAAGTTTCAGTCTGAAAAAGGGTGTGCATTTTCCTGAGATGTAACATATCTTGCCTGTGGAGTATGATCTCTAAATAGTAGAAATTATTGTATTTACTCATTCCTTTGGTTACTAAAGTTTGTCATCTAAATAGATGCATAGTAAAAATATCTGCTAAATGAATGTATGATCTCCTTTAGACCAAGACTGAAGAAGAAGAGATTGATCGCACTCCTTGGGGGGAACTGGAGCCATCTGATGAAGAGTCCTCAGAAGAAGAGGAAGAGGAGGAAAGTGATGAAGACAAACCAGATGAGACAGGCTTTATTACACCGGCAGACAGGTGAGGAAATGAAAATGTTCCTGCCCTAACTCTCCTGTGTGTAGGGGGTCTTCTCTTAGCTCTAGAGCTTATTCCTCTCTCTGTTCACAGTGGTCTCATCACTCCTGGAGGATTCTCGTCAGTGCCAGCAGGAATGGAGACTCCCGAACTCATAGAGCTGAGAAAGAAGAAGATTGAGGAGGCCATGGATGGGTGAGGGAACTAGTCAGACAGGCATTGAGGGGAGGACTCACTTGCCTTCAGCCTCTAGATTGACAGCTGATTCCCCCCCCCCCCCAACCCTTTCTCAAAACTTCCTTGTTCCTATTTTTAAAAATTTTACTTTTTTTTTTTTTTGTGGGTCATGGGCTTGAACTAGGCCTGGGTGCTGTCCCTGAACTCTTCAGCAAAAGGATACCACCCTACCCTTGAGACAAAGCCCCACTTCCCGTTTTTCTAGAGGTTTTGGAGATGAGGATCTCAGGTTCCTTTGTGCCCAGGTTGGCTTTGAACCTTGATTCTCAGGTCTCAGCCTCCTGAGTACCTAAGATTACAGGCTAGCCACCATGCCCGGTTTTATTTTTTGTTTAATTGATGATATTAGTAACTGAACCTAGGGCTGGGGCATGTTAGGTCAGCACTGTCTTGATCTCTACAGTAATTTCTTAGTAATTATTAACTACTGAGTCTATGCCCGTGGGAAGTCAGCAGTGGCAGATAGATAAGTAAATAGGTGATTAGCACAGGGTAATGTCAGGTGTGGATAAGGGTGGTGAAGCAGAGGGACTGAGTAAGGAACAGATAAAGGAAGGTAATGGGCAAGCCTTTGAAAGCCTCCTTCAGGAAAAGGTGTTTGAGTTAGGCTGGAATGTTAAGAAGGAGCCAGACACATGTTACCTGTAGCCAGAAGGGATAGTAAGTACAAGCCAGTGCAAAAGGCCCCGAGAAAGGCTTTGTTTGCGTAGTCATGGATTTTGTAGCTCTATTTTTAGGTACACAGTATGGGATTAAGTCTTCATGAATTAACCCTGTTATCACGAAATGACCTATTTGTCCATTCTGCTCTTAGATTTCTCTTTCTCTTTATTCATGGTCACTTGAGCCACAACTCTACTTCTAGCTTTTTTTTGCTGCCCAAGATGGCTTTGAACTATGGTCCTCAGCTCTTAGTCTCCTGGGTAGCTAGGATTACAGGCGTCAGCCACTAGTGCCTGGTGTGTATATGTTTAAATTGAACATTTTATACGTGATTCCATCCTGTCTCCTTTGTTAGCTTGCTAACTCTGTGTTTTTGTTTCCTTTAGTGTTTTCTTTAGTTTTTATAGTATCCATCTTTATCATGATCTACCTTCAGGTGTTGTTAGACAACTTTTAGTAGTCTTAAGAGCCTTACAGCAGTATACCTCATTTCTCCCCTCCCATTCACCCCCCGGCCCTTGGTCCTGGGACTTGATCTCAGGGTCTGGATGCTGTTCTGGTTTCTTTGGTAATTTATTGGCGATAAGAGTCTCACAGAATTTCTTGCTGAGGCTGGCTTTGAATTGGAGTTTTCATATCTTAGCCTTCTTACTAGCTCGAATTATAGGCATGAGCCACCGGTGCTGACTGGGGCTAGTTTTTTTGACTGTTCACTACTGCTTTCTTTTGGGGGTTGGGGGAAGTCTTAGGTTTTTACATTTTGTTAGGCAAGTATTCTACCATTTGAGCCATGGGCTGTGTAACTCAGTGCTTTTTTTTTTTTTGGCCAGTCCTAGGGCTTGAACTCAGTAACTCAGCACTGTCCCTGAGCTTCTTTTACTCCAGGCTAGCACTCTACCACTTTAGCCACAGCACCACTTCCAGCTTTTTCTGTTTAAGTGGTACTGAGGACTCAATCCTGGGACTTTATACATGCTAGGCAAGCACGCTGCCACTAAAGCCACATTCCCAGCCTGCTTGCTTGCTTATGCGCACGCTCCCTCCCCTCCCCTCCTCTTCCCTTTCTTTCTTTCTTTCTTTCTTTCTTTCTTTCTTTCTTTCTTTCTTTCTTTTTCTGTCTGTCTGTCTGTCTGTCTGTCTGTCTGTCTGTCTTTCCCAGTCTTGGGCTTGAACTCAGGGCCTAAGCACTGTCCTTATTACAGGCATGACCATCATGCCTAGCTACTTCCAGCTTTTTTTATAGTTTATTGGAGGTCAGAGTGTCGTGGACTTTACTTTTGAACCGGGATCCTCAGCTCTCAGCCTCCTCTCCAGGAGGATTACAGGCTGAGCACTGCCCCAGCTAATGCTGTTCATTTGAACAAAAGTTTGTCTTACCTCTTTTAGGAAATTTCTATTGCTATGTCCTCATATTCGCTAATATTTTCTTCTGCAATTTCTATTATGAAATTTAATCCATCCAGTACATTTTTCATTTCTAGAAGCTTGATTTAGTCCTTATTTTTGGATATCCTTTGTTTCTGTTTAACTCACTGATCATGTGGAATGCAGTTATTGATAATCTTTTCTTTTTGGTATTGGGTTTTGAACTCAGCCTTGCATTTACTAGGCAGGCCTTGTTCTGTTGCTATGTCTCTACCCTGGTGACATTTTAGTGTGATAGTCTGCTGATTCTAACACCTATGCTAGTTCTGACTTTATTTTGGTTGATAGTCTCCTTGTTGTGGGTTGGATTTTCTTGCTTTTAATTTCTTTTACTCTCTACCTTCATTTTACTTTATTTAATTTATTTTTTTTTTGCCAGGCCTGGGGCTTGAACTCAGGGCCTTGGCATTGTCCTTGAGCTTTCTGAAGGTTAGCGCTCTGCCACATGAGGCACAGCATCACTTCTAGCATTTTCTGTGTATGTGGTACCAAGGAATGGAACCCAGAGCTTCGTGCATGCTAGGCAAGCACTCTTCCAGTAGGGCACTTTCCTGGCCCTTCATTTTATTTTTTGTCGGTTGTAGGACTTGAACTTTGGGCCTGGGCATTGTCCCTGAGCTCTTTATGCTCAAGGCTATCCCTGTGGTTAATTGGAGATAAGAGTCTCATGGACTGGGTCTGGGAGTTTGGCTTAGTGGTAGAGTGCTTGCCTAGCATGCATGAAGGCTAGGGTTCGATTCCTCGGTACCACATACATAGCAAAAAGCTGGAAGTGGTGCTGAGGCTCAAGTGGTAGAGCTCTAGCCTTGAGAAAATGTCCAAGGACAGTGCTCAGGCCCTGAGTTCAAGCCCAGGACTGGAAAAAAAAAATTATATATATATATGTATATATTTAAAAAAAAAGAGTCTCACAGACTTTAGTGCCCGAGGTGGCTTTGAAATGAGACCCTAAAGTCTCAGTCTCCTGAGTAGCTAGGATTACAGGTGTGAGCCACTGTGCCCAGCTCATTTCATTTCATTTATTTATTTATTTTTGCTGGTCCTGGGGCTTGGATTCCGGGCCTGAGCACTATCGCTTGAGCTTTCTCAAGGCTAGAACTCTACCACTTGAGCCACAGCACCCCTTCAGGCTTTTTCTATGTATGTGGTACCAAGGAATCAAACTTGGGTCTTTGTGTGTGCTAGCCAAGCACTCTACCACTAGGCCAGACTTCCTGCCCTCATTTTATTTATTCTTATTTTTTTTGGTTGTAAATTTTTTTATTAAAGAATTTATTAACATTGATTTTTATATATTTCAAATGACATGTTTAACTTAGATTTTAGAACATAATTAAAATTAGGCTAAGGGTTTGTATGTCATAGATACATATTAATCTATGTAATAAAACATGTCTATAGAGTCATAAATATTTATTTTTATTTTGTTTATTTTTTTGTTGTTCATGGGACTTGAACTCTGGGCCTTCAACTCAAGGCTACTGCCCTATCCTTGAGCCACAGCCCTACTTTTGGTTTTCTGGTGGTTAATTGGAGGTAAGAGTCCCATGGACTTTAGTGCCTGGGCTGGCTTTGAACCATGATCCTCAGATCTTAGCCTCCTGAATAGCTGGGATTATAGACTTGAGCCACTACTCCCCGCTCTCATTTTTAATAGTGTAATTATGGCACATTTCAAAACATGTTATGAACTAACTAGTTACGGTAGTGGGTCGAAGATAACTTCATTTTTGATAAAAATTAGAGCCTCACTATATATAGTTCTCCTGCTCCAACCTCCTAAGAGCTGGGATTACACTGTGTGCCACCATGCCCAGCTATGCCTAGTAATTTCTGACTGGATGCTAGGCTTTGTAAAATGTAAGTTTTGGTATTTCTTTACCCCTTTAGCTTTTGAACTCTGAGGTCTTGCTTTTAGGTTCCTTAGATCTGAAGCAGTGCTCAGTTCTTGAATATAGAGGGTTTATTCTTGCCTTCCTCACTCCTATATTTGGCTAGTGGGAATGAGCACCGTTCCCATCCTGAGTGGGCAGGAAGCACTGTTCCCATTCATTCTGGGTAGTCCCTCACATGCATGTGCTCCTCATGACTTCCCTTGAGCACCGGTGTCTTGTGCACTCTGGACCTACAGCCTTATTTACTCAACTCATGGAGTCCTCTCAGCACTGAATGGGTCAGCCTCTTGGTTACTGAGCAGTTAGAAGGCTTGCTTTTTGTCTTACAGAAACCACTGTCCTTCCTTGCCTCATGTCTAGTGTTGAGAAAAGCACAGATTCGTTTATTTTTACCCATGTTTTGGTTATTTCAGACAGGAAGGTTAATTTGGGCCCTATTTCTCCCTTGTCAGGAAATAGAAATCTCACGTTTTGCATATTCAGTGAGGAGAGAAGGCTATGGTGAGCTGGGTTGTTAGTGGCGCATATCTGTAAATAGTAAATACTTGTTCTGGAAGCTGAAATTTGGATGATCGAGGTTCAGAACCAGCCCAGGCAAGAAAATCTGTGAAAGTCCCTCTCTAGCTAGCAAAAAGCTTGACTTGGAAGTATGTTTCAAGTGGTAGAGTGCCAGTTATGAGTAAGAAAATTAGGCATGAACTTAAGGCCCTGAGTTCTTCAAGTATCAATACTAGCACAAAATAAATAAAAGGGGATGCAGATAGAATGAGGCAAGATTGGGTAGAAGTTATAAGAGGATTTTGAGTGAAGGGTCTGAGTTTTTTATTTTATTTATTTACTTATTTTTGCCAGTCCTGGGGCTTGAACTCAGAGCCTGAGCACTGTCGTTGGACTTTCTCAAGGCTAGAGCTCTACCACTTGAGTCACATCACCATTTCCGGCTTTTTTCTATATATATGGTACTGAGGAATTGAACCTGGGTCTTCGTGCATGCTAGGCAAGCACTCTACTACTAGGCCAAACTCCTGGCCCCCTGAATTATACTTTAAGACTGTTGCTTTGGTCTCTACATGAGGAGTCACCTCTCCTGGACGGTGGAGGTATGATATAGGGTGATAGTGGTAGATTTGCTATGGAGGGCTCCTGAGCCCTTGGAAGGGCTGGAAGTGTGATTTAAGTACATTAAGAGTCCAGGTACCTGGACTGAGAGTTTGTCGTCATACTAGAGTGCTTGCCTGGCATGCACGAAGACCCTGGTTTGATTCCTTAGTGCCACCTTCATAGAAAAGCTGGAGGTGGTGCTGTCGCCCAAGTGGTAGAGTGGTAGCCTTGAGGAAAGCCCAAGGACAGTGCTCAGACTCTTGAGTTCAGTCCCTGGGACTGGCAAGGGAAAAAAAAATTCAGGTACCTGTCTGGGCAAGAGCTGCTAAAACCTGTTTTCTGTATCAGAATTTTTCAGGAAACTTCAATGACTCTGACCTTTGACCCTTTGTATGTGGGAGTCCTGCTCACTGATGCCCTAACTTGATTCAAGAGATCTATCAGTTCAGTTTCCCTCTCTTCCTAACTGAAGCCCTGGTATCAACACCATGTTTCCCCAGTCCAGCTCGTGGGCCTCTCTGAATGGAGGATACATCGCAGGAATCTCAGAATCTCTCCCAGGAGAGATTGGAGACTCTACCTGTTTCTTTTGCTTTCTTTCTGGAAGCCCTTTTGTCCCTTTTTGAGCTTGACCCCATTGTCCTTTGCAGAAGTGAGACACCGCAGCTCTTTACTGTGTTGCCTGAGAAGAGAACAGCCACTGTTGGGGGAGCCATGATGGGATCAACTCATATTTATGACATGTCCACGGTAAGCACTTAGAAGAAGCTGTACTGGGCCCTGGGGACCAGATCTGGGGTCTTTCAGATGAGAGCTGGAGATGACCAGGCTCTGCTATCTCATTTAGGTTATGAGTCGGAAGGGCCCAGCCCCTGAGCTGCAAGGTGTAGAAGTGGCTCTGGCGCCTGAGGAGTTGGAGCTGGACCCAATGGCCATGACCCAGAAGTATGAGGAGCATGTCCGGGAGCAGCAGGCTCAAGTGGAGAAGGAAGACTTCAGTGACATGGTAGCTGAGCATGCTGCCAAACAGAAGGTAGGTGTTCCCAGGGAACCTGGAGTGAGAGCCTTTTCTAAGGGCAGTGTGCCCTCTAGTGGCCAGTGAGGGTGGACTCGGTGTCTGCTGCCCTGGCTTCCTGAAGGCCTTGGAATTCATAGAAATCCTCCATTTGGGCCCTGGAGTTTGACCTAGTGGTGGATTACTTGCCTAACGTGCATGAAGACCTGGGTTCAATTCCTAGGTACCACATACATAGAAAAAAGCCGGAAGTGGTGCTGTGGCTGAGCGCTAGCCTTGAGAAAGTCCAAGGACTGGCCAAAAAAAAAAAAAAGAAATCCTCCATGTAGCTACCTCTTAGGGACCTGACACTGGGCACAGGGAGGAAGGAGCTCATCCAGGTATGAGTGGGAGGTGAGAACAGCCTAGATTCAGTACCCAGGCCTTTTCCCACGGCTTCTGTCAGGCTGCTCCTCCTGTTTTAGGGGTTGGAATTTGATTAACCTGCCATAACTTATTTCTTTTTCTCTTCTGTAGCAAAAGAAACGGAAAGCCCAGCCCCAGGACAGTCGTGGGGGCAGCAAGAAATATAAAGAATTCAAATTTTAGGTCTCCCTCACACAGCCAGCTTTTCTTTAGGCCCTTTGTTTGGATGCCTGGGCGTCACATGTGGATCTCCAAGAGCGACCTCTTCTGCACATCCCAAGGGCGTGTCATTTCATGTTATTTTAGACCCGTTTTGTAAATAAAGCTGTTTCCCAAGGAAAGAGATGAATATGTAACACTCCTATCTCCTTTTAGCCTCTCTGCACAGGCACTGACGTTGTGTCTTCCTACAACTAGGCTGCCCCAGTGATGAGGAGCAGGCATGTGCAAAGGTTGTGGAAGTGGGAACTATGTAACACCAAGATGGTGACTTACCATTCCTCTCCCCCACTGCGGGAAGATTCCGAGGGAAGTACCTCAAGGCCCGGTTGACCTTACCACATTGTCCTTGGGGAATAAAAATAGCCAGGCTAGCTCCCTGGCTGGGCCGGGTCGTAGGCCAGGTCAGGCCTTCCTAAGTGACCCTGTGGCAGAAAGAACCAATCCTGGTGAGAAAACAGGGCTCAAAATCTACGTTGTTGTGGGACCCTGGGTTCCAGCCAGGCCGGTGCTGTGTGGGGGGTGGAGGGGAGCCTGCTGTCTTGAGGTGGTCACAGCGTTGGCTGAGCACTGCGGCGGTGGGGCGGTGGGGTGCCGGGCGCCCAAGCACTCTGGGCTTTGCCGGGAAGCTTTCTTTTCTCTTTTGCGGGGGCCGGGGGGGGGGGGGAGCTGCACAGAAGACGAACGAGGTTGGAGCTGGCTGTGGACCTGGTAGAGCTTCGCTTGGGAAGGCACCTCTCAGACGGGAACGTGGCACGCCGTCGCCGGGGCCTCGCCGTCCGGGAAACGCTCGCGGCTCGCGCGGGTGGGTGGTGGGTGGGCCGCCTCCCGGCGTGCGCGCCGCTCAGCGCGGCGCCCAGCGCGCTCCCGCGCAGTCCCCCTCCCGGCCGGGGCCGCGCCCCGGAAAAGCGGGGTTTCCGCCGGCGGGGAGCGGGGAGCGGGGGCGGGCCGGAAAGGGGGGCGGCGGGCGGCGCCCTGGGCCCAGGACTCCCGGCCGGCCGGACGGCGGGGAGGACGGCGGGGAAGCGTGCCCGTGGAGTGCGCGGCGGGCGCAGGCCCCGCCCCGGCGCAGGCCCCGCCCCGGCGCAGGCCCCGCCCCGGCGCAGGCCCCGCCCCGGCGCAGGCCCCGCCCCCGGGCGCCCGGCTGGGTGGGGCCGGCCCAGCTCCCGGACACGCCCACCCAGTGTCTGGGCCGCGCGGGCCGCAACAGGCAGCGGCGGGCGAGCGCGAGGACCGCGCGCCGCGAGGCCCCGCGCCTGCGTGCAGACTCGCTGGCGGCTCGCGCTCCGCCGGGCGGGCTGAGGAGACGCCGAGCCGCCGCCGTCGCCGCCGCCGCGGGGGACGCCTGGAGCCGCTCGGCGGCCCTCCTCGTGCGTAAGCCCCGCACTTCCCGACCCCTGGCCGGACCATGGCGGAACGCGGAGGGACGGGCGGTGGTCCCGGAGGTGCCGGGGGCGGCAGCGGCCAGCGGGGCTCGGGGGTCGCCCAGTCCCCTCAGCAGCAGCCGCCGCCGCCGCCGCCGCAGCAGCAGCCGCCTCAGCAGCCGACGCCCCCCAAGCTGGCCCAGGCCACCTCCTCGTCCTCGTCCACCTCGGCGGCGGCCGCCTCCTCGTCGTCCTCGTCCACCTCCACCTCTATGGCCGTCGCGGTGGCCTCGGGCTCCGGGGCTCCCGGCGGCCCGGCGCCAGGCCGCACCCCCGCCCCGGTGCAGATGAACCTGTACGCCACCTGGGAGGTGGACCGGAGCTCGTCCAGCTGCGTGCCCAGGTGAGCCGCGGGCGGCGGGGGGCGACGAGCCCGCGCGGCTGGCTGAACCCGCGACGATAGGCCCCTGCCTCCCCCCGCGGAAGGAGGGGTCCCCACCCCAGCTTCCCCCACCCGGCTCTCCCGGGCTGGGCTGGGCTCCAGCATGGCCTCCCAGGACCGAGGCCGTGCAGATCCACCCTCTCCCTGCAGCCCCACCTTCTGCCTGGGCCAGGACCACCCTCTTCCCCTCTCCCAGCAACCAGGCCTTCTGGATTCGGCCCAGGGCCTTCCCTGGCTGGCCTTCCAGACGGTCCGTTTACCCCAGCAAGTCACACTTTTTTCCTGCCTTGCCGCCCGTCGGCTGTACATATGTTAAACAGATGTGGCACAGATAGCTTTGAATAATGTGATTTCCCAACCTACTCAACGTGTGCCAAACTCAGATGTCACCTCTTGCAGGTAAATCCCAGCGCACTAACGATTCGGTGGACAAGTTCTTCTGTGCTTCCCATCACATCCCCCTGGGGGTCTGTGCTCTCAGTTTTGGGGTTCTATTGCGTGTGTCCTCAAGTGTGTTTTTTCATCCCCTTTCCCTCTCGAAATGGATCACAGGGTCTCCCAGTTTCCTCCAGGGGCTCCGTAAAAGAACTGCCATGTCCCTAAATTCAGTCCATTTTTCTCTCTGTCGGAATCTAGGGACTTTCCTTCTACGGACAATTTTTTTTTCTTCTGGGTTTGGGGATCTTACCTATTTCTCTATTGCCAAGACAGTTTTCAACTGTATGGGTACAGTGGTGTTTTAGATAACCTGCAAAGCTGGTTTTACTCTGTAAGCCCAGAGAAGTGCCTGGAGGTGTTCTTTTTGTCACCTCCAAACCGAGTTGATTCTGTTGCCTTGAAGTCTTAGTCTCTAATAGGGAGCATTGTGAGATTTTCTCTTTATTTTGAATATTATTAGCACACTCTCAAATCTAAGATGAAAAAAATGACTAGGCAGTATCTATATGTCAATTAGCCTAAGAAATAGAGAATTACTTCTCTTGTGGAAGCCAGCAGGGTGCCCCTTCCTGAACCACATCCCCTGCAGAGGTAACCACTCTTCTGAATTGTTTATCATTTCCCTTGTATTCTTTTTGGCTATAGTTTCGTTTCATATATGTATGTTTACACAGTTTTTTTAAACTTTGAGTCTTCTGAAGTTTGGAGAACTACAAAATAATGTATTCTGTGAATTTTTTTGTTTTAAACTCAAGCTTATGAGAATTATTAATATTGTTTAGTAGTAGCTCCAATGTACATACTGTGTGTGTGTGTGTGTTTGTATGTGTATGTGTATGAGTGAGCGTGAGAGAGTGTGTGTCTGTCTGTGTGAGTGTGTGTGGGAGAAAGAGGGAGAGAGCACGAGAGAGAAAGAAAGAGAGCGAGAGAGCACAAGAGAGAGAGAGAGAAAGAGAGAGAACGAGAGCACAATAGAGAGAGAGAGAGAAAGAGAGAGAAAGCGGGAGAACACAAACCAATCCTGGGGCTTGGACCACAGGGCTGGTGGGTGGAGGTTCCCTGAGTTTTTTGTTGTTGTTCAAGTCAGCATTCTACCACTTGAACCACAGCTCCACTTCTGGCTTACAGACTTTCCTCCCCCAGGTTGGCTTTGAACTGCTAGTAGCCTCAGATCTCAGCCTCCTAAGTATGTAAGATTAAAGGCATGAGAAACTGGTGCCCTACCAGTTTTAAATAATTAAGTACTTTTTAGTAGTTATAATTCTCCTCTGGATGAACATTTGTTATTTTCTTTTTGTTAGCATGAGTAATAATGTGTATATGTTTTAGTTCAGGATTTCTGCTCTTGTACAAAAGTATCAACAGTGTTTTTGTTTTGTTTTGTTTTTGTCAGTCCTGGGGCTTAAACTTAGGGCCTAAGCATTGTCCTTGTACTCTTTTTGCTCAAGGCTAGCGCTCTACCACTTGAGCCACAGCCCCACTTCAGCTTTTTTTATGTATATGATACTGAGGAATTGAACCTGGGGCTTCGTGTATGCTAGGTGAGCACGCTACCACTAGGCCAGCCCAACAGAATGTATTTATATGTAGAAGTGAAATTGTTGTTCCAAAGGTATAGATTGAGAACTTCACTAGAGAGCATATTAGAATATTTTCCACTTGTTTCCTCTTTCCTTTGTTTTCAGCATTTACTAAACTAATTTACACTTTTTTTTCTCTGCCCTTCCTTTGGGGAAATGAGGAGCCACAGTAGTTTAGTTTGCTTTGGCCAGAACCGTAGGACAACATTAAATTCAAGTGAGAGCTTCATTTGTGATGGTGGCTGCTTGGTCCTGAGCAGACTTCTCTTGTTCTGTATAGGCTTGCAAATCCAGCTCTTCCAGGCATAAAAGTCTGTGCCTACTTTCTGCATGGGTTCACCATTAGTAAAACAAGCTTGTCCATTCTCCTGTTGCATCTGTCACTGTGTTTGACTGGTGGCATTTAGACACTTGCTTTCCCTAGCTTGTTAGATTGAAAGGGCGTGAAAGCTGGGGGAGGGAGGAGGGAGAAGGGACAAATAAAATCATTGATTGCAGTTCTGTTTTGGTCTGATCCTAGATTTCTCGGGCTCCAAAAAGTTCATGCGGTATATTAGTAGCCCAGAAAACAGGCAAGCATCCTGTTGAAGTGGGTGAATTATTCTTCTAACTTGTTTGGAGTCAAAAGCTAGTTTGTAGCCAGGTGAGGTGTCTCATGCAGGTAATCCTACTCAGGAGGTTGAGATGTGAGGTTAGAGGTTCAAAGCCACCCAGGGGCACTAAAGATGGCAAGACTCTTTATCTCCAACTAATCACTAAAAAATGGGAAGTGAGGCTGTGGCTCTTAGGGCAGTAGCCTTGAGCTAAAGAGCTCAGGGATAGCGCCCAGGCCAAGAGTTCAAGCCCTGTGACCCCCACACACACAAAAAGCTTGTTTGTTTATCCTTCAGGGTAAATGTAGTTGTATCTTGTTTACTGACTAGTCCTTGAGCTTGTCTGCTGTCCTGCTTTGACTTTGTTTTACAGCTGTCACCTTTGTGTCTCCCAGCTCCTTGTGAAACATTTGTATTCCTTGAAGCATGTTGCTGTAGCTTCAGAATGGAAAACAACACCCTGTGGGGAGAAAATGGCCTGCTATTGGCCCTTCCAGGTATTGAGTCATCCAGTGAATTTGAGGTCTCCTGGGTATACTTGTTCGTGTTGTTAAGAATATATTGGCAGTGTGCAACACTGTATAAAGCCTAGGACTAACTTGTCTTGTATAAACCAGTAAGCTGTAGGCACTTAAATGTATACCTGATGGTGGATCTGGATCCGGATTAGAGTGGGCAGAAGAGTATGTGAGTGTGTCTACCTAGTACAGAGAGCAAGGATTTGAACAGTCAAGTGTTAGAGAGGTCATACTTCCTTTCCTGATGCCTGTGGAAATGTAATTTGTTTTGGAAAAAATACTGAATGTTGTGGGTATTTCTCAGCTATTTTGTCTCCTCCTTCTCATTGCCTTCGACGGCCTCCACGCACTAGCATGCATGAAGGAAAAAAAGCCAGAAGTGGTACTTCTTCTATTTTTGGTTAGTCCCAGGGCTTGAACTCTAGGCCTGGGCACTGTCCCTGAGCTCTTCTGCTCAGGCTAGTGCTCTACCACTTAAAGCCACAGCACCACTTCTAGTTTCTGGGTTAATTGGAGATAGGAGTCTCATAGACTTTCCTGCCTGTGTTGGCTTTGAGCTGCTAGCCTTGAGCTGAAGAGCTCAGGGACAGTGCCCAGGCCCAGATTTCAAGTCCAGTGATCCTCAGATCTCAGCCTCCTAAGTAGCTAGGATTACAGGTGCCTAGCTTGTTGTTTTGTCCTTTGAAACAGGATCTTGCTGAATAGCCCAGGAGACTTGCCTTGAACGTTTGATTTCTCTTGCCTTAACTAATGTGTGTGTGTGTGTGTGTGTGTGTGTGTGTGTATGTGTATATATACACACATATATATATGTAAATAGCATATTCACATTAGGCCGTAATATGGTTTAATTGTTACTTACATTACCATTTTTGCTAGTGTCATAAAAAACAAGAATAACCTGTGGCTTTGCTTAGAAATTCAGTTAAGTGTAGAAATGGAATATGAGCTGTGAGTTGGTGGCTCATACTTGTAATCCTAGCTACCTAGGATACTGAGATCTGAGGATCATGGTTCAAAGCCAACGCTAGGCAGAAAAGTTCCTGAGACTCTTATCTCCAATTAACCATTAAAAACCAGAAGTAGAGTGGTAGTTCACATGGTAGAATACTGGCTTTGAATGAAAAAGTCAAATGAAGAGTGCCATGCCCTGAGTTCAAGCCTCATTATCAGCATTAAAACAAAAATAAATGGGATGAATGTTTAAAGGAAAAGACCCTACAGTCTAAACTAAACCTGTTCTCACTTGTGAGGCAGTCACAAGTTGCTTTTAGGACATTATTGTAAAACCCCTCTGCTATAGGACTTGGTACTGTGTTCTCCCCTTCTGTGCTTCCTTGGTCATCTTGCCTAGCTGTGGCCCTTTATGTCATGAATGTGGTGTAGTGTGTGAGATGTGTGACATGCTATTCAGTATTGAAGGAAAAGTTTTAGAGTCACTACCAATTTCTTTAGTCTTTTGCTGCAGTGAGATTTTTTTCCCCTTATGTTCTTTTCTTTCTTTGAGTTACTGCAGGTAGGAAGGGAAATAAAAATAAGTAAATTTTACAAGTGTATAAAATTTCCTCAGTGGTATGAAAGTGGTTCTTAAGTGCCATGTACTCTGTTGTATCATTCACAAACCACATTACATCTGTTCTTCAGTCCCGAGCACCTCCACATGTCCTTACTTGCATGTGCACTTAGGGAAGGAGTTTCACAGTTATCAGTTACATTTCTCCCTGGACCACATATTGTTAAAAAATGGGTCCTGGACTGGGAATGTGGTAGAGCACTTGATTTTTAGTACCATACAAACAGAAAAAGCTGAAGTGGCACTGTGGTTCAAATGGTAGAGTGCTAGACCCTGAGTTCAAGTCCCAGGACTGTCAAGAAAAAAAAAATGGGTCCTGAGGATAAGTTTTTTTTCCCTTTGCTACTGGGTTTGAAATCAAGGCCTTGAAGCATGCTCAGCTTGTTTGCTTGGTGGTGCTTTACTCCTTGAGCCATGCCTCTAACCATTGCTTTTTTCCTGTGTGTCTACTTTTCTTTTCTTTTTTTCTTTTTGACAATCCTGGGGCTTGAATTTAGGGCCTGGGCACTGTCCCTGAGCTTTTGCTCAAGGTTAGCACTCTACCACATGAGCTACAGTGCCACTTCAGCTTTTTCTGTATGTATACTGAGGAATCGAACCCAGGCCTTCTTGCATGCTAGGCAAGCACTCTATCACAAAGCCACATTCCTATCCTGATGTGGATTTTTTTGGTCGTTCGTAGGGCTTAAAATCTGGGACTGCGTACTGTCCCTTAGCTCTTTAGCTCAAGGCTAGTGCTTTACTACTTTGAGCCACAGCTCCACTTCTGGTTTTCTGGCGGCTATTTTGGAGGTAAGAGTCTCGTGGACTTTTGTTCCTGGGCTGGCTTTGAACCACACTCCTCAGATTTCAGCCTCCTGAGTAGCTAGGATTATGGGTGTGAGCCACCTGTGCCTTGCTGACATTAATTTTTATTGGAAATGTTAACGCTAAAGAAGGTGACTATAAGTGAGTTGACATGATTCGACTGGAGCAGAATTGTTACTTGTATGAAAGCACCTGGGAGTAGAGTATTAAACACTAGGCAAGCCAAGAGCTCTCATTGATCTTATCCTTTTTTTTTATTATTTATTTTTATTAAAGAATTTATTAACGTTGGTTTTTACATCATATTTCAAATAGCGTGTTGAACCCTTAAATAGGAAACCTCCGATCTTATTCTTTTGAGCTGTAGTTGAGAATTCTTTGACCATCTATTCTAAATATAAAGTAAGACCTATAGCCAGACACTGATGGCTCACACCTGTAATTCTAGTTACTTAGGAGGCTGAGGTCTGAGGATCATGATTCAAAGTCAGCTCAGGCAGGAAAATCTGTGAGACTTGTCTCCAGTTAACTACCAGAAAACTGAAAGTGGTACTGTGGCTCAAAATTATATAGTGCTAGCCTTGATCAAAAAGGGCTCAGAGACAGTGCCTAGGCCCACGAGGGGAAAAAAAAAAAAAGATTCATAGAGCCACAGAAACAAGTACTTCTTAAATTGTAGCTATAAAGTAAATGGAATTGATCAAATATGAAAAGCTTGTGAAATGTCTATTGTCTTCCTACCATTAAAAGTCTTGAAAGCATGTTTGTGCCCTAAAAGATTTGAATTTCATGATGTGAGTGTTGTAAGAGAATATCCTCCCTATCAGAGTAATGTCATCCGTGGTCTCTGTGAAAGCTCAGATTCCTCAACGAAGAAAGAGAATGACTTCTGCAGAGCCTGTTTTACATGTATTGGTTTACAAATCTTTGAGACACATTAGTAGTTGTGTGATTTCTTTTTAAATTGGTTTTCCAGTTTCTTAACCAAGCTAGTGAGTTACCATTGTTGTTTATACATGCAGGAGGGAGGGGCAGTCAGGGAATGTTTGGGCTTTGCCTTTTCACTCCCTCAGCTCAAGAGAGTGGTCCTGCTTTGGCCTTGGTTTGACAGTGTTGATGTAGATTCAGGCAAGGCCAGTGAGTTGTTGTCTGTGTTGCTGCGTTTTAGATGTTCTTTCTTTGGGAATCTAGTGGTAACTATAGGAATGATTTGAAAGTGTCAGTGTGTGTGTGTGTGTGTGTGTGTGTGTGTGTGTGTGTGTGTGTGTTTTATTGTTGGGGTGATGTACAGAGGGGCTGCAGTTACATTCATCAAGTAGTGGGTACATTATTTCTTAAACATTGTTACCCCTTCCCATATTTTTCTCCCATTTTCCCTCCCCTCACCCAAAGTGTCAGTGTTTTGGGATGGCGTTGACTCTACAAAAGACAGGGTTGAAGTTGGCCTTAGAACTTCTCTCAGAGGTCCTTGAGTAAAGTGGTTGGGTTCCAGATTAGCAAGCTCTGACAGTATCTTTTTTTTTGTCAAGGTATAGAGCCAAGAGCAACCATACAATATGAAGAACTCCACTAGCACCCCAGTCCTGGGGTTTGAACTCAGGGCCTGAGCACTGTCCTTGGGTTTTTCCACTTGAGCCCCAGCACCATTTCTGGCTTTTTTTTTTTTTAATTTGCCAGTCCTGGCTTGAGCTCTGGGCCTGAGCACTGTCCTTGGTCTTTCTCAAGGTTAGCGCGCCCTACCACTGAGCCACGGCACCACTTCCAGCTTTTTTCCCTGTGTATGTGGTAATGAGGAATCGAACCCAGGTCTTAGTTCATGCTGGGCAAGCACTCTACTACTAGGCCAAACTCCCAACCCCCTCTGGCTTTTTTTCTATGTTTGTGGTACCAAGGAATTAAACCCAGGTCTTCGTGTATGCTAGGTAAGCACTCTACCAACAAACTCCCAGCCTGTGAAGAGCTTTTAAACAGCCTAGATATGTGTGTTATAGCACCTACTATAGAGGATTTCTCTCTTATAGACATTTACAGTCCTTTTATCTGGTTAGAAAGCTAACTAGAAACCCAGAGAATGGCTTTATTCTGTTAGGGACAGATCTTTGTCTGGCCTCTTTACCTTTACCTATGGGAAGCATAATAGCATAGACAAATAAATGATAATATATATTGCTTAGTTTACATAGATTTTTTTTTGTCAGATGTGGGGCTTGAACTCTAGGTCTGGGCGCTGATCCTGAGCTCTTCAGCTCAGTCTAGCACTCTACCACTTGAGCCACAGTACCACTTCCAGTTTTCTGGTGGTTAATTGGAGATAAGTGTCTCATGGAATTTCATGCTTGGGCTGGCTTTGAACCTGAGTCTCACATCTCAGCTTCCTGAGTAAAAATAATGTGGCCGGGCACAGTGGCTCACGCCTGTAATCCTAGCTACTCAGGAGGCTGGTGATCTTAGGATCAAGGTTCAAAGCCAGCCCAGGCAGGCACAAAAGAACCTGAGATTCTTATCTCTAATCAACCTCTAGAAAATGGGAAGTAGGGCTTGGCTCAAGGGTAGGGTGGTAGCCTTTAGCTGAAAAGCTAAATGACCCGCCAAAAAAAAAAAAAAGTGAAAAGAATGCATCCCATATGGTACCACTGAGAAAAGACTACTGGAAGCTCACATCTAGTCTCTGAACTTTGCTCTATGATCTTTTTATCTTTTTTTTTCCCCTTTAGAAAGGTCCCAGCCCCCCTCCCTGTACTGAGACACAGCTTCGACACAGTCTTGTACTTTCACTCAGCTGTTTTCCCACACCTCTACTTCTGACTTTTTGCTGATTATTTGGAGATAAGAGTCTCAGATTTGTCTGCCCAGCCTGGCTCTGAACCTGCATTGTCAGTAGCTTCTGAGTAGCTAGGATTATAGGCCTGGACTAAAAGTGCCCAACTTCCCTTTAGAGATTTTGCTTGGAATTTTTCTGTAACCTTAACTATGGGTACATCATGAGCCACTGTGCCCTGTTTCTCAATTATTTCTTGATGCCTCATTTATGTCTCCAAGTTTTAGCCCTGTTTGTCTTGTTTGCTTCTTTATGCCTTGAAACTCTGTCTCCAAAATAACTCAAAAAGCATGGCTGGAGTCATGGCTCCAGGGGTGGTGTTCCAGCTAAGCAGGCAAACCAGGCAAGCATAAGGCCGGGAGTTCAAATACTAATACTGGCGAAAACAAAACAATTCTAGGAATACTATTTACTAAACACTACCAAATTGTATATTTCAAAAGGGTGAACATCATTAATTTATACATATATACATGTACACACACACACATACACACACATATACACACACATGCTACTTACTTAAAAAGTTCTTACTGAAGCCGACACACTGGCTCATACCTGTAATCCTAGCTACTTAGGAGGCTGAGACCTGAGGATTGAGGTTCAAAGCCAGCCCAGGTACTAAAGAATCTGAGACTCTTTTTTTTTTTTTTTTTTTTCTGCCAGTCCTGGGCTTGAGCTCAGGGCATGAGCACTGTCCTTGGACTTTCTCAAGGCTAGAGCTCTACCACTTGAGCCTCAGCACCACTTCCAGCTTTTTTCTACATATGTGGTACCGAGGAATCGAACCGGGGTCTTCATGCAGGCTAGGCAAGCACTTTAACCACTAGGCCAAACTCCCGGCCAGAATCTGAGACTCTTATCTCCAGTTAATCACTAGAAAATGGGAAGTGGGGCTGTAGCTCAGGGGTAGGGTGGTAGCCTTAAGCTAAAGAGCTCAGGGACAGTGCCCAGGCACAAGGGTAGATTGGTAGCTTTGAGCTGAAGTGCTTAGGGCCCAGAGTTCAAGCTCCTTGGCCCACAAAAAAAAAAAAAAGTTCTTACTGAATAAACACTGAACAGATGACGAAACAAGGAACTAAAATTTTACTTCATCTTTCTTGGCTGTAGAATTGCTTGTTTATTTATTTATTTTTGCCAGTCATGGGGCTTGAACTCAGGGCCTGAGCACTGTTCTTGGGCTTTCTTAAGGCTAGAGCTCTACCACTTGAGCCACAGCACCACTTCCAGCTTTTTTCTATGTATATGGCACCAAGAAATTGAACCCTGATCCTCGTGCATGCTAGGCGAGCATTCTATCACTAGGCCAAACTCCTAGCCCTTGTTTATTTTTATTGATAGCAAAAATAGCAAAAGTAGAACGTTCTAGACTTTTCCTCCTGGTGGTGGGTAGATAAAGCATATGTGATAAGTTAATGTTGATGACAGATTAATTTATTTAATGTTTATGAAGATTTTTTTTTCAGAACTAGAGTTTGAACTCAGGACCTTGTACTTGCTTAGTTTTCTTGTTTGTGGTTGATGCTCTCTCACTTGAAATATGTCTCTATCCAGGCTTTTTTTGCGGGTTATTAAGACGATGGAGTCTCTAGGACTTTTCTGGTCTTGAACCATGATCCTTCAGATCTCAGCCACCTGAGTAGCTAGGACTATGGGTGTGTGAGCCAGTGCCCAGAGTGCAGATTCTTTTAGATGAAGTTTTAGAGGGCTTATCAAGTTAGAATGTTTGAATTTAGTTCTAGTTGATCAGTTTTTGAGTCCTTAAACATGATACGTCCTCTGTCAATAATTATCCTTGCTAACTTGCAAGTAAACTTGGTTTTCACTCGTCCTTTTAGTACACATAGTTCTGTAAACATACAGAACTATACCAGAAAATAGCTGTAGGTTATTTTGGTCAAAACATTTTTTAGATTGTGTGCATTTCAGAGATTGTGCTGTAGGGCATTTACTCATTGTGATTTTTAGTGACCTGATGCAGATTTGAGAGATATGAAAGGAGTAGTGTTTAGAACTGTTTCCTTCTGTGTCACCTGCTCTCTCCCTCAGGATATTAGTGTAAGCAGGATTCCCTCTGTGACATCTCAGGTGGAATTGGCATGTTAAGTCTTTCAGTAGTTACAGACCAGTTAATTGTGTTTAGTTATAGAAAGAATTTTAAAAATATAGTTGTTATTAAGATGTTATACAGAAATTACCATTTCATCATTTGTGTGGAGGGTATTTTTTCCTTTTCCAAAACTGCATATCTGTTTTTAAGTTTCTTTTATTTCTCTTTCCATAGGGAAAATATTCATTCTTTGTAATAGTTTTTTTTTTCTTTAATAGTTTAGAACACACACAAGGGATATTAGGACATTAGCTGTCATTTATTTGATCCTTCCCTACTGACCTTTTCCTGTTTAAAAACACCAAATGGCCTCAGAGTTTAGAGAGCAGCTTTTTCCTCTGGTTTCTCCTTCATGGCATTTCTCAAATACATTACACAAACACTGCTTGTAATTCTGTCACCTTTCTACCACGCCCTTCTCTCATAGAAGATAAAAGTTTTAACTAGTAGCAGTTCAGAGTTGACTCATCCCACCCCAGCTCCTTGTTCCTCTTTTAGGGATGATGATCAGGATGATGTTTTAAAATTCAAAATCAGGTCATATAACTCCTCTTGCCATATTCTTCCATTCACTCATTCAGCATATGCTTACAGACCAACTATTATGCACTAAACAAAACCCTTGATCTCATGAAGTCTGCATTCTAGTGGGCAAAGATAATAGGCACTAATAGCATTCTGTTATACTTAGAATGAAACCCTTTTTAATGGCTTAAAAGTCACTCCATGTTATGGCCCCTTCCTGGGAATCTAACCTCATCTTGTGCCATTCTCCCCTTTGTTCATAAGGCTGTAGATAAGCTGGGCCTGAGGGAGTCACCCGTGGCTCAGGGCTTTCCTCCAGCTGTGGTGCTTGTCTACCAGAGCATCCTGTGGGTGGCTCTGGGGCATCACTTATGTCTCAGCCAACCTGCCATCTTGCAAGGTTATCCTCATCTGTCCAGTCTGTTTTGGAGTTTTTTTTTTTTAATTGTATTTGAGTGTTGGGATAATATATAGAGGGCTTACAGTTACATTCGTCAGGTAATCGGTACATTACTTCTGAACTTGATTGTTTTGAAGTTTTTAAAACTTTAAAAAAAATTTCTTGTCAGTCCAAAATCTTGTTGTACTATGTAGATATCCAACGAATACATTTATTTGTTGATAGCACTGATCTTCATACAATGCCTATTAATAATATTCATCTGCTCAATATATTTGCTGTGTATTTCTGTGTGCAGAGCACTGATCCAGATATTGGGGGAAATGGTAGCAAACAGGTTGACTAAGTCCACTTTCTGCTGGACTATACATTTCCAGTGCAGGGAGAAACATAGTAAATAATCAGATCTGTGATAAATAGTTTGGAGAGAGTTTGACAAAGTTAAGCGGGGTGGTAATTGGGAATGTCGTGTGGATTGGGTTACATACTCTCAGAGAGTGAAGTGACTGTGATAAGTTGTGCTTTTTTTTTCTTTGCTTTGTTTCTTTTTTCTTTTTTTGACAGTCTCAGGGCTTGAACTCAGGGCCTGGGTACAGTTCCAGTTTTTGAGTGAGTAATTGGAGATGTGAGTTTTCTGGGGACTTTTCTGCCCTAGCTGGCTTTAAACCACCATCCTCAAATCTCAGCCTCCTGAGTAGCTAGACATGAGCCATGGCTGTACTTTCTGTACTAACAGTCAGAGGCAGCTTCTGAGACTTTTCTCAAAAGGGGAAGGAGAAGTTCAGTGAAGCATTTTTGTTAAGTTTACTAGTTTAGGTAGGAAGTGCTAGGATTTGGCTCATGGCTCATGATTGTCTGACATCAGAGCTTTTTTCCTGCTTAAATTTGGTTTCTAAATCTTACCTGGTTCTTATAGTTGATAAATACGTTGTCAGTTGGAATTGCAGAATGCTGGCTGTTACCTTTATAGCTAATGAAGCTAGATAGCATATTGGCTGTGAATGTAGTTGTGGAGTCAGACTGGATTTGAATTCTGAATTTGAATTACTTCTGTTTTTTTTTTATTTTATTTGAATGACAAGGCACACTCTTTAGCTTCTCTAATGTCTCAATTTTCTCATCTGTAAAATGGTAAAATGGGGCATAACTGTCCCTATTTCATAGTTATATAGCATACGAATTTATTGAGATTAATGTTAACTAATTGCATGTACAGCACAATAAATATTAGCTATTGTTGCTGTTATCTTCTTCCTTGCCAGTCCAATTTCTGTCTTCTCCTCTCCCCAATAATATCAGAGCAAACCTGTAGAAACCGGGTGAGAATCTGATTTCTTCAATGGACATCACAAAATCTTTAGTTCACCTTAAGCACAGATCTTGCCAAGCCCCAAGCTTATTCAGCTTGAAAGTCAAAGCAAAATATTTTGGTCTGAAGTGATAGATAGTTTGGGATCCTGTTTCTACATCCTGCTCATTTACGTGAACGGAAGAGATGGTATAGGCCCCGCCTGCAAACCACAATTCTTTGAGCCAGCTTGACTTGACAGCTTCCCTATTCTACCTGCTGACTTCTTTAGTTCTAGTTTGGCAGCTAGAAGAGCAACTAAACCGGTTTACAGCTCACAGTTCTTTGTCAGTGAAAGCTCAGCAACTCCTAGGAAAATGAGGATTACGTAGAGTTGATACTCTAGTCTTCCTAAGTTTTCCTTTTTGTTTCAAACCATAGAAAGCTTATATTCTCCTTTTACAGGATAAATCTGATAATACTTCTTATAGTCTCTCCTGAGACTTTTGACTCTTTATTTGTATGTTAATTTCCCCTTTAATAGCATCAAGACAAGACTTTATTTTTCCATTTTGGTTAGAAATCTACAAACATACTTGTTTGTTCTTTAAGAATTATTTAAAACAAGGGCCGGGAGTTTGGCCTAGTGGTTAAAGTGCTTGCCTAGCATGCATGAAGACCTGGGTTCGATTCCTTGGTACCACATACATAGAAAAAAGCCAGAAGTGGTGCTGAGGCTCAAGTGGTAGAGCTCTAGCCTTGAGAAAGTCCAAGGACAGTGCTTAGGCCCTGAGCTCAAGCCCAGGACTGGCCAAAAAAAAAAAAAAAAAAAAAGAATTATTTAAAACAAAACAAATAATAAAATTAAAAAAAAAAAAAACAAGGCCCAGCACCAGTTGGTCAAGCCTGTAATCATTCTAGCTACTCAGAAGGCTGAGATCTGAGCTTTGTGGTTCAAACCCAGCCCAAGCATGAAAGTAATTAGCCACTGAAGAGCCAGAAGTGGAGCTGCGATCAAGTGGTAGAGAACTAGCCTTGAGCACAAAAACTTAGGGGCTGTGCCCAGGCCCTGAGTTCAGGCCCCAGGACTAGTGCGCGCGCGCACACGCACACACACACACACGCACACGCACACACACACACACACACACACACACACACACACACAAAATAAAAGATTGAGGGTTAGGGATGTAGCTCAGGGATATATAACGTTGCCTAGCATACACAAGGCCATATCCACAGTACTGTTAAAAAAAAAAATTAATGGGTAAATGAATGGTCTCTGAATATAAGGGCTAAGAGCAATTGGCATTATAACCTTAGACCTTGTATTTGGAATGTTGATGTCTTAGAGATAAGAAATAAATAGTTTTGAAGCCGGGCACAGTAGCTCACGCCTGTAATCACAGCTACTCAGGAGGCTGAGATCTGAGGATCAAGGTTCAAAGCCAACCTAGACACAAAAGGGCCTGAGACTCTTATCTCCAGTTAACCTCTAGAAAATGGGGAAGTAGGGCTTGGCTCAAGCCTTGAGCTGAAGAGCTCAGAGACAATGCCCAGGCTGAGTTCAAAGGCTGAATTCAATCTCCATGACCCACACCAAAAAAAAAAGAAAAGAAAAAACTGGTTTTGAGACTAGCACTCAGTGGCTCATTCTTGTAATACGAGCTACTCAGGAGGCCGAGATCTGAGAATCATAGTTCAAAGACAACCCAGGCAGGAAAATGTGTGATATACTCTTTACATCCAATTAGTTGCCAGAAAAGCCAAAATTGGAGTTATGGCTCTAGTGGCAGAGTACTAGTCTTGAGCAAAAGAGAGCTCAGGGACAGCACCCAGGCTCTGAGTTCAAGCCCTGGGATTAGCACCAAAAAAAGAAAGACAGAATTTTGGTTTGTTTTGTCTAGGGTATATACCAGAGCAGTAAGAAAACTGTGAGTTTGTAGATAGTATCTAAGATATATAATCCACTTAAGTCTTAAGGAATCTAAAACCCTGTTAAAGATCACTTATATAAGTCAGCGTTACCATTTGGACTGGAATGCTGTAGTTTGGGAATGAAAATATAACATGCTTAGCTAAATTGGTTTTGATTACTTTTGGGCAAGTCACTTTTTTCCTCTGATATTTTAAGGTCAGGAAATTTTATTGATTTGTTGTAAAAAGGAAAAAATGAGGTAAAATACTTGGGCATCCATATTTATAAAAGTTCTTGACATCTTTTGGGAGTGTCAGTGAAACTATGAAGCTAATACTTATTCTCTGGTTTGTATTAGTTATTATGTTGTTAGCACAAGTTCTTTTTTTTATTGGTCTTTTTAGTTCATAGAGGGATGGGATGTGGCAGGGCAAATATATATATATATATATTATATATATATATATAATTTTTTTTAATCATCCCTGGGGCTTGAACTTGGGGCCTAGGCACTGTTCTTGGACACATTTTGCTCAAGGCTAGCACTCTGCCACTTGAGCCACAGCACCTCTGGCTTTTGCTGTGTAAGTGGTACCTAGGAATCGAACCCAGGGCTTCGTGCATGCTAGGGGAGCACTCTATCATAGGCTACGCTCCCAGCCCTGGCAAAATATGTCTTAAGTCCATTGTTAATAAAATAATCTGAAAATTAAAATATGTGGAAAGCATTTTGTCATCTCTGCCATGCGCTACTTTTGCTGTGGATGAAGATGAATAAGCGACTCTGGAAACCAAGGTCCTCCGGGAATGTAAAAACTCTGTGGCTATTAATTGTATTTCCTCTCTGCCACCAAAATGTGCAATAAATTTGTTTATGCCCTTGCCTGAAATGGAGAGAATTTTTCATTAAATGTTCATGATATCATAATCATTTTGTTTTGATTACTGGTAGTCCTTTCTAGTTTTCCTTTGAAAAGAAAATGTATAACAAAGAAGAGTTATAACGTTCTTAAGTGTTACCTATTAATCCCCTTGATTGACCTTTTGTTCTGTGAAGAAAAAGGAAAAGATTACGATAGCTTTGAAGATAAAGTAGTCAGATTCTGGGTACATTTTCCTGAAGGATTTATTTGAGGTGTGACAGAGAAAAAGGTTTCAAGGATGACTGCCTTTCATTTATCTGCTTCTTTGTGCTTGGACACACGCACGTGTATGCGTGTGTGTGCATGTGTCTGTGTTACTCATGGTCTTTTCAGCAGGCATTCTATCACTTAAGCCATTCTATCGGTCTTTTAGTGTAGTGGTTGTTTTGAGACAGTACCTGCTTTATGTGTTTCCCTTATAGCTTGGGATAACAGGAACACGCAATTGCATCCAGCCATTGTTTGGTATGGAATCTTGTGCATTTTTATGCCTGGATTGGCTTTGAACCATGATTCCCACATGCCGCCCTCTCCCACCCCCCACCAGTCCTTGGGCTTGAACTCAGGGCCTGGGCACTGTCCTTGAGCTCTCTACTACTTGAACCACAGCATAACTTCCATTTTTTTTTTTTGGTGGGTCATGGGCTTGAACTTGGCCTAGGTGCTGTCCCTGAGCTCTTCAGCTCAAGGCTATCACCCTACTCCTGGTCCTGGGCATTGTCCTTGAGCTCTTCAGCTCAAGGCTACCACCCTGCCTTTGAGCCAAGCCCCACTTCCCTATTTTCTAGAGGTTAATTAGAGATAAGAGCATCAAGTCCTTTTGTGCCCGGGGTGGCTTTGAACCTTGATCTTCAGATCTCAGCTTTCTGAGTAGTGAGGATTGTAGGTATAAGCCACCATGCCTGGCTACAACTTCCATCTTTTTCTGTGTCTGTGGTACCAAAGAATTGAACCCAGTGCTTCATGAATACTAGGCAAGCACTCTGCCACTAGGCCATACTCATGGCCCAAACATGTGTCTCTTAAGTAGCTAGGATTGTAAATTTGAGCCACCATGCTTGACCTTCATTAATTTCTTTGTGCCTATTTCCTGTTTTCTTTTCATATCACTGTCATCTCTTTATCTTGGTGACATTATGAAAACAGATCTGTATAAGAGAACTTCAGAGCTCTTGTTTCTACTTCTGCCATTTGTGATTAATTGAAAATTACATTTTTTGAGGGTCAATTAGGTGATGAACTATCTATCCATAGGTTGATAACTGTGCTAAAAATCTAGGGAAGGGGATAAGGGGAGGGAAAGGGGGACAAAAACATGAGAGGGGGGCCAGGAGTTTAGCCTAGTGGTAGAGTGCTTGCCTAGCATGCATGAAGACCCAGGTTCGATTCCTCGGTACCACATACATAGAAAAAAGCCAGAAATGGTGCTGTGGCTCAAGTGGTAGAGCTCTAGCCTTGAGAAAGCCCAAGAACAGTGCCTAGGTCATGCATTCAAGTCCCAGGACTGGCAAAAAAAACAAACAAACATGAGGGTGGGTATGAAGGTTACAGAAGTAATGTACCCACTCCCTGACAAATGTAACTGATGCCCCTTTATACACTATCCCGACAATAAAATACAAGAAAAAAAAATCTAGGGAAGTTGTTTTTATGCTTTAAGCCATGTTAACAGCTATTGGAGCAGTTGAATCTCACATCCCTAATTATTCTGATGTCATATTTATTCTATGTAGTCTCTGCTTTTATCTTTTTTTTTTATTTACTGGTCTTTGGCAGTACTGGAGTTTGAACTGTAGAGCTTTACAATTGCTAGGCAAGTAATCTGTCACTCAAGCCATGGGCCTCTGTGATGATTTTTGAAGCGGTCATCTATTTCATAAATCATTAATTTGTAGTTCAAATCCCTTGCCACACTGAGTACCTATAATTCTAGATGCTCAGAAGGCTGAAACATCAAGGATCTAATTTTGAAGCCAGCTCAACCAGAAAATTTCAAAAGACTCTATCTCCGGTTAAGTAAAATGCTAGGCTGGAGGCCATGGACAAGCAGTAGAGCACAAGTGAATGTTGAAGCTGAGCAAGAAGGTGAGACCTTGAATTCAAGCCAAAGTACTAGTATTCTCCTCTCTCTCTCTCTCTCTCTCTCTCTCTCTCTCTCTCTCTCTCTCTCTCTCTCTCTCTCTCTCTCTCTCCCTCTCTCCCTCTCTCCCTCTCTCTCTCTCTCTCTCTCTCTCTCTCTCTCTCTCTCTCTCTCTCTCTCTCTCTCTCTCTCTCCTTAACCTAGTGGAATTAAAGATCAAAAACATGATTGGTTTTCTGTAGCAGACATCCTGTCAGCACTTCTTAATAGCTGTTCTGTAGGGAGAAATCTTGCTGCAGAATGATCTAATTTGTGTAATCTTGAAGGTGGAGCTATTTTTGAAAAGAGAACAGAAAAATAATGGAGACTTTGCTTGTGAATGTCAAGCTATATTTTACTGATTTGAAAGGAAAAGGATTCAGGACTCCTATTTCCTTCTATCAAGTTTATGAAAGATGGTATACCTAGGTAACTGCTTCTGAAAATGGCAGCTGCATTACTTTCCTCCTCCGCCTCGTCTTCATCTTCTTCCTCCTTCATTTATTTTACTTGTGATTTGGATGATGTGAGTGCATTAGATAACAGCAGGTTCTGGATTTGAAATTCTCTTTATGATTTTGTTTGTTGGTTTGTTTTTACCAGTCCTGGAGCTTGAATTCAGGGCCTGGCCCTCCCCAGGGCTTTCTCAAGATTAGCGTTCTGCCACTTTAGCCACAGCACCATTTCTGGCTTTTTCTATATATGTGGTACCAAGGAATTTAACCCAAGGCTTCATGCATGTGCATGCAAGGCAAGCACTCTACCACTAGGCCTTGCTTCCAGACTGATGGTTTATAACTGTTTTTCAGCCCTATCAGATTGTATGGCTGCTTTTCTATCCAAAAATGAAATTCTCAGTAATAAAACTTACAGATCTACATTCTCTCCACTCCAGTGTAGAAGAAAATAAGAAAAGCCAGGTGCCAGTGGCTCATGCCTGTAATCCCAGCTCCTCAGGAGGCTGAGATCTGAGGAATGTGGTTCAAAGCCAGCCCAGGCACAAAAGTCTGTGAGAATCTTATCTCCAAGTAACCACCAGAAAACCAGAAGTAGTGTTGTGGCTCAAGTGGTAGAGTGCTAGCCTTAAGCCAAAGAGCTCAGGGACAGAGCCCAGGCCCAGAGTTTAAGACCCATGACCAAAAAGGAAAAAAAAAGTGTATAAGAGAAACATGATTTATAGTTTAGTAATTTTTTTTTTTTTTTGGAGGGGAGCCAGTACTGGGTCTTCACCTCAGGGCCTGGATGCTATCCCTGAGCTTTTTTGCTGAAGGTTGGTGCTCCACCACTAGAGCCATATCTCTACTGTCAGGTTTTTGGTGGTTAATTGGAGATGAGAGTTTCATGAACTTTCCTGCCTTGTCTGGTTTAGGACCACAGTCTGAAGATACCAGCCAGTGGCTCATGCCTGTAATCCTAGCTACTCAGGAGACTGAGATCTGAGGATCCCAGTTCAAAGCCAGCCCAGGCAGAAAAGTCTGTGAGACTCTTATCTCCAATTAACCACCAGAGGGGTTTATTGAACCCATGCGTCATGGATATTCTACCACTAGGCCACACTCTTGACCCTGTATCTACTTCTTTAGTTTTGTGCTTCTGTGATTTACCCACATGTTACCATGTAATTATAGTTCATCTTTTGCTGCCTAAGATTCCATTGTGTGACTGTGTTGCATTTTCTTTAACCACTCTGTTACTGATGGCCACATGGGAGATTTCCAGTTTGGAATTTGGATAGTGCTCCAATGAACATTCTTGCCTATATTTGTTGGTACCCCTAAGCATTTCTTTCTTTCTTTCTTTCTTTCTTTTTTTTTTTTTTGCCAGTCTTGGGCTTGAGCTCAGGGCCTGAGCACTGTCCTTGGATTTTCTCAAGGCTAGAGCTCTACCACTTGAGCCTCAGCACCACTTCCAGCTTTTTTCTATGTATGTGGTACCGAGGAATAAACCCGGGTCTTCATGCATGCTAGGCAAGCACTTTAACTACTAGGCCAAACTCCCAGGCCAGCATTTATTTCTTTTTAGTATATAGCCAGAAATAAAATTACTAGATCATAAGGCATATAAGCATAAATTCAGCTTAACAATATATAAAAATTCTTGGTGTTTCACATTTCCATCAACAGTTGGTATTCTTTGCCCATTTCCTTATAGTCGTTCTGGTGTAAGGGTACATAGTTTCTCCTATGGTTTAACTTGCATTTGTTTCTCTGATGATAAATATATTTTCATGTTTATTGGATATTTGGATATTCTTATTTATTTATTTATTTATTGCCAGTTCTGGGGCTTGAACACTTGAAGTGTCCTTGGACACTTTTTACTCAATTCTAGCGTTCTGCCACTTGAGCCACAGTGCCACTTCCAGCTTTTTCTGTGTATGTGGTACTGAGGAATCAAACCCGGGGCTTCCTGCATGCTAGGTGAGCACTGCACTATGAGGCTATACTCCCGGCCCTCTATGTTAAAAGGTTGCTCACTTTTCTATTGGATTCTGTTTCTTGTTTACTTTTCGACTTTCCTTTTCTCACAAATACCTTCTATGGGTTGCCATTTTATTCTCTTTTGCTCCCTCCCTCCTTAGTCCTGGGGCTTAAACTCAGGACCTTGGTACTGTCCCTGAGCTTCTTATGCTCAAAGGTAGCACTCTATCATTTGACCATAGCACCATTTCTGGCTTTTTCTGTTTTTGTGATACTGAGGAATCGAACCTAGGGTCTCATGCATGCTAGACAAGCACTCTACCACTAAGCCACATTCCCAGCCCATGCCATTTTATTCTTTCAATAGTGTTTTGAACTCTGGATCTGTTGTGCTATCCCTGAGTTTTTCAATAGTGTCTTTTTTGTGTGTGTATGTGTTGTCCCTGGGACTTGAACTCTGTTCCTGAGCACTGTCCCTGAGATTTTTTTTGCTCAAGGCTAGCGCTCTATTACTTGAGCCACAGCTCCACTTCCGGCTTATATATTTGCTGGTTAATTAAACATAAGAGTCTCATGAAACCTCTGTCCAAGCTGGCTTTGAACCTCAGTTCTCAGATCTCAAACCTCCTGAGTTTTCTTGTCTCAATTACTGTATCTTATACTAGGCCTGTTATGTGGTAGCTTAAGTCTTCCAATTTTATGTTTCTTTGTAATTGCTATCTTTACTCCTTGCATTTCCCTAGAAATTTTATAATCAACTATTTCCTTAAGACTTTTTTTTTGGTAGAACACTTGATGTAGGATTACATTGGATATGCAGATTGATTTGAAGAGAATTGAAGTCTTTTGTTTTTTCTTTTGGCACCACTTGTGGCTTTTTCTGTGTATGTGGTACAGAGAAATCGAGTCTGGATCTTCATGCATGCTGGCAAGTACTCTGCCACTAAGCCATGCTCCCAGCCCCAGGATAATATTATTTTACACACAGTTGTACTTTGGGTATCAATCAGAAAGGACAGTCAGTTTTCCCTGTTTCTCTTAGACTTTGTTGAGGTGACTGGAATTGTATGTAGGCTGGCTCACTCACCTGTCCAGGATCAGATGCTAGTTGTTGGGAAGGGACTAGAACACATGTAGGTGACATTTTTATGGAGCTCTCAGGTTTCCTCACAGCATGGTGGTAGGTTCCAAAGGCAAACATAAGAAGAAACCAGCCTGGTGGGAAGCTGGATCACCTTTTCTTTCCTAACCCATGATATCACATAAAAGCCAATCATGGAAGTGGTGCTGTAGCTCAAGTGGTAGAGCACTGGCCTTGAGCTGAAGAACTCAGGGACAGTACCCAGGCCCAAAGTTCAAGCGCCATGACTGACCAAAAAGAAAAGCCAATCATTAGGTCAGGTGCCAATGACTCACACCTTAATCCTAGCTACTCAAGAGGCTTTCACCTAGAGGACCATAGTTTGAAGCCAGCCTGAGCAGAAAAGACTATGAAAATCTGTCTCCAAAATAACCAGAAAAAAGTTGGGCTAGAGGAGGGGCTTAAGTGGTAGAGCACATGTAGAACAAATAAGCCAAGAGAGTATGAGGCCCTTAGATCAAATCCTGGTACCACAGTGTGCAGGGTGGGGGGGGCGCGCCGGGGGGAAGAGAAACCAACCATTAGCATCTGAGTGACTGAGAGTTTGAGACCAGCTTGAACTACATAGTGAGACCCTATCTCAAGCAAAGGAAGCAAAAATGAAACAAAACAATGATACTCACTAAGACTGATCATGTTCAAGAGAAGGGGAATTTGTTTATATTTTTCTTGTCAAAAATTTTATTTCAGAAATGGTACAATGTTTAAAAGCTTTTTTTTTTTGCATGAATGAATCGAAGATGCTTTTATTTGTAGGATTGGGCTTGCTCAATACGGTGAATCATTTTGTTTGAAAGTTTAAAAAAATTGTATCTACTTTTATGTAAGATCTATTTTTAGTAAAATCTTTTTTCTCTTTTGCTTGCCTCATTTTCCTCCTTTCTCTTCACTTTCTTTTTGTGCTTAACCAGGTAACTCACATTATTCCATATTTTTCTCCATTCTCATAAGATATATAAAGATTAAAAATGCTAGGTGTCCATGGTTCATGGCTGTAATCCCTAGCTACTCAGGAAGATGAGATTTGAGGATCAATGTTCAAAGTTAGTTCAAGTCTGTGAGACCCTTATCTTTAAAGCCAAAAGTGGAGCTATGGCTGATATGGTAAAGCACTTAGCCTTGAGTACAAAAGCTCAGGTTAGTATCCTGACTTTAAGCATCAGTACTTTCTTCACACATGGACATGTACACATACACACACATACACACACACACACACACACACACACACACACGCAACATTGGGTTGGGAATACTGTTTTAAAAGATGGAATCATATCATAGGTAAAATTTATATCTTACTTTTATCATTAACTACTTGCAGATATCACTGTGAGCCAAGACATTTTGTCCTACTATCTCTTTTTTGGCTACACATACTTTTTGTCTGCTATGGATATTTATTTGATAATGAAGGGGTATTTGATTGGAGTCAGGGAATAGGAATAGAAATAGACAGCCTTTAAGGGGAAGATAGCCAAGAATGAGGGAGAGAGGAGTGCTAGATTTTCCCCAAAATTAGTTGAGCTGTCAAGAAAATTGAAAATGTGGTGGTGGGTGGTGTAGTGGTTGGTTTTAGTAGGGGAATGCATGTCTTTTCAGGTCTACCAAGCTACTGAAGACACCAGGACCCAGAGCACTAGTCTTAAGAATTGGAGCTACTAGACAATGCTAGAGAGAGAGGGTCCCTTGAGAGAGAACAGTGTCTTTGCTGAGTGTTCGCTGCTGCTAGCAGTAGACACAGTGTTGATTAAGATTTTTTAATGACAGGCCAGGAGTCCTGTGTTTTTGCTCAAAGTATTCAGTTCTGTTTTTTTTTAAAAGTTATCCATTTTCAGGGGCCCGGAGTTTGGCCTAGTGATAGAGTGCTTGCCTAGCATGCACGAAGACCCGGGTTCAATTCCTTGGTACCACATACATAGAAAAAAGCCAGAAGTGGTGTTGAGGCTCAAGTGGTAGAACTCTAGCCTTGAGCCCAGGACTGGCAAAAAAACCAACCAACCAAACAAAAAAAACCACTATCCATTTTCAGAAACAACTTTTATTTTCATTTTATATGATGTGGGCTGAGAGAACCTTGTGCTAAGTATAGCTTTGTGAGTGAGTTTGCTAGTCTTTCTGAAGCACTTAAAATTCAAAATCGGAGCTACCTCATTGGAATTTCCCTGAATTCTTCAAATGAAACCAGTTGAGGTGAGGAGTGGCTAAAGAAGTCATTGGTGACTAAAGAAGGCTTTATTCAGGCTGGGAGTTTGGCCTACTGGTAGAGTGCTTACCTGGCATGCACGAAGACCCAGGTTCAATTCCTCGGTACCACATGCATAGAAAATAGCCGAAGGGGTGCTGAGGTTCAAGTTACAGTAGAGCTCTAGCCTTGAGAAAGTCCAAGGATAGTGCTCAAGGCCCTGAGCTCAAGCCCAGGACTGGCCACCAAAAAAAAAAAAAAGGCTTTATTCTCCTTTTATCTTAGAAAGAGGATTTGAAGTAGAGCTAAGTAATAATGATAGATACCTAGTAAGTAGGACAGACACAAGATTATGTGGTTTGCCCTTTCTTCCCTTCCTCTTTCCTCTCTTTGCTGTGGATGGAACTCAGAGGCCATTTACATACTAGCTAGGCAAGCCCTCTATCCCTGAGCTACAACCAAAGCTTCAGACATATGATTCTGATGGAACCCTAAGCAAGGCCAGCCTTCTTGAGTGCTTAGATTCCATTGGAATGATGATTAAGATGATGATTACATTTTTATTTTTAAAGATAGTGGTGACTTTGGAGTCTGTAGTGGAGAATAGTAATGCTGTCTCCTTTTTTGGAATAAAAATTTGCTCTTCCCACCCCCTACCAGCTTGAGGGAAATTCTTACTTTTACTTTTAGGTAGAATTATGGAAGGACAGCCAAAAATGACCCAAGATTTCTGTGTAAATGATACAGTCAGAATGAAAAACCTTAAGATTTCATTCTGAGCAGAAATGGGGAGAGAGATATTTCTGTTAAATTCCTTTTCCCTCTGGTCTGTTCAGTTTTGGTTGGTTTTCAGAGAAAGACAAAACATAGATGTTCATTATGTGTGAAGCAAGCTGAGAAAGTTATAGTGCTGGGAATTGGCCTGGCCTGACCTTAAGGCGCTCTGCCTCTTGGTATAAACAGTGCACTGCAGTGCTGAGTGGATTGAATGGAGGCATGATGCTGAAGTGTGCAGGGGAAAAGGACACTGATTGCTCTATTAGAATCTGTCATTTAAGCTGGAATTTTTTTTTAAAAACTTTTTGTTGTGGAAAAAGTTTTTAGTATGCAAAGAAAAAAAAATGTAATGACTCCCAATGTGCTCATAATTCAGCTTCATTTCCAGTTCATGGTCAGTGTTATGTCCTGTCTGCTAACCCCTACTTCTGCCCTAACTTCCTCCTATGTTATTTTAAAACAAATCTCCAACGTTGTTATATTTCCTCTGTAGGTAGTCCAGTAAGTGTCTCCAAAAGATAGAGCACTTAAAGTAAGTAATCATAATACCATTAACTCTAAGACTAATTAATACTGGGTTCTTAATTATCTGCCTTCCAATCAGTTGTTAGCCTTTACAAAGACAGGGTTTTAATAAATTGTGGTTGGGAGGAAGGGAATTGGTTGCCTGAATAGCACATGCAAAGTCAGGAAAAGTATGTAAATAAAAGGTAATGAGTCAGGCCGGGAGTTTGGCCTAGTGGTAGAGTGCTTGCCTGGCATGCACGAAGACCCGGGTTCGAGTCCTCCATACCACATACATAGAAAACTGAAAATGGTGCTGAGGCTCAAGTGGTAGAGTGCTAGCCTTGAGAAAGTCCAAGGACAGTGCTCAGGCCCTGAGCCCAAGCCCAGGACTGGCAAAAAAAAAAAAAAAAAAGGTAATGAGTCTCTGATTTAGGGCTGTGGAAAGGGGTATGGAAAGGAAATTACAAATGTAAATTATGGTAGAGGTGAGCTTAGTGGGAGTTTCCAGGTGAAATTAGTAGTCTGTTTCTGGTTGACAGTGTAGGTTATTTTGACCCAAAATTGGTAAACTGTGTCTTTAGGTCAAATCCTGTTGTCAGCCAGTGTTTATAATAAAGTTTTGTTGGAATATGTATTTGTGCAAGGTTCACCCTACCATGGCAAACCTAGGTAGTTAAATTAGGGATCCTATATGACCTGCAAAGCCTCAAGTCCTTATTATAGAAAACAATTGGTAAGTATGGGGTTCTGTAAGAAGATCTGTGTTGACTATGTTGATCAGAAACAGCCAATGTTTTATGATACAACATAGAGGAGTCAAACATTTTGAATGTTTTATAATATAGCATATAGGAGTCAGAAGCTTTGGATTTTTTTTGTCAGTTGTGGAACTTGAACTGTGGGTCTGTGTGCTGTCCCTGAGCTCTTCAGCTCAAGGCTAGTGCTCTACCAGTGGAACCACAGTGCCACTTCTGGTTTTCTGGTGGCTAATTGGAGATAAGGGTTTCATGGACTTTTCATGCCTGGGCTGGTTTGGAACCACAATCTCAGATCTCAGCCTTCTGAGTAGCTATGATTACAGGTGCCACTGGCACCCAACTAAGCTTTAGATTTTATTTTGCTCTATTTTTCTCATGCATTCTATCTTGAGACTGTCTCTAAAGGTCTCTCTGCCAGGTTGTTAAGTTGGTTTAATTTTGTATATCTCTTTCTCCCCCATTAGAATATAAGCTCCATGAAATAAAAGATTTTGTGTCTTTTAGTCCCTACTTTGTCATCAGAGTCTAGATCAGTGTTAGTTTTCATATGTTATAATTTTTTTTGCCAGTCCTGGGGCTTGAACTCAGGGCCTGAGCACTGTCCGTGGACTTTCTCAAGGCTAGAACTCTACCACTTGAGCCACATTTCCAGTTTTTTTCTATGTATGTGTGGTACCAAGGAATTGAACCCAGGTTTAGGCAAGCACTCTACCACTAGGACAAACTCCTGGCCTGGTCTATTATAATTTGCCCCAATGAAGTTTAGAAAACAGTTTCATCAATACAATGGAATATTAGAAGCAACTAAAACTTAATTATGAAGATTATAGCAGTTGGGAAAATGTTTATAATGTGTACATTTTATGTACATTGCCTTCTAAAATTTACATAAATGTGAAAAACATGGAAAGGGACAACAATGTTCAAGAAGTAATGTACCCGTTACCTGATGAATATAACTGTACTCCTCTGTACATCACCCCAACAATAAACCAAACATTATGTAAATGGGGAATGTAAAATCTGCAAAATAATGTAGAAATGAGATCAATGATTTTGGGTTTTTGTTTTGTCGTCCTGGGACATGAACTCTGGGCCTGGGCTTTTGCTCTAGGCTACCACTCTATCACTTGAGACACATTACCACTTCTGGCTTTTTTTGTGATTAATTGGAGATGAGTCCCATGTCCGGGCAAGGTGGCTCACGCCTGTAATCCTAGCTACTCAGGAGACTAAGATCTGAGGATCTGCATTCAAAGACAGCAAAGACAGCCCGGGCACAAAGGTCCCTGTGACTCTAATCTCCAACTAACCACTAGAAAACTGGAAGTGACACTGTGGCTCAAGAGGTAGAGCAGTAGCCTTGTGCTGAAGAGCTCAGGGACAGTGCTCAGGCTCAGAGTTCAAGTCCCATGATGGACACACACACACACACACACACACACACACACACGAGAGAGACAAGAGACAGACAGGGAGAAACAGAGAGGGGGGGGAGAGAGAGAGAGGGAGAGGGAGAGGGGCACTCATAGACTTTCCTGCCCTGTCTGGCTTTGAACCTCAATCTTTGATTTCAGCCTATTGAACAGCTAGGATTACAGGTATAAGCCACCAGTGCCCAGCTCCTCTTTCATTTTATTCTGAATATATATCTTGATTTTCCCATGATACACATAAAATCAGTATTTTCCAGTCCTTTAGAAAAATCATTTTGTTTTGTTTATCTAGACTTAAAAATATGAATAAATCTTTTCTTTGTTCTCGGTTTCTTCAAGTAGAAAATTGTGGTTATTTGTCTCCCAAAGGACATGGTGAGTTTGCAGTTCTCTTAGTTAAATATTAAATTGGTCTTTGTGGTTTTTGTCCCAAACTTCCACTTCAGGATATATATAGTTGGTGTTCTAGCAATTGCCTCTAGGCTATATGTGAGCACTCTTGCTAGGGGCTGGAATTTGAAAGCACAAAATACAGCCTGGCACTGGTGGTGGCTCAGGCCTATAATCCTAGTTACTCAGGAGGCTGAGATCTGAGGATCCAGGTTCAAAACCAGCCCAGGCAGGAAAGTCTAAGACTCTTATCTCCAATTAACCACCAGAAAACTGGAAGTGGCACTGTAGCTAAAGTGGTAGATCACTAGCCTTGAGTTGAAAGCTCAGGGACATCGCCCCGCAACTGGGGGGTCAGGGGGAGAATAGAAAATACAGAAAGACTACAATTTCAGAAGCCTAGTTCTTTTTTTTCTCATTGAATATCTATTGGATTTAATATACTGTTAATATTTAAAATTTGACAATTAAAAGTTATTTTTACAATGACTAAAACAAGGTGACTGCCACTTTTTTTTTTTTTTTTTTTGGCCAGTCCTGGGGCTTTCAGGACTGGTGCTCTACCACTCGAGCCACATTGCCACTTCCAGCTTTTTCTGTGTAGATGGTGTTGAGGAATCAAACCAAGGTTTCATGCACACTTGGCAAGCACTTTACCACTGAGCCACCTTCCTGCCCCTACATTAATTTTTTTTTCTTTTTTCTTTCTTTTTCTTTTTTTTTTTTTTTTTGCCAGTCCTGGGCCTTGAGCTCAGGGCCTGAGCACTCTCTTTGGACTTTGTCAAGGCTAGAACTTAAGCCACAGCACCACTTCTGGTTTTTTTCTATGCATGTGGTACTGAGGAATTGAACCCAGGTCTTCATGCATGCTAGGCAAGCACTCTACCACTAGGCCAAACACCCAGCCCTACATTAATTTTAAAAAAAAAATTGTATAAAGGGGTTTCAGTTCAGTTAGTGAGGTTATGAAGATGCTTTTTTTTTTTTTCTTTTTTTTGGCTAGTCCTGGGCTTGGGCTCAGGGCCTGAGCACTGTCCTAGTTTGGCCTAGTGGTAGAGTGCTTGCCTACCATGCATGAAGACCCAGGTTTGATTCCTGGGTACCACTTACACAGAAAAAAGCCAGAAACGGTGCTGTGGCTCAAGTAGTAGTGCTCTAGCCTTGAGAAAGCCCAAGGACATTGCTCAGGCCCTGAGTTCAAGCCCCGGGACAGGCAAAAAAACAAGAAAAAAATGAAAGGTAATTTAGTTGTAGTGCACATACTGCACACAAGGACTTGGGTTTATCCCCAGCATCACAGAGTCTCTGTGAAACTACTCCCTGCCCTTGTGAGTCTGGCTACTCGCTGCTTCCTCTTAAGGTTGCACCATTATAAACACTGGGCCTCTTGCTTTTTTTAAGAATATAGGGCATGAGCTCCCTCTCCCTTATCCTTGGTAGCACCTCTCTGTGATAGTTCCACGGTTCTTTCTCCTCATAGAGCTCACCTCTCTGTTCCTCTCCCCAGATTGTTGCAGATTTTCCTCCTATAGCACTTGTTAACATTTCCATACTTTCTTTATAGACTATGTGTGCTGTTTACTACTTTCCTTACCTCCAATTATAATGGGAGCTTCCTGAGGGCAGGCCAGGATTTTTGGTGATTTTGTCGTTGCTGTGTCCTCCCATAGTTAAACTGGGATCACTCATTAAGGGTTCGATAAGTTCTTTTTTTTTCTGATAAGTTCTTTTTGTATGTGTGTACTGGTCCTAGGGCTTGAACACAGTGCCTGGGCATTGTCCCTGAACTTTTACTTAAGCCTAGTACTCTTACCACTTGAGCCATAGCTCCATTTCCCACTTGTTTGGTGGTTAATTATAGATAAAAGTCTCATGGACTTTGCTGCCTTGCTGGCTTCAAACCACAATCTTGAGATCTCAGCCTCCTGAGTAATTGGGATTACAGATCTGAGTCACCAACACCAGCATAGTGTTTGATAAATATTTGAATAAATGAAATATCTGGAACATTTGAGTTTTATCCTTCACTTGGACTTTTCTTGCTTACATGAATGTTACTGCTTCATCTCACTAACTTTAGGGATGTTCTATTCCTGTTGATAAACAAGGACGTTACATCTTCTCTTGGTTTTTTTTTTTTTCCTTTGCCATAGCCAAGAAAGCCCGAGAGTTAGTTCAAAGAAACATTTTGACTACTAAGAACAATAGAGTGACCAGTACAGAAAAATACAAACTGTAAAACAGTTCTGCATATAATGCATGACTTTGCTGTCATTTTTCTTGAATCTGCTCTTGTATTTCACAGACTATTTTTTTCATGTATTCACTTTTCTTGAGAAATCAATTCTATCCTCAAAGGAATAGTACTGACCTTGCTTTGTGCTACTAGACCCTCGTCATGCCAGATCAAGGCTCTGCCTTGTACCTTCATTTAGCCTCACTTCCTTAAGGCCTGGTTTTCACATACAATCATATTGAAAATCAAGTCTTCCTATATGAATTTTGGCAAAATACCATTCATTCCTTTGAAGTGTTCTCTCTTATCTGTTTCTATCTTTACCTCCTAAGTAGCTAAGATGTTAGGCATGAGCCACCATGCCTGACTGTTTTTGTCCTTTTTGGCAGTACTGAAGTTTGAACTCAGAGCCTCTACCACTGAGTTACACCTCCATCCTTTTGTTTTGACTAGTCATTCCTTTTTTTTTTTTAAACTCAGAGCTTGGGCCTTGTCCTTGAGCTTTCTCAAGGCTAGTGCTCTACCACTTGAACCACAGCACCACTTCTGGCTTTTCCTGTGTATGTGCTACTGAGGAATTGAATCCAGGGATTCATGCATGCTAGGTAAGCACTCTACTACTAGGCCATACTCCCAGCCTTGACTAGTCATTTTTTAGGTAGGGTCTTACTACCTGTTAAGGCATGCCCTTGGATGGGAATTTGCCTACTTTTGGCTTCTCATTGGAGCTGGGATACACTATGATCATTTTCATTAAGATGGAGTCTTGTGATTTTTCTGCCTAGGCTGACCTAGAAATGTAATCCTACCAATTTCACTCTCACCCTGCTAGGGTGATAGGGTTATACCACTGCAGCCAGCTATTAGTCAAGAAGGGATCTTGTATGTATGTCCAGTCCAGGCTGGCCTCCTCCCCATGATCCTCTTTTTTTTTTTTTGTGGGTCGTGGGGCTTGAACTTGGCCAGGGAGCTGTCCCTGAGCTCTTCAACTCAAGACTACCACCCTACCCTTGAGTCAAGCCCCACTTCCCACTTTCCAGTGGTCAATCGGAGATAAGAGTCTCAGGTCCTTTTGTGCCCAAGCTGACTTTGAACCTTGATCTTCAGATCTCAGCCTTCTGAGTAGGATGACAGGTGTGAGCCACCGCCCCTGGCTCCTTGTGATTCTCTTGATCTCAGCCTCCCAAGTAGGTATGAGCTACAAGCACCTGCCTGGATGCTATCTTTTTTTTTTTTACTAGAACAAATAACTTTAGGCTTCAAATGAAGCATCTCAGAGGTGGCTTAGCCTTTATGTACTCTTTAAAGTATCAGTTATTGAAAACCAGCCCTGTGCCTAGGACTCTCATAGCCAGATATAGAGCCTGTCCTCACCATGTCATCATGAAGCTCACACGTAGTTGAGTTACAGGTGATGAGTTTTAGGAGGATGTGTATCTGAGTCATGGGAAGTTTTTTTTTTCTTGGTCGGGCGTGGGCCTTGGCACTGTTCCTGAGCTCTTCAGCTCAAGGCTACTGCCCTACCCTGGAGTCATAGCACCACTTCCACTTTTCTAGTGGTTAATTGGAGATAAGAGTCTCATAGACTTTAGTGCCTGGGCTGGCTTTGAACTGCAATCCTTAGATCTCAGCTTCCTGAGTAGCTAGGATTATAGGCATGAGCCACTGAGCCCAGCTTTTTTTTTTTTTTTTTTTTTGCCAGTCCTGGGCTTGAGCTCAGGGCCTGAGCACTGTCCTTGGACTTTCTCAAGGCCAGAGCTCTACCACTTGAGCCTCAGCACCACTTCCGGCTTTTTTCTATGTATGTGGTACCGAGGAATCGAACCCGGGTCTTCATGCATGCTAGGCAAGCACTTTAACCACTAGGCCAAACTCCCGGCCCCTGAGCCCAGCTTTGTGGGAAGTTTATTTGAGAAGCTCACCAGTATTCTTGCAGGCCAGGCAATAAATATATCCACAGCTTACAGTCATCCTCCATCATCTGGAAAAAGGTAATAAGAAGGTAGTCCTTAGCCCCTAACCTCAGCCCCTAACCTCATCCCCTACTCCTCGAGTCCCCGATCTGATTTTTCCTTCTCAAACATTTTACTGTGTTCTTTTAATCAACAGTGACTTTTTTCTTCATATTTTATTGAGAACTATTGATTTATTTTTAATTTCTTTTTCTTAATAGATTGAGCAGAACATTGTCTTTCTTCTCATATCCTAACTTTCTACAAAGGCAATTCCTGGTGTTTAAGTGAAAGCTGTTCCTGTCAGAGTTTCTCATTCTACATTAATAAATGATAAGAAAGGTTGTCAGCCAGCACCAGTGCTCTGTTTATGAAATTGCAATTACTCATGCAGCATTTTGCAAAGTTCTTACTATATAAATGGCACAAATGACTTGACAAGTTATGACTCCAGAGAATTCCTTACATAATAAAGCAGCATTGCATTTTCCTTCTCAGAAGATACAAATAATATTAAATTAAATTTGTCTTGTTCCACTCACTCTAACTGGTCTAAACTTGTCTGGCTTTCCTGCCTGTGCTGGACATGGTTATGAGAGTGTAAAGGGTTTCTCTTAACAGTGTGGAGATAGGAGTGGTCTTTCCCTCCTTAATCTCTGATGACTCATGGTCTTAGAATAATGAAAAAGTGCTTCTTTCATGAAAAGTGCTTCATATCCCCTTTGATAAACTACCAACACTTTTTTTTTTCCCCAGGCCTGGGCTTGAACTCAGGGCCTGAGCACTGTCCTTGGACTTTCTCAAGGCTAGAGCTCTACCACTTGAGCCTCAGCACCACTTCCGGCTTTTTTCTATGTTTGTGGTACCGAGGAATTGAACCCGGGTCTTCATGCATGCTAGGCAAGCACTTTAACCACTAGGCCAAACTCCCAGCCCCTCAATACTCTTATAAATGTCTAGTTTTAATTGCCTGGTTTTGGTGGGGGTTTTTTTTGTTCGTTTGTTTTGTTTTTAAGAGTACTGAGATGGAACTTAAGATCTTGAAAATACTAGGCAAGCCTCTACCACTGAGCTACACCCTGCTTGCACATCATTATTTCCTAATACAGTCCATGAAAACCTCAGAATACAACAGATACACTCTATGGTCTTTCTCATTTCTTTTTTTGAATACTTCAGTATTCTAGGTCTTTTTTTTTTTTTTTTTTTTTTTTTGCCAGTCCTGGCCTTGAGCTCAGGGCCTGAGCACTGTCCTTGGGTTTTTTCCCTCAAGCTAGAGCTCTACCACTAGAGCTACAGCACCACTTCCAGCTTTTTCTATGTATGTGGTACTGAGGAGTCATATATGCTAGGTATTCATGTATGCTAGGCAAGCACTCTACCACTAGGCCAAACTCCTGACCCCTCTAGTTTTTTTTTTTTTTTTTAATTAGCACATATTAGTTGTACTCCTGGCTTCTTCACTGCTAGGAATATGGAAGAGCTGCACCTCTGCTGGGCATTTTGAATTTGCCATTGTAGTCCTTCACAAGTCACTGCAACATCTGCCACACCAATGCCACTGCTGTGTCAGAAGAGCTGCACCTCTGCTGGGCATTTTGAATTTGCCATTGTAGTCCTTCACAAGTCACTGCAACATCTGCCACACCAATGCCACTGCTGTGTGACTTTGCAGTCAGTACTAAGCCTTTGTCACTCAGCACTGCCAGATATCCCACACTGCTGCCTTTGGCATCGAAGTTGATAGTGTAGCTTCCTCTTCCTGTGTTCAAACTTTCCTGTGGGAATTCTTCCATCTCACCATAGGTGACCTGTACCAAATTTTATGACAAAATGTCCTTTGTGCTATCAGTAATTACACTATCCTCAACTCTGAGATAAGGGAAGCTACAGGATGCTTTTCATCACCAAGACTGTCCTTTCCTACTGGGTAGTATTTTCCTCACAAGTGCATGTATGGACTGTGGGCTTCTCCCACAATAGAGTTGGCAGTTTGATAGCAGGCCCTTCAGTTATTTGTTTGTTTGTTTTTTCTTTTGGTCACAGGGCTTGAACTCTGGGCCTAGGTGTTGTCCCTGAGCTCTTCAGCTCAAGGCTAGTATTCTACCACTTGACCACAGTGCCACTTCTGGTTTTCTGGTGATTAATTGGAGATAAGAGTCTCACAAACTTTCCTGCCCGGGCTGGCTTTGAACCACGATCCTTAGATCTCGGCCTTCTGAGTAGCTAGGATTACAGGCATGAGCTACTAGCGTGCTCAGCTGGACCCTTAGTTTGTTTTTTTTTTTTTGTCTTTGTGTGTGTGTGTGTGTGTGTGTGTGTGTGTGTGTGTAAGGTTTGGGAGCTTGAAATCAGGACCTACCGGAGCACTGTCCTTGAGCTTTGTGTATTCAAGGCTAGTGCTCTACCACTTGAGTCACAGCTCCCTCTTCCAGCTTTTCTGGTAGTTCAGTGGAGATAAGAGTCTTACAGACTTTCCTGCAGATCTCAGCTTTCTAAGTAAGATTACAGGCGTGAGACACTGGCACCTGGCACTTTTTTTTTTTTTTTGAGATGGGATCTCAAATTCCAGATACCCTACAAGCATGAATTCAGCATGCTTGGCTGGTGATGGTTCTTTTCTTAAAAACAATTTCATTGAGATATTTTTGCAGACCATACCATGAATGCATTGTATTCATTTAAAAGAATACAATCCAGTCATTTTCAGTGTATTCAGAGTTGTGCAACCATCATCACAATTCATTTTAGAATGCTGTCATCATCCCCCAAAGAAACACTATTAGCCTTACTCATTCCCTATTTCCCCTCAACTCTACCAGGTGCTGACAACTATTAATTTGTTTTGTTTTGTTGTAGGTTTTTTTTGGGGGGGGAGTCAATAGATTTACCTACTCTGCATATTGCACACAAATGAAATCATATAATATCTGCTTGGCTTCTTTTACTAGCGTACTTTCTAAGTTCATTCAGGTTGTAGCAAATATTATTTCTTAGTTCCATTACATTATCAGGTAATCTTCCACTATATGGATGTACCATATTTTATTTATCTATCCACAAAAGGATAAAGTTTTTCCTCATTGTAGCTTTTATGAATAATGCTGCTTAAATATTCACAGGGAAGTTTTTATGTGGACATGGCTTCCATTTCTCTTAGATATACACCTAAATCTGTAGAACTGCCAGACTGTTTCCCAAAGCAACTGCCCTACTTGATATTCCAATCAATGCTTGTTTTTATGTTTGACATATCAGATATGAGATCAGATATGCTATATATGATCACTAATATAGTTGATATGAAGTGGCATATCATTCATATCATTGTAGTTTGGCAACTGCGCTTTTTTTTTTTTTTTTTGTCAGTCGTGGGCCTTGAATTCTGGCCCTGGGCACTGGCTCTGAGCTCTTCAGCTCAAGGATACCGCCCTACCCCTTGAGTCAGAACCCCACCTTCAGTTCTCTGGTGCTTAATTGGAGATAAGAGTTTCACAGTCTTTAGTGCCTGTGCTGGCTTCGAACTGAAAACTTCAGATTTTAACCTCCTGAGTAGTTAGGATTACAGGTGTGAGCCACTAGAACCCACCCAACATCTGCCTTTCTTGATTGCTTGCTTGCTTGCCAATCCTAAGGCATGAACTCAGGGCCTGAGCACTGTACTTGGGCTTTCTCAAGGCGAGAGCTCAACCACTTGAGCCACAGCACCACTTCTGGCTTTTTCTATGTACGTGGTACCAAGGAATTGAACCCAGGTCTTTGTGCATGTTTGGCAAGCACTCTTACCAGTAGGCCCAACTCTTGGCCCCTCATCTGAATTTCTTTTTTTTTTTTTCTTTCCAATCCTGAGCTTTAAAGTCAGGGGCTGAGCACGGTCCTTGGGCTTTCTCAAGGCTAGAGCTATATCACATGAGCCACAGCACCATTTCTGGCTTTTTTCTATGTATGTGGTACTGAGGAATCCAACCCTGGTCTTCATGCATGCTAGGCAAGCACTCTACCACTAGGCTACACTCCCGCACCCCATCTGAATTTCTTTAATGTTTCATGTACATATTTCCCTTTTGCAGAAATGTCTTTCTAGATTTATCAATTCACAGAAGCGTAAACATAGGAACATGCTGATTACCTTACAAAAACATTACACACTGGGCTGGGAGTTTGGCCTTGTGGTAGAGTGCTTGCCTAGCATGCATGAAGACCTGGATTCGATTCCTCAGTACCACATATATAGAAAAAAAGCCAGAAGTGGTGCTGAGGCTCAAGTGGTAGAGCTCTGGCCTTGAGAAAGTCCAAGGACAGTGCTTAGACCCTGAGCTCAAGCACAGGACTGGCAAAAAAAAAAAAAAATACACACTATCTCAGTTACTTGTCATCAGGGCACTGTTAGATAAAAATAATTTTCTCTACTTTACATATAAAGAATCAGAGATGGTGTACCTTGATCAAGATGAGACAGTTGGAAATCTGCAGAGTTGCCATCTGCCTGGTCTGGGCATCTCTAAAATCCCACTGAGCCTCACAGCAGCAAAGACAAGCATGCCTGGAAGGTCCATGTAGGAAATTCACTGGAGATAGTGCTTAATGGCCCAGGGAAGAGAGATATGAGCTGAATGCTCAAGGCAGTTAAAGGTTACAGTGCTCAAGGTCTATTTTGGTCAAAGGATTTTTTTTTTTTTCTCCAAGTGTAGTTAAACCGACCTTCCTACTCAGGTTAATGGGAATTATTCTGATGGTCTGGTAGAAAGCCAAATTTCCTAACATATTCACCAGTTGGCAACAACAATGGCTCATGCTTTATTCCTAACTACTCAGGAGGCTGAGATCTGAGGATAACATTCAAAGCCAGCCCAGGCAGAAAAGATTCACTGAGACTCTTATATCCAATTAACCACATGAAAACCAGAAGTAGCACTGTGGCTCAAGTGGTAGAGTGTTAGCCTTGAGCAAAAGAGACTTGGGAATAGTGCCCAGGCCCCCTCAGTTCAAGCCACAGGACCAACACACACACATATGTGTGCTCATGTGCACGCACATATATACATACAGGTCAGCTTAATATCAGGTCACTTATCTGAGAAATGAACAAGAATCAAAACATCATAGGCAAGTTCTTTGAGGAAGAATCTAAAGAAATGAGAAAGATTGAAAAGCAGGGCAAAATAATGAATTAGAAGTATCTGTCATTTTCACTGTTTTGAAAGAGATTATTTCTGTGACTCTAAAGAGACAAACAGCAGAGGAGAACAAGAAATCATGAAAATGGTGGTAGTGAGGCAGGAAACTACAGAGAATTAAACTTGCAAACAAAAGCAACATGGAGTTCTAAGCATCTCTCTAATTAGGAGAGGGAAAATTTAAGCCTGTAATACAAGATAAAACTAATAAAAATGAAAAGCCAGAAATGGACGTGTGGCTCAGAATACCAGCCTTTTGCAAAATACCAAGAGGCCCTGAGTTCAAGTCCCTGTAACAGCACACACATACACCAAGTTGGTATTAAGGTTTAAACTCAGGACCTTGAACTGGCAAGGCAAGCATTCTGCCACTTGAACCATCACTAACTTCTTCCCTGGTTGACCTGGAATCTTAGTCTTTCTGATCTCAGCCAACTTGATAGGAGCTATTACAGGAATGAGCCACCACATCCAGCAGATTTTCATTCCATATTTATTCAGTTACGTTTATTACATTTTTAAAAAGCTTGTTGTGGAATCCCTCACTAATACTGTAAAATTAAAGCAACAATTTGAAACCATTGTTTTGGAAGAAAAAGTTGATTATAAATTCTTTGTGGTTGTGGTCTTTATCAGCTTTGCCTTTTATGGCCTCTTTAGATGTGTTTATAAACTGTATAGTTACGAAGTTGCCTTTCAGGTTTATCTCTTTAGTTGAAAAGAAGCATATATTTCTGAGGATTAGAATTAGAGTTTGGAACTCTGGTAGAAGCGTCTAGGATCAGTAGTTGGTTGTAATTGATGTCCTAGATTAACATTTTCCCATGGAACTGAGTCAACCCTTCATGAAAAATGTTTTTCCCCCTCCTGGCTTCAATTTTAATTAATACACTCATCACTGTGGGATTTTATGACATTCTAATGATACCTACTTTTGCTTATTTGTATTAAAGTTGAAAAATATTAAAAAGCAGACAAAAGACCCTCTTCATTACATTTTCTTCTTTTTATACATGGAGATGCCCATATATGGAAAACTCAAGCAGAATTAGAAATTGTATTTCAGGCAAATGGGTTTGGTTGGAGTCTCTCAAAAAACCCAAATAACATAAGTATATCTCTGCTTTTTTGGCAAGTAGTTAAGGGTGGGAGGAGGCTGCTGTTCATTTTGGCCGCCCACGAAAGGCCCAAATGGCCTGCCTTCCTGTAGGTATTCACTGCCTGCTTGATTATGAAACCATCTCAGACCTGGTTTGCATTCACATTAACTGACCTCTGTGTTAACCTTACTTTCCTTCCTCTTCTTGCTTTTTTTTTTTTTTTTTTGCTTCTGGCTTGCCTTCCTAATATGCTGATCCACCTCTTTGTGGACTTGGTAGAAATTACTACATTCTCTGGTGGTTTTAGTTGCTCTGGCTTTAAGCTTCCTTCCGCTTAGATAAATAGTATAAGCCACCTCTCATATTTGAGGTTTAAATTCTTGTTAACCTTTTTGTTTGTTTTTCTCTCTTTTTTTAACCAGTTCTGGGACTTGAACTCAGGACCTGAGCACTGTCCTTGAACTTTCTCAGGACTAGCACTCTACCACTTAAGCCACAGCACCACTACCAGCTTTTTTTATGTGTGTGGTACCAAGGAATCGAACCTTGGTCTTCATGTATGCTAGGCAAGCACTCTACCACTCAGCCAAACTCCCTGCCCCTTGTTAACTTTGAATTTATTGTGATTAATATTAATTTTAGGCCATGCCCTGGTGGCTCACATCTGTAATCTTAGCTACTCAGGAGGCTGAGATCTGAGGATTGTGATTCAAAGCCAGCCTGGGCAGGAAAGTCCGTGAGACAGATAGACAGGAATAGGTACTGTCTTTGGGCTTTCTCAAGGCTAGTTTTCTATCATTTGAGCCACAACATCCCTTCCTGCTTCAAACTCAGGCCTTCGTGTGTTAGGCAGGCACTCTACCAGTAGGCCACATTCCCAGTTCTGTTTGCTGGTTTTTTTTTTTTTTTTTTTTTTTTTTTTTTGCCAGTCCTGGGCTTAAGCTCAGGGCCTGAGCAGTGTCCTTGGACTTTCTCCACCGGGATCCTTCATCAAGTGTATGCCACTGAGTCTCTATTAAACCTGGATCTGATAATCGTATAGGTATATGTGCGTGCGTGCGTGCGTGTGTGTGTGTGCATGTGTGTGTGTGTAGGTCATGGGAATTGAATTCTTGTTTGGGGCGCTGTCCCAAGGCTACTGCCCCACCCCTGGAGCCACAGCTCCACTTCGGTTTTCTAGTGGTTAATTGGAGATAACAGTCTCACTATCTTTAGTGCCTGGGCTGGCTTTGAACCAGATGTGTTCAGATCTCAGCCTCCTGAGAAGCTAGGATTACAGGTGTGAGCCACCGCGCCTGGCTCTGAATTTGATATGTTTTATCTATATTAAAGATTAGAATTTGGGGGCTAAGTCTTCTTTTATTTTTCCTCTCTCTCTACCAGAGTGTTCTTTGAATCAGTGAAAAAACAAACAAAAACATCCGAGGCTATGTTGGTAGGAGATACAGGTGACTGAACAAACAACAGTATACTATGGTATGTACTAGGATTGGGATAAGCCAAATATCAGGGGACCATAAATGGTCGTCTTAGTAGTAGAAGTGGATCTAGAAACTTACTTTCCCGTGGTACCAGACTGGGTCAGAAAAATAGCTTGTGTTTACCACTTTTACTTTGCTCCCTTGTGACCCATATTATTTTGTTTAATGCAAGGATGCCAGACTCTAGCCCCTACCTGCTTCTGTGTAGTTTGTAACACATATCTTTCTTCATAGTTTATAAAACTTCCAAAGAATAATATTTTGTTATAGTCTTTATATTATATTCAATTTACATTACGTAAAAATGAGATATGAAACTTGCGGGTAAGGCACAGAAGAAGGAAAGTGGAAAGAAAGGAGCCACTAAGAAGCATTATACTCACAGCCTGACTTAGGTAATTGTAGCCTCTTCATACAACTACTAAATAAATTAATAAATAGAATTATGTGTGTGTGTGTGTATTTATTTTATTTTTTTGTGGGTCATGGGGCTTAAACTTGGGGTCTGGGCTCTGTCCCTGAGCTCTTCAGCTCAAGGCTACCACCTTACCCCTGGGCCTGGGCATTGTCCCTGAGCTCCTCAGCTTAAGGCTCCTGCCCTACTCCTTGAGTCACAGCCCCGCTTTCTGTTTTCTAGTGGTTAATTGGAGATAAAAGTCTCATGGAATTTAGTGCCCAGGCTGGCTTTGAACTGGAATCATCAGATCTCAGCCCAGGCAGTATCTGGAATTACAGGTGTGAGCCACTGTGCCCAGCTTAGAATAATATCTTTATGTGAAATTCCAAGTATCCACTTTCTTTTTTAAATATATTTTTATTGTAAGTAATAGAAGGGTTATATTATATTCACCAGATAGAAGGTACATCACAAACATTGCTACCTTTCTCATGTTTTTGTCCCTATTTCCCTCCCCGCCATCTTGTTTTCCCGCCCCAAGTGTCCACTTTCTATATCTATAACTTAATTGGAACACAGCACACTCATTCCTTTGTGGTTAGCCTCTGATAGTTTTGTCCTACAGTGGAGTTGAGTAACAACATCAGAGACTGGTATTGCCTACAAGGCCTAAAATATTTTTTCACTTTATATAAAAACATTCCCGGGCTGGGAGTTTGGCCTAGTGGTAGAGTGCTTGCCTAGCATGCACCAAGACCCAGGTTCAATTCCTTGGTACTACATAAATAGAAAAAGCCAGAAGTGGTGCCGTGGCAGAAGTGGTAGACCTCTAGCCTTGAGGAATCCCAAGGACAGCATTCAGGCCCTGAGTTCAAGACCCAGAACTAGCAAAAAAAAAAAAAAAAAACCCACAACTCTTGCGTAAGTGCTTTTTAATACCTTATTAAAATATAGTAGGCAGAAATAATGATATCCAAAGGAACACAAGCCAGGTACCTAGGGCTCTTGCCTGTAATCTTAGCTACTGAGTTCTGAGAATTGCAGCTTGAAGATAGCCTGGGCTTAAAACTCTGTGAGACTCTTATCTCCAAGTAACCACCAAAGAACCAGAAGTGGAGCTGTGACTCAGCTGATAGAGCTCTAGACTTAAATACAAAAACTCAAGGACAGCGCTGAGGCCCTGAATTCAAGCCCCACTAACACATAAATTGGGCATGGTGGTGCATAATTATAATCTCAGTACTAAATAGGGTTAGACAAGAAGATTGTAAGCCTAGGCTACATAGGAAACTTGACTCAAAAAAGCAGCTGGCTGGGAGTTTGGCCTAGTGGTAGAGTGCTTGCCTAGCATGCATGAAGACCTAGGTTCGATTCCTCAATACCACATATATAGAAAAAAAGCCAGAAGTGGTGCTGAGGCTCAGGTGGTAGATCTCTAGCCTTGAGAAAGTCCAAGGATAGTGGTCAGGACCTGAGCTCAAGCCTATTACTGGCAAAAAAAAAAAAAAAAAAGAAAAAAAAAAGAAAAAGAAGCAGCAGCAAAGGAATTCATAAAATCCTATTTTCTGTTAGGGATTCCAGGTGAGGGTGCATAGGGAATGTTTCTTTTCTTTGTTTTTTTTTTTTTTTTTTTGTCTGTTTGTTTTTTGGGGTGGGTCCTGGGTCATGAGGCTTGAATTCTTGGCCTGGGCTCTGTCCCTGAGCACTTTAGCTCAAGGCTACCATCCTACCCCTTGAGTCACAGCCCCACTTCCTATTTTCTAGTGGTCAATTGGAGATAAGAGTCTCACAGTCTTTAGTGGCAGGGCTGGCTTTGAACCTCGATCCTCAGATCTTAGCCTCCTGAGTAGCTAGGATTACAGGTGTGAGCCACCTCGCTTGGCAGGGAATATTTCTTTACTATCTCCCACTAAAGCCCAGTGTGCACTGTCTACTCTGTGTGCACTAACAGGAACTTACCTCATTTTATTTCTGTTCTGAATTTAATTATTGGGAACATTTTAATACTTCTCAAGAAGAAGGTATTTGGGGCTGGGAGTTTGGCCTAATGGTAGAGTGCTTGCCTAGCATGCATGAAGACCCAGGTTCAATTCCTCTATACCACATACACAGAAGAGCTGGGAGTGGTGCTGTGGCTCAAGTGGTAGAGCTCTAGCCTTGAGAAAGCCCAAGGACAATGCTCAGGCCCTAAGCTCAAGCCTAGGACTGGCAAAAAAAAAAAAAAAAAAAAAAAAGCAGGAGGAGGAGGAAGAAGAAGAAGAGGTGGGGGTAGTAGTACTTCGCTAAGTCATAATAACTCTAGAATATGCTTGCCTAGGAAACAGAAAATATGGGGTTCCCTCCCCTCCTCAGATATACTACAGACTAGGTGAAGGACCATTCGTTAACCTCATTATAAGTCTATGTAACTGGCTAGGTGAATTGAAGAGGTGACTACACCATCTGCAGGCAATATACAGCTTAGTAGAAACGTAAGTGCAGGAGGAAGGGGCAGCCAGTCTGTGAATTCTGTTTCTGTTGCTTTCTACTTGGGGGATCTTAAGTAGCTTATATAAACCCTCTGTGCTTTTGTTAGGTCCTGTGAAAATGTGGCTATAACAGTGATCTTATTATAAATGAAATGAGATCAGGGCCGGGAGTTTGGCCTAGTGGTAGAGTGCTTGCCTAGCATGCACTAAGACCCGGGTTCGATTCCTCAGTACCACATACATAGAAAAAAGCCAGAAATGGTGCTGAGGCTCAAGTGGTAAAGCTCTAGCCTTGAGAAAGTCCAACGACAGTGCTGAGATCCTGAGCTCAAACCCAGGACTGTCAAAAAAAAAATGCCACCGACCTAAAAAAATGAAATGAGATCATGTTCTTAAGACTTTGGCATTGATAGATATTTGCTTGCTTTTGGCAGTTCCGGGGATAGAACATACAGGATCCACGTGTGCTAGGCTGCTGCTCTACCACTGAACTGTGCCCCCAGTACACTCTAGGTGTTTACTGTAATGGTGAAAATTATGATTTATAAACCTAGGATGGCCTTGAATTGATGGATTTACAGCCATATTCATCATGCCCTGCAGTATTTTGCTTCAGTGAGTGATTAATAGCCTATTAACCTACATTAGTGGTTCACATTTTTGTTCATTACTAGCTTCTTAAGCAAAATTCTAGATTATGTTTTAACTCACATTGGCACATGGAGAATTTGTCTTGCCCTGTGAACATATTCAATAACATTATCATTTTATCATGCTCAAATATGCTATTTTCTTCCTTTTCCATTTATTATCAATAATTGATTGAATTGTTCTGTGAATAATTTTGATTCTCTGTTTCAGTGTTGTCTTTTTATGCTAGACTTACAGCTTGAGGGCCTGGGCACTGTCCCTGAACTTTGGTGCTCAAGGCTAGTACCCTACCACTTGAGCCACGGCTTTTTGGTAGTTAATTGGAGTCTCCCAGTCCTTTATGCTCAGGCTAGCTTTGAACTGTGAGCTCCTATCTCAGCCTCCCCGTAGCCAGGATTACAGATCTAAGCCACCAGCACTTGGCTGAAGGTTAGTATTCATGAGGCAAACTATATATTTCTTTTTGTTTTTGTCAATCATGGCATTTGAACTCAGGGCCTGCTTAGGGCTTGAGCATTGGCCCTGAGCTTTTTCCCTCAAGGCTAAGGCTCTATTACCTTGAGCCACAGTGCAAATTCTGGTTTTCTAGTGGTTATTTGGAGATAAGAGTCTTATGGCCTTTCTTGTTGGGGCTGGCTTTAAACCACAAGCCTCAGATCTCAGCCTCCTGAGTCACAAGGATTATAGGTATGAGCCACTGGTGCCTGGCCACTACATGTTTCTTTCTTTTTTTGCCAGTTCTAGGGTTTGAACTCAGTTCCTGAGTACTGTCCCTGAGCTTCTTTTTGCTCAAGGCTAGCCCTCTACCACTTGAGCCACTGTGCCACTTCTGTTTTTTTGTGTGTATGTTTGTGTGGTGCTGAGGAATTGAACCCAAGGCTTTGTACATGCTAGTTAAGCACCCTGCCATTAAGCCACCTTCCCAGCCCTGTCACTGAGCTTCTTTTGCTCAAGGTTAGCAGGCTACTACTTGAGCCCAACCCTACTTCCAGCTTTTTCTGTGTCTGTGGTACTGAGAAATCAAACCCAGGGCTTCATGCATGTCAGGCAAGCACTCTACCTACATTTTTCTTTAAGTTAAAAAGAAAAGTTATGGGCCGGGAGTTTGGCCTAGTGGTAGAGTGCCTGCCTAGCATGCACGAAGACCCGGGTTCAATTCCTTGGTACCACATACATAGAAAAAAAGCCAGAAGTGGTGCTGAGGCTCAAGGGGTAGAGCTCTAGCCTTGAGAAAGTCCAAGGACAGTGCTCAGGCCCTGAGCTCAAGCCCAGGACTGGCAAAAAATAAATAAATAAATAAATAAATAAAATAAAAAGAAAAGTTATGTAGAAGCCAGTAGCTCATGTTTGTAATCCTAGCTACGCAGGAGTCTGAGATCAGAGGATTATGGTTCAACGCCAACTCATGCAGAAAAATCTGGAAGACTCCTCCAGTTACCCAGCAAAAATTCAAGCTAGGTATGGTTTAAGTGATACAGTGTCAGCGATAAGCAAGCAAGCTGAGTAGGAGTGCAGACTCTAAATACAAGCTACAGTACTGGGGGGCAGGGGAAGAAGTTAAGTACAACAAACTATCATGGTGTCTTTTATTGAGTAGATGCCTTGGATAATCCATTTGCGAAAGATCACATAGTTCAACTTAGCAAAGTTTATATCCTTCACATAATAACAGAAACTCTGGGGCACATGTTGAGGCAGTGTGGCTGAATCAGACCATGCCAGTTCAAGCAGACTCAGCTAGAGAGACAATCCTGGCTGAATTTTTTCTGGTAGCTCTGATAAAAACTGTCAGGGGTACAGCAAGGCAAGACTCTATGATAGCTGACCACCGGGAGAAAAAAACAAAGGGAAGTGGTGCTGTGGCTCTAGTAGAGGACTAGCCTTGAGCAAAAGGAGTTCAGGGAGAGCCCAGATTTCAAGTCCCAGAACCTGAAGGGGGAAAAAAAAGCAGGAGCTGCTTTATGATCTTGAGTAATTTTCCTTTGGTCTTTATAAAAGTCTGTTGAGGGGGCAGGAATTTGTCATAGTTGTAGAGTGATTGCCTGGCAGGCACGAAGACCCGGGTACCACATACGTAGAAAAAAAGACAGAAGTGGTGCTGTGGCTTGAGAAAAGAAAAGAAAAGAAAAACAAGTCTGAGCCGGGCGTGGTGGCTCAAGCCTGCAATCCTAGCTACTTAGGAGGCTGAGATATGAGGATCAAGGTTCAAAAGAACCTGAGACTCTTATCTCCAGTTAACCTCTAGAAAGGAGAAATGGGGCTTGGCTCAGGGATAAGGTGGTAGCCTTGAGCTGAAGAGCTCGGGGACAGTGCCCAGGCCAAATTCAAGCCCCATGACCCACCCAAAAAAAAAGTCTGTTGAATACAAATTTTACACTTAATTTAAACCGAACTCAGCTTATGCAATGTCTGTATTTATGACTTATTTAATGAGAAAGATGTGAGGTTCCTTTAAATAGGCAGCTGTTCTAGTATAGGAATTATTATTTGGATTGTATGCAACTAAATAAGATGTTAATGAAGAATAAATTAAGCATGCCTTAGATTATGGTTAAGAGTATAGACTCTGGAGTTATACTATAGCTCTAGCTTCGACATTTATTTACTAGTTGCCTGTGATCTTTTTGTTAGCTGTCAAATTTTTATGTGAATAATAGTGAGAATCATTGTGAAAATGAAATTATCCATGTGAGGTGATGGGTGTTGTGCCAGGTGTACAGTAAAGACTTCAGTCACTTCCTTTATGAGAAGGTATTTTGGAGGTCTGCAATGTACTGCTTTCTTCCAGTGTAGAACTAAGTCTTCATTTTATTTCTTTTCTTTCCTTCCTTCCTTTCTTTCTTGCCAGTCCTGGGGCTTGAACTCAGGGCCTAAGCACTGTCCTTGGGCTTTCCTCAAGGCTAGAGCTCTACCACTTGAGCCTCAGCACCATTTAATGTCTTTTTCTATATATGTTGTACCGAGGAATCGAACCCGGGTCTTCGTGCATGCTAGGCAAGCACTGTACCTCTAGGCCAAACTCCCTGCCCTTCAGTTTCACTTTTTACTACCTGATATCAAACACCAGCCATAGTGAACTACAGCAGTCACCCAGCCTCCTTCCTTCCACATGCCCTGTGCCCATGCTCTGTCTGCCTAGAATATCTTTCTCCTCACCTTATCTGAGAGATCCATTTAAGGAACATTTCCATTGCCACATGCAGTTGTGCACTTCTCTGGGTATGCCCTATGCATACCCTTCCCTGCTTTCCACTTTCCATTGTGAGGAGCTACTTACTTGTCACTCTGTGAAACTCTTCAAGGGCAGGTATTCTTCCCAGCTCTGGGAATGCTATCTAGTGGGCTCATAAGACAAAACCATTCCCAGGACAGGTGGTGTCTTCTCATGGGAGCAGACAAATGTTAACATCATGAAGAAAGTGTAGAGCATGTCAGGAGCAGAGGTCAGAGTAGTGAGCCCAGGCTTTAGGCCTAGTCGGATACTTGAGAGTTGTCCCTTTCTGAAGAACCCATGTGTGTTAAGTTGCAACCTGAGGAATTCATTTTGTTATCATGAAAGTCTAAGTCACTAGCCTCATGTTCATTGAGACTCAGTCTCATAACAAAGAAGATATGTCAGATCAGTGAAAGGGATCTTAGAAGTAATTGTATTCCATTTTCTTACTTTAAAGATATTCTGAGTGATTTCTAGAGCCAAAGAGCCAAGTTGCATTAAATAATTCAAAGTGAATTTAGTTTAATCACAAATTCAAGTACAGTTGAAGTCTGTACCGTTTGTTTTATATTTGACTAATTTGTGCTAACCAGTATCTAATTGTAGCCAGGCATGGTGGTACATGCCATGCCTATGGTCCCAGCACTTGGGAGGCAGAGGCAGGAGGATCACAAGTTTAAGGATAGTTTTTACTATAATACTCTATCTCAAAAACGAAAAAAATCCAGTATCTTTTTGCTATGTAGACATTAAAGAAAATTTTTGCCTAATTGAGGTATCTGGGCAACTTTAATACTTATTTTTCAGATACTTGCTGCAGGAGTCCTCCAGTAAGATTTTGTTCCCCATTCTCACTTTTCTGATTTCTGTCAACAGTGGCTTAATGTTTGTTTTTATTTGTATGTTTGTTGTTGGTCTTGGGGTTTGAACTCAAGTCCTGGGCATTGTTCTTAAGCTTCTTTTGCTCAAGGCTAGTACTACTACCACTTGAGCCACAGTACCACTTCTGGATTTTTCTGTTTATGTGGTACTGAGGAATTGAACCCAAGGCCTCATGCAAGCACTCCACCACTAAGCCACCCCAACAATGGCTTAACTGTGAACAATTATCACTGGCTAGAGACAAAGGTAGTGGCTTGCAGGAGGATCTTCCACATTCCAAGGAGAGTGCTTTGCTTTTCTAGTCTTTGCTTCACCCTTGACTCCTTCCTCTGAAATGCCTTTGTGTTAATCATGAGAGAGTCACAGTTGGCAGGTAGGTGATCCCTGGACAAGTAAATTCCAGTGGAACCAGAAAGCTGAGTTTGTGTCTTGCTTTCCTTAATTGGGAGGCTGACTTAGAATCAGATATTGAGCTGAAAAGAAAGCATCATCCATTAGGAAGAGGGTTTAAATAACTGGTCTATCCATATTTAAAATTTCTTGCAATCATTTCCACTGTATGTAACACTGAAATCCTTTGTGGTTGTCTGCTGCAAAAATGAATCTTTGACCCAGCAACTTTAAATACTTTTGACACCACTGGGAATTTTGAGAATTCTTAATTTAATCTGTGCTTATCCTGGGTTGGGGCTGGTTGAGGAAGAAGCTGTATCTTTTGCGTGGAAGGTTATTGTGTTTGTAAGTGAGCAGAGTCCTGTGCTTCTAGAATTTATATTTACCAGGTAGTGGTTATTGGCATAATAAGTATCATATTCTAACTTTTATTTCTGTAGACTGTAAAGAGTCAGCCAAGCACAGAGATGTGTGGGAGGCAGCTCAGGGCCTGTAGCTATTATGCAGCCCAGCACTGCAGGTGTGGAGTGCTTTAGCAGAGCGTTGCGCTCTGGTAATGACTGAATTTGCACATCTTGCTAATACTTACTTTATGTCTCTCTTCACCCTCCCTTCCATGGGGCTTGAACTCTGGTCTTTTCAGCTCAAGACTACCACCACCCTATGCCTGACCCCTGGGCCTGGACGTTGTCCTTGAGCTCTTCAGCTCAAGGCTACCGCCCTACCCCAGGAGCCACAGCCCCATCCTGTTTTCTAGTGATTAATTGGAGATAAGAGCCTCACTTCTTTAGTGCCCCAGCTGGCATTGAACCTTGCTCCTCAGATTTCAGCCTCCTGAATAGCTAGGATTATAGGCATGAGCTACTGCGCCCAGCTGCTGCCGCCGCCGCCGCCTCCTCCTCCTCTCTTCCTCCTCTTCCTCCTCTTCCTCCTCCTCCTCCTCCTCCTCCTCCTCCTCCTCTTCCTCCTCCTCCTTCTCTTCCTCCTCCTTGTCCTAGGGCTTGAACTCAGGGCCTAGGTACTGTCCTTGGACACTTTTTGCTTAAAGCCAGCACTCTGCCACTTGAGCCACAGCGCCACTTCCATCTTTTTCTGTGTATATGGTTGCAGGGAATCAAACCTAGGGCTTCTTGCATGTTAGGCAACCACTTTATCACTAGGCCATACTCCTGGCCCCTGCCTCTCTTCTTTTAACAGCTCTCCCCCCTCCCCAGATTAAACTACAAACAGCTTTTCTCTCCTCCATCCCAAACTTCATGGGGTTATTGCTACAAGAACTGTTTCTTATTCTCTAAATAATAATTTTTATCTAGCAAGGACTTATCTTGCCAAAGAGAACAGGAAGAGCACTGCTACAGTACCCTTTGCTTCCATGACAATAGCCAGTTCTCTTAAAGATTCATAGTGCTCCTGAAGGAAGGAGGAGGCATTAAATAAAGACACACTTAACTACTCAGCAGGTTTTCTGGATGGCCAGTGATTTTTTGAATTCTCAACACAACGTTCTACTGATTGAATGTTTGTGTTCTTTCTCTTCATGCCTGTTTTCCAGCTGACAATTCTGGAGGAAGGTGTCAAAACCAAGTGAGGCCCCAGGTGTGTGGAGAAGGAGCAGGGCCTTCCTCAGCAGAATTGCATCATTCTCCTTTTCACTTGTGTTGTCTATGATTGAGGACTTTGGTGGGAGGGGCTGAGTAGAAGTATAAGACTGAATTTCCTTTCTTAGCTAAAATATAATGTCGAAATTAAATTTTAGACAGGCACAAAAACATGCTGATGTGTGTTCTGCATATAACTTCAGATAACTGACTTCTGTAATATGAATAGAATCATCCAAGTACAGTTACCCTTGGCTGTCTGTGGGGAAATTGGCTCCAGTCCCCTTTGGATACCAAAATCCACAGATGCTGAAGTCTCTTATATAAAGTGATATACTGTTTGCATATAATCTGGTATACTTTAAATTATCTCTTGAGTTATTGTAATACCTTGTACTGTATAAATGTATTCTTTTTCTTTTTTTCAGTCCTGGGGTTTTTGAACTCAGGGCCTGGGCACTGTCCTTGAACTTTTGCTCAAGGTTAGAACTCTACCACTTGAGCCACAACACCACATCTGACTTTTTTCTGTGTATGTGGTACTGACGAATCAAACTCAGGGCTTCATGCATACTAGGTGAGTACTCTACCACTAAGCCACATTCCCAGCCCCAAAGATTGTCTTTTTTTTTTTTTTAAGTCTTTTTTTTTGCCAGTCCTGGGCTTGAGCTCAGGGCCTGAGCACTGTCCTTGGACTTTCTCAAGGCTAGAGCTCTACCACTTGAGCCTCAGCACCACTTCTGGCTTTTTTCTATGTATGTGGTACCGAGGAATTGAACCCGGGTCCTCATGCATGCTAGGCAAGCACTTTAACCACTAGGCCAAACTTGCGGCCCAAGGTTGTCTTCTTTAGGACATAATTACAAGAATAAAAAAGTCAGTACTTATTTAGTACAGACATTTACACACACACACACACACACCTTTGTTTTACTCTTACCCAGACTGGTCTCAAGCTTCTGAGTTCAAGTGATCCTCCTACCTCTGCCTCCCAAGCAGCTTGGATTATAGTATGTACCACTGCAACTTCTGGACAGACTTTTTTCACCCCTGGTTCTAGGGTTTAAACTCAGCATCGTGCTTATGTGGCTTGCTTGCTCAGCTGGCACTCTACTTGAGACATACCACTAGCCCGACTCCTTTTGGTAACGACTTTAGATATGGAATCTTTCGGACTTTGTTCTGTCCCAGATGATTTTGAACTGTGTTCCTCAGATCTACACCTCACAAGCAGCTAAGGTTATGGATATCAGTCACTGGCACCTGTTGAGATATATATATATATATATATATATATATCATATATGTGTCACATATATGATATAATTATTTAATTAATATATATAATTTTTATTTTTTTGCCAGTTCCAAGCTTGAACATATGGCCAGAGCACTGTCCTGGGGCTTTAGGCCTAATGTTCTACAACTTGAGCCACAGCACCACTTCTGGCTTTTTCTATGTATGTGGTACCGAGGAATTGAACCTGGGTCTTCCTGCATGTTAGGCAAGCACTCTACCACTAGGCCAAATTCCCGGCCCCACCTGTTATTTTTGATGCAAGGTTGGCTGTGTTCTCCAATTAGAACCCATGGATAGTAAAGGCTGACTATATTTCACTCAAGGAGTCCTTGTCCCTTTGTAGTGTCCCTTTGTAGAATCAGTATCTGCGATAGTAGTCATTGCTATGATCTTTTTGGATTAAATGGCTCCAGTACAGCATAGTACATACTTTTTCTAGTTAGATGATGGGAAAGATAATATTTTTGAAACATTGAATGAGACTCCAACCCCTCCTCCCCAAAAAAATCATGGGATACTTTATGTCTCTTGGTAGATGTATACAATACCAGATATAAATTTACTTTATTGTCTAAAATACATCCTGAGTTTGAGGAAACCTCTAGATCTTACTGCAGATTTGCAGGAAATATATAGGACAGAGGAACATGATATGTGGTTTTTAAAGGGATGTAGTCAGTAAATTCTAACCTGCAGGTGTCTTGTTGAACCAAAAGCCTCGTACCTTTAATAAATAATAGAGGGGAAAAAAGATTGAAATGAATGAGCCACTAAACCATATATAGATCAGCGAATAAATATGGGGATAGGGAGTGTAGCCTAGTGATACAGCACAAGTTTAATATGTGGAAAGCTTTGGATTCCATTTACAGCACCACAGGAAGAAAAAAGTGAGGCAACCTGGAAAATATGAAAATATAATAGTATTGTGGATATGATTTTTATTCTTACAGGGATAAAAACCATTTTTTGGCTAGTCCTAGGGCTTTAACTCAGGGCCTGAGCACTACTCTTAGGTTTTCTCAAGGCTAGCATTCTACCACTTAGCCACAGCACCACGTTCAGCTTTTTCTGTGTATGTGGTACTGGGGAATTGAACCCAGGGCTTCATGCGTGTTAGGCAAGCACTCTACCACTAGGTCATGCTCTTGGCCAATCATTTAGAGATAATTTTGAAATATACTAATGGAAATGGTACCTGGGATTTGTTTTAAAATACAATCCAGGCAGGACTGAGGGTATAGCTCAGTGGTACAGCACTTTCTTGGCATACATAAAGCCCCAAGTTTCATTCTGTAAAAAAAAAAAAAAAAAAAACCAAACTGGGCACCGGTGGCTCAAGCCTATAATCTTAGCTACTCAGGAGGCTGAGATCTGAGGATCACAGTTCAAAGCCAGACAAGACAAGAAAGTGTGTGAGACTCTTATCTCCAATTAACCACCAGAAAATAGGAACTGACTCTGTCACTCAAAGTGGTAGAGCACTACCCTTGAGATGAAGAGCTCAGGGACAGCACCCAGGCCGAGTTCAAGCCCCATGACCTACCAAAAAAAAAAATTCTTGAAGGGACTGGGAATATGGCTTAGTGGTAGAATGCTTGCCTAGCAGACATGAAGCCCTGAGTTTGAGTTCAATTTCTCAATACCACATAAATAGAAAAAGTGGGGAAGTAGTACTAGGGTTCAAATGGTATCAAGAGGTAGAATGCTAACCTTGAGCAAAAGCAGCTCACAACCAGTGCCCAGACCTTGAGTTCAAGCCCCAGAATTGGGGAAAAAAAAATTCTTGAAGTTGAGTATTGAAGTACATGGTTTTTGTTTTTGTTTTTTTTGCCAGTCCTGGGCTTGAGCTCAGGGCCTGAGCACTGGCCTTGGACTTTCTCAAGGCTAGAGCTCTACCACTTGAGCCTCAGCACCACTTCCGGCTTTTTTCTATGTATGTGGCACCGAGGAATCGAACCCGGGTCTTCGTGCATGCTAGGCAAGCACTTTAACCATTAGGCCAAACTCCCGGCCCCCATGTTTTTTTTTATACTCCCAGCTCTACTGCATTTTATTGCTTAAATTACACTATTTATAATAAGATTGGGTTGAAACTGATAAAAAAAAAAACATGAGTAGGAATGTATTTTTTGAAAGGCAATACAGGCGTTTGTACAGAACCTTGTGCTTACTAGACAAGCACTCCACCTGCCACTTGAGTCATTTTTGATAAGGTCTGATGGTTTTTCCTCTTCTTGTCTATGCCTCCTGCACAGGTGGGATTACAGCCCTGCACTTTCATCTCCAAGGCAGTAGAAGGGTTTTTATGTCCTGTACATATACTGTCAGATCAGTCATTTCAGAGGTTTGGAGCTACCCAGCCAGCACGCATTTGTGTTGATTTGTGCGCTATCTTTGTTGTTATTTCCAACTTAACTGTTAACCTCTGCTTTTGCTGTAGCACCTCCAATGTTTCCTTGCAGCCACAGAGCCAACTTGAATTTTATAATATGGTTGGCTATCCAAAAAGGACATACATTTTTTTTTGCCAGTGCTGGGGCTTGAACTTAGGGCGTGAGCACTGTCCTTGGGCTTTTTCAAGGTTGGCACTCTACCACTTGAGCCACAGCACCATTTCCAGCTTTTTTCTATGTGAGTGATACTGAGGAATTGAACCCTGGTCTTCATCCATGCTAGCAAGCACTCTACCGCTAGGCTAAACTCCCGGTTCAAGGACATGCATTTTGTTGCTAGAAGAAAAGAGCTGGGGAGACATCCACCCATTTATCATGAGCGATCTGTGCCTGCCGTAAGTTTTTTTCTTCTCTCATATGTTTTTCCCTCTTCTCCTTAGGACCTCCCTCTTCCTCCTCCCCCCACCCCAATTTGGTTAAAATTTAACAACACACAAAATTTCCCCTGTTAATCCTGATTTGATCATTTGTAACAATGAATCTGGCTTGAATCTGGCTTCTGCTTCTCACAGAAATGCCCTTCCTACACTGGAAAACACCCTGAACTTCCCCAGACTTCAGTGAGCTTGGCCCATTTTTCTCTTGCCTTGTGAGACTTTTTTCTTTCTGACATTGGAGCTTTCAAAAAATAGCCCGAGGTCTTAGATGTGAATTAAAAGTTTCCCTGTTGTTCATCTTCAGGTATTTGTACAGTGATGTTTGCTATATTTTTTCCTTTAACGTAGTTAAACTTAAGGAAATAATCTCTGGGTTTTAGTCACGCATTTTGTTCACACAGAGGAAGGCCTTATCCACTGAGTGCTGAGAGATAGTGCCCAGGCTTTAAGTTAAAGGTCCAGGACAGGCACACACACAAAAAATCCAAATACTGGCACTGTCCAAAAAAATGAGCAGTTTTATTTATATAATGGTTATAAAGATGAACTGCTGAAATTTGTTCACTGAAACACTTTCACTTAATGTTTTACATCCTCATATTTATATTAAAATTTTACACACAAATGAAATGGGAAAGACTTCCAATGCCTGGTGTCTGTCTTTCATTTTTCCACTTGTAATCATATACTTAGGTACTTTTTGCTGTGGAGGCAGGGGAACTAACATTTAAAACTACTGATAACAGGAAGAGGGGGGGAAAAACCTCTTTGAGTATGAAATGCTTCCTATCATAGTGTAGTCTTATGCACATTCTTCACACATGTGGTATGCTGGCTGGAAATTTTTTGTCATAATTGTTAATACATTTGGTGTGGCTAGCATAGAGGTCGGTGTCATCAAAAAGGCCAACCAGATAGGCCTCACTTACCTCCTGCAAAGTGCCAATAGCTGCACTCTGGAAGCACAAATCTGTTTTGAAGTTCTGAACAGTTTCTCTTACCAGATGCTAGAATGGAAGCGTGGGACTGACAAGTTTGGGTAGTGTCTAGATTTTACCAAACACCTCAATAGCAGCCTGTAAAGATAGGGTTTCTTCACCCCTCCAGCAGAGGGTGCACTCTAGCAAGGGACTTTTGTAGCTAATTGTTTCCTGGGTGTTTTACTGCAAGTGGATTTGCTGGCAGTCTGCTTTGTATGAGCCGCAGTTTAGAGGCCTTTCTTACCTTCCCCCCTTCACCTGTGCCTGGAGCTCAGTGAACAAAAGGTGACGCCACAGAACAACTGGCACAGCAGCCTGTGCTCCTTTCCAGTAACCTAGGTAAAATGTGTTCGTCTTCTAAGGGTCAACATGTTGGTTTATCTTAATTTTTATTTTGTCATAACTATAAAGGTAATGTACAGAGGGGTAACAGTTACATAACTCAGGTAGTGAGTACATTTCTTTTTGGACAATACCATCCCACCCACAGTTGTATAGTTCATTGTCAACATAGTGTCTAGTAAGTACCACTGTGCATTTGTTCACCCTTTGTCCCTCCATTTCTCTGTCCTCCCCATACTCTCCCAAAGACATAAATGAACAAACAAGAAAAAGAAAACAAAAACAGCAACAAAGAAAGCCCCTTTATTTCCGTTTCCTGGAGTTCTTTTTAGTAAATAGTATTTCATGTGATCACATGGTATAGGCAGTGCTCCCTTTTATTCTTCTCCTAAGAATATTCTCCTTTGAGCCGGGTGCTGGTGGCTCACACTACTAATCCTAACTACGCAGTAGGCTGAGATCTGAGGATTGTGGTTCAAAGCCAGGCAGGAAAGTCCATGAGAGTGAGACTCTTCTATTAACCATCAGAAAACCAGAAGTGGCGCAGTGGCTCAAGTGGTAGAGCCCTAGCCTTGAACTAAAGAGCTTGGGGACAGTGCCTGGGCCCAGAATTCAAACCCCAAGACTGATAAAAAAGAAAAGAAAAGAATATCCGCCTTTGGGCCTAGAGTTTGGCCTAGTGGCAGAGTGCTAAAAGTGGTGCTGTGGCTGAAGTGGTAGAGCACCAGCCTTGAGGAAAAAGTCCAAGGACAGTACTCAGGCCCTGAGTTCAAGCCCCATGACTGGCAAAAAAAAAAAAAAAGAATATACTCCTTTGGTCTCACTGTGTGAAGCATCTTATTTTAGGAAGAGAAAAGGAAGGGGATAATTGCTGTTAACATAAACTAAGGTTTACACAAGAGCAAAGGTTCAAACAGGCTGCCATTGATTCTCCTTGAGGTCGGCCCCTAGAATATTTGGGGTGGTTCCAAACAGTGTCTGGATTTTTTTTTTTTTTTTGCCATTCCTGAAGCTTGGATTCAGGGCCTGAGTACTGTCTTAGGCTTTCTTCAAGGCTAGTGCTCTACCACTTGAGCCACAGCTCCATTCCTAGATTTCTCTGGGCCGTGCTCCTGGCCCAATGTCTAGAAGTTTTCAATTCTGTCCAGTGCTTTTACATTCTATCCATTTCATGTTATTGACCTTCACTGAAAAACCCCAAATGATGCTTTATCTGGCATGCTATCATTGAAAAAAACAAAATGAATCACAACCCAAGTTAGCTTGCATAGACTTTGGCTATATGACTTTAGTCGCACTTTTATTATTTACAGATAGGTTAGATCATTGTATAGAGTAAAAAGAGACTGTTTTTACTGGTACAGCTTTTTTAAAACTGCAGTCAGATATTGCTATTAATAAAATGCCAACTGGAGTTTAGCTTAGTGGTAGAGTACTTGCCTAGCATTCATGAAGACCTGGGTTTGATTCCTAGGTACCACATACATAGAAAAAAGCTGGAAGTGGTGCTAAGGCTCAAGTGGTAGAGCTCTACCCTTGAGAAAGTCCAAGGACAGTGCTCAGGCCCTGAGCTCAAGCCCAGAATGGCAGAAAAAAATTAAAAGAAAAAAAAAAAGCCAAACAATAAGAATGATTTCACTTTCACCCAGTATTATAATGTTGTCAAGAACCTTGCAACTGGCTTCCATCTTGTAATCAATCTCCTCTTATCAGCTAACTCTGCTTGTAATGGGCTTTTATCTTGAAGAGATTGAGTCATTTAAACATCTTGCAGTCTGGAAGAGTTATCATCTGTGACATTTTCACATTCCTTAGGTAGCATTCTTGTCTGAACATTTTTGGGACTATTGTGTTGTTACACTGAGCACAGGGAGCAGTGATTTGTATTTGGTTGTTTTATAGATGGCATCCTGTGTGACTCAGCTGAAAGGATCTGGTTACTTTGAAGTCCTCGTTAATGCCATCCTTGCTCTTCCCTTTCACACATGCCGGTCCTATTGGACCACTAAGCAACGACAAGAAATGAATGGAAAATTTAGTTTGCTGTGATGTTTTCCCTTACTTAAATTTATAATGCTTAAGTTGGGAAGCCAAGCTCTTTGCTAGTGAAGAGTTTTTTGATGGAACAAATTATTTAAGAAGTTCCATGCTGTGTTAAGTAGCTTATCCTATAGTCCTAGCATTCTGCAGATTGAGGCATTGAGGCTCTCTAAGCTATATAGCAAAACACGTCTCAAAAAGGAATCAAAAGCCAGGCTCAGTGGCTCACACCTGTAATCCTAGCTACTCAGGAAGCTGAGATCTAAGGATCAAGGTTCTATGCCAGCTGGGGCACAAAAGGACCTGAGACTCCTATCTCCAATTAACCTCTGGAAAAGGGGAAGTGAGGCTTGGCTCAAGGGTAGGGCAGTAGCCTTGAGCTGAAGAGCTCAGGGACAGTGCCTAGGCTGAGCTGAGTTCAAGCCATATGACCCACCAAAAAGAAAAAAAAGAATTGTATGATTATGCACCTCAAAAATTAAAAGTATTTTTCTATTGCTGTCTGTGACAAAGAATTTATTCCATATATCCTACTTTAAATATAAATAGCCTTGATTCCTTTTTTTTTTTTTTGGTCCATCATGGGGTCCTGAACTCTGGGCCTGGATGGTGTCCCTGAGCTCTTCAACTCAAGGCTACTTCCCATTTTCTAGTGATTTATTGGAGATAAGAGTCGGGGCCGGGAATTTGGCCTAATGGTAGAGTGCTTGCCTAGCATGCACAAAGACCCGGGTTCAGTTCCTTGGTACCACATACTTAGAAAAAGCCAGAAGTGGTATAGAGACTCAAGTGGTAGATTTCTAGCCTTGAGAAAAATCCAGGGACAGTGCTCAGGCCCTGAGCTTAAGCCCAGGACTGGCAAAAAAAAAAAAAAAAAAAGTCTCATGTTCTTAAGGTGCCCAGGCTGGCTTTGAACTTCACTCTTCAGATCTCAGCCTCCTGAGTAGCTAGGATTACAAGCATGACCCAACTCCAAAGGACTCCAAAGGAAGGCTCTCTTAGGGGAGGAGGACAAATGCATAATGCCTGTATGCATCTGGTCACATAAAATAATATTTAACCAGATGGACTCCCAAGAAATGGAAACAGAAGTTTTGTTTTTTCTTTGTTACTGTTTTTGTTTTCTTTCTGTCTTGTTTCTTAGGTTATCTCTCTTGGGGAGGGTAGGGAAGAAAGAGCACAGAAATAATTGGACAGAGTGAACAAGTGCAGCAGTAGTATGCACTAGATACTGTTCAAAATGAGCTATGCAACTTGTAGGTGGGAATGGGAGGGAAAACTGGGAGAGGTGAGGGAAAGGGTGATATTGCCCAAATGAAATGTATTCATTACCTGATTTATGTAATTATAACACCTCAGTGCACCACCTTTATAATAACAGGTAAAATTAAATGTTAGGGGCTGGGAGTTTGGCCTAGTAGTAGAGTGCTTGCCTCCATGCACAAAGCCTTAGATTCAATTCCTTGGTACCACATACATAGAAAAAGCTGTAAATGGTGCTGTGGCTCAAGTGGTAGAGCTCCAGCCTTGAGAAAGCCCAAGGACAGTGCTCAGACCCTGAGTTCAAGCCCCAGGACTAACAAAAATAATTAAATATTACAAAAGAATTAAGGTAGCCAAGCACAGGTGGCTCACACCTGTAATCCTCGCTACTCAGGAAGCTGAGATCTGAGGATTGAAGTTCAAAACCAGCCCTGGCACTAAAGTCCGTGAGACTCATGTCCAATTAACCACCAAAAAAACACAGAAGTGGTGCAGTGACTCAAGTGGTAGAATACTAGCTTTGAGCTAAAGAGCTCAGGGACAGTGCTCAGGCCCAGAGTTCAAGTCCCATGACCAAAAAAAAAAAAAAACTCATTCCTTGAACTTAAATAACACTTAAAAGATGTTTGGCCTATTTTTAGACTAAGGAGAGTTATGTAGCCATTTTAACAAGTTTTTTTTGCCATCTCAAATCCTGGAATTGCCTGGTATAACAATTTCAGAAGACAACTGGGCATGAAGATTGTTCACTTTTCTTTCTCATCTCAGGTTTACTTATATTTTCATATAGTGATTTACAATGTGATATCATGTGATACACTTGAAATTGAAAGTGGGGATTTAAAAGTAGATGAGGGCTGGGAATGTGGCTTACTGGTATAGTGCTTGCCTGGCATGCATGAAGCCCTGGGTTCCAATCCTTAATACCACATAAACAGAAAAAGCCAGAAGTGATGCTATGGCTCAATTAGTAGAGTGCTAGCCTTGAGCTAAAGAAGCTCAGGGACAGTGCTCAGGTCCTGAGTTCAAGTCCCAGGACTGGCAAAAAAAAAGATTCAACAAACAGAAAACAATATTCTGATCTGTGCACAGATCATACAGTAGAAAGCTGAAGCCTAATTGACTTGGAGAGTAAGAGCATAAACCCTGTGACTGAAAGTGCAGCTGGAAAATTAGGGAGAAGCACAATGAGTCTTGAGTATAGGATGCGGAATCCTTTGTATTTGCAGAGGAGACCCCAGAGTGCCAGGCTAACAAAGTAGCAGCTAGAAGCTGCAAGAACTGAGTAGAGATTCTAGCTGCTGCTTTCCATGAGAGGTACACATTTGCAGTTTGAATCTAGACAAATCACCTACTAGAGAAAAAAAAAATAAAACAAAACAAAAAACAGTATCCTGAGAAGGGCAGAGCAGGACCCAGACTTCTATAATATCCGTTTCTTACAATCACTAGACATACAAGGGAGTGTGAAGGTGTAACACACTGCAGAAGAAAAGCAGTCATAGAAACTCAGTGAAGTGAATTTTGCCAGAAACTTTCAAAGAAACTTATATAGGATTAAAGAATTGTAGGCAAGGCAGGGAGTTTGGCTTAGTGGTAGAGTGCTTGCCTAGCATACACAAAGACCCAGATTTGATTCCTCAGTACCACATACATAGAAAAAGCTGGAAGTGTTACAGTGGCTCAAGTGGTAGAGTGCTAGCTTTGAGAAAGCCCAAGGACAGTGTTTAGGCCCTGAGTTCAAGCCCCAAGACTGGCAAAAAAAAAACAAAAAAAACAAAAAACCCTTAAAAAGAAAGAATTGTAGACAATGTGATCAAAGAATTAAAGGAAAATAAGTAAATGCATTATAACTAAAACACAGCAGCAACTAAAAGCATGAAAGTTATAAAGCTGAAATTAAAACTCATAGATGTACTCAACAGCAGCTTTAAAATTACTAGAAAAAAAGTGTCCATGTGCTTGAATTGAAGGTCAAGGAGAATTACCCTATAGAAAAATGAGAAGGGAAAAATGGAAAATAAGTGAGTGGAGCTTCTGAGACCTGTAAGATAATACATGTAGTGTGATGTGACTGTAATTGAGATCCTAGAAAGAAGAGAGAAAAGTTGCAACAGGCAATATTTGAAGATATAATGGCCCCTAACTTGTTGGAAAACATTAATTCTAGAAATTCATTGCAGTTTCTGAGCACAAAGAAAAAGCAGTCCCAGGGCTGGGAGTTTGGCCTAGTGGTTAAAGTGCTTGCCTAGCATGCATGAAGACCCGGGTTCGATTCCTCGGTACCACATACATAGAAAAAAGCCGGAAGTGGTGCTGAGGCTCAAGTGGTAGAGCTCTAGCCTTGAGAAAGTCCAAGGACAGTGCTCAGGCCCTGAGCTCAAGCCCAGGACTGGCCAAAAAAAAAAAAGAAAAAGAAAAAGCAGTCCCAGTCACATCATAGTCAAAACACTGAAACCAAAGATAAATAGAAAAATTGAAAAGCAGGTAAAGAAAAATACATGTGATTTAAAAGGGATTTGTTGTTATAAATATTATAAATTTCTTATCAGAAATAGTGGAGATTGCCTAGCGCCGGGGCTCAGGAGTCTGAGATCTAAGGATCATAGTTCAAAGCCACCCTAGGCAGGAAAGTTTGTTGTGCTCTTTTTTTCTTTTTAAGTTTTATTGTAAGGGTGATGTACCAGAGGGGGTTACAGTTACAAAAGTAAGGTAATGAATACTTTTCTTGTTGAACATTGTTACCCCATCCCTCATTTTCTCCCACTTCCCCCCACCACCTTGTTGTAACTCTTATCTTCAGTTAGCTTCCAAAAAGCTAGAAGTAGAGCTGTGACTCAAGAGATAAAGAGTACTAGCCTTGAGCAAAAGTGCAGGGACAGTGCCCAGGCCCTGAGTTCAAGCCCAAGGACCAACCCCCCAAAAAAAATATCCATACAGAGATGTATTTGCTTTTACAGTTGCATAGCTGTCCATTCTTGAAGGTTATTTAGGTTCTCCAGTCTGCTGCTATTACAACATAGATTACAACATAAGACAGATTCTTAGGAGTCAAAAAGGTGAATCAAAGAGTATATGCATATGCAGGTGGGTAGAAATTACCAAATTGCCCTCTGTAAGAATGTGCTAGCTGGCATTCCCCCTCCATAGAAGAGAAGGTGTTACTGACCTAATAGTTGAAGGACAGCACTTGTTTAGTGTTGATGCGTCTACCCTCCTGAGACTTGTGTAGGAGACTACCCTACTTTCACAAAAACAATGGAAAAAGATTCAAGGAAAGGAGAAGAGATTAAGGAATTAACCACAGGACCTAATTAGAAAAAGATTTGGCAGTGGGCCCAGCTCATCCAGTGGCAAAAGGAGAAAATATTCTGTATTTGTGACACTATCTAGAAAGAGATAATTTAGTGCCCTTTAATCTGAGCTGATGTTGTCCAATTAAGAAGTCTATTAGATGAAAACACTTAATTTTTTTCTGCTTAGTTGGGGGTGAAGTATAAATTTTTTTCTTCTTTTAGTATATTCTCATTCTTTGATTAGATGGTTTAATTAAATAATTACATATTTACTTTTTTCTTTCAAACCACTGTTAGGAATTAGAGGGATTCAAGTAAGAAGACAACATAGTCCCTGTCCTTCAGTATACATTGTGTGAGAAGAGCTAGCTGAGATCTTTAGAAAGTAGAAGCATTGTGGGCTTCAGAAAAGGGAAAAATCTTGATTCCTGATGGGAAATCAGGAGAGGAGGTAGGTGTTGAGATGAACTGAAATAACTCCTGCATTGGCTCAGAGGTAGAGGCATGATCTCTCTTGTCCGCCTCCTTTTCTCTTCAGTGCTAGGAATGGGACTCAGGGCTTCATGAATACAAGACAAGCATTGTACCAATGAACTCCATTTCTGATCCTTTGTATTTTATTTCAAGCATGTTCCCACTAAATTGCCAAACTGGCTTCCATCTCACAATCCTCCTACTTCAAGCTTCCAAGTGGCAGAGATTACAGGTGAGCCAGAGTGTGAAACACTTTGTAGGTATTGGTGCACTCTAGCAGAGGGTCAGTCTGTGGTTGACACTGAAATTTGCTATCTGACTCAAATGGGCTCATTCAACTAAGGGTAACTTGAAGCATCCTGGCTGCCACCTACCAGCTACAAGATCTGAATTGTGGGCTTTGTTTTGTTTCCTGTAACGTGAGCATTGTAATTGTTTTGAGGATTAAACTAGTAAATCACATATAGTACTGTCTGGCTCATACTGTTATATGCTTGCCAGTACTATTCTACCTCTACAAGTAGATACATTTTCTATTTAAAAGAATATTTTTCTGGGGCCAGGAGTATAGCATAGTGGTAGAGTGCTTGCCTAGCATGCATGAAGACCTGGGTTCGATTCCTTGGTACCACATATACAGAAAAAGCTGCGAGTAGTGCTGTAGCTTAAGTAGCAGAGCACTAGCCTTGAGCAAAAAGTGTCCAAGGACGGTGCCTAGCCCTGAGTTCAAGCCCCAGGACTGACAAAAATATTTTTCTGATCATGAATGAATGCATAGTCACTGTGGGATGTATAGAAAGCATTTCTTAAAATTTTGCTTGTGATTGCATCTCTGTAGCACTTTGGCACATTATCATCTAGTTTATATCATGAGTCAGTACATGAACTCAGGAGTCCACTTGTTTTTTTGTTTGTTTATTTTTGCCTGTCCTAGGGCTTAAACTCAGGGCCTGGGCACTGTCCTTGAGCTTTCTCAGGTCTAGCGCTCTATCACCTGAGCCACAGCCCCACTTCTGCCTTTTTCTGTTCATCTGGTACTGAGGAATTGAACCCGGCTGGGTCTTCATGCATGTGGTAAACACTCTACCACTAGGCTATGCTCCTGGCCCCAGGAATCCGCTTCTCTTGTGTTCCTGTTCTGGTCCCTTGGCTTACTACTTCCTGGCCATCTTTCAGTTTGCATATTTTTAAGATTTAGAGAGACTAAAAGAAAATGATAGGTATTTTTGTACTCATCCAGATGAGTACAGAAAGAGTTAAGTGCTACATAAATATCAGTGCAGCTATGTTACTCTATTAACCTCCAAATTAGAGTGTACCAACAGGTAAACCTAGTGAGGTTTGGGCAGTCATAAAGTGCTCCAGGAAATGAACACACACACACACACACACACACACACACACACACACACACACAGAGCAGAAAGGATTATTTCAGGCACTAGAGTGGAGAAAGGGAATAAAAATGGTTTAAACTAGTTAAAGGAGGCTGCAAATTAGATGAAGTCATAGTTCTAAGTAATTTAAATATAGGCTCTTCCTAGGTAGTTGTTAAAGGATAACACAATTTAAAACTAAAATAGAAAACTAATTGCCTCCAGGATATTGAAACAAAAGCCATATAACGAATGATTGTTGTCCTTAATGTACTATGTTGTCTCTCAACTCCTTTGCTGTCCCTTGGTTATCTCATATTGTTATAGTATCTCACTTTGTTATCTGATATATTGAATTTATTTGTATTTGGTTATTTGAAATTTGATAGGGAAGGGGGGAAAACCAAGACGGGTGGGGGGTGTGGGGGGGGGAGGGAAATGGGTACCAAGACATGTGAAAGGGTATCAACGTATGTGAATTAATGCACCTTCTGTCTGTCAAATATCATGTAACCCTTTTACTAATTACAATAAAAAATGCAAAAAGAAAACTAATTGCCAGTGGCTTACATCTTTAATCCTACCTTACTTAGGAGGCTGAGATGGAAAGACTCATGGTTCAGAGTCAGCTTCAGTGGAGGATAGCTAGATGCTGTGGTATACGTCTGTTATCTTAGCAACTACAGGACAGTGTGCCCAGGCACACACCTGCATGAGAAGTGAGACTGTATTCTAAACATAACCAAGGAAAAGCAGGGCTGGGGGCATGACTCAGTAGATCAACAGCCTAGCAAGTGTGAGGCCTTGAATTCAAACCTCAGTACGGAGGGAAGAGCAAAAATCCTCAAGCAGGAAATGGGCATGTCAATATTCTGGACAGTAATAATAATAAAATGATCTTATTAACTGAATTCCATTGGGAACAGTAAATAAATTCCCACTTAAAACCTCAGCCAAAAGTCGAGATCAATTTCCTTAGTGGAAAAAGTCTTGTTTGGATTTGCAAAATAGATAAATTAGGGAGTCAGCACTCATAGCATCAAGGCATCCACTGTTGACTTCCTATAAGAAGCACTTTTCCCAAATTAACTTGGATTCTGAGAATATGAGTGCTCTGAAAGGCAAACGCTTGTTATTGCCTGAGCCCAGCTACAGGTGGTTGTTGCTTATTATAGTAAGTTGGATAATGTCCACCCCCCAGAAAAGACCCCTACCTGGATCTAGAGGCTTGGCAGACTAGATCAAGTCCAATGACGTTTTTTTTTTGGTGGGTCATGGGGCTTGAACTTGGCCTAGGCACTGTCCCTGAACTCTTCAGCCACCGTCCTACCCTGAGCCAAGTCCCACTTCCTGTTTTCCAGAGGTTAATTGGAGATAAGAGTCTCAGGTCCTTTTGTGCCCAGGCTGGCTTTGAACCTTGATCCTCAGTTCTCAGCCTCCTGAGTAGCTAGGATTACAGGCGTGAGCTACTGTGACACCTCCAGCTTTTTGTTTGTATGTGGTACTAAGGAATCAAACCCGGGTCTTCGTGCATGCTAGGCAAGCACTCTACCACTAGGCCACACTCCTGGCCCAAGATGTTAAATTTTTTTTAAAAAGTATCACAGGCCAGGAGTAAAAAGCCCAAGGACAGTGCTCAGGCCCTGAGTTCAAGCTCCTGGACTGGCAAAAGAAAAAAAAAATAACATTTTAAACAATATTTTGTGAAAGGATGAATGGATATGTGGATTAAGGTAGTAAACTCTAGTAATATTACTAAAAATATATGGAAGGGCTATAGAAACTATAAGATATGGGTTACTTCAAAAATTGTTTATTCAGATTCATTATAGCCCAATTACCAGTCTCTGTTGTCAGGCTATTTTCTAGCCTGCTAGATGAAGAACATCCTCTGTAAACAGTCCTATATCTTGTTGCATGTAGAGAAAGAAAAGCCAAATGTCCTTTTGGAGTTCCACTCACTCATGTGATTTGAGCTTCAGATAATCAATATGCCAATTTGGCAGCATATTAATATTTGAAACCTTACAATGCAAACAATAGGGCAATGCCATTTCCTTTCTATTAAGTTCTTTATCTGGAATGCATGGGATTTATCCCCCACCCCCACTCCTAGTAGCTGTGTGTTTCTCTGAGGAAGTATGAATTTTGCCTTGGAGTAGGGTGGGCAGGGATGTCAGAGAAAGTTGGAATTATCTCTAGATAAACAGAAAACCATCTGGTTATACAATACTTGTAAATGTACCATGTAAAGGTAAAAATGGCAGGTTGTTTCAGCCCCCAACATGACCTACTTTTTAAAATGCTGATTGTCTTTGTAGAGAAAGACATCTTGAATCCAAATTGCTCTGTTTTCTTGCTTTGTTTAAGCAACCAAGAATCTGTCAGCAGTTTAATGTTTGAAGAGGGGAATAAAGGAAGGAGAGAAGTAGAACAAGAATGGGAAGGGAGCAGAAATAACAGCATAAGGCTTCCTTTCTTGGCTTTTCAGTTTTATGAAGCTGGCAGGTCTAGATGCTGAGATGCTTCCAGAATCAGGACCCATGACAAAGATCTTTCTATTTAGCCTTGTATGCTATATTCCTTTTCCTGTATGTAGTTCTGTAGGTGCAAAAGCTACTTTAAAAAAAAAAAAAAGAGCCTTCTTTTTTTAAAAAGCCCTTTTTAAGCCAGGTGCGGTGGCTTCACACCTGTAATCCTAGCTGTTCAGGAGGCTGAGATGTGAGGATCAAGGTTCAAAGCCAGCCTGGGCACAAAAGAACCTGAGAGACTCTTATCTCTATTAATCTCTAGAAAATGGGAAGTGGGGCTTGGCTCAAGGGTAGGGTGGTAGCCTTGAGCTGAAGAGCTCAGGGACAGTGCCCAGACCGAGTTCAAGCCCCATGACCCACACACATACAAAAAAAAAGCCTTTTTTAATTGTTGTGCTTTTACTGTGCTTCTTATGAGTGTCACAAAACAGAGAAAATAAATTTAGATGTATTCATCTCTTCATCTAGAAGATTTTAGTAATAGCCCCATCATCCGGAGGTAGTGTTAGGGGACCACATGATTGAACCTTCTGTGTCCTTGTATGCTATATCCTTTTTCTTAGATGTAGTTCTAAAAATATGAAAAGTGTGTGTGTGTGTGTGTGTGTGTGTGTGTGTGTGTGTATACTCGTGTGTGTACCAATCCTAGGGCTTGAATTCAAGGGCTGGGTGCTGTCCCTGAGTTTTCTTGCTCAAGGTTAGCACTCCCCCACTTGAACCACAGCTCAACTTCCTAATTTTTGCTGGTTAGTTATGGACAAGAGAGAGGCTCGTGGGCTTTTCTGCCTGGGTTGGCTTGGAACTTCAGTCCTCAGATCTTAGTATCCAGAGTAGCTAGCATTACAGATGTGAGCCACCAGTGCCCAGCTGAGAGCTACTTTTTTTTTTTGTCAGTCGTGGGCCTTGAACTCTGGGCCTGGGCAGTGTCTGAGCTCTTCAGCTCATTTCTAGCACTCTACCACTTGAGCCATAGCACCACTTCTGGCTTTCTGGTAGTTAATTGGAGATAAGAGTCTTGTGGACTTTTTTAATGCCCGGGCTGGCTTTGAACCATGATCCTCAGATCTCAGCCTCCTGAATAGCTAGGATTACAGGCGTGATTCACTGCACCTGGCAAGAGCTACTTTTTATATGCTTTTAAATTTGCATTTTTTCCCACTCATTATGTTCACATCCCCAGTCACCTCCCTTCCCTGTGTGGTCAGATAAAATTTTACTTCTCTCTCCAAAGGGAAGCCTTCAGACTGCAAGGAAAGTTACTCTAAACCATTTGGCCCCAAACACTAACTGGCAGCTGAGTGCTGGAAAATGTGGTGGGTGGTGCTCATGCTGGTCCCTGTGGAGACTAAAGTGCAAACTCCATTCCTTGTACTGTCTTCTGTCTTCATTTGTTCAGCATGAAATCTTGTCTTCTTTATCTGCTGCTTGCTTATCTTTTTGAAGAAGGACCTTTCAGTCAAGCTTTGTTTTTCTTACTCCCCTGAAATGTAAGGTTTTGATCACCAGTGTTCTCTCTTTTGTCAAATCCAGAAATTGGTTTTTCTGTCTCAACTTATTTCACCTCTCAGTTGCACTGGAAACATCTTCCTAAGCTCTTTTTTTCTCCAGGTTTATGAAAGCACATTCTTTTGGTTTTCCCACCTCACTACTCCTTCTCTTTCTTTGCTTGCCTTGCTCTTCTGGCAAAGTAGAACACCCTGGAAGGTTTCAGTTGGTCCTAATTCTCTGTCTTGAGTCTGATCTTTCCTTTGGCATCCACAGCCAGCTGACCACTCTGATTTTTCCACTTAGGTAATTATTAAGTCTCAAACTGAATGAATTCTTGACTGTTCTGCCCTATTCACCTCAAAACTTCCCCCTCTCTGTCATCTCATTGCATAGTACCACCACAATCTACCTTGTTGTTCAAGCTAAAATTCCTGAAGCATCGTGGTGTTTTCTGTTTTCCCATGCACTGCATTCATTCTGTCAGCATGTCAAATCTACCAGAATGTTTCTGAATTTTATTCTCTTTTCATCTCATTGCCCCAGATCAAAGTTTCCTGCTATCTTAGCTTGACCATCACCACAGCCTATTGAACGCTCAGTCTTCCTGCTCCATGTTTTCTTAATACTATTAATACTATTTACTTCCTTACTATTCATAAGCAAAATCAGGCCCTACTGTAGAGACTAAACTCTGCTTCTGCACCTCACATTTGTACCTTCTTCTATTTACCATACTGCAGACATGCTCATCTGTTTTGTTTCCTTTAAATATTCTGACTTTGTTTTGTTCTTGTATTGTGTCCTAACTTCTAGAATTAAAGTATTCTTCTGCAACAATCTTTTCTTTCTTTCCTTTTTTTTTTTTTTTTTTGGTGTGTCCTAGGGCTTGTATTCTGCCTGGGCACTATCCCTGAGCTCTTCAGCTCAAGGCTTCCACCCTACCCTTGAGCCAAGCCCCACTTCCCATTTTCTATAGGTTAGTTGGAGATAAGAGTCTTTGGTCCTTTTGTGCCTGGGCTGGCTTTGAACCTTAGTCCTCAGATCTCAGCTTCCTGAAGTAGCTAGGATTACAGGCATGAGCCACCGCGCCCAGCCTAACAATCCTTTCTTTATTCAGTGTTATGTTTGCGATAAATTTATGTTGACATGTAAAGTTCATATGTTTTTCCGATGTGTATCATTGGATTTTGGATACCACAGAGCTACTCTGTCAGTGCACTGATTAGCATAACACAGTATCTAGTGCAAAGAAAGATTACTGTGGGTGGCCAGCGCCGTCACTGCCTCCATATATATGGATCCCTGTTCATTCGATAGATGAGGATGCAGAGGTAAAGGAGATAAAATAGCTTACCCAGCTCCATCTAGCCAATGATTGACACTGCTGGATGATGTATGCCACATTTGTTCACCTTTATAAGATGATGGCTAATGGTTTTCTAACATAATTGCACCAGTCAGTACTCCCACACCAGCATAGAAATCCCATTGTGCCACATCTTCACCCACCCTTAATTTTGCCAGTTTTATGAGTGTAAAATGTATTTTGATTTTAATTTTCATCTCCCTGATTCCTAATGAGGTTGTACATATTTTTGCATGTCTATTAGCCATTAGTGTTTCCTCTGCCGGAAACATGAATTGTCAGTTCATGTCTTTTGCCTACTCTTTCACTGAATTATCATTCTTTTTCTTACCAAATTATAGTTCTTTATATTCTAGACCCTTTTTTAGTATTATGTGCTTCAAATATGTTTTCTAAGTTCATGTGTTTGGGAGAGGCTGTATATGTATATGCTAATACTGGGATTTGAACTCAGGATCTCACACTCTCACTTGGATTTTTTTTTGTTTAAGGCAAACCTTATGAAATGAAATAGAAACTGTTCCTTGTTTTTGAGCCTCTGAAAGAAGCAGGGTATCTCTACATGGCCTTAAATTCTCAATCCTCCTACCTCTCCCTCCCTGATGCTGAGATTACAGCTATGCCCCACAACAACTTTATTCTTACATTTTCAAGTGAGTTTTCTTGGGCTTACCTTACTGTCTTAGTTTATTTCATGCTGCTACACTAGTAGACCACAGACTGGGTAATATTATAACAATACAAGTTTGTCTATAATCTTATACTTTTTTTTTTCTGTGCAACTATCCATTTCTAAAAGAAATGTTAGAATGTGCCTCTCTGGTAGTAAACACGTCAGTGTCATCTTATACTTCCATCAGTATCAGTTTTTGTTGTCTTGTTTTAAAGGTTTTTTTTTTTTGGGGGGGGGTGTTGGTTATAGGGCTTGAACTTAGTCTAGGCGCTGTCCCTGAGCTCTTTTGCTCAGTGCTGTCATTCTACCACTTTGAGCCATTGTGCCACTTCCAATTTTCTGGTAATTAATTGGAGTTTATATGCCTTCAAACCCCAATCTTCAGTCTCAGCCTCTTGAGTAGCTTGGATTTCAGACATGAGCCCCTGTACTAGCTACTATAGCCCTGCCTTCAGTTTTGGATTTTTGCTGGCTAATTGGAGATAAGAGTCTCATAGGTTTGTCTTCCCAGGCGGACTCCAAATTATAATTCTCAGACTTCAACACCTGAGTAGCTAGGAGTACAGGTGTGAACTACCAGTACTTGGCACATAAATTAATTTTATATAAAGGGATTTCACTGAGATGTTTCTACACATGCATCTATAATACTCTTGCTTGACTCTCCTCCCTAAACTTGCCCTTTTGTTAACAGTTTTTAGTGGTTTTATTAAGCTATTTTTCTGGATATAACATACTTAAATCATATCCACCCTCCAGTACCTTCTTTTACCCTTCCCTTCTCCATTCACTGGTTCCTCTCACCCCCCCCCAAAAAAATAATAATCGTCTTTTTATAATATGGCCTTTTTTTTGTCGGTTGTGAGACTTGAACTCTGGGTCTGGACGTTGTCCCTGAGCTCTTCAGCTCAAGGCTATCACCCTATCCCTTGAGCCATAGCTCCACTTCCAGATTTCTGGTTATTAACTAGAGACAAGAATCTCACAGACTTTAGTGCCCAGGCTGACTTTGAGCCACATTCTTCAGATCTCAGCCTCCTGAGTAGCTAGGATTACAAGCATGAGCCACCACAATTGGCTACAATATGGCTTTTTTCTTTCTTTTTTTTTTTTTTTTGCAGTAGTAGGATTTAAACTCAGAGCCTTTCATTTGTAAAGCAGATTTGTCCCTGAGCTCTTCAGCTCAAGGCTACCACCCTATCCCTTGAGCCACAGCACCATTTCTACTTTTCTGGTAGTTAATTGGAGATAAGAGTCTCACAGACTTTAGTGCCAAGCCAAGACCTGGCTTTCAACCTCTATCCTTAGATCTCAACCTCCTGAGTAGCTAAAATTACAGGCATGAGCCACTGTACCCGGTGACTTTTTTTTTTTTAAGTCCAGATTTTACATATAAGCAAAAATGTGTTATTTACCTTTTGAGCTTGGCTTACTTCACTCAACAGGATGAACTCCAATTTCATCTATTTTCCTAAAAATGATATAATTTCATTCTTCTTTTTTTTTTTTTGCCAGTCCTGGGCTTGAGCTCAGGGTCTGAGCACTGTCCTTGGACTTTCTCAAGGCTAGAGCTCTACCACTTGAGCCTCAGCACCACTTCCGGCTTTTCTATATATGTGGTACCAAGGAATCGAACCCGGGTCTTCATGCATGCTAGGCAAGCACTTTAACCACTAGGCCAAACTCCCGGCCCAATTTCATTCTTCTTTATTGCTAAGTAATACTTCCTTTGAATTTTAATCCATTTGTCAGTTATTGGGCATCTAAGCTGATTTCATAGCTTAGCTATTATAAGAGTAAGTCTGTAAGATTGTTCCCTCCCCATCCTACCCTTCCTTCCTTTTCTTTTTTCCCCTTTCCTTTTTTAAAAAATTTGTATGAGTCTTGGGCTTGAATTCAGGGTCTGGGCTCTGTGTTCATGACTAGTGTTCTACCACTTGAGCCACAGGTCCATTTCTGGCTTTTTTGTTGGTTAATTGGAAAAAAGAGTCTCATGGACTTTCCTGCCCAGGCTGGCTTTGAACCAGGTTTCAGCTTCCTAAGTAACTAGGAGCTACTGATGCCCAGCAACAAGTTTCTTTACCATTTCCTATCCTTGAGCTTCTTTGTGGAGCTGTTACTTTTTTATAGTATATAGTTAAGAAGTTAGGTGAATGTGTAAGCCAGCCACCCAGGTGTCCCAGTGATTTTGCTGCCCCCCCCAAGAGAGATTCACACTGTTGTGTTGTTCCTTTCCCCACAGACTGTGTAACCCATTAGAACACTGAGGGAATGATGGAGCCCAAAACATCCAAGGCTGGAACCTCCTTTGGGAGCAAGCCAGTCGCTGTGCTATGAGGTTGCTAAGCAGCCTAGGAGCAGTTCATGTAGGGAAGAACTGAGGCTCCTTTCACCCTTGTAAGTCAGCTACTCAGGACTCAAATCCTGCATCCCTAAGCTTGATTGTAGCCTCAACTGAGCCCACACACCTTAGTTGTTTCTATATCTCAGCAACTGCAAGTGATAAATTCCTGTTATTTTAAATAATTGTATTGTTATGTAGCAGTAATGCATATTAAATGGACCTAGCATGCCCTAGAGGTGGAGTGCTTGCCTAGTATGCACGAAGCCCTGGGTTCAATTCTTCAGTATCATATACACAGAAAAAGCAGGAAATGGAACTTTGGTTCAAGTGGTGGAGGGCTAGCCTTGAGAAAGCTAAGGATAATGCCCAGACCCTGAGTTCAAGCCCTAGGACTAGCAAAATAATAATGATAATAATAAATAAATATTAAAAGAGTCTTTGGATAGTAAATTAACTTTTCAAATATATTTTATATGTATCCTATATTCATAGTTACTTTCTTTTAGCACATTGGAGATATTTTTCCATTTTCACCTTATTTGTTGCTATTAAAAGCCCATTACTAAAGCAGGCACTTTCCAACTTGAGTTCTGCCTCCACCTGTGCTTTTTATTTTTTTTATTTTTTATTTATTTTTTATTTTTTTGCCAGTCCTGGGCTTGAGCTCAGGGCCTGAGCACTGTCCTTGGACTTTCTCAAGGCTAGCACTCTACCACTTGAGCCTCAGCACCACTTCCGGCTTTTTTCTATGTATGTGGTACCGAGGAATCGAACCCGGGTCTTCATGCATGCTAGGCAAGCACTTTAACCACTAGGCCAAACTCCCGGCCGCCACCTGTGCTTTTTATTGTCAAGGTGATGTACAGAGGGGTTACAGTTATATACGTAAGGTAGTGAGTATATTTTTGGTAGGTCATGGGGCTTGTACTCTGGGCCTGGATGCTGTCCCTGAGCTCTTCAGCTCAAGGAAGGCTAGCATTCTATCACTTGAACCATAGTACCACTTCTGGTTTTCTGGTGATTAATTAGAAGTAAGAGCCTCATGAATTTTTCTTGCCCGGGCTAGCTTTGAACCTCGATCCTCAGATCTCAGCCTTCTAAGTAGCTAGGGTTACAGGAGTGAGCCACCAGCACCTGGCCTAGTGAATAAATTTCTTATCAAACATTGTTACCCCCTCCCTCATTTTTTTCCCCACTCTGAGAGACTTTTATCTCTAGTTAGCCAACAGCAAGCTGGAAGGGAAGCTATGGCTCAAGTGATAGAGCAAAAAAACTAAGAGAAAATGTCCAGTACCTACACACGCATATTCACACAAAATAGATGAAAGAAGCCAGAAGCCAGACATACATTATATAGTTCCATTTGTGTATTTATATAAAATATCCAGAAAAGCAATAGCTACAGAGACAGAACAGATTGGCTTTCTGGGTTAGAATAGAAACACAAATTCTCTATATATGAGCACAAAGGATCTTATTTTGGTGATGTAAATATTCAAAAACTTTGTGATAGTGATGATGGTACCATCTGGCAAATTTATGAAATATTAAATTGTACACTTAAGGTAAGTGAATAACATAAACCTCAAAAAAGTATTTGTTCTCAACCAAGATAGAGATAACAATCCAAAAATTCTCATGGAACAAAAGATCGCAAATAGCCAAAATGGTTTTAGGCAATAAAAGCAATTCTGGTGGTAATATATCAAAATTCCAAACCTTAAACTTTTCTATAGAGCTGTAAAACAGGCCGGAAGATAAGTGGAACAGACTAGAAGACCTAGAAATAAAGCCATATACTTATAGTCATCTGATATTTGGCAAGGGAACCAAAAATATATATTGGAAAAAAGATAGTCTCTTCAGTAAGTGTTGTTGGGAAAACATGACGTCCATATGTGGAAAACTAAAATTGGATCCCTGTTTATCACCTTGCACTAATATCAACTCAAAATGGATAAAAGACTTCAACGTCAAATTGATACTTTGAACTACTGCAAGATGGAGTTGGAGAAACAGTACATTGAAAGAGTTTCAGGTGCACAGCAAATAGGGAGAGAGACTTGACAAATGGAAGCACATCAAGCTAAAAAGGTTCTGCACACATAGTTACTAAACTAGAAAGACAGCCAACAGACTGAGAGATCAGTCTGTTGTATACCTAAAATATACAAGGAGCACAAGAAACTAACCTCCCAAAAAATTAGTAAACCAATCAGTAAATGAGCAAAGGAGCTAAAGAAAGACTTCTCAGGCAAGAATTATGGCTAAGAAACACATGAGGAAATGTTCAACATCCTTGGCTGTAAAGAAATGCAAATCAAAACAATATTGAGCCAGGTGCATTGACTCACATGTATAATTCACATGCTATTCAGGAGGCTGAGATCTGAAGATCATTATTCAAAGCCAGCTTGGCTACAAAAGTCCAATCTGTGGGACTCTTGTCTTCAGTTAACCACCAGAAAACCAGAAATGGCACTGTAGCTCAAGTAGTAGAGCACTAGCCTTGAGCTGAAGATCAGGGACAGTGCCCAGGCCCAGAGTTCAAGCCCCATGACCAACCAAAAAATAATAATAACTGGCTTTTGGGGTAGAATGCTTGCCTAGCACGCACAAAGGTCTGGGTTAGATTCCTTAGAACCACATACACAGAAAAAGCCAGAAGTGACTCAAGTGATAGAGTACTAGCCTACGATCTGAGGACCACTGGCCTACGATCTGAGGACCACTGTTTGAAGACACTGTTTGAGACTTTTTAATCTCCAGTGAACCACCAAAAGCTGAAAATTGAGATTGAGTTGTGGCTCAAGTGGTAGAATGTTAGCCTTGAGAAAAAAGTTCAGGATCAATATTCAGGCCTTGAGCTTAAGACTCAGTCCCTCCCCCCTCCTTCTCCCTCTCTCTCTCTCTCCTTCTCTCTCTCTCTCTCTCTCTCTCTCTCTCTCTCTCTCTCTCTCTCTCTCTCTCTCTCTCTCTCTCAGATGGGAATGAATTCTAGCTATAATACGATAGAAATAGATTTGAAACAGTAGTAAGATGCAAGTTGAGGATCATTTGTAGATGTTAATTGAGCTTATTTTTCCTTCATCTTAGAATCAAGCACAAACTAGAATATTGAGTAGAAGATTCTTGTCATATTTTGTTTCATTCTCTACCTAGTTTTCAAGTGAACAGCTTAATTTTTTTCCAGACTTAGTCTAACAGAATCTAAAGAGAACAGTTTCTGGGTGAGAATGTTTGTGCTCCAATAATATGTGCTCCCTGCAGCCTCAGCCCAGTTACTTGTTCTCCTTTTGTACTTCCTTATGTACTGTCACCCTAATTGTCTGGTAGACTTAAGTCGATTACTCAAGTAGGTTACAAATTTCTTAAAAGCAGGGACTATGCTGGCTGCCTGTGGCTCACCTGTAGTCTTTGCTACTCAATTCAAAGCCAGCAAGGGCAGTCCTGCTACAAGGTAGCCATAGCCAAGGAAGATGACAGTCACGGAGACTGGAGAGTAAAGACAGACATATCACTATTCATTCATTCATTTAGTTTTGTCTGTCATGAGGCTTGAACTCTAGGCCTGAGTGATGTGCCTGAACTCTTCAGCTCAAGCTACTGCTCTACCACTTGAGCCACGGTGTTACTTTCGCACATCACTTTTAGTTAAGAGGGGGCAGTATCCTAATTTGTGATACTGATAGTTTCCTGGAGCAAAATGAATTTGAACTAAAATCAGATTCATTACTGTTTAATGCATGTCTTCTTCATGTTTCTTTGATTAGAGTAAATTCTCCCAGCATCTGTTTTATGTTTCCTATATTTGACAGGACCATCTTTCCTTGTATTTTTCTAGGCTCTTCAGCTTGACCCTGAAGAAACTCATCATGCTGAAAGAAATGGACAAAGATCTTAGCTCAGTGGTCATTGCTGTGAAGCTACAGGTGAGTTGAGCATTGTGTTTTAAGGACCCAGGGAAGCTGGGCCATTTGCCTGCTATTGTGCTGTACAATTCTCCTGGGAGCTACTTCTCTTTTTGTTCAACAAGGTGAGGGACAGTTGTAGCATAGCATCTGAGCTCACAAGATTTGCTAAGTGCCAGTTCTGCCTCTAGCTAAGGCGACAATTTCTTTACTCCTTGCTTTCTTTGGAGAATAGAATTGGTCCTTCTGCCTGACTAATAGGATCACTGAGACAAATGTTTTATGAACTACTCAATATTACTGGAGTAGCTAGTGTTGTTTTCAGTTTTTGTCCTACGATTTCTGGGTTAGGGAAGCACTTTGAAATGTTTCCATATGATGAAAAGACAGAGTATATCGGTCTTGGCAATTTAAAATTATACTAGCACATCTACATTACCTTTTATAATAACAATAAAAATGTATGTAAAAAAATACTAGTATACTCGTATTCTGGGTAGTTCTCACATATAATTCTTTACATTTACTTCAGTTTCTTCAAGGAACTCAAAATATTTCTTAATGTTTATACTCTAAGTATTCCTGAATTCAGAAAACAAGAAAGGAGAAGCTGAACAATAGAAATGTTCAGGAATTTTTCTAGTAACAGGGCTAGAACTAGAAACTAAAGGGTATATAATTTATATTTCATTAAACTGCATTCCCAGACCTTGTATAATGATCTTTCCTAATGATGACTCTCTGGGGCTTAGAGAGGAACTGAAGTGCCTCTGCAGTCATTAACTAATGATTGAATTGAGCCTCATTCATTGCAAAACAATGAGTTACATGGTGACTCCTTACTAACCAGAATATTTAACCAGCTTGTTCACCTGCTATGTTCATTAAGATCCACAAATGGGGGAAAGTAAAGGAAGGGGTGACATTGTCCAAAAAGAAATATACTTATTACCTGACTTACACAATTGCAACTCAGCTGTCCAACACCTTAATAACATAAAATTATTTTATTTATTTAGTTGATCATGCGACTTGAACTCTGGGCCTGGGCATTGTCCCTGAGCTATTCAGCTCAAGGTGAGCACTCTACCATTTGAGCCATAGAGCTACTTGCAGTTTTCTGGTGGTTAATTGGAGATAAGAGTCTCATGGTCTTTCGTGCCTGGGCTGGTTTTGAACTATGATCCTCAGATCTCAGCCTCCTGAGACTACAGGATTAGCTAGGAGTACAGGCAAGAGCCACTAGCACCTGGCAAAATAATGTTTTTTTAAAGTTTGCATTTCTTTTTTTTAATTTTTTTTTAATTTTATTGTCAGGGCAATGTATAGAGGGGTTACAGTTAACATTTCATCAGGTAGTGGGTACATTACTTCTGGAACATTTATATCCCTTCTCATGATTTTGTCTCTTTTCCCCTCCCTCAACCCCCTCCCAATCAAAAGTTTGCATTTCTGGGGCTGGGAGGGTAGCCTAGTGGTAGAGTGCTTGTCTAGCATGCATGAAGCCCTGGGTTCAATTCCTTAGTACCACATACACAGCAAAAGCTGGAAGTGGTGCTGTGGTTCAAGTGGTAGAGTACTAGCCTTGAGAAAGCCCAAGAACAGTTCCCAGGCCCTGAGTTTAAGACCCAAAAAAAAAAAAGTTTGCATTTCTAAAAAATCCATATCTGGACAGATGATGGTGGTTCATTCCTATAATTTAACTACACAGAAAGCTGAGATCTGAAGATCAAGGATAATAGCCAGCCAAACCCATGAGACTCTTATTGCTAGCTAACCAGCAAAAACCTGGACTGGAGACAATGCTCAAGTAGTAGAGCACCAACCGTGAATGGAAAAAGCCTTATTTAAAAAAAAAAAAGACAGCTGGGGCCAGGAGTTTGGCCTAGTGGTTAAAGTGCTTGCCTAGCATGCATGAAGGCCCGGGTTCGATTCCTCGGTACCACATACATAGAAAAAAGCTGGAAGTGGTGCTGAGGCTCAAGTGGTAGAGCTCTAGCCTTGAGAAAGTCCAAGGACAGGCCCTGATCTCAAGCCCAGGACTGGCAAAAACAAAAACAAAAACAAAAACACACAGCTGGCACAGTGACTCATGCCTGTAATCCTAGCTACTCAGGAGGCTGAGATCTGAGGATCAAAGTTCAAAGCCAGCCCAGGCACAAAAGAACCTGAGACTCTTATCTCCAGTTAACCTCTGGAAAATGGAAGTGGGGCTTGGCTCAAGGGTAGGACGGTAGTGGTAGCCTGGAGCTGAAGAGCTCAGGAACAGTGCCTAGGCCCAGAGTTCAAGCCCTACAACCAAAAAAAAAAAAATCTACATCTAGCCTAGAACTAATGGCTCATGCCTATAATCCTGTCTATTCAAGAGGCTGAGGTTTGAGGATGTCTATCCAAAGCCAACACAAGCAGGAAAGTCCTTGAGACTCTTCTCTCTAATTAGTTAACAACAACAAAAAAAGCCAGAAGTAGAGCTGTGACTCAAGTGGTAGAGCACTAGCCTTGAGCAAAAAAGCTCAGGGACAGCACCTAGACTGAGTTCAACCCCAGGACTGACACCAAAAATGAATAAATAAGATAAAAAATTCACATCTATAACACTCACTTGTGTTAGTATGTACATTGAGGTCCATAAGTCCCTTTCTATGATAAATACATTATGGTTCCTAAAACTTAAACCTGAGGAATTCTATGGATTCCCGTATGTTCTGATTCCTTTTTCTTTCTTTCGTTCTTTTTCTTTTTTTCTTTCTTTTTTTTTTTTTTTTGTTGTTGTTGTTGTTATTGGTGGTGGTAGTGGTAGGGGCTGGTGGTGGTAGTCATGGGGCTTGAATTCTGGGCCTGGGCATTGTCCCTGTGCTCTTCAGCTCAAAATCTATCTTGCTACCACTTGAGCCATAGCACTAGTTCCAGTTTTCTGGCGGTTAGAGATAAGAGTGTCATGAACTTAGTGCCTAGGCTGGCTTTGAACCAAGGTATTCAGATCTCAGCCTTCTGAGTAGCCTAAAGATTATTGGTGTGAGCCATCAGTGCCGGGCTTCTTTTTTTTTTTTCTTTCAGCTGGGGATGTTGCAGTCCATTTTTCCAATCAAGGCTAATGCTCTACTACTTTGGAGATTAGGGTCTCAAGAACTTTCCTGCCTGGAAAGTCCTTTAAATCATGATCCTCATATGTCAGACTCCTGAGTAGCTAGGATTATAAGTAAAAGCTAGTGGCACCTGGTTTCCCTTTTCATTTTTGTTCGTAATTCCTTTCAAATCTGTGAAATGCTCTCAGACACTACTGGTTGAAAAGACAAATGTGAGAAATGATGTGAAGTGGCATCTTTCAGTACTTTGCCCTCCTTTGCCCCATTTCTAGGTCGCAGGCAGTGTTCCAGTTTGCAGTTATTTCCTTTGCTAACTTTACTTTCCTATGCAAAAACTGATGGCATAGTTTTCAGTTCTTACTGCTTTCGCCATTCCTGCAAATGAATGTTTTTACCAAAAAAATTACTTTTATTTCCTAATTTATTGTTAGACAACCTGTAAAAATTATACTTAAAACTAAATATCCAGAATTTTTAAAGTTACTGAAAATACTTACAGATGTTACTACATTTATGTATTCAGTCACCTATTTACTGATCACCTATTTACAGATAACTATTTACTGAGCATCTGTTATATAACCAAATATTATTCTAGGCACAGGGGATACAACATGAACAAAACAGGCAAAAATCTCTGACTTTAAAGAGCTTTACATTCTAGTAAAGCGGCAATGTTAGAAATAAGGTTCATAGATTTGTAGTGAAGGTACTATAGCAACAGTGGATAAAACTCATGGCACTGCAGCACAAATGCATTAGAATGTTCCAGCAGTCATTACACTATTATTACCCATGCTAGTTAGCTTTTCATCATTAGATTTGTATATAATAAATTAGAAGGAGGACTTACTTAGCTCATGATTTCAGAGGTTTCAGTCTGTGGTTGCTGGTCTTGTTGCTTTTGTGAGCAAGACTGTGTATCATGATAGGAACACAGAGGAGGAACCTGCTCACCTCATTGCAGCTGTGAAACAAAAAATGAACAAGAGAGAGTCAGGCACCAGTGGTTCACACCTGTAATCCTAGTTACTCAGGAGGCTGAGATCTAAGGATCATGGTTCAAAGGCAACCTGAGCAGGAACGTCCATAAGATTCTTATCTCCACACACAAAAAAATCCCGAAGTGGAGCTGTGGTTCAAAGTGGTAGAGGGTGCTAGCCTTGAGCACCCCGGGACTGGCACCAAAAAAAAAAAAAGAAGGGAAGAGGAGAAGGTAGAAGAGAATAATAAAACCTAAGGCTATCCCCAGTGATGTAAGAGCACTAGGAGGCGAGATAAACAAAGCGTATTATGTTCTCCTCAATACTGGAAGAGAATGAACCCACTGATCATGCAACAGCCTTATGAGCCTCATATACATATTATAGTAACAAGAGATCCTACTAGATCAGTACATGGTGTGTGATGGCATGATGTGTTAAGTTTTAGGTCAGGAACAAAGGTTCCTAGAAAACTTTCCTTTAAGGAGGCTGAGATCTGAGGATTCAAAGCTAGCCCAGGCTAGCCCAGGCATTAAAGTCCATGAGACTCTCATCTCCAATTATCCACCAGAAAGCCAGAAGTAGCACTGTGGCTCAAGGGGTAGGGCAGTAGACTTGAGCTAAAGAGCACAGGGACAGTGCCCAGGCCCAGAGTTCAAGCCCTACAACCAATAAGAAAGAAAGAGGAAGGGAAGGGAAAAAAAGGAAGAAAAAAAGAAGGAAAACTTTCCTCCAATCTGAGACCTGAAAGGTGAGTTGATTCAGCTGTCCACAGAAGAGCATCAAGGAAAGGAGAGAGATAGTAGGTAAACAGGCCACTCCCCAAAAGGCCATGTGACCAAATAGTCCAAAAGAGGAGAAAAAGAAAAGCCAAGATGGAAAATGTATGTATTCTGGGTTCCAGTACTGCTAGTGTTTCCCCAGAAACCTGGGAGAACTGAAAGACAAAGTGATCAGTCATTTTTCTGTGAAAACTTAATTAGCCCTCTGAGTAATGGATGTAACACCTTGCCTGTCATGGCAAATAAAACCCAAATAAAGACAATAAAGACCAGTGAAATATTTGAACCAGTAAGAATATTTGTAGTTTTATAGTTGTTTGCAAACATAGTATTTGTGTGTGTGTGTGTGTGTGTGTGTGCACGTGTGCACGCATTTGTAAAAATAGCTTTAATATACATTTTTCTTGGATTCAGGGTTCAAAAAGGATTCTTCGCTCCAATGAGATCATCCTTCCAGCTAGCGGTCTAGTAGAAACAGAGCTCCAATTAACCTTTTCCCTTCAGGTGAGACTTTTAAATCTTAGGTCTCTAAGATGCTAGAGCCAAACAGTCCTCATACCATGATACAATTTTCTCTAAGAGCAGCAGAGAGCAGACTTCAGCTTAAGCGGGAAAGGACAAAAGTCACCTGGAGATTCTTGGCTACTCTGGGGAGCCAGAGCAGTCACTGACACCAGATGGGCTGCTGAGATATGTGCCATGACTTGGTTTTTCTTTACCTGGCCTTAAATGATATTGTACCTACCTACCATGCCCTATCACCCTCTCTCCTTATCATTGTTGTACTAATCACATAGCCCAGCAGGGTGTGCCTCCTTCCTTCCCCTTTCCTACCTCTCCCAGCATGTCTCTCATCTTAATCCTAGTAGTACACATTGAAATACACACAGAAAACACCTGACCAGATGATAAAGGAAAGTGTCCCTGTCTGAGTTTGTGTGAACTCCAGACTGTAAAGAAAGCCCGGCACTCTCTTTTTATAGATGGGAGAAACAGAAGCACAGACAGGTTGTGTGTTCTTTAGAAAGATCTGAGCCCCAAAGACTCAGTTACCTAGTAACCATCTGACTGCTTTGGTCTTTAGTACCCTCATTTCCTTAAACGAGATGCCAACAAACTGCAGATCATGTTGCAAAGGAGGAAGCGATACAAGAACAGAACTATCTTGGGCTACAAGACCTTGGCTGTGGGTCTCATCAACATGGCAGAGGTGAGTGGAACAGTGAAACTGCTGTAAGTCAGAAGGCAAGAGGCACTAGACTCAGCCATTCACTCATTCCCAACAAATGTCTTCCCCAGCCTGTTGGCATTTGCTTAATTTTCCCTTGTAGGTTCATCATTTGGTTGGGAGTTCAAGATATACTTTCTCTCTTTTTTGTACCAATCTGGAGTTGAACTTAAGGCCTGGGCACTATCTCTGAGTTTTTTGCTCAAGTACTCAACCATTTGAGCTACAGCTCCACTTCCAGCTTTTTTGTGATTAATTAAAAATAAGAGTATCATAGCCAGGTGTTTGGCCTAGTAGTAGAGTGCTTGCCTGCCATGCATGAAGACCCTGATTCAATTCCTTGGTACCACGTACATAGAAGTGGTGCCTGTAGCTCAAATGGTAGAGCTCTAGCCTTGTCAAAGCCCAAGGACAGTGTTCAGGTTCTAAGTTCAAACCCCAGAACTGGCCAAAAAAAAAAAAAAAAGGAAAGCCAGAAGTGGTGCTGTGGCTTAAGTAGCAGAGCACTAGCCTCAAGGAAAAAGCCCAAGAACAGTACTCAGGCCCTGAGTACTGGTGAAGACAAAAAATTTTTTTTAAACAACAGATTCTTGAACTAGGGGTGGAGGCTGATGCCTGTAATCCTAGCTATTCAGGAGACTGAGATCTGAGGCACTAAGTCTGAGAGACTCGTCTCCAATTAACCACTAGAAAAACAAAAGTGGCGTGGTGGCTCAAGTGGTAGAGTGGTAGCCTTGAGCTGAAGAGCTCAGGGACAGCGCTTATCCCAGAGTTCAAGCCCCATGACGGACCAAAAAATCTTATGTGTGCCAGGCACTGGTAAGTAGTTCATACCTGCATCCTAGCTACTCAGAAGGCTGAGTTCCCAGGATCTCAATTGAAGTCAGCCAGGGCAGACAGATCTTCAGTTAACCATCACAAGTCTGGAACTGACATAGCTCAAGTGGTACAACTCCAGCCATAAGTAAGGAAAAACATGAGAGGAAAAGCCAGGCACATTGACTCATGCCTGTAATCCTAGCTATTCAGGAGGCTGAGATCCTAAGGATGGAAGTTTAAAGCCAGCCCAGGCACTAAAGTCTGTGAGATTCTTTATCTCCAATTAACCACTAAAAAACCAGAAATGGCACTATGGCTCAAGGGATAGGGCAGTAGTCTTGAGATGAAGAGCTCAGGGACAGTGCCTAAGCCCAGAGTTCAAGCCCCACCACCCACAAAAGCGGGGGAGGGGGTGCGGGGGGCTGGGAATTTAGCCTAGCAGTAGAGTGCTTGCCTAGCATGCACGAAGACCTGGGTTTCATTCCTCAGTACCACATACATACAAAAAGCCAGGAGTGGTGCTGAGGCTCACGTGGTAGAGCTCTAGCCTTGAGGAGTAAAGCTCTTGAGTTCAAGCCCTAGTAATAGACACACACACAAAAATATTCTTGTGCTAGATTCACTCCATTTCTTTATGTGTTACCATGTTATAATAGCTGCCTTATTATTGTCTGTGTTTATTATGGGTATTATTTGCCTCTAGCCTTGAGAAAACCCAAGAGCAGTGGTAGGCCCTGAGCCCACGCCCAGGACTGGCAAAAAGAAAAAAAGAAAAAATAATCTTACAGACTTTCCTGCTCAGACTGACTTTGAATAGTGATCCTCACATCTCCTGAATAGTTAGGACTACAGGAGTGAGCCACCAGTTCCCACTGCATGTTTTCTGTCATATGTGGAAGCTAGATCTAAAATATACCCATACAGGACTCAGGGCATTTACACACCGTGACACCAAAGGGGAGGAACACAAAGAAATAATGCTTATATGCTTCTAGTCATATAAAGTAATGTTTATTGAAATGAACTCCAGGAAATGGAAACAGGAAGGAAAGGATCTGATTGTATTTTGAGACAATGTAACTACCTTTTTCACCAATTAGTTTTAGCATCAGTTACTGAGTTTTACTTGATTTATTGCTTTGATACTTGGCCAGGCTGAATTTCTAATCCCACCATTCCTCCTATATTGCCACTTGGCTTTCTGTGGTAAATCAAAGCATTCATTCCTCCATTTATCCATTGATTCACTTATTTATTTATATCAGCTATAGATTTGAGGGTTCCTCTCTTCTTTGATGGGGTCTAATCTGCTACTAGCTGCTATTGCCTTTTGTACTGGACCTGGCTGGGGCTTGAACTCAGGGCCTGTCGCTATCCTTGAACTTTTGTGTTTGATGATAATGCTCTATCATTTGAGCCACAGTTCCACTTATGGCTTTTTTTTTTTTGCTAGTCATGGAGCTTGAACTCAGAGCCTGAGCACTGTCCTTGGACTTTTCTCTAGGCTAGAGCTCTACCAGTTGAGCCTCAGCACCACTTCCAGCTTTTTTCTATGTATGTAGTACCAAGGAATCGAACCTGGGTCTTTGTGCATGCTAGGCAAGCACTCTACCACTAGGCCAGACTCCTGGCCCCATACACTTCTAGCTTTTGATGGTCAGTTGGTGACAAGAGTCTCCTACTTGGGGATGGATACTGATGGACTACATCTGTCATCCTTCCTACTGAGAAGGCTGAGATCTGAGGATTGTGGTTCAAAACCAGGCCAAGCAGGAAAATCTGTGAGACATTCATTAATCACCAGAAAAATGGAAGTGATGCTATGGCTCAAAGTGGTAGAATGCTAGCCTTGAGCCAAAAATGCTGAGGGATAGTGCCCAGGCCCTGAGTTCAAGGCCCACAACCAACAAAAATAAAAATAGATAAATAGAAAAAAAATATGGTCCTAATAGAATATGTGAGATAGGCTCCACCTTTCTTTACATCCTTGTCAGGCTGTGTTCCAGGATAAATGAATTGGTGTCCACACTGGTTGTCATGAATATGTCAAACCCACTATTTCCCCTCATCACTAGGATGGCTTACCACTCAGGACCTGGGGGTATGACGCAAGTGTAGAGAGCCAGGCAGTGGGGGATCTCACAAACAAATAATCAAGAGCTCCAGGCCAAAAGTTTAAGGCCAATACTGGGGTGTACACACACACACACGAAAAAAAATCCTGATTCCTCTGTGATGAGTGTAAGCTAACATGGACTCCCAGAGATCAAGAGATTAGTAATCACTTTCAATCTCAACCTTCAGTTATTATCGTGAAGTATAAGCTCCAGACCAGCAATCTGACAGATCAGAGATACTTTTCCTCGTTAGTTGATATTGAGATGAAGTCTCCCTATGTTGCCCAGGCTAACTTCAAAGTCAGTTTCCTGCTCAAGGCCTGCTCCTGTGCTCCTGTGCCTGGCTTGGAGTTGGTTGTTGTTGTTGTTTTTAAGTAAAACTTGAAGCTAACCCTACCTGTAATCTAAGAAATTCTGTGATAATCCCATCTCCCATTAACCAGAAAGAGTGCCAGCTGTGAGCAAAAAAGCCAACTGTGAGACCCTGAGTTTAAGCCCTAGTACCAGCGTGAGCTCGAGTGCACACGTGCACACACACACACACACAAACACACACATACAAGACTTGAAAGACAGTAATGTAGTAGTATGGATTCAAAAGTGAGCGGTGTTAGTAGCATTGCCCTTGGTTTTCTTTCTTTCTTTTTTTTGGCTGGTCGTAGGGCTTGAACTTGGCCTGGGCAGTGTCCCCGTCAAGGTTACCGCCCTACTCCTGGAGCCACAGCACCACTTCCGGTTTTCTAGTGGTTAATTGGAGGTGAGTCTCACGGACTTTAGTGCCCTGGCTGGCTTTGAACCTCGATCTTCAGATCTCAGCCTATTGTGTAGCTAGGATTACAGCCATGAGCCACCGTGCCCAGCTTGCCCTTGGTTTTCATATTCACTAGGGTTGATGAAAATGGTGATCCTGTGATCTGTCTAGTAAGGCGTTTCCACTGTACTTTTTGTTCATAGGTTATGCAACATCCCAGTGAAGGTGCTCTGGTGCTTGGCCTGCACAGCAATGTGAAGGATGTCTCTGTGCCTGTGGCAGAGATAAAGATCTACTCCCTGTCCAGCCAGCCTATTGACCATGAAGGAATCAAGTCCAAGCTGTCTGGTAAGATTTATGCAGCATCTGCAGATCCCATGAAAAATAAGGTAGTCCATGTCCTGATCTTCATCTGAGCAAGGCAAGTCTGAAATGTTCCCAAGCAAGAAAACCTTGGAATTCCTGAAAATAAACCATGGTCATGGATATGGCAAGAAGCCTTTCTCTCCAGCCCAGTTGGACTAATTGCTGTCCTTTCAAGACTCATAGTCTAGATCTTCCTTAGGATAAGGCTCTGTTACTAAGGTTTCTCTTCCAGATCGTTCTCCTGATATTGACAATTACTCTGAGGAAGAGGAGGAAAGTTTCTCATCAGAGCAGGAAGGCAGCGATGATCCATTACATGGGCAGGTAACCTCCCATAGCCCCTCCCTTAAAGTGTCTGAAAATCTTCTAGGGTTTTCCAGCCTAATTCTGTCCGCTGCCCATTCAGGACCTATTCTATGAAGATGAGGATCTGCGGAAAGTAAAGAAGACACGGCGGAAATTGACCTCAACTTCAGCTATCACAAGGGTGAGCTGCCCAGGTCCTAGACCTGACACAGCTGGGATTTTCAATCTGGGATGGAAAGGGTATGATACATTCAGACCTCAGGGAGTTGACACAACCTGCACTGTGAGGTGTAGGAAGTGGTCCTGTGGCTCAAGGAGTAAAAGCACTAGCCTTGAGCTGAGGAGCTCAAGGACGACGCCCCAGCCCAGAGTTCAAGCCCCACGGCTGACAAAAAAAAAAGAATTGGTGTGAGCCAGGTGCTAATGATTCATGTCTGTAGTTCTAACCATTCAAGATCTGGGCTGGGAATATGGTTTAGTGGTAGAGTGCTTACCTAGTATACATGAAGGCTCTAGGCTCAGTTCTTCAGTAACACATAAATAATTAAAAAAAAAACACACACACACAACAAAAAACGGCTAAAGCCAGGCATGGTGGCTCACACCTGTAATCCTAGCTACTCAGCAGGCTAAGATCTGAGGATCAAGGTTCAAAGCCAACCTGGGCACAAAAGGACCAGAGATTCTTATCGCCAATTAACCTCTAGGAAATGGGAAGTGGGGCTTGGCTCAAGGGTAGGGAGGTAGCCTTGTGCTGAAGAGCTCAGGGACAGCCCCCAGGCTAAGTTGAAGCCCCATGACCCACAAAAAAAAAAAAAAAAAGGCCTAAGCCAGGCACCAGTGGCTCACACCTAGAATCTTAGCTTCTCAGAGACTCAGATTTGAGGATCACAGTTCAAAGCCAGCCTGGTCACAAAAGTCTATGAGACATATCTCCAATTAATCACCAGAAATCCAGAAGTGGTGCTATGGCTCAAATGGTAGAGCACTAGCCTTGAGCTGAAGAGCTAGCTCAGGGGTAGCACCCAGACCCAGAGTTCAAGTCCCATGACTCCCCCCCCCCCAAAAAAAAAAGGCTGAGATGAGATCGTAGGATCTAGGTTCAAGGCCAGCCTAGATCACTGATCTGATACTCTTTCCTCCAATTATGCATTAAAAAAGCCAAAACCATATGTATGGCTTAAATGGTAGAGCAAAAACCACAAGCAAAATTGCTAAGAACAAGAGGCCCTGAGTTCAAGAAAAGAAGGGATGGAGGGAGTAAAAAAAAAAAAGAATTAAATCAGGCACCAGGAGTTCACATATATAATCCTAGCTATTCAGGCACCCAAAGAGAGAAAGAGATAGAAAAGGGTAGGAGGCTGGGAAGGAATTGAGCCAAGCACCAGTAGCTTATAATCCTAGCCACTCAGTAAGCTAAGTTCTGTTTTTTGTTTTGTTTTTGTTTTTCTTGCCAGTCCTGGGGACTGAACTCAGGGTCTGAGCATTGTCCTTGGGCTTTCCTCAAGGCTACTGTTCTACCACTTGAGCCACAGCACCACTTCTGGCTTTTTAGTGTATGTGGTACCTGGGAATCAAACCCGGATCTTCATGCATGCTAAACAAGCACTCTACTACTAAGTCAAACTCCTGGCCCCTTAGGAAGCTAAGTTCTGAGGATCACTGTTTAAACCCAGCCTGGACTTTGAATCCATGAGACTCTTTTTTTTTTTTCATATATTCGCCACATAGAAGGTGCATTACTTCACAAACATTGATACCCTTTCTTATGTCCATGAGACTCTTATATCCAATTAACCACCCAAGCCAGAGGTGGAGCTGTGGCTCTAATGATAGATCACTAGCCTTGACTAAAAAAAGCTCAAAGATAGCACCAAGGTCCTGGGCTCAACCAGAACCAACACAAGAGAGATAAGGGGGGCCAAAGGGACAGGAAGGAGGAAGGAAGAAAGGAGCAGAGGAGATGGGAGAGAGAGGGAAGAGAAAGAAAAGAGAAGGAAGACATATGGCCATAAGGTAAGTTAGAGGGCTCAGCACAGAGAAAGGACAGAAAGACTGGACCACTCCACTGGAGAGTTTAATGTCTAGGGACTCAGATTCAGCAGATAACTGTGACACTGTAGGATCAGACAAAATGCCAAGCAACAGGTTTTTGTTGTTGTTTTGCCAGTCCTGGGCTTGGGCTCAGGGCTTGAGCACTGTCCTTGGGCTTTCTCAAGGCTAGAGCTCTACCACTTGAGCCTCAGCACCACTTCTGGCTTTTTTCTATGTATGTGGTACTGAGGAATCAAACCTAGGTCTTTGTGCATGCTAAGCAAGCACTCTACCACTAGGCCAAACTCCCGGCCCTGAGGCAACAGGTTTTGAAGACAAACTTCATCAGGTGGATTTAGGGAGATGTATGTCTGAAAGTAGTTGTTTAAGGCCGTGTGTGTGTGTGTGTGTGTGTGTGTGTGGTTGGGTGTGTATGGTCAGACCTGAGGCTTGAACTCAGAACCTGGGTGCTGTCCCTGAACCTCTTTGTGCTCAAGGCAAGCACTCTACCACTGGTGTCACAGCAACACTTTCAGTATTTGAGTGGTTAATTTGAGATAAGAGTCTCTTGGGGTACTTTCCTGCCCTGGTGCTGACTTTGAACCATGATTCTGAGGTCTCAGCCACTTGAGTAGCTAGGATCACAGGCAAGAGCTACCAGGAGCCAGCTGTTTTTTGGTTTTGTTTTTTGTTTTAACAAAAATGGGTTTCTCAGTTGAGGATTAGGGGTTGAATGGATATGATAAGGTTAAAGACAAGACTGGGCAACGCTGTGGCTCACACCTGAAATCCTAGCTACTCAGGAGGCTGAGATCTGAGGATCAAGGCTCAAAGCCAGCCTGGGCACAAAAAGACCTGAGACTCTCATCTCCAATTAACCTCTAGAAAATGGAAAATGGGGTTTGGCTCAAGGGTAAGGTGGTAGCCTTGAGCTGAAGAGCTCAGGAATAGCGCCCAGACTGAGTTCAAGCCCCATGACCCTCCCCCTCCAAAAAAAAAAAAAGCCAGACTGGCCCTCAGACTCTTAGAAATCTGTCTCCTAAGCTTCATTCTCTAGAAGAAGGGCCAGCCAAGAGTACTAAAGTGGGACAATCTGATTACATTTGCCTCTGGAAAGACCACAAGGAACCCAAGGGGAAGTAACTAGACACTGGCCAGGTAGGAGAGGGCAATTTCAGTAACCCAGAGAGATATGCAGGGAAGAACTTTCCTGAAAGCAGCGATGTTACAGGAAAGAGGGAAGAGTTAACCATAACAGGCTGAGAGGGTGTTAGTGGGAGACTCCAGGTACAGCTTAGTGATTGGCTGGGATGACAGTGGAGGAGAAGAGGAAGATGGCCACTCTGAGATGTTCACTCTGAGATGTTAAGTGTATATGTATAGGGCTAGATTGAAGGACAAGCAGGCGAGGGGCTGTAGGTGTAACCTAGAAGTTATCTGCAGGCAGAGGTCCTGGGGACAGAAGAGATCTCTTGTAGTTATTCCTGGAGCTTTGAGAGCTGCACTGGCTCTGGCTTGTCTTTCCAGAGGTTTTTGGTGTGGGAGCAGGAACTATGCTTCCCTTCTCTCTTGTCCTTTCATTGCTCATGCACTCTTGTTGACTTGATAACCATGAGTAGATGTCTGAGAACTGTTCAACACTATCTCCACAGCAACCTAACATCAAACAAAAGTTTGTGGCCCTCCTGAAGCGTTTCAAAGTTTCTGATGAGGTATGACTCCCTTACTTCCGAGGTTAATGGTGAGTAGAACTCCCACAGCTTCATGCCTTCTTCCTGGGTAGCCATTTGATGTCACATTTCTGTAGTAATCTCTTCACATCTAGTAGAGCTCCAAGGAAGGAGGTGGATGGAGAAGAACTCTGTGCTGCTTGTAAAAATAAATAAATAATAAGAGCTTCAAGGATAGTGTATAGTTCCATGGCATTCAGAACAGGACAGCACAGTGAACCTTAACTGTTGGTTAAGCTGCTAAACCTCTGGCATGAGATGACAATGACAAATACACCCATCATTGTTTAATCTCCTCTCATGTCCCAAGAGGAGCCACAGAGAGCAATAGCAGTAGCCCAAAAGGTGGGTGTGTCCTTAGTGGCCATCTGTCAAGTCACTGGAACTGGCCATTGATAGGAAAGCATGCTTCCTTGGCTCCTCTGGTCCTGGTGCCAGTCTTCACAGATTCCTCAATAGACTAAAAAAGAATTGAAGATGAAAATTGCCAGTAGAGAGGGTTATTGTCCCTTAGTGGCCTTCAGAGAAAAGCCGACTACCAGACTCACCTCCTAGATTTTTTTTTATGTCTACTCCGTAGAAAAGGTCATGCCAGAGCTTTCTCCTGGTGAAGGCCCCTCCTGGTATGGATGTCAGGAGGGTACAAGAGGGTCACTTGCTGTCAGGGTCAGACCACAGAAAGGATGTGACAGCCACTCCAGTGAATGTGACATGTTTTTTTTTTTCTTTGCAAGAGAGTACTGGGGAAGCTAATTGACATCTAGCTATGGGGAAAGAAATTTCTCATCTTAATTGTTAATTGGGAGTCAAAAGTCCTTTCTCTTCCCACAGGTGGGCTTTGGATTGGAACATGTATCCCGGGAGCAGATTCGGGAAGTAGAAGAGGACTTGGATGAACTGTACGACAGTCTAGAAATGTACAATCCCAGTGACAGCGGCCCTGAAATGGAGGAGACAGAGAGCATTCTCAGCACCCCAAAGCCTAAGCTCAAGTGAGGCCCAGAGCTCTCCATAGGCTTCCTTCCAGCGTCTCTCCTCCCCGGGCCTAGTGTTCCCCACACCCTTCCTCATTGCCCTTTTCAGGAAATCGTTCTTTCGGGGGAGGACTAAGGATATTAACTGGAGATTGGACTCAGGTCCTCACACCCTCACACTTGCTAGGAGGTACTCTTGCCACCTGAGCCTCGCCTCCAGGCCCTTTTTGCTTTCTTTATTTTTCACAGAGGATCTCATGTTTTTGCCCAGGTCTGACCTCAGGCTGTGATCCCCCTACCTATGCTTAATACATAGTTTAGAGGCTAAACCATACCTGGTTTGTTGAGAAAAGGGGTCTTGCTAACTTTTTCCCTGGGATGGCCTCAAACCTAAGTCCGCTAGATCTCTTAACTCTCAGTAGCTAGTATTATAGATGTGATGGCTTGTCCTGTGCTGAGTCTATAGCAACCTGGGAAGAGATTAGTTTTTGTCTATGACATACGTCCTGATAGGACTCTTCCGTGTCCCTGCCCCCAGGCCCTTTTCCCCACCCCCACAGCACCCTTCCTTACCAGCCCAGGCTGTGGATCTGCCTTGAGCACAAGCTCCACTAGGCTCTTGAAAGCTGCTGTGCTGAGCCATGGTTGCCACTCACCCTGGCTGTGCTTCTTCGCCGTAGGCCCTTCTTTGAGGGGATGTCGCAGTCCAGCTCACAGACGGAGATTGGCAGCCTCAACAGCAAGGGCAGCCTCGGAAAAGACACCACCAGCCCTGTGAGCAGACCGGTGGCAATGAGGGGTGGGGTGAGGGACCTGGCCTGTTGGCTTTACTCTCAAGGACCCTGCTTACCTACCTGAGCAGGGCTCCTTCTGAAACTCCAAGAAGTAGCCTCAGTTTTACTCCTTTCCGTCCTGGGCTGAAAATTTAGTGCTCAGAGGACACTGCTATGTCTAGTCAGGCATTACTTCCCTCCCACCTCAGAACCTTCCTTCTTTCCCCTGTCCATTCCATAGTGGCTGAGAGTGTATGACCCTGGGGAGGGCACTCATTTAAGGAAAAACAATTCTACCTTCTGTGCTGGGAAACAAACAGAGGGGCAAAAAAAAAAGGGGGAATGGGGGGCACAAGGACATCATAAATAGGTTTACTGAGTAGAAATGTCAGAGATACAGTATCCTGTAAGAATATAGAATTTAGTGGCCATCTTTCCATTTGCCTGCTATGCAGAAGGGAAGAGCTGTCTACTGTGGCTCCCAGCCCCCAGTAGCTAGGCACAGGCGGGAGCCCTGGTGATGCAAAGCCCATCTCAGGCTGGAGAGGCTGTTCTTCTTTTTGGTCACAACCAAATACAAGTAGACATTGCCTTAGAGAGCAAGAGCTGTGGTTTGCTGTTGAAAGATTTGTTTTTTTTTTTTTTTCTGTTAAGAGAAACCGAACACTTTAAGCTTCCAGTTGCTGTTTTGGTGACAGATGAGGCATATGGTCATTTATTCACCCCAGGGGATACACAATGCAACCCAAAAATAGGTATTAACTGTAAGGAGATGGTCAGAAGGTGTAAGGCACCCCATCTGCTGAAGAACTGGGCTGGCTGTAGTGGTGAGTGTGCAAATCACCACCCCACAGACATATCTGACAGTTGCCTTTTTTCTTGCTGCCACTAGGTGATGCTGTTCCATAGTTTTTCCTTCTTCCCTGGTTAAAGCACACCAAGAATTGTATCAGGGGTTGTTAATGAGGACATGCAGGAGGGAAAGCCGCAACTTCTACCCAGAATTCCCTTAAGGAAAAGCTTGAGTCCTGCCATTTCAGATCAGTACTGACAGCACCTCCCCAGCCCTGCTTCATAGTGATCTGTGGGAACCCAGGCCACAGTTGATGTACTATTAGTGTTATGTTAGCATGAGGGCCCAGATGCTTTTCCTTACAGGGGACTTCAGAATGGAATGATCCTGTCAAATGTAACTGTCCCATGGACAGACTTAGCTACTAGAGCCAGAATAATCTTCAATGTAAGAGGCTTCTTCAAGGAAGAAGCCCAGGGTGTGGCTGAGGGAGGACTATTGCATACAGTGTTCAGGGGATGCCAAACAAATAAGATGTTAGTTAGATGAGCCCAATGCCCAAGAAGCATTAAGCATAGCAACTACTATATTATGAATACCTGATAAATGTTAGTTAAGTGTTGTTTTTAAGTCGGCAGGGGAAACTATTTCATAACCAAATGTTTCTGCCATGACAGAAGTAGGCTATAAGTTCTACAATAACAGAATTGGGATATAGATTTACAACATTGGGAGGGGGACCACCTGATTCCTAGAGCCTCATTAAGTAAAGGTGTCAGCCTAAGAGGCCAGTTAGCTCAATGGATATTAGTCTCCACAGTGTAATGACCTTTAAGAGCTCCTTATTTGAAAAAAAAAATGTATTTATGCAAGGTGAAATGTCCAAATTTGAATTGTTTTGTTTTGTGAGACAAGGCCTTGCCATTATAGCCCAAGCTGGCCTCAAACTCAGTCTTCTAAGTGCTGGGATTATAGACCTGTCCCATTACTTCTGGCCCTGAGTTTGAATCTTTTTTTTTTTTTTTTTTGCCAGTCCTGGGCTTGGGCTCAGGGCTTGAGCACTGTCCTTGGAGTTTCTCAAGGCTAGCACTCTACCACTTGAGCCTCAGCACCACTTCCAGCCTTTTGCTATGTATGTGGGGTACCGAGGAATCGAACCCGGGTCCTCGTGCATGCTAGGCAAGCACTCTACCACTAGGCCAAACTCCCGGCCCTTTTTTTTTTTTTTGTGGGTCATGGGGCTTGACCTCTGGGCCTGGGCGCTGTCCCTGAGCTCTTCAGCTCAAGGCTACTACCCTACCCTTGAGCCACAGCCCAACTTCCCATTTTCTAGTGATTAATTGGAGATAAGAGTCTCACATTCTTTAATGCCTGGGCTGGCTCTGAACTGTGATCCTCAGATCTCAGTAGCTAGGATTACAGGCATGAATCACCACGCCAGCCTGAGTTTGAATCTTAACACCATCATTCCACTGGTGACAGTGGACAAATTCTTCCTCTAGTTCTTCATATGCAAAGTAAGTGTAAAAAGCCCAGGACTGTGTGGATGCAGTGAGATCTTGTTAGTCAGACCTCTAGATACATGCCAGTTGATTGCTTTACTGCTTGGAAACCTATAGTATGTGTACACTGCTGTTGCTTTTACTTTTTTATTTTGGAGGAGTTTCAGTTTTTGACTCCTAAAATTGACAAAATCTGGATGCCTTTTATGTGAGTGCTTCAAGTTCTGATTCCCTTGGCCAGACTGTAGATTCTGTTATTCCCCTTCTGAGATTTCTATTTTGAAAAGCTCCATATGTCTTAATGTGGGTGTGGAACTATGGAATCTTTTTGGTCTGAAGATGCTTTGAGACCAGAAGAACAATACTGTGCTTTTAGATGGAGAACTTCCAGGAGGATTGGGAGAAGCATTCAATAATACATGTGAAAGGCTCTGTACTTCCTACCTTGCCTAGCCTTGCCTAGCATTGCCTAGGTAGCCTCTCAGCCTCTCGTCCCATCGCTGATCATTGTTGCTAATTAACTTTCTTTCTTTTTTTTTTGCCAGTCCTGGGGCTTGAACTCAAGGCCTGGGCACTATCCTTGGACACTTTTTGCTCAAGGCTAGCATTCTGCCACCAGAGCCACGGCACCACTCTGGCTTTTTCTGTGTTATATGGTACTGAGAAATCTAACCCAGAGCTTCATGTATGCTAGGCAAGCACCCTGCCAGTAGGCTACTCCCAGCCCCTTTGCTTGCATTTTTTAAAAATATTTTCTTGTGCTGATTAAGTAAATGCTCTACTCTTAAACTACAGAGCCATCCCCTTCCTTTCCTCTCCTTTTATGGTTGGGTTTTCAGGAGGCCGCCTAGAGTCTAGACTGTCTATTGCACGGTTGACAAAGCACTCTCAGCATTAGTGTTAGAGAGTGTACTTCATCACACATACCTTCCTTAGCCTACCAATGCCTGTGCTATAACTGTTGGGGCGTTGGGAGACACTGCTAGTGCTAAACATTTAGACAGCTGGAATGCTGTGAGGATGACTGTAGGTCTAGATTAAAAATAAAGCCCCTTGGAAGCCTGGAGGCTGCCTGATCTGCCTAGTTAGACACAAGCCAAGATATCTTAAGCCCTGAGGTTACAGGGTCTGACTAAGCTGTGTTAGATTTATCTTGAAGATTGCTTTGGATAGGAGTTCTCCACTGGAGATGACTTCTTCCTAGGGCGTACTTGTCAATGAAGGGAGGTATTTTTGGTTATAACCAATAAAGAAGGCTTCTACTGGCAGCTAATATATTTATTCAGTGACTGCATGATTGACAGAAAATAGGATATCCTGCATATTTTCTGCCTCCTTTGGTTCCTTAGGAGAAAGAGATTCATTGAGGCCAGTGCCTTACCAACATCCCCAGCCCACAACCCAAGCTACTCATGACTGACTTTGATATCTACTCAGACAGAAGCCATGTTAGCACATTGGGTTATCTGATTAAGTACCTATGCCTACAAAATAAACTTACTGTTAATGAGAAATGCCAATGATATTTGAAACAAATGGAGAATTTATACCTACATGGCTTTATACTAGTTATCTTTTTGCTTATATGTTCTACTAGAGAACTTTCTGCATATTTCTACCAAGCAAAAAACATGTGGTTATATGGATCTTTTTTTTTTTTTTTTTGCCAGTCGTGGGCTTAAGCTCAGGGCCTGAGCACTGTCCTTGGACTTTCTCAAGATTAGAACTCTACCACTTGAGCCTCTGCACCATTTCTGGCTTTTTTCTATGCATGTGGTACCGAGTGCATGCTAGGCAAGCACTCTACCACTAGGCCAAACTCCCGGCCCCTATATGGATCTTTTAATCTCAGAATGAAAGACCTGAATTCTGAGATTCTCCCTTGTCTGACAAGCCAGGGTGACCTCCTATGTCTTTTAGAGCAAGAGTGTTCACTGAATCAAGAACAAAGACTACTAGCAACTCTTCTAACTTTGAGCCCCTCTTCCCTAGTGACATCTGAGTCATAATTTCTGGGTTGTCATTGACATAATGATTTTTTAAAAATTGATCATTTTGAAGCTTAGTTTTCATAAAATATCTCCTCTTAGAAGATGAAAGAAAGCCCTAAAGGTTGAAGAATTAAGTGAAAATGTTTTAAGCTTTTCAATACCATTAAAAAAAAACAAGTTAGAGTGATAGTTTGGGTTTTTTTATTAGTGATAGAAATTATTGTAATTTTTATAGATGGAATTGGCTGCACTAGAAAAGGTCAAATCTACTTGGACTAAAAACCAAGACGACAGCTTGACCGAAACAGACACTCTGGTATGTATGGTTCAGTTTCCTATCTTAGCTACTCAACTAGTCTTTGTACTTTTAAAAAATATATGCAGGGGAACTGGGAGTTTGGCCTAGTGGTAGAGTGCTTGCTTTGCATGCACAAAGACTCAGATTTGATTCCTTCTTACCACATACATAGAAAAAGCTGGAAGTGGTGTTGCAATTGGGGCTGGGAGTTTAACCTAGTGGTAGAATGCTTGCCTAGCGTGAACGAAGACCCAGGTTCAATTCCTCGGTACCACATACATAGAAAAAGCAGAAATCACTGTGCATGGTAGCTCATGCCTATAATCTTTGCTACTCAGGAGGCTGACATCTGAGGATCATGGGCCAACCCACACAGGAAAATCTGTGAGATTCCTATCCCCAGTTAACCACCAGAAAACTAGAAGTGGTGCTGTGGCTCAAGTGGTAGGGCTCTAGCCTGGATCGGAAAAGCTCAGGGACAGTACCTGGGCCCAGAGTTCAAGCCCCATGACAGGGGTGGGGTGGGAGGTAAAAACATGCAGTCTCCCTATATATCACCTTTGTAATAACAATAAAAGTGACATGGCCAAGAGTGGAGCCTAGTGGTAGAGTGCTTGCCTAGCATGCATGAAATCTTAAGTTCGATTCCTCAGTACCACATACACAGAAAAAGACAGAGATGGTGCTGTGACTCAAATGGCAGAGCACTACAGCCTTTATCAAAAAGTATCCAAGGACAGTGCCCAGGCCCTGAATTCAAGCCCCAGGACTGGAAGGAAAAAAGAAAAAGAAAGAAATGCACTTGTACTGTGTACCTATGAGTGCCAAGCATGGCAGATACAAAGAAGTCCCCTCTCCAGGGGAAATCATCAGTGCATGCCTGAAACAAGGATTTGTGGAAGGTGAGGAACAGATTAGAAAGACCCCTGCTGGCTCACTTACAGGATACCCTGAAATTTATCCAGTGGAACAAGAGCTGGACACTGGCTAGGAAGGAGCTAGGAATCTACAGGATGCCATCTGGAATATGCTATGTGTGAACCTCATGCTAATACCTGCTGGTGATTGAGTGGAGTCCAAGAAAGAATTATTTTAGGCTTTCCTGTAGTAACTAACACCTAATTCTATATCTTGAATATGATAAAACGTTAAGCTTGATTCAATGTGAGTTTAAAACTTTTAATTAAAGTATTCTAAGCTGGGCGTGGTGGCTCCCTCCTGTAATCCTAGCTACTCAGGAGGCTGTGATCTCAGGATCACAGTTCAAAGCCAAAGTCTGTGAGACTTTTATTTCCAATTAATCACTATGTGTGTGGGGGTGTGTTTGTGCACAGACATGAGCAGGTACACAGCATACAGTAGAACAATTTTCAAATGGTGAGAGAATTAGGAAAATGAGGGAGTAGAGTATGGGGAGGGGATTACCTTAGAAAGGTGAATCAGGTGAGGTCAATAAAGACCTCAAATGCCCTCTGAGGCAGTGTGAAGCTCTTCACCTGTTGGAATCATGTCCTGATATGATTGTCATTTTGCTTTGGGAACACAGCCTGATATAAGTAAGCAGAACAATTGGAGACTGGGGAGAGAGGCTCATGAGGGTTGTTGAAAGTAGATGGGCATAGTGCCCCATGTCTATAATCTTAGTACTTGAAGCAGGATAATGGAGCTGGCTTCAGCTAGCTTATCTATATTAAAATATCTCATATTAAGCCAGGCACAGTGGCTCACGCCTGTAATCCCAGCTACTCAGGATGCTTAGATCTGAGGGTCATGGTTCAAAGCCAGTCCAGGCACTAAAGAATGTGAGATTCTTTTTTTTTTGCCAGTCCTGGGCTTGAGCTCAGGGCCTGAGCACTGTCCTTGGACTGTCTCAAGGCTAGAGCTCTACCACTTGAGCCTCAGCAACACTTTCGGCTTTTTTCTATGTATGTGGTACCAAGGAATCGAACCTGGGTCTTCGTGCATGCTAGGCAAGCACTCTACCACTAGGCCAAACTCCTGGCCCCAATGTGAGACTCTTATCTCCAATTAATCACTAGAAAATGGGAAGTGTAGCTGTGGCTCAAGGGGTAGGGCAGTGGCCTTGAGCTGAAGAGCTCAGAGCGCCCAGGCCTCAAGTTCAAGCCCCATCACACACACACACATATATTAAATGGAGCCAGGAATGCGGGAATGTAGTCTAGTGATAGAGTGTTCACCTAGCATGCGTGAAGCCCTGGGTTTGATTCCTCAGTACCACATACACAGAAAAGGCTGAAAGTAGCACTGTAGTGTAGCTCAAGTGACAGAGCACTAGCCTTGAGCAAAACGTGTCCAAGGACAGTGCCCAGGCCCTGAGTTCAAGCCCCGGGATTGGCAAAAAAAGATCTCGTATGAAAAACTGTTGGAAATACTCTAGGAAAGGCAGGAGCCTAGACTCCTAGTTGGGAGGAGGGAATGGGCATGGGGATGCCTAGTGGCATGGAGAGGAAGGTGGTTAGGCAGTAGTCGTATCTGCTAAGGAAGCTGTGGTCACAGCATAGATACAGAATGGCTCTATTCAACATGAGAAATGCAGCTACAAACTTCTCAGATTCCCCAGGCCTCAAGTCCTGGGAAGCTGCCTACGCAGATGTGGAGGGCAGAGCTGGACAGGAATGCATGGTGCCCATGACACAGTAGGAATGAACACCCAGTTAAGTTAAAGAACAATTTCCCCGTTAAGCTTGGTAAGAGTTTTTAGACCATGTGCTTCTAGGAAGACAGTGATTCGTGATGGTGGGGAAGGGTCTTGGCAAGGCTCTAGAAGTCAGTGGGTGAGAGGTAACCTTTTTTTCTTTTTTCATGGCAGGAAATCACTGACCAGGACATGTTTGGGGATGTGAGCACAAGTCTGGTGGTTCCAGAGAAAGTCAAAACACCTATGAAATCCAGCAAAACAGATCTACAGGGCTCTGCATCCCCCAGGTACTTCAGGCTACAGGGAAGCAGGTAGTATAGGCCTGCAAGCATACCTGGTGCCAGGTCTGTAACCTGTGGAGGGCATGGGCTGGCGTAGCTTTGGGGTTGAGGGACTGTAACCCTCTCTCCATCAGCAAAGTGGAAGGAACACATACTCCTCGACAGAAGAGAAGCACTCCTCTGAAGGAGCGACAGCTCTCCAAGCCACTGAGCGAGAGGACCAACAGCTCCGACAGTGAGCGTTCACCCGACCTAGGCCACAGCACACAGGTACTCACTGTCCCCTGGCAAGACCAGGTCCTCTAGACTACCCAGGCTTTAGTCTCTGTCTCTTGTCCTTCTTGGACAACTAGACAGAAGAAAGGAGGAATATTTGAAGTGCTGTGCATAAAAAGACTTCATGAGGAAGTAGCACTGTGGCTCAAGTGGTGGAGTGCTAATCTTGAGCACAAAGAGGCTCAAGGACAGCACCTAGGCCCTGAGTTCAAGCCCCACAACAGACATGCTCTCCCCCCCACACACCAAAAAAAAATGTGCGGGGAGCGTAGCCTAGTGATAGAGTTCTCCCCTAGCATGCTCGCAGCTCCAGGTTCGATTCCTTGGTATTACATACACAGAAAAAACTGGAAAGGGAGCTGTGGATCAAGTGGCAGAGCACTAGTCTTGAACAAAAAATGTCAAAGGACAGTACCCAGGCCCTGAGTTCAAGCCCCAGGACTGGTTAAAAAAAAAAAAAGACTTGATGAAAGACCCAAGTTAGAGAAGCCCACCACATTTATTTTTCACTGCCAGCGTGCAATTAAGGCTTCTGAGTGATTTGTGGGAGCAGAAGGCACAGGAATGCTGGCATTATCTCCATTATTGCCATTTCCCAGCACTTTCCAGTCTGAAGGTACTGGTAAAGAGCTGGAAAGAAACGAACCATTGGTAGTATCCTCTCTGCAGGCTTGGGGAAGAGTCCCTAGGTGTACAGCTGGCATTCCTTGCAAGTCCTGGAGTTAAGCAGCAGTGTGTTGACTTTCCCTAATAAATATTGTGAAGAGAAACGTTTGGGTCAGTTTGGCTTCCTGAGTTTGATGCTGTGACAGAGCTGCAAGCGAACCTGAGACTAGAATAGCCACGCTCCCTAGGTGTGGTATTGTCCTTGTTAATCACTGTTCCTAAAATACCCTTGTTCACTGTGAGCCCCATAAAATGCCTTCATGCTCATTATTTCTCTCCCCACTGCCCTTGATGCCATTCAAAGAAGTTGGCTTGCTGCTCTCACCCCTCTGCTTCTGCCATCCTGGCACCATCTTTGCCTTGCCGACTGTCCCCAGCAGGACTCCACAGTGACTCTCAGTCTGTTCTTCCTCATCTCTATTTTGGTCTAGGCAATGGGAGACTGTCTCCTTTACAAATTCCTGGTGTCTGCACTGTCTGAATACCTGTGCCAAGGGTTCTCCCCACCTTCACCCCTGGGTGCCTAACAGACACTCCTTACAGATTCCAAGAAAGGTGGTATATGACCAGCTGAATCAGATCCTGGTGTCCGATGCAGCCCTCCCAGAAAATGTCATCCTGGTGAACACTACTGACTGGCAGGGCCAGGTAAAGTATTGAGAACCTCAGTTCTTAACCTGAGAGGGGTCTGCAGATGGAGAAGCAGGAGAGGAACCCCGTCTATAAACCTCTCCTGAGCCAAGCCTAGATCAAGTTCCAGTTTAATATCTTTTGTCCAATCTATGAATCTTCAGTCACTTAACTTTTCTTTACCTCAGCTTCCTTATCTGTAGAAGAAAGAAAGAAAGAAAAGAAACAAAAGAAAAGGAAAATCAGCCAGGCACCAGTAGCTCACACTTGTAATCCTAGCTACTCAGGAAGCTGAGATCTGAGGATCGTGGTTCAAAGCCAGCCTAGGCAAAAAAAGTCAGTGAGATCTCCAATTAACCACTAGAAAACCAGAAGTAGTGCTGTGGCTCAAGTGGTAGAGCACTGGCATGGAGCTGAAAAGTTCAGGGATAGTGCCCAGGCCCAGAGTTCAAGCCCCACAGCTGGAAAAAAAGAAAGGGCGTGGGGAAGGGAGAGAGAGAGAAAAGAAACAAGAAAGAGGACCGGGAGTTTGGCCTAGTGGTTAAAGTGCTTGCCTAGCATGCATGAAGACCCAGGTTCCATTCCTCAGTACCACATACATAGAAAAAAGCCGGAAGTGGTGCTGAGGCTCAAGTGGTAGAGCTCTAGCCTTGAGAAAGTCCAAGGACAGTGCTCAGGCCCTGAGCCCAAGCCCAGGACTGGCAAAAAAAAAAAAAAAAAAAAAAAAAAAAACAAGAAAGAAAGGAAGATCAAGCAATAAATATATGGTCTGGGCTGCCCTTCTTCAACCCCCAGCAGGACGCTGTGGGTTAGGCAAGCACCTACAGTAACACCAAATCCTATAAGGTACTAGGGGCTATCCTTGGTTTCTGTGACAGTGCCTTGAAAGCAGCAAAGCAGATCTGCCTGTCTCTCACCATCCGCCCTATGATACCCTGGTGCCAGAGGTGCTAGACATGGGTGACATTTGAAGCCCCAAAATTTACCCTCCCACCTTTCACAGCATGCCCCACCTTTCCCTGCTCAATGAGGTTCTGCCCCAGCCTTGCAACCTGATGACCTTTGCCCAGTGTTGCCCAGAAGACAGGACCGGACTTGGCACTTGTGGGGACTTGCACTCATCTGCATCTCCGCCCTTTTTCTGTCACAGTATGTGGCTGAGCTACTCCAGGACCAGCGGAAGCCTGTGGTATGCACATGTTCCACCGTGGAGGTCCAAGCTGTGCTGTCTGCCCTGCTCACCCGGATTCAGCGCTAGTAAGTGCTCTGGCCTCTGGCATGCTGTTTTGGAATTCCAGCTGCCTCGTGTTCTTCTCCTGGCTTCATCAGAACAGGGCGTATGTAGCTGGGAAACAGCGGCAGGCTGTGGTGCTCAGCACCCAGAGTGGGCTGCTAACTTCTGAGCCTCTTGCCTCCTTGCCCAGACTCTTGTCTTGTCCCTTTCTTAAACTCATGCTAAGGAAAGAGAGGGTTTTAAAAAAGATGGTTTACCTTGTTCTGCAAGCTGTAACGGACTGCTTGATTATCAAGAATCAATGCTGGTCTGGGCTTGTAGCTTAGTGGTAGAGTGCTTGCCTAGCATGTATGAAGCCCTGGGTTCCATTCCTCAGTTCCACATACACAGAAAAGGCCAGAAGTGGTGCTGTGCCTCAAGTGGTAGAGTGCTGCTAGCCTTGAGCAAAAGAAGCACAGGGACAATGCCCAGGCCCTGAGTTCAAGGCCCAGGTCGGGGGGGGGGGGGGGGGGGAAGAATCAGTGCTTTCTTTTTCCAGGGCTTCTGAAAGGCCTGGAATCCCTTCCCATGCAACAGAGAGTGGGGGCGATTCCAGCTGACTGTGGGCCTCCAGGTAGCACTGCATGAAGAGTCCTTTAGCCCATCCCTGTTAGCCTTTGCCCTTCTTTCTTCTTCATGGACAGGTCTCTCCCTCTTGAGCAGTGCTATGGTTTATTGCCTCCCAGTATTGCTTAGTGGGTTTTCTTTCCCCTGTGGTTTGCAGAGGTATGTGGAGTCAAAAGCTTGGGACTTTCCCTGAAGGATCTGGGTAAGCTCCAAACATGGTATATGAAGACTCCTTTTCTCTCCAGCTGCAACTGCAACTCGTCCATGCCAAGGCCAGTCAAAGTGGCAGCTGTTGGAGGCCAAAGTTACCTGAGCTCCATTCTCCGGTTCTTTGTCAAGTCTTTGGCCAGCAAGACCTCAGATTGGCTGGGCTACATGCGTTTCCTCATCATTCCCCTCGGTAAAGTTGTGCAACATCTCAGAAGGTGTGGCAGACATGAGGCCTCTATAAACAGATCTAACTCTGTGGCAGCATGGGGAGTGGATCCCAGGACAGACGATCTAGGAGACCAAAGGCCAAAGCCATGCCTGGGCTGACTCCTCCCACCATTCCACCCACTAACCCGTTTACCTTCTCTGATTTTATCTACTAGGTTCTCATCCAGTGGCTAAATACTTGGGCTCAGTCGACAGTAGATACAGCAGCACCTTCCTTGATTCTGGCTGGAGAGACCTTTTCAGCCGCTCAGAGCCCCCAGTGTCAGGTAAAGGTCCTTGGTCAGGGAGTCCCTGCCAGGAGTACAGAACCTGGTTCCTTCACCCTGTAGCTCACTGTCACCCAGCCACTGTGTCAATTCACTTTCCCAGTGAGTGTCCATTGGTGGAGGCTCATCCTGTGTAGCCCTCCCTTCACCAGCAGTAAGAGGTTCTGCTGGGCTGGCAGACAGAGCAGCATGTAAAGAGGAGTAGAAAGTAGTCAGTCTCTAGATAATTGAGTGACACCGAACCAGCAATTGTCCTCCTGAACAACCAGTGGTAGTAGTGGTAGCATCAGAGGGAGGCTGAGATGGAATGAAGAAGACCATGTTTAAATTATGAGTGCTTTAATTCAAAGCTAAGAGAACTTCAGAGCTCTTTGTCTACCTCAAGCTCTGCAGGGCCTCACCTGGGTCCTGGGGAGAGGGAGGAAGAGCCAAGTGTTTGCTGAATTGTTTATTGTAGAATCACTGGATGTGGTGGGACGTGTGATGCAGTATGTGAATGGAGCAGCTGCAACGCACCAGTTACCTGTAGCTGAAGCCATGCTGACCTGCAGGCACAAATTGTAAGTCTGACTTTGGGAGATTTATTTAAAATTCATTGAATGTGCCAGGGACTAGTGGCTCATGCTACTAGAAGGCAAAGATCTGAGGATTGGGGTTTAAAGTCAACCAAGGCTGGACAGTCCTCTCCAAGACCATTACCTCTAATTAAACATCAAAAAAGCCAAAAAGTAAGGCTGTGGCTCAAGTGGTAAAATGTCAGCTTTGAGCAAAAATATCTCAGGGTCAGAGCCCAGGCCCTGATGAGTTCAAGCCCCAGAGCCAGCACCAAAAACAAATAGCATTAGGTGATCTAGGGAAATCTTGAGTCCTTCCATTTTTCACATTCTCTTCCACACTGCATTTCCTATCAGAGGGGCCCAAGAAATGTAAATATCTTAGCCTGCTTCCCATCTAGACATTCCCTCCGTTGTCCCATAGGCTTTCTCCTGCATGGGTTTGGGTTAATTCTTCCTCTGATGACTGAAACCAACCAGGGAAGCAGGCAGTATAGTTTGTACAGTCCTGTCCCTTCCCCTCACTCTGTCCACTCTTGCCTACATGTGATATGACAGGAATATGTGGTAGACTCCTCTGAGCCATTGAACAATGTGGAAAGCTTATTTCGCTGGCACTCTGTTTGCTTGAACCCACTAAATATAAAACTTCGCTGTTTCCCAACAGCCCTGATGAAGATTCCTATCAGAAGTTTATTCCCTTTATTGGCGTGAGTACTACCCTTCTCTGATCTCCCATCTTTCAGCCTTCCTGCCTTCCCTTCATATACAAAAATACGGTTCATCAGATTCAGCTAGAACAGTGGTCTCATAAGGATGGATTTTTGTCAACCCCCACCCCACCTCCAACAGGTAGATATCTGGCAGCACCTAGAAATGATTTTGGTTATCACAGCTGGGAACAGAGGTACTCCTGGCATACCATCCAGTGACATAGGACAGTCTCCACACCAAAGAATGATGCTGCTCAAGGGTCAGTAGTTACCCGCAAGGAGAAATACCGGCCCGGGACATGCTGGGCTGTTCAATCTTGGGATCCTTCCTTCCCAACTCATGAACTGTGCCCACATTCATCCCCGATCTCTCCTGTTTATTTCATCCACCCTTGAACTTGGTGCCTATAGATCTCTGTAGGAATGTCCAGAGCATGGTTTCTTGAGGACAAAGAGTGGCTTTTAAAAAGTAGAGCATGGCATTCCAAGGGAGGTCCTAGGATCGATCAGGCCACTGAGTTAGTGGATCTTCCTTTCTGAGTAGTGACTTTTTAAATAAAGGAGGAATCTTGTGGATGTCATTGGTGTCAGCTGTACTGGTCTTTGTTCATTTGGCAACAACTGGGCCTAAGATACATAGATTGCTCAGAGGTGTCTGCACCCCCCAAAAGAAGACTGGAAACTTGAGTTTTTCAGTCTGCTATTTTCCCTTCCAAGACAGCGGTATCCCTGTCTGTAATCCCAATCCCCATAGCTTTCAGAAGGGGGAGGGCAGAGCAAACAAAGGGCATTAACCCCTACTATCCAAGATCACTTTGCATCCAAGAATGTGAGTGTCCTGAGTGACCTCAGCTGGGGAAGTGAACAGCCCTCTTCAGGCCTTGCCAGCTGCCCTTCTGTAACACATTTGCTACGTGGTTCACACTGGGGCTATTCCTAGAGGCATACCCAGGCCAGGCAGCATAACTCAAGGAACTAGAGGCCTGAGTCACTGCTCACTGTGGTCTCACAGCCAAGTGAAAGATTCAAAATGGCAGATTGTTTTAAATAAATGTGCCTCAGTTGTAGTGTGTGAGGCCCTGGGTTTGATCGTCAGCATCTGGGGGGAAAGGAGTTGCTCGTAGACACGGACAGAATGCCTAGGGTGCAAAGAGAAGTCGCTAATCCGGGAAGCTCTAAAATGTTGATTTGTTTCTCTTGGTCAGTGAATAGACCCAGCCAGCAGTTCACCCAGGGTCTACTATAGGGAGGTATTTGGTCTCTGCTCTATCATCCCAAGCCAGCTTCTATACAGCTCTGCACTCAGTCTAGGTCAAGTGCCAGGTCATGGGACCTCACCAGCCACTCAGACCACAAAGAATAGTCACCAAGTTGTTTCTAGCTCAGAGCTTTCCTGGCCACAGGAGGGCCTCCTCCCTCCTCAAGAATTCTCGATGAGAAGAGGATAAATATGGTCAAAGTAAATAGTTTGTGTCCATGGAAATAGAACAGTGAAACCTATTGAAATTATTTTGGGGAGGATGAAAGAGTAAGACCATAATATATTGTAAAAGTATGGGAATGTTAACAATTAAATTTACTTCCACCTCAACTCTCCTTCAACTCATCCCTGATAACTGATATAAGCTAATGAAAGAAAAAGAGAGAAAAAGAAAGAGAAGAGAGAGGAGGGGCGGAGAGGAGATTCTCACTGGGCACTGGTGGTGGGTGGTTCATGCCTTTAATCCTAGCTACTCAGGAGGCTGAGATTGAGGATCATGATTCAGAGCCATCCCAGATAGGAAAGTCCATGAGGCTCTTGCTTCCAGTTAATTAGCAGAAAGCCAGACGTAATACTGTGGCTCAAAGTGTAGAGCATTAGCCTTGAGCAAAAGAGCTCAAAAACAGCCCCCAGGCTGAGTTCAAACCCCATGACCAATCCAAAAAAAAAATTCTCTATGGGGAATTCAATTCCTGAGACTCCTTCTACTGGTCCTCCATATTCCAGAAGGCAGAAATGGAAGGGACAGTGTGAGCACCTTCAGCCCAAGTGATCTTAGAAAAATAACACATGGTTCCTCTGTGAAGGCAGCTTTACCTTGGTTTCTAGAGAAGAACTACCAAGTCAAGTGAGCCTCATCATTTGGACTGAACTGCTTTTCTTTCCACTTTCTTTTTTTGCTCTTTTCTTCCCCTTTTCCCGTTCCTTGTACTGGGCTTATGTTCAGGGGCCTATGCTCACCCAGCTTGCTTACTTCCTCATCTTCCCCCATCAGGTGGTGAAGGTGGGCCTTGTTGAAGACTCTCCATCTACGGCAGGTAAGCTTGGGCTCCTTTGCTTCTCCAGGTAAATAAAGGTAAAGGCTTTTCCAGTTTTCTCTCTGGTCTGAGGCAGAAATTAAAGGCATCAGATGTGGTAAGGATGCATTTTAAAGGGGAACATGTTGGCTTCACTTTCCATTGGAAGGGGGAAAAGCAGGAGGACCCTGAGACCCAAGAAGAAAGCAGCGCTGCCCCTGAGAGGAGACCATGTCTCAACCTTGCCTCTGGTCGACTGTGTTTGTCTCCCTGACAGGTGATGGAGATGATTCACCTGTGGTCAGCCTTACCGTCCCCTCCACATCACCACCCTCCAGCTCTGGCCTGAGTCGAGATGCCACGGCCACCCCGCCCTCCTCCCCGTCCATGAGCAGCGCTCTTGCCATCGTAGGGTAAGACTCTTGCCCACAGTAGTTGTTGTTGTTTTCTGCCTTGTCTGTCCTCTTCCCTGCGTAGTAGGGCCCGGCCTCCTAGCTCACTTCCCATGCACAGGACATTGGCCAAAGATAGCCACACTGGATTAGAATACAGAAGCAGGTCTGCTGTCTGGCCAGGTCATTGAATGCTTAAGGAAATGGAAGGAGTCTCTGCCCTGCCTGTCTTGCATAGTTACAGGGTCAGATAGGATGGTATTGTTAGAGAGGTCCTACATAGATGTGAAGTGTGCTGTGGGTGGGTATCTAGTTATGAGAGCTCTCAGAGTGATAGGAGTGTGTGTGCTTGTGCATGAAACACACTTGAGTTTCAGTTTTCTCTTCCATATAGTAGATGTAAACTGGCCCAGAGCTGTCACACAGCCAAAATGGGAACCAAAGGTCATTGTGAGGCACACAGCCACATAACACTTCTTGTACACCAATCTGAGGGAGGCCCTGGACCTATAGAGCTGATAGCTGATGCTGCCTGCCTGCCTTCCTCAAGTTCAGCTTCCAGGTTGGGGCTGTGGTAAAGAGGTGGCAGACTTCATTACTAGATAATACAAGATCTCTCGCTCTCTTGCGCACACACCTTTACTGTCTCCCTTCTTTCTCCTCTCTACTCTTCTCTTTCTCTCTCTCATCTCAGAACCTCACACTTGCTAAGCACACACTCTACCATTTGAGCCACAGCCCTAGCCTGAGATCTCAGATACAGAGTTTAAGATGTACAGAGTTAAGGTCAAGGAGCTAACCTTTTTCCCCCTGCCATATGTAAGGGAAGGCAGAAAATGACAGTCACAGAGGGCTGAAGGAGACCTCTAAATGAGAGGAGATCAGGCCGTGGAACAAAAAGCAGACTCCTTTCTTCCTCTCTTCTGGCTTTTCCTCTTTCTTTGTAGTACTTGATAGGGAGGCCAGTAGCTTTTCCAGAATTACCAATGACAGTAGTCCCTAAAGAAAACACCTGCTGTAGGGCTCAAATCCCAATCCCTGTCCTCCTTCTTCACAGTATCTTTCACGATCTTCTACTGATTTGTCTAGAAGGGATAGTGTAGGAACATGTCCACATTCTGCCCCAGGGACCTGCCACTCCAGGCTTCCAAGGGACCTGTTTTCCCTGACTGCATGAAGGATTTCTACTCAGCATAGAACTGGGAATGATTTAACCAACTCTTAGACCTCTTTTCTTATCCTATTTAAGCTTTTTTTTTTAACTGAAATGAAGCAGAAAGAAAAGTCAGATGATTCTCATAGCCTAGGTACCTATTGTGTCTGACGCCTTCTTTCAAGAAAACACTCCTTTTCTCCCAAGAGCTAAAATTATCATTGAGCTAAAAGTGTTATACATAAGCAAAAGCACAGGGAAACATCCATTGGCAGTCACAGTGGTGCTTCTGCCCCTGCTGCAGCTTCTTTATCCTCCACCTGGCTGGGGCTGCAGCTTTTTTGTTTGCTCCTATGTACATACATATATGTACATGCATATCCGTGTGCACTCCTTCACAAAGCTTTCTGCTCTGCTTTCCTCATGCTATAGTGGTTTCACTTGGTCCTTTAATTTGGGCCTTTATATTCTCCTGCCTTGCCCTCAGATAAGCCTTACTCTCCATCCCATAGGAGCTACTCAGCTGACTTTCCCCATCTCCTACTCCTAGAAGCTGCTGGTCCCTGTCCCTCATAGGGCTCATGTAGTTATGCCGTGGGGGCAAAGCTGGCATCTTGTTTTCATTCCCCTTCTCCAGGAGCCCCAACAGCCCATATGGAGATGTGATCGGCCTCCAAGTTGACTACTGGCTCGGCCACCCTGCAGAGCGAAGGAGGGAAGGTGACAAGAGGGATGCCAGCTCAAAGAATACCCTCAAGAGTGTCTTCCGCTCAGTGCAGGTTTCCCGCCTGCCCCACGGTGGGGAAGCCCAGCTTTCTAGCACCATGGCAATGACTGTGGTCACCAAAGAGAAAAACAAGAAAGGTAAGTTCAAAAAGTCCATGAGACTCTTATCTCCAGTTAACCACCAGAAAACAGGATGTGATGCTGTGGCTCAAGGGGTAGAGCTGTAGCCTTGAGCTGAAGAGCTCAGGGGCAACATCCAGGCCCAGGGTTCAAGCACCATGACCGACCAAAAAAACAAGGCACCCGGTCGTTCATAGTTCATGCCTGAAATCCTAACTACTCAAGAGTCTGAGATCTGGGAATTGTGGTTTGAAGCCAGTCTGGGTAGGAAAGTCCAGGAGACTCTTATTTCCAATTAACCAGCAAAATGCTGAAAGTAGAGCTATGGTTCAAGTATTAGAGTGCTAGCCTTGAGCAACAGAGAAGCTCAGGGACATGGCCCAGATCCTGCATTCAAGCCCCAGGATCAGGACACATACATGTGTGCACACGCGTGCACACATGTGCGCGCGCGCGCGCACACACACACACACACACACACACACACACACACGGCAATACTGAGTAAAAGGGGCTGATTAAGGTACCACAAGCAGAGTTGAAGGGTGACTTCTGTACATGAAGCAGGATGTTCAGGTAGTTTTCCACTGTCCAGCTGGCTGGAATCCTGCAGTAGCTGAGCTGTGTGAACCCCAGATCCAACCTCCCACAAATACTCCCAGAACAACTGTACCTCTTCCTGTGTGTGCACCTAATAGTCCTGGCAGAGACTATACCAAAACCTACTAGACAGCAGCACAGGGACCTTCCAAGGTCTGCCAGCCCTCTGCCATCCACTCTGCTTTTGCTTGCTTCCTGTAGCAGAGCAGGTCCACACATCAGCCAGGTTAGGCAGGGAGACAGGCCTGCTCAAGGCAAGTAGAACATTCCAGCTGGAATGGGCTTCAGAACCCTCAGCCCTCACTGTACCAGTAACGATAGTGAGGCCCAGGTAGAGCTACGGGACCTTCGCCAGTTACCTAGGATCTCAGAGATCCTGACCCATAATGCACTACAGAGAAGAAGGTGGGCTTTTTACATATTACCCTCCCAGTCTGCAGAGGAGGGAATGGCTTCTTCCCCAGGACTGCAACAGGCGTTTCCTGCTGTTTTTGCAGTGCCCACCATATTCTTGAGTAAGAAGCCCCGGGAAAAGGAGGTGGATTCCAAGAGCCAAGTCATTGAAGGCATCAGCCGCCTCATCTGCTCCGCCAAGCAACAACAGACTATGCTAAGAGGTGTGGTGGTGGCAAGAGATGGCAGGGTGGGAGTGGGGGCCATGGTTCTCCCAAAGGGTGGAGAGGTAGATCCAGCTGCCCATCACCTCTCTTCCCTGTCATTCCCAGTGTCTATTGATGGTGTTGAATGGAGTGACATCAAGTTCTTCCAGCTGGCAGCACAGTGGCCCACTCACGTCAAGCACTTTCCAGTGGGACTCTTCAGTGGCAACAAAGCCACCTGAAGCCTTGCCTCCCAGGCAATCTCCCTCATGGCACTGCCAATCAGCCTCACCGCCTGCGGGCAGGGGGAGGCCAGCAGGCCTGGGCTCAACACCCCCTTCCCAGCACTGGAGCCTGCCTCTCACATGCCCAGTCCTAAAGGACACTGCCACTGGGGACGCTGCCCTCCCCTACCACTGCCCAGGCCACTCCTGGGCCTCTCCTCCATCCCTTCCCTGGACCCTCTCCTTTGCAGGAGGAAGGATTCAGGCCCAAAGAAGGTTGGTTCTACCTTTGGGTGCCCATAGACCCTAGAATTGAATCCTTCAGGCCTTCTTTCACCCATTCCCCTAGCTCTTAACCCCTATGGCCCCAGTTCCCTTCCTAGAAACAGGAAACCTGGAATCTATGGCAATAGGGGCTTATCCCTCTCCCAACAGCCAGGCTACTGGGCTCTAGTTTTCTAAGGCCTTGCTGCCAGATGCCACTCACCCTGTCCACCTCTGAAGAGGCTGGGCTTCTTCCAACTCTTGTGAGGAACTCATCTGTCCCAGTTTCCCAGTACAGGTTGAAGGGGCACTTGGGCACCATAGCTTATTCCCGGGTAGGAGGGGCTTTCTCAGTTTCCCCATGCATGACTTCCTGCCACCTGAGTCCCTGTGGATGTACCATATCCTGGTGTTTCTTTGGTTCTTTACATGGCCAGTCCTTTGTCATGTGTATGACTAGTTCCATGCACAGGTCTTGTCCTTGTGGCTTCCTCCCTGTTGCTGATACTCCTCCTCTGCCTCCCAGCTGACCACCCAGCATGGCTGTGCCTTCCCCAAAAGGTGGGAAGCAGGCTCCCTGCACATAGTGTGTCTCCTCTCCACTATCACTTTGTCTCTCCTTCCCTATTCTGTCATCCCATCTGTTCCCTCTCAGGGTAGCAGGCAGTGACCCATCCTCTACCAGATCTCTCCTTGCCCAGCCCCCAGCAAAACCTTCAGAGGAGGCTGAGGATGCAGCGCTGGATGCCTCTGGCATCCCCTGGGCCTCTCTGTTGCACTCTCATTGTTCAAAGTGTTTTTCTCATTCTCCATGCCTTCCCCAAATTCTTCCAGCCTTCTTTCCCCACAGCCCAACCCTACTGCCTAAAGCGTCTCCTTGGCCTGAGAGAAAAGTGGGTTGGGAGCACTGGGGCCATGTTGGATTTTTCATTCAATAAACTGGTGGTTTCTTACCAACTGCCTTGGGCTTCTGTGCCCCAAACTGTGACCACAGCTGTCCACCCTCCACAAGATGTGACAGTACTCCATTAGGGTCAGCCAGGAACAAGCCCCAACTCTCTCCAATATGGGAGAGCCTGCAGTGGCTCACATCATGTGAGCCACTTGATGTGAGGTGGACACGTGGCAGATGTAGAAGTGATGCTCTCCCAGGGCAAGCTGGAAGTGGTGCTGAGGCTCAAGTGGTAGAGCTCTAGCCTTGAGAAAGTCTAGGGACAGTGCTCAGGCCCTGAGCTCAAGCCCAGGACTGGCCAAAAAAAAAAAAAAGAAGGGCCAGGGGCCAGGAGTTGGGCCTAGTGGAAGAGTGCTTACTTAGCATGCACAAAGACCTGTGTTCAATTCCTCGGTACCTCATACATAAAAAAAATGCCAGAAGTGGTGCTATGGCTCAAGTGGTAGAGAGCTAGCCTTGAAAAAACCCACGGACAGTGCTCAGGCCCTGAGACCAAGACCAGGACTGACCAAAAAAAAAAAAAGTGATACTATCCCCACATGGAATCTGGAATCCTCTATTTCCAGGACTCCCCACCCCTAAAGCACATCCTAAGGTGGTAGCATGTGAAGGGCTACCTTCTCTTCTGAAAGTTTTAAGCCAATAGCATGTTGCCTCAGTAGGTAGAGAGCCTATTACTCAGGTTAGTTCACTTTCCTTCTGGCCCTTGACCCAATATAGAACATAGAACATTGTCATAGCCACTATTTCCTGGGAGCTGGGTTTTCCCCATACTTCATGGCAGAGGCCACGCAGCTTTTCCCAGAAAATTCCATAGGTAAGGACTTGTGGCAAAGGTGAGCAGAGCCTGGTTGCTTCACCGGGCAGGATGAAGCAGCCAAGTTGGGCTGCCACTGGCCTCAGATTCCCCAGGCCCTGAGGAGAGACTTCCTGAGCTGGAAAATGAAAATAGTGCCTGTTCCCAGGGGGAAAAGCCTGGGAGGTGGACCACAGTGCTCAAGAAGAACTAAGAACATCCTTCACAGTACTGAAGGAAGTGCTTCCCAGTTAGAGAACTCCAGGGGAAGCCAGACCTGCCTTCTGCTGGCAGAGAGCAAAGATTGCCACAGCCCAAATGAACAGCCGCCGGTAAAATTCTAACAGCTGTCTGTGACCTGTTTACTTCCCTCCACTCTTCAAACTCTTTTCCTCACCACCCCAGCACAAGTTCCCTGGCTCCCAAATCCTGGGCTCTGTTTTCTCATTTGACCTATTACCTATTGGATGGATAATCCCTCTGTGACTCTTCATCAACTCATCCACTGGACCACACCCTCTCGTCCTGCCTCCGATACAGCATCCCCAGCTCCCAACCTAATATACTGGAGAACTCTAGGCTCCACCCCAGCCTCGGAGTGAGCTCACTGGTCCCATCAAACTCCATTCTTCAGTTGGTTCCTCTCCTACCTGGCATTCAGTCCATCAGCAAGTTCCAGGCTTTTTAAGGCCCAGCTGCATCTTACCCTTCTCATTGTGTTGTTATCTCTTGGCTATATATTGCCAAGGGATGACCACTGAGTGTCATCTCAAGACAAGATAAATGTTGTAAGCATGTATAAAAACCAAAGATAGGGAATGTGGCCCATCCTGAGAACTATACACAGTTGAAATGTTAAAAGGCAGTGGAAAACTGGACACTGCTGGCTTATGCCAATAATCCTATCTGTTCAGGATGTTGAGATCTAAGGATCCCAGTCTGAAGCCAGCCTGGGAGGAAAGTCCATGAGACTCTTATCTCCAATTAACCATCAGAAAACCAAAGTGGCACTGTGGCTTAAGGTGATAAGAGTGCTAGTCTTGAACAAAAGAGCTCAGGGATAGCACCCAGGCCCTAAGTTCTAGTCTCACAACCAACAAAAAGAAGAGTAGTGCGAGCTAGGCAACAGGGTTCCAGTCTGTAATCCTAGCTACTCAGGAAGTTGAGATCTGAGGATTGTGGTTCAAAGCCAGCTCCAGCAGACAAATCCTGGAGATGTTTAGGTAACCAGTAAAAAGCCAGAAGTGGAGCTGTGGCACACATGGTAGAGTATAACCCTTGAGTGAAAAAGTTAAGCAAGAGCATGAGTCCGTGAATTCAAGCACTAATACTAGCCCAAAAAAAGCAGTGGGAATTATGTGTAGAGCAGAAGTGGAAAGAAAAAGACCTTATTACTATTATAATTGCTCTTTATCAAAGCAAGGATTGTAGCCTCAGTGCTGAGACAGTGGGAACCAATGAACAATTTCAGGCAGAGCAATGAGGTTTGGCTTCAGCATGCTGGAGAATGCAGGGCCTGCTCTCGAGACTAACCTGTTCAGAAATGATGCGATGAGGACATAGGCTCAGGAGAGAAGTAAACCGGAGGGTCATTTTAAGAGGTGGCTCATGCCTGTAATCCTAGCTACTCCGGAGGCTGAGATTTGAGGATCAAGGTTCAAAGCCCTGGCACTACAAAGCCATGAGACTCATATCTCCACTTAATCTCTAGAAAACGGGGAGTGGAGCTGTGACTCAAGGGTAAGGCTTGAGCTGAAGAACTCAGGGACAGTGCCCAGGCCTAGAGTTCAAGCCCCACGACCCTCTTCCCCCGCGTCCCCCCACACACAAAGAGGTGAAATCAACAGGTTTGGGGTGCTGGTAGAAAATGGTTCTGAAATGGAGTGAAAGACAGCACTGGCCATCTGCCCTACATAATGCACAGATGGTGAGACATCCCTGCAGGAGACTTGGACGGAGATAGCAAGGGCTGGGTCTGTGAGCACTCCCAGTGGAGGCTGAATATACGGGTCTGGCTAGAGATGGGACTAGGGGCATATAGAGAGCTGACGTCAGAAGAGGATGATATGTGTATGGCACATGCGCACGCGTGCGTGCGCACACACACACACACACACATTGATCTCCCTTTCTTGGTACTAAACAGCTCTTGCTGTTCTGCTCAGATTCACCTTTCTGTTTGCTGCCTCATTTGTTACTTGCTTTCATTCTCAGATTTTTCTCTCTGGGGCAGCACTATTAGAGACTGGCATATATTTTACATATTTTTTCCTCCCCATCTCCTGCTGTGATGCACAGTGTTAAATAAGCTTATCAATAATAATAAAACTGTAAAGAAGGGTGTCTAGGGGCTGGGAATGTGGCTTAGTGGTAGAGTGCTTGCCTAGCACTTATGAAGCCCTGGGTTTGATTCCTCAATGCCATATAAACAGAAAAAGCCTGAAGTAGCACTGTGGCTCAAGTGGGAGAATGCTATATAGTCTTGAGCAAAAGAAACTCAGGGACAGTGCCCAGATCCAGAGTTCAAGCCTCAGGACAAGAAGAAAGTAGAGAAGGAAGAAGAGTGTCTATCAGGAACAAAGCTTAATGTGAAATCTTGATGCCATTTTATTCTGTTCTTTCAATGACCTAAGAAGATTTAAGTATTAGGAATCTCACTTAGACTTGAGGAAGAAGGCAGAAATAACATTTCTTTAGCCAGCCAGCTAAAGAGAGCAAGCCTTGATTTTAGCGGTCTTACAACTATGTCCCATCCTGATGAGCAGGACAGGTATCCGTGTAGCTTAGCTCGGATGCCACAGGAAGAGAGAGCACAGATTTGTCAGGACAGGAACCCAAGCCTCTCAAGAAAGCTCTGACAAGACTTGACCCTGTAATCCTAGGTAATGCAGGAAGAGAGGCTGAAATCTGAGGATCATGGTTCAAAGCCAGCCCAGGCACTAAAAAGTCCATGAGACTCATCTCCAATTAACCACCAGAAAACTGGAAGTGGCACTGCAGCTCAAGGGGTAGGGCTCAGGGACAACGCCCAAGTCCAGAGTTCAAGTCCCACAACTAATAAAAGAAAAAAATAAATGGTAGCTCTCTAGCCTTGAGCTGAAGAGCCCAGGGACAGTGCCCAGGCCCAGAGTTCAAGCCCCACAACCCACAAAAAAAAAAAAAAGAACTGCCTCAGCCTTGCCAGGGATGGACTGGGAGGGAGGGGGCTGCCAAGGCACTGCAGAAAATAGCTGAAGGATCTGAATCACCACTGGGCACTGGTTCTTCCCTTTACTCCCCATATACTGAGCACCCATCAGCAGCCTGGCAAGAGACCAGCAGCTACCGGGGGAGTGCAGGACAGAGCAGGATGAAGTAACAGCCCCTCCCTTGAGGGAAGCACGGCGTTATCCAGTAGACTAGATAAACAAGGCAAATGGCTGAAAGGTTGAACATCAGCAAGGTTAAGCACTGAAAGCAAGATAAGGGTGTGAGAACAAACTGAGCAGGGAAAGGCCAGCACAAGGGAGGCAGGGCCAGCTGCCCAAGGAGAAGCACAAAAGAACCTGCCAAAGCCTTCACCAAGCAGCAAAGCCTGAGCAAGGAACCTTTAGCAAAAGCCATCAAGTGAAGCTGACAGAGGTTCTCTGTTTGCCTGGGACAAGATGGTAAAAGGGATACACCTTTATTACAAAATAACACAGGGAAGGGCAGAGGTGGTAGATGTGTGTTTACACCTGGGTAGGCTGCAGGCAGCCCAGGCACAGGTTCACAAGAGTGGGGGTGGGTAGCAGGTGTGTCTGGCCTCAGGGGAACCTGACTGGCTGTATATTGAGGGAATGTGATATTTCATGGGACCGAACATGCCACGTGTTCTTATTTCTCTTAACCTACTTTGTTTGCTCCATCTCCCTTCCATGGTCTCAGTGACAAAATGACCTGGAGATTCAAGAGAGAGCCAGTGTTCATTGAGAACCCAGGCTGCCCAAGAACAGCAAATAAAAAGTTGGTACCCAGCTGGGCACAGTGGCCCACGCCTGTAATCCTAGCTACTCAGGAGGCTGAGATCTGAGGATCACAGTTTAAGGCTGGCCCAGGCTGGAAAATGCATGACTCTTAGCTCCAATAAACCACCAAAACAAAAAAAGTCTAGAAGTGAACTGTAGCTCAAAGTAGCAGAGTACTAGCTTGAGCAAAAGAACTCAGGGTCAGCCCCAAGCCCTGAATCCAAGCCCTACTACCAACAACAAAAAAACAATGGCTGGAGGTGTGGTTTGGTAGTAAAAATCACCTGTATAGAAAACACAAGGCCCTAAATTCAAACCCCAGTACCACCAATAAAATCATAAAAACAAAAAGCTGGGTATGTTGGCATAAGCCTGGCATTGCAGCTATAAGGGAAGTTTAAATAAGATCAAAGACCATGCTGGCCCAGGCAAAAAAAAATCCCTATTGTAAAAAATGATAATAATAGTAAGCCAGGCAGCAGTGGCTCATGCCTGTAATCCTAATTACTCAGGAAGCTGAGATCTGAGGATTGTGTTTCAGAGCACAAAAGTCCATGAGACACATCTTCAATTAACCCTCAGAAAACCTGAAGTGGCACTGTCGATCAAAGTGGTAGAACTCAGGGACAGCGTCCAGGCCCAGAGTTCAAGCCCTGTGATTGACAAAAATAAAAATAATAACAACAAAAGCAAAAGGGCTATGACTCAAGGGGTAGAATGCCTGTCTGGCATGCACAAGACCCTGAGTCCAATCCCTATTGCCAGAAACCGTAAAAAAGTGAACCCTGGTCTTCCACTTGGCACAGCTTTTTCCTCATCTCAGAGTCTGTTTCCTCCATTCTAAAACAAGAGCCATTGAAACAGCTTCCAACATGAAGAACACGTCGCAGGCACTGCTGAAGTTTTGAAATAATAGGTGTCTAGACCCACCCTGACACCACCAAATCCGAGCTACAAGGGTTCCTGGAGACTGACATCACTAAATGCAACAAAAATGTCCTGGTTCCAGATTTTCCTTCAAGGGTTTAGTTACAATCTAGTACATAGACAGGCTGGATGTCCCCAGAAGACCAAAGATAACAAACTAGAAAGATCCTTGCAAGCTGACCAGCTGCAACTGACATGGAAAAACACAAGCGGGGCACAGATGTAAAACATCTGTGGGCACATGATCAACAATGAGCACAGGAAACTGGTAATAGCAAGTGGACTTGGTGATACATACATGTCTGTAATTCCAGCACTCAAGAAACGAGGCAGAAAGATCATGAAGTCCAGGCCAGCTTGGCCTATGTAGTGAAACATTGTCTTAGAAGAAAAGAAACTGGTAACTGCAGGCATTGTTGGGCAGAGAAAGCAAATGGCTAAAGACAATTTATGTTACATGAATGCTGCATCATATGAAACTGTTAACTCTGAAAAAGATAATTAACAGAAACACAAGATCAGTGGGGGGGGGAGAAATCTACGCTTTGTAACTGAGATGTGTATGACCTTGAGATTTCGATAACCATAAGCCTGACCTGTGAGAGCTGTCGACTTGGCTTCACAGGGGTCAAGGTATTGGTTGTTTACAGTGCTGGAGATCAAATGCAGGACTTCTGCATGCTAAGCAAATGCTCTTCCATTGAGCTATATCCCTGACCCTAGTGGTAGTATACTATTTAAAGGGAACATTCCCCCATGAGCTTTGTAGATAATTCATCTGGGACATTGGCCCTGGGTTGAGCAGCATGTAGACTGACATAAGGAAAATAGCATGAGGAGAGGTCCAAAAACTGTGAAGAGAAAACTGAGTGGAGGCACCTTCACTGTCTCTATCTTCACTGTAAAGGGAGCAGGCTTCTTGCAGACAGCAGAAGCTGTGGGTGACTACCACAGGAAAGCACTAAGGAAAAACTTGTTTTTACAGTTCTCTTAGCAGAAGAGGGTGAATGAACTCCCTGTCACAGCACATACTCAAGCTAAGGGTACAAGATCACCTGTGTCACTTGCACATAGAGAATTGTCAGGATCCATGAAGGTGTTGGGCCTGGTGAACTCTTGAGTATGAAGCCAGCCTTACTCTAATCATAAGAAACAAACACCCCAGGTGTTTGGGCAGCTAGGGTGCTGACATCAGGCCTCACTGTGCAGCTTTTGCTCCTCAGGGTAGTCATCCTTCTAGAACCATCCACCTCAAAGTGGTTAGGGGCAGTATGGATCCAGGGATAAAGAGAATCAGACCAGAACCTGGTTTGGGAGGGACTTATCAAGATCAGTAAGTGTATCCTTACACTTTTTTTTTTTCCAGTCTTGGGCTTGAGCTCAGGGCGTGAGCACTGTCCTTGGACTTTCTCAAGGCTAGAGCTCTACCCCTTGAGCCTCAGCACCACTTCCGGCTTTTTTCTATGTATATGGTACCGAGGAATCGAACCCGGGTCTTCCTGCATGCTAGGCATGCGCTTTAACCACTAGGCCAAACTCCCGGCCTCCCTTACACCTTTTTTTGTAAACCAGTGTTTACCAAATGCTACTGCGTTGCCCACCATGCACTAATTTGTGAGCAGACAACAAAAATGGGAAGAAACAACAAAAATGTTGGAAATATTAAGGCAATACAGGCGGTAAAGAAAGTGAGTGTGGGCCGGGAGTTTGGCCTAGTGGTTAAAGTACTTGCCTAGCATGCACGAAGACCCAGGTTCGATTCCTCGGTACCACATACATAGAAAAAAGCCAGAAGTGGTGCTGAGGCTCAAGTGGTAGAGCTCTAGCCTTGAGAAAATCCAAGGACAGTGGTCAGGCCCTGAGCTCAAGCCCAGGACTGGCAAAAAAAAAAAAAAAGAAAGTGAGTGTGTGCAAGGACTAATAAAGCCCTTTAGAAGAGGAGGGTCCCAAAGGGCCTACTGGGGGGGGGAGGTGTCACCTAATCTGGGCTTTAAATGACACCATCATAAGCTCCAGACAATAACTTTGTCTTGATAATATGGTCGGTAGAATCTGCTAGACTTTTCATACTCAGGAGCACTGATCTCCATGTCCACAGAAGTGGCCTAAAGTCCAGGAACTCCCCCTGAAAGGCTGGAGGTGTGGCCCAAGTGGTAAAGGCACCTGCCAAGCAACTGCAAAGATTTGAGTTCAAGCCCTGATACCAATGCTTTCAAAAAATAAATAAAAACACGAAAGAAAGGTCGGGCGCAGTGGCTCACGCCTGTGATCCTAACTACTCTGGAGGCTGACATCTGAGGATCGAAGTTCAAAGCCAGCCGGGGCACAAAAGGACCTGAGACTCTCTTCTCCAATTAACCCCTAGGAAACGGGAAGTGGGGCTTGGCTCAAGGGTAGGGCAGTAGCCATGAGCTGAAGAGCCCAGGGACAGCGCCCGGGCCGAGTTCAAGCCCCATGACCCACAACAACAAAAAAAATCCACGAAAGAGGAAGAGAAGAAAAAAATGAACGAAAAGAAAGATTTTTCTTCGGGAGAAGGGGATAAAGACACACGACCTAGATCTACCAGACAGAGGCGGTGGCAGCACCCACTCAACCCGTCTTCGTGAGCACTGTTCGCATGTGTGCGGCCCCAAGCCCCCAAACAACAGCGAATGCTCTGGACCCTGAAGGGTCCGAGAGGTCCCGTGCCTCCGTTTCCCCCGCTGTCCTCGCCGTCTGCCACACTGGGTGAGCTGCTTCCAGAGCATTTCCACGCCAGAACCTCCGGGCATTTCTTTCGCAGAGCCGCGGAACCCCGCGTGCCGGGAGCAAGCCCACGCCCCAAGTTCGCGGCGGCCCCTCCCCCTCCCGGGTCCCGCCCCGCCCGCGGAGCCGGCCCGGTCTGCGCGCTCCTTTAAGGCGGCCAGCGGCCCGCTGGAGCGTGTTTCGCCCCCTCCGACACCGCCGAGGTAGAGGCTTCACCTTTAAGACTGCGCGAGTGCTTCTGGGAAAGCCGGCGGGATGGAGGCAGCGGGACCCGCACTCCGCGGCTGGTCGGGGTGAAGCGGGGCGGGAGCCCGAGCCGGAGCGGGAGCCGGGCCTGAGCAGCAGGCGCAGGTCGGCGCGGGCTGATTGGGTCGGAACGGGGGGGGGGGGTCGGGCCCCAAAGTGGGGAGGGGCCGCGGCGGGGCCAAGAGGAGGGGTCGTCGTGGGCGCGGCCTGTGCGCGGCCGGGGCCCCGGGGGCCGGGGGACGAGCCTGGCCTTTCCTGGGGAGGGGCTGCGGGCCCCGGCCTGTGGGAGGGGTCTCCGGGGCCCGCGGGGGGCGGCGCGGCCGGCCGGCGGGGAGGGGCCGGGCGCGGGGGGCTGGCGGCCGGGGCCCGCCTCCGGGGAGCCTCGCCGAGAGCGGGTGGTCCGGGCGGATTCCGGCTCCAGCCTCACCGGCCGCACCGCATTGCGTCTCCCGGGCCGAGGCGGGGCTGGCGCGCCGCCTGCAGGCCGAGGCTGGCACGGTGCGGGCTGCCGTCCGGGGAGCCCGGGCGCCCTGGGGACGGGACAGTCGGTGTTTACCCAAGCTGGGTGGACGGCGGTGTGGCCCTAGGCCCGGCGCCCGCCTGCCCTCCCCTCGCCTCCACAGGGGACAGGTACTACCATGGCCACGATGGTGCTTCCGAGGGAGGAGAAGCTGAGCCAAGATGAGATCGTGTTGGGCACCAAGGCCGTCATCCAGGGACTGGAGACTCTGCGCGGAGAGCATCGCGCCCTGCTGGCTCCCCTGGCTTCTCCTGAGGCCGGCGGTGGCGAGGCTGAGCCAGGCTCACAGGAGCGCTGCATCCTCCTGCGCCGCTCTCTGGAGGCCATCGAGCTGGGGCTGGGGGAGGCCCAGGTAGGTCATTCTGGAGCTGGGAGGTCACAGAGCAATCCTGCTGATGTAGAAACAGGACCTGGACTGGGACCCACCTGGGTCTTGGGAAGCCCATGCTAGAGCCAAAATAATTACGTTGAAGAAAAGGAGGCATTTTGGAGGTTTCCCAGTCCTGCCCCCAGGAGACTATGAGCACTGGTGCCCCCAAGAAGAGATCTCAGCCCCGCTGCCCCCCTCCCCCAACAGGAGACCAGGTAGCCTCGAACAGGAAGAAAATTCTTAAAGAAATACTTCCCCACAAACCTCTCACCCATTGATTCATTAAACTGTCTCACTTATCAAATGTCTGTTATGTGCCAAACAGTGTGTTAGTACTAAGGAAGCAGGATCCAACAAGATAAACAAGAGTGCTGCCTTCAACAGATGTGGTAATACACTTCTGTAATCTCAGCAGTCTGGACACAGAGGCAGGAAGACAAGAGTTGGATGCAGCCTGGGCTACACTGTAAAATGTCACCTTAAAGTCTAGGGGAGGAAGTGACGCTGTGGCTCAGGGGTAGGGCAGTAGCCTTGAGCTGAAGAGCTCAGGGACAACGTCCAGACCCTGAGTTCAAACCCCACCACTGCCCAAAAAAAGTCTAGGGGAAGGGGGGGCAGAGAAAGGCTACATATGTAAAGGTCCTGAGGTAAGAAAAACCTTGTAGGGGAAGTGAAAAGTGAATGTATAGAACTTCCTCTTCATGGCAAAGGAAAGAGGGACAGATGGCAGGAGTCAGTTCATGGGGTTTATTCCCAGGAAATCAGGAATCCTTTTCTGGAACGCTTGTAAGTAGGAAAGTGACATAGTCTAACTTGGATTTGAGATGCTACCTTTGTGAGATTTGGAGAATAAAGGTTAGTGAGTTAAGAATGGAAGTAGGCAGCAAGTGCCGGAATTCAACTGGGAGATGGCAGCTTGGACTAACCTGATGGCCATGAGTGCAGAGGAGACTAATACTAGATGTTTTGGAGGTAGGGCCAGCAGGACCTGGGGACAAAGTGAGGACAGAAAGGTGACAGGGAAACTCCCTGGCTTGTGTTTTATGCAAATTCAGGGATGAGTGGGCTGATTCTATTTGGTGACCCCAAAATTTATGGTGCTGGGACTATATGCAGATGAGATGTCCAGCAGACACCAGGGTAGAGAGGGAGTCGTGATAGTCTTGTCAGAGCCACTGCGTAGGCACATTCTCTCCTCCAAAGCTAGTAGTTTTGACAACACCTATCACCTAAGACATGTGCTAATCAACTAATCAGTTTAGGGTCCTAGATTGCTGGGCCTTATGCTAGGCCACCACCTTGCAGATTCCTCACAGATGGGGGACAGGACAGCACGGTGCATGCTGACAGTGAAGCCCAGTGTATAACCGGGGAAGAACAAAGGGCATGACTAGAACGAGGCAGAAGTGACCCTGCACCCTGGATTCCATGTGTGGAGGCCGAGCCAAGGCGCCAAGACAGGAAAAGAGTGAAAGCTGGAGAGGAAAAGCAGGGGTACAGAGCGGGTTGGGATTGAGGCTGAGTCCCTTATCCAGTCTTCCTGGAAGCTGCAGAAGGTAGAGAGAGTGCTGAAGGTTAGGATCTCTTTCTATAGCCTTTCGGCCATGTTATGGTTCTTTAGGCAATTAGCCCTAGGTGGGTAGCAGTGGCACAGTGTTTGTGGCTCCTCCAGGGGAGAGACATTCTGGGGGCTCAGAGGTCTCCCCATGCATGGCTGTCTGCTTAGTCAAACCTGATTTTGAGCTCTGGACTATGGTCTGCTTGGGGCATGGCAGGGAATCTCCCTTCAGGAAGGGAGAACTCCTCGGCCCAGCAGCCCCTCACAGGTAGGACCAGGCCTGATTCCTCATGGGTCCCTGGAGGCCCAGGCTGGGGTTTCAGGCTGAGAGGTGGCCAGGGCTCTGATGTTCACCCGGCTGGCTGCACAGGTAATCCTGGCACTATCCAGCCACCTGGGGGCCGTGGAGTCAGAGAAGCAGAAGCTGCGGGCTCAGGTGCGTCGCCTGGTGCAGGAAAACCAGTGGCTGCGCGAGGAGCTGGCGGGGACACAGCAGAAGCTGCAGCGCAGCGAGCAGGCAGTGGCCCAGCTGGAAGAGGAGAAGCAGCACCTGCTGTTCATGAGCCAGATTCGCAAGCTGGATGAGGATGCTTCCCCCAACGTGAGCCCACCCTAGCCAGGAGCCTGGAGTGGCTTCTCAACTCCCACCTGGCCCACTGGCCACCTATGCCACTTTTCTTGACACCCTGTCTTCCTTCCCAGGAGGAGAAGAGTGACGTCCCCAAAGACTCTCTGGATGACCTATTCCCCAACGAGGATGAACAGAGCCCAGGTGAGGATGGCAGTTGACTCTGGGTTTGGGAGAAAGGGGTTGTGTGAGTTCTTGGACTTCGGGACCTAGAGGTTGTGGATTTCTCATCACAATGTCACAGCACATTTGAGAGTAAAAGGCAGGTCTTTCCTGTCGCATCTCATACCCCTGATCTCTGGTCTAGAGTGCTGGCTGAGGGTCAGGGTTGACATTTGTAGTGCAGAGCTGAACCAGCAGTACTTGCCTAATTTGTGATGTTAAACGTCTATGGGAGGCCCCCCCCCCACTGATGGGGAAGCTGAGGCTTGGAGGTAAGGAACTTGCTTTTGTGACAGACAGTTTTAAGTATTAGAATCGTGATCTGACCCACTGTGGGGGGAAACTGAGGTGTATGCTGTAAACAGGGAAACAAGCAGCATGGTTAGTGACTTGCCCAGGGCAAGCTGGCATACGTGCCATTCCAGCCCAGTGGGAAGATGACCTAATCGCCTGCCCTCCACCCTGTAGCCCCCAGCCCTGGAGGAGGAGATGTGGCAGCCCAGCATGGGGGCTATGAGATCCCAGCACGGCTCCGCACTCTGCACAACCTGGTGATCCAGTACGCCTCCCAAGGCCGCTACGAAGTGGCTGTGCCCCTGTGCAAGCAGGCCCTGGAGGACCTGGAGAAGACGTCAGGCCATGACCATCCCGACGTGGCCACCATGTTGAACATCTTAGCCCTGGTCTATCGGTAAGCTCCTCTGCCCACGTTTGAAGACGCATCCTTCCTGACCCCCCTCAGGGGTCTGGGGCCAGGCCCTGGCTCCAAGAGCGGTTTAGCAGTAGAAAGAGAAGGGGGCTGGGCCGTAGATAAAACAGAACCCGGTCTAGTGGAGGAGAAAGCTTCTGATGTGAGTATCAGGGTGGCATGTGACCAGGCCAGGGTCCTGAGCAGTCAGCATGACATTTCTAGGCATCCAGGCTTGAGTAGAGGCATTGAAAAATTGTGATCAAACACAACAGGGCAGTGGTGTGGGCCAGGGCACTCACTGAAGTTGTGCACGGCTTGAGACTGTGGGCAGGATGTAGGACCTTGGCAAAGTAGAAACCTACTCAGTGTCCCTGGGGCTGCTGGGGGTTGGGCAGCTTGGTCACCCCCATGCCCACTCGTCAGCAGCGAAAGGAACTCCTGGGCCTTGGGCTGGAAGGTGTCTCTGCATGTCTACCCCTAGGGACCAGAATAAGTACAAGGAGGCTGCCCACCTGCTCAACGATGCTCTGGCCATCCGGGAGAAGACGCTGGGCAAGGACCACCCAGCTGTGAGGAAGGGTTTGGAGGATGGGAAGGGCACCCTCACCCGTAGTGGCACCCTATCAGGATGCCCTCCTTTTCCCCTCCTCCCTGCAGGTGGCTGCAACACTGAACAATCTGGCCGTTCTGTATGGCAAGCGGGGCAAATATAAAGAGGCAGAGCCACTGTGCAAGCGGGCACTGGAGATCCGGGAGAAGGTGGGAACAGATAAGGCTGTGGGTGGGGCAGGCAGGATACCAGGCCACTCTGAACCCAGCCACTGACTCTCCATCCCAGGTCCTGGGCAAGTTTCACCCAGATGTGGCCAAGCAGCTCAGCAACTTGGCTTTGCTGTGCCAGAACCAGGGCAAAGCGGAGGAGGTGGAATACTACTACCGGCGGGCACTGGAGATCTATGCCACACGCCTTGGGCCCGATGACCCCAACGTAGCCAAGACCAAGAACAACCTGGTACTCTGGGGTGGGGTAGGACAGAGGCTGGGCAGTGGGGAGGGAGAGAGGGGGACAAAGCTCAGCTCCCTGCTTTCTGCTCACACTCCTGGCCCTACCCTACCTCTCTAGGCTTCTTGCTACCTGAAACAGGGCAAGTACCAGGATGCAGAGACCCTGTACAAGGAGATCCTCACCCGTGCTCATGAGAAGGAGTTCGGCTCTGTCAATGGTGAGTCCATGACCACCACACCCCTCCAGCTTATCCAGCGTGGGCCGCTTACACATGGCACTACCTCAGCCAGGCAGGTCCCCGGGCCTGGAGTCCGGCTGGTGGCTCAACTTCACATGTAACTCGCTGCCCTGATTGGCACGCATCTTGGCAACCAACCCCAGGGGTCTCCTGGGAATCAGTGTTGTGGTCCTTGGTCATTTCCTCTTGATCTCTCAGAACCTGGTCTGTCATGCCTCCTCAGAGTTACGGGCTCCAGGCTTAAGGTGTGTAAGGCTCTGTATTTGTCAGTGGTCCTGCCCTACCCACAAGCCACTCCACATAGCCCTGTTATCTGCGTGTCCAGAGGAGGGTCAGTCAGTGATGTTTTGAGTCTGTTTCTTGTTCATTCAACAAAGCCCAACCCTGGTCCTTCCTGGTGGCACTGTCCCTTTCCCCAGACTCCAATCCTGTGGCCAGCCCATTCTGAAGAAGCAGGCTGGTGACACTCTCCTCTCTCCTCCCCCAGGGGACAATAAACCTATCTGGATGCATGCAGAGGAACGGGAGGAGAGCAAGGTAATTCCATGGGCAGGAGTCAGGGGAGGGTATGAGGCTGGGATATGGGGATGGGAGGGAGAACTTCTACCACCCCCAACTATTATTTCCCCCAGGATAAGCGCCGGGACAGCGGCCCTTACGGGGAATACGGTAGCTGGTACAAGGCCTGTAAGGTTGACAGGTAATGGCAACAGGCTGCATTCAGGTAGATTGGCTAGCAGGGAATTAGCTGGGGAAGCTCAGGCTCCATACTCTTATCATCTCAGCCTCTGAATCTCTTCTCTGCCAACTCATTGTTCAAGGCCCAGATCACAGGCCACCTGCCTCAAGAGGGCTTTCTGCACTGGGGACAGGATTGTGCTCTCCTGGGTCTCCCAGTTTTTGATCCTGGTGACAGCATCCCTTGAGGGCCCATGAGGGTCCTACAGGGGAGACAGTGGGTCTAGCATATGGTGGGGTATATACAAGAAGGGGCAGGATTCTAGTTGGCTTGGTGGTCCCTTGGAGCCCGGTGTAGGTTGGGTGTCAGACAGCCCCTGGTGCCTGAGGAAACAGAATTTGAGACCATCCTGACTGCTATCCACAGCCCCACAGTCAATACCACCCTGCGCAGCTTGGGGGCGCTGTACCGACGCCAGGGTAAGCTGGAGGCGGCACATACGCTGGAGGACTGTGCTAGCCGAAGCCGCAAGCAGGTGAGGCTTTGTACCTGAGAGGCCCTGTGTGTGTTTCAGTCAGGACCTGATGTGCTCTGCCCTCTCCCCAGGGCCTGGACCCTGCCAGCCAGACGAAGGTGGTGGAACTGTTGAAGGACAGTGGTAGTGGGCGAGGAGACCGCCGGAGCAGCCGAGATGTGGCTGGAGGCTCTGGGCCTCGGTCTGAGTCTGATGTGGAGGAGGCGGGGCCTGCAGCCGAGTGGAGCGGGGTGAGTGTGGGGGCTGGGATGGCGCAGCTAGTGTATCCAGTGTGGCCTAGTGACAACCCTGTCACCACAGGATGGCAGCGGCTCGTTACGGCGCAGTGGCTCCTTTGGAAAGCTCCGGGATGCCCTAAGGCGCAGCAGTGAGATGCTGGTGAAGAAGCTACAGGGAGGTGGTCCTCAGGAGCCCCCTAACCCTAGGTGAGCCCCAGACCCAGCGACCCCAGGCAATCTGACCCAAGTCTAACCTGCTCGCCCCAGGTGACCTCCCCACCTCTGGCACCACTACCACCAAGTCTGTTCCCTTTATCTGCTGGCCCTCCCCCTCCCAACCTTCTTCCACTCCCACCCCGTCCCACCACGGGCAAAGCTCAGGAGTTCTTTTCCCTTAGGATGAAACGGGCCAGTTCCCTCAACTTCCTCAACAAGAGTGTGGAAGAGCCAGTCCAGGTAGGGGTTTGGGGTACATGGCACTGGGTAACCCAGGCCCAGGCCCTGCCCCAGAGCCCTGGGACACAGGTCTGCATGTGTTCCTGCCCAGCTTCTGGTGTGTGTTGTCATCCAGCAAAGAGTCTGTCCCTGTCTCAATCTGCTTTGGGCTGGACAGCAGGGAGAAGGAAGTGGGGTACACAACCCCTGCCCTGGGGTGCAATTCCAGCTGTCAGTGCCAGTGGAGGTGGCTGGAGGCAGGCACGGGCAGTAGCCTTGGGCCATTACTGCCTCTGCCCAGTCCCTGGGATTCATATTTGGCTTCCACGAGGGCCTGGCTGGATTGGCCTAGGGTCCCCCAAGCACAGGGGTAGCAGCGTGGAGCTGAACTCCTTGCCCCTCTGCCCGCAGCCTGGAGGCACAGGTCTCTCTGACAGCCGCACCCTCAGCTCCAGCTCCATGGACCTCTCCCGACGAAGCTCCCTTGTGGGCTAATCCTGAAGGGGCAGCCAGAGACTACCCAGCCCCCCACCCCACCCCCAGCCCTGCGCATGGGCCTGCTGCTTGACCCACCGTCTCTCCCAAGGACCCATTTTTTCTGTTCAATCTCAGGGTAACCTCCTCCCTTATCATCTCAGCCTGGGCCCTGGAGGCCGAGCCTGCCCGCTCCAGCGCTACCCTTTATTTATTCCTTTCAGCAGGGCCCCCTTTCCTGATTGGGGGGTCAGCGGTAGTGGCTGACCGGAGTCTCCCAATATAGAGACTCCCCCTTCATGGCCTGCTTACCCCAGACCCCAGAGTCAAAAACACTAAGCATCTGTCCCCTCTCAGCGCTCCTGCCTCCGTCCCCGGCCGTTGCTTCTGTATATAAAGAAATAAGTTATTGGCCGTGTCCCTTCCTTCAATCCACGGTACTCTCCGGGCCTCCATTAGCCCCGTCCATCCTTCCCCAGTGGTGCCACCCAGGCCTTAATCACTCCCATTCCGCGCGGTGGTATCGCCCAGGCTCAATATTCTCAGAGCAGCGCCTCCCCAAAGGGTGCCCCTGGCCTCTGAGGGATGTGCCCACCCCGCCTGGCCCCTGTACCCGAGGACAGAGGCCCTGCGCTGCACCCCGGCCTTAGGCACTGCCCCTCCTGCCCAGGCCCCGCCCGGCCCCACCCAGGGCACCGCGTCGAGCCATCCCACGCCTCGGGCCGCAGCTTCTCGCCAGGGCCCGCGATGGCCCCCAGTGGCAAGGGGGGCTGCCCCAGAGGTGGGCTGGGGTGGTCGCTCTCTATTTTCAGATGTTGCTGTAGAAATAAAGACGGTTTGAATCTGAGCCAGGCGTGTCTTGAAGCGGAGGCCCGCGGCCCCAGCGTCTCCAGTTGGGGTGGGGTCACTTTGGGATTCAGGAGTCCGCCTTTGATGGGCTCGGCTCCGTAATACAGATGAGTTTAGTGGTGACATCCGGGGGCTGCGGGTGACTTAAAAGGGCCCAGCACACCAACAACCACCCGCGTGCATACGTGAACTTGTCACTGGTCCTGCCAATGCAGTCGACGGGGCAGGACGTGGAACGTGCCTGAGCCCAGCGCCGACTTGAGCTCGCACCCGCCAGATGGGTAGAAGGGAGGGTGGGGACCGCAGGGATGGTCCCCGCTGCCTGAGCCCAAAGACTGGACTACAAGCCCCAGAAGGCAGTGCGCCGCCAGCGACGGGCGCGTGGCTGCACGAGTTCCCCGAGCTGCGCCTGCGCAGGGGGAAGTTAGTCGGACATCCGAGGGAGACTACAAGTTCCGGAAGGCAGCGCGGCACGACCCGAGTCGAGAGTGTTTACGCCTGCGCGATGCGGGCGGGGCATCTAAGGCGGAGCGGCCACCATCTTGGAACGGGAGGCGGAGCAGAGCCGACAGGGAGCCACCGAGCGGGCCGCCGCCGCCGCCATGAACCCCGAATAGTGAGTGAGCCCCGCCCGCGCCGTCCGGCGCAGCCTCGATCCCAAGTGCGGGGCCGCACGCTTACTGTGGTTGTCTGGTCTGGGTCAGAACTGCGCGGCGCCCCCCACATCCGGGTCTCTCTTCCGCTGACTCCCCCCTCACATCCGGGTTCTGCTCCTCCTCCTGGGGGGTCCCCAGGACCCCAGCTTGACACCCCTAGTCCTGGTGCCCGGGGTGTAGAGGCGCAGGCCTGCAGGGCGGCACTCGAAGCGCGAGGCCCTCGGGTCGGGCGCCGCGCCGGCCTCCCGGGCCTCAGTTTCCCCAGCTGCTGCTTGACCACGAACCCGGCGATTTCGAGCCCGCAGACCGTTTCTGGCTTCGAGTTGAGACTGAGGCACTTTCGGTCGGGTCGTGAACTTCTCTGCCCCTGTTTTTCTCCTGGACACAGCTCTCGGGAGGCCCCGGGAGCCCCTGGTTCGCGTGCCCCGCGGGCTCCCCTGTCCTCCTCACTCCGGCCTCCAGCGCCACCTGCTCTCCCTTTCCCCTGCTGTCACACTGCCAGAGAATTTTAGGTGAATGTAGAATTGCGTCCCCCGCGCAGGGGGATTCTCTAGTCCTCCACGCCGCGCTTCTTGGTCACTCGCTGCGGGTAGGTGGCCACAGCTCGCGCCCTGCATTTCTCGTGTTCCCCAAGTATCAGTTGCCTTCTTCCTCTTCTGCCACTTCCTTTTTTCTTCTCCAGCTCCAGACTTCAGATTTCCTTGGAGAAGAGTGAAGCTCAGCAGGACGGGGAGGGGAAATAGAGAAAGGAAGCAGTAGACTGTTAAGAGTTTTCAGGCGGGTAACACGGCAGGTCACTTCCCCTCTCTAACTCCTGGTTTTCTTATGAGTTAGAAATGATATTGCCTTCATTGAAATGTGGTAAGGGTTTAATGAGAGGATGCATTTGAAGTATTTTAGCACAGAGCCATCCATATACAGCTCAGTATTAAATACTGTTCCTGCCACTCATGGATTACCCCTAGTTGGTGATTTCATAACACGTTCTCCAGGTAGATTTTTCATTAGATAGTTTCGGGCTGGGCCTGGAAACCTTTTCTGGGCCTTCACCTATTCACAAGGCAGAGTGTGGCTTCCCCATATCGCACCTCCTGCTCAGAGCCGTGGAGTCTATCAGGAATCGGGGGGGTGGATATCCAGTTCTGTTGTCTCTCTGATTGTGACTCTGAGCAAGTCAGGTCCTCTCTGTGCCTCAGATTCCTTCTCTATAGAGTGGGAATGCACAATCAGCAGGCTAAAGACCTTGTGGGCTAGCTTGTTGGAAGTTCTCTTTCCAGAACTGGTAGAAGGATCTGGTGAGCACCAAACCAAAGCGTGACTCACAGTGCTGGGGGATTCTTAGTGGTCACCCCAAGATGATGAGGTGGACTCCCTGCTTCCTTTGTACTTCTCATCCTCTCTCTCCAGTGACTACCTGTTTAAGCTGCTTTTGATCGGTGATTCGGGCGTAGGCAAGTCATGCCTGCTCCTTCGGTTTGCTGTGAGTAAAAAGCCCCTTATACCATCCATGTGGGATCCTGGCTTGCTGCTGAGAGGGAAAAAGGGGCAACCCAGGGCACAGTATTTGCAAGACCTGGGAACCAAGAGTGAGGTCAGGGACCAGAAGTTTGGCCTAGTGGTAGAGTGCTTGCCTAGCATGCATGATTCTTCAGTACCACATAGAAAAAGCTGGAAGTGGTGCTGTAGCTCAAATGGTAGAGCGCTACCCTTGAGAAAGCCTAAAGACAGTGCTCAGGCCCTGAGTTCAAGCCCCAGGACTGGCAAACACCCCCCCCCCAAAAAAGAGAATGAGATTAGGACCTGTCAGAACAAGGGCACAGGACTGGCAAGTTGGGGTGCTCAGAACTGGGGCTTGGCAGATAGGAGCCCATCTGGGGCAGGAGGCTGGGGGGAAGATTTCTAAATGGGCTCAAGGCCCATTCACTCAGGCCACTTCATTGGCACCAAACTTTCAGGATGATACATACACGGAGAGCTACATCAGCACCATCGGGGTGGACTTTAAGATCCGGACCATCGAGCTGGACGGCAAAACCATCAAGCTTCAGATTGTGAGTGTGGATTTTCTCCAGATGTTGAGACAGAAGCGTGTGCCTGAGGATGAGGTGCCACGAGGCTGACCTGCCCCTCTTCCTGTTGTCTTATAGTGGGACACGGCTGGTCAGGAACGGTTCCGGACCATCACTTCCAGCTACTACCGGGGGGCTCATGGCATCATTGTGGTGTATGATGTCACTGACCAGGTACTCCTGAACTTCCCCTCTCTGTCTTTGCTTCTTCAACCTTGAGCGTTTGTTGTTGTTGTTTGTATACCAGTTCTGGGACTTGGACTCCAGGCCTTGTGCTCTCACTCAGCACTTTTCAATCGGGGCTTGTATTCTACCACCTGAGCCACTGAATGATTTGTCTGCCCAGGCTGGCTTCAAACCTCAAACCTCCATTTTCAGATCTCAACCTCCTAACTGGCTACCATTATAGGTTTGAGGCCCCTGCATATGGATAACCTTACAGGATTTTGTTTGTTTGTGCAGATGCTAGAGCTTGGACTCAGAAACTGGGCTCTGTCCTGTAGCTTTTTTGCTCAAAGCTAGTATAGTACTTAAACACTTAAGTCACAACTTATAGTTTTGGTGGTGACTTTTTTTTTTTTTTTTTTTTTGGTGGTTAATTGAAGAGAACCCAGTTTCCAGGCCCTGAGTTCAAGCCCCAGGACTAGCACTAAATAAATAAATAAGTCTCACAGACTTCCTGTCCTGGCTGGCTTTGAATTGTGATCCTCAGATCTCAGACTCCTGAGTAGCAAGAAGTTACAGGTATGAGCCACTGACACCCAACTAAGCTTAGGTTTTGCTGCTTGCTTCCTTTTTTTTTTTTTTTTGTGGGTCATGGGGCTTGAACTCTGGGCCTTGGAGCTGCCCCTGAGCTCTTCAGCTCAAGGCTACTACCCTACCCCTGAGCCAGAGTCCCACTTCCCATTTTCTAGTGATTAACTAGAGATAAGAATCTCAGGTTCTTTAGTGCACAGGCTGGCTTTGAACCGTGATCCTCAAATCTCAGCCTCCTGAGTAGCTAGGACGATAGGCATGAGCCACTTTCCCCCACTATTGCTGCTTGCTTCCTTTTGTGCTTTTCATCTTTTCCCTGCTTCCTGGAAAGGTGACTGTACTCTTAACTCATTCCACAAGGAAAGGAGCCGCAGAAATGGAGCTTCCTGAGGACTGGCAGAACCAATCCTTATACCTCCTCTGCTGCATCTTATTCTGGATCTGTACCTTTTAGGCACTGTGTGTTGTTGGGCTGTAGTTAGAGGTTGGCTTCTGTGCTCAGCCTGTGGCTTCCTGTGTGAAGACATTGAGGGGAGCAACTAGAAGGCCTTAGCCAAGAAAGTAACGGGGCCCTGAGCACTGGGCCCAGTATAAGCAGTGGTCCAGTGCCCTCTGTTTTCCATGGTGCCTTCAATCACATGTCACTGGCAATGTGGCATCCAAAACCATCTTTCCATATCTTATAGTGTACGGACTGTCACATCCTTCAAAATGCCTTTTTTCTTTTGGTGGTAGTGGTACTGGGATTTGAACTCATGGCCTCTACTTACTGCTGAGCCACTCTTGCTAGGCCCTCGCACACACACCCTTTTTGTATATTCATGCCAGCTCTAGAGCTTAAACTCAGAACCTGGGCACTGCCCCTGAGCTTTTTTGCTCAAGGCGAATGCTCTACCACTCGAGCCACAGCTCCACTTCAGGCTTTTTGGTGGTTACTTTGAGATTAGAGTCTCACAAATGTTCCTACCTGGGCTGGCTTTGAACTGACATCCTCAGATCACAGCTTCCTGAGTAGCTAGGATGATAGGCATGGACTTTCTTGCCTGGCCTGGCATTAAACAGCCAACCTTAGATCTCAGCCTCCTGAATAGCTAGGATTACAGGCGTGAACCACAAGCTTCCAGTTAGATATTCAGTCTTTTCATGTATTTGTTTATTTAGTCCAGTCTGGAGTTTGAACTCGGGGCCTGGTACTGTTCTTGAGCTTTCTCAAGGCTAGCGCCCTACCACTTGAGCCACAGTACCACCTCTGGGTTTTTCTGTGTATGTGGTACCATGGAATTGAACCCAGGGCTTTGTGCGTGGTAGACCAGCACTCTGCCATTAGGCCACACTCTCAGCCCTGGATCTTCACAGTCTTAACCCAGTGAGCCAAATGGCCATAGCCGTGCTTCTTGGAGAGAGGTTATATAACTTGCCCTGGTCTCTCCATCAGTAATGGCCAGAGTTGGAACCCATGTTCCTGGCTTTCATCAACTCCTTCTCTGCCCTTGGGCACCCCTCCTGAGCTTCAGACCATCTGCAGAACTCAGCTGTCCCCAGCCCTGGTCTCACATCCCTCCCATTGTCTCCCAGGATCCTTATCTCTGTATGTCATCCCTGTGGGCCTGACAGAAACTTTCCTCCCCCATCAGCCTCAAGGCCCCTTTATTCTGTCCCATCATCTCAAAACTGTCCCCTCATAATAGCAGTGATGAGGATAATAGTAGCTCTTGCTAATTAAGCACTTGTTTTGAGACAGGCCTGCATTCATTCTCTTGCACAAACAACAGCCCTGCCAGAGGTGCTGTTTTATATAACAGAGAAAACTAAAACGCAGAGAGGTCAGGTGACATGCCTAAGGTCACACAGTAATTGACGGATCCTGGGCTTTACCCAGCATAGCCTGACTCCAAGCCTATTTGCTTCCCACCACACTCTCTAGCATCTGTCTAGATGATTCCAACCATCTCCCACTTGGTCTCCATCTTCTTGCTGGTCTGCTTTCACTCTGTGCCCAGTCTTTGCAGATCATACATTTTTCTGCTGTTCGTCGAGAGAGAACCCCTGGTTATCCCAGTCTTAGCCATGCTGAGACCCTTTGAGTGTTGGCCTTCCTCCTTCTCCCCACTCCCCAAATACACTCTGCCCCCTTACTCTGCCAGCTGTCTGCTCCTCTGGTATCAGTCCTGGCACTCACTGGTTTCTCACTGTCTTCCTGTAGTATATGTTTTGCTCTGTTCCTCCACTGTTCCCTGAATGCCTTGGGGCCGGCCGGAGTTGAAGTCCCCAGCTTGGGGCATGGCAGGAAGTATACGTTAGAGACCAGTGTGCCTCTGCGAAGGAAAAGCAGCTGGGGCTTGAGTGCTGTCCTTTGTCTGGGATGTCAAGCTGTGGGCAGCATCTGTGCCCCATTGATGAGACCGTTGGTGCCAGAAGTAGGATGAATGTTCAGCTCTGTGCCCAGGACATCATTTCCTTACCGTCCCCCTCTGAGGACCCTCTTGCTCCCATGGCGCTTAAAGGGACAGTGTGTGTGTGTGTTTGGGGGGGGGTTGCTCAGGCTAGCCTGTGTGAAGCCTTGGGTTCAGTCCTAGCATTGGAAAAAACCCAAAACCTCAAAACCCTTAAAGGGACTTTAAGGCCACTATGGGGCTTGGTGATTCTCAGGGACCTGTGTGTTCCTGTCTGCCTTTCCCTCCCTCTTTTTGTCTGCCCTTCTGGTGTCCTGTATATATTAGGCCCCTGAGTTAGGCTCCAGGACAGACATAGGCAGGAAACAACTGGATGCCCTGCAAGCCTGGGGCTGCTGGCCAGCAGCTAGGCTGTGTGGGGTTTTTTTGTTAGTTTTTTGGGGCGCCAGTCCTATGGCCTGAACACAGAGCCTGGGCTCTGTCCCAGAGTTTTTGTGCTAAAGGCTAGTGCTTACCACCTGAGCCGTAGATCCAAACCCTGGCTGTTTTTGTGGTTAATTGGAGATAAGATTCTTGTGGACTTTCCTGCCCAGGCTGGCTTAGAACCACGACCCTTAGATCTAAGCTTCCTAAGTAACTGGGATTACAGGCGTGAGCCATCAGTGCCTGGCTTGATCTTTTGTTTGGGTTTTCATTTAGTTTTGTGCCAGTACAAATCTTGATCCTGAACTCAGGGCCTGGGTTCTGAGTTCTGTTGCTTAGCTTGTGTGTGTGTGTGTGTGTGTGTGTGTGTGTGAGAGAGAGAGAGAGAGAGAGACAGACAGACAGACAGACAGACAGACAGACAGACAGACAGAGAGGCAGAGACAGACAGAGAAATGGAGAGGGAAAGGGAGGGAGAGAATATTGTGGGGCTTTAACTTGGGGCCTGGGCACTGTCCCTGGCTCCTTTGTTCAAGGCTAGCACTTTACCACTTGAGCTGTAGATCACCTCCAGTTTTCTGGTAGTTCATTGGAGATAAAAGTCTCACAGACCTTCCTGCCTGAGCAGGCTTTGAACCGCGATCCTTAGATTGCAGCCTCCTGAGTAGCTAAGATCACAGGCCTGAGCCACAGCACCTCGCTCCCTTAGCTTTTGTGCTCAAAGCTGGTGCTCTACCACTTGAGCTACAGCTCTGCTTTCAGCTTTGTGATGGCTAACTATATAAAAGTCTGATGGACTTTCCTGCCTGGGCTGGCTTTGAACCATGCTTCTTAGGTCTCAGCCTCCTGAGTAGCTAGAATTTCATGTGTGAACCACGGTACCCAGTTTTGGGGGCTGGGTTTCTTTGACCCCACAAGGAGAAAAGCTTAAACCTAGAAGCAAGAGTGTTCCTCTGGGTGTCTGAGCTCAGTGCCCCTCCCTCAGAGGGTGCTTTGAGGCCTTGGGGGAGGGGGCCCTGCAGTAACTGTGGACCCTGGGCCTCCAGGAATCCTACGCCAATGTGAAGCAGTGGCTGCAGGAGATAGACCGCTATGCCAGCGAGAACGTCAATAAGCTCTTGGTGGGCAACAAGAGCGACCTCACCACCAAGAAAGTTGTGGATAACACCACAGCCAAGGTGAGCAGGCTGGCCCAGGCCAAGGGGCGGCACGGGTGCTGCTGTCCCCCATCTTCCTCTCCCTTCTTCCCTCTTTCTCTAGGAGTTTGCAGACTCTCTGGGCATCCCCTTCCTGGAGACAAGTGCCAAGAATGCCACCAACGTGGAGCAGGCGTTCATGACCATGGCTGCCGAGATCAAAAAGCGGATGGGGCCGGGGGCAGCTTCCGGGGGCGAACGGCCCAACCTCAAGATCGACAGCACCCCTGTGAAACCAGCGAGCGGTGGCTGTTGCTAGGAGGGGCCCTGGGATGGGACAGGAGGGAATGCCTTCTCCGGATGATGCCCTGGAGGGGCAGGAGATGCCTCTCCCTCTCCTGGGGCATTTGAGTCTGTGGCTTTGGGGTGTCCTGGGCTCCCCATCTCCCTTTGGCCCATTTGCCTGCTGCCCTGAGCCCTGGTTCTGTCAGGGCCCCCAAGGGAGAGCACACAGGACCTGTGGCTGGGGGGGCACGGGGCTGATCTGCTGCTGCCTCTAGGTACCTTGAGAAGACGCCCCTCCACTCACCTTCCTTTGGAATGAGGGCTCCACTGTCTGTCTCCCCACCTCCATGTATGCTGCACTGGGTTTCTCTCCCTCCTCCTCTTTTCTCCCTTTCCCAGGAGCTGAGGGCCTGCCTGGCCTCTGCTGCCCCTGGCTGCATTCAGTGGCCAGGGTGTCCAGATCCAGGGCCCTGGCCAGACCTCAGGATGGGCATGGAGGCTGAGGGGCCCCAGCAGCCCAGCCATTCCCCTGCCTCCCTCCCCCTCCCACACTCACAGCCTGAGCCGTCCAGCTGCAGTGGGGTCTGAGCACAGCTAGGGTAGGTGGGCGGGCAGCCTCGCTGGGCCTGTGCCTCCATCACAGAGGGAGCCTGCTCCTGCCTCCCCCTGCCCTGCCAGAGCCAGGCCCATCATGCAATGCCTGCCCACTGTGCCCCTTTGTCCCCAAGGCAGGCGGAGGCGGAAGGCCCACCGTGCCAGAGGCCTGGCACCAGCCTTAACCCTCACTTTGCCAGCATCTCCGTTCCTTGAGGCAGCACATCTGGCTTATTCCTTCATCCCGAGAGCCTCAGGCCAGAGCCTCATCCTGCCGCGACTTCTCTGGGGAGTGTGGCAGCATTCCAGGGCTGGGGATGTGTTGCTGTCTCTTCCCACCCAGGATCCCGGCCTCTGCCCTCCAGCACAGCTTCTTGCAGAAAACCAACCATTGGTCTCTACCTGAGAAGCCATGTCCCTCTCAGTGCTGTCTCTTCTTGCCTGTCCCACCCACTCCTGCCCTGTCCTCTCCAGTGTATTTAAATCCCTGGGCTGCCTCTTAGGGGCCCCTCTCCCCTCTGGTGTCATGTCAGGCATTGTGCAAGGAAAAGCCACTTGGGGAAAGACGGGAAGGATTAAAAATAATAAATTTCCACTGGCCCTTGGAAGAGCCAAGGGTTTTTGCAAGGAAGCATGGTTGCAGAGTGTGGTTTGTGGGCCCTGTCTGTCTTGGGGTGGAGGAGGAGCCGGACTCGAGGCACGGGGGTCCTGGCTGAGGCTCTGTGTCCTGGAGTTGCAGGTGAAAGCCCTTGACCCACATACCGGGGCCAGGAGAGCCGCCGAGGCCCGAGCTGCCGTGGGCGTCCCCGAGGGCCCAGCACGGATCTGTCGGATCTGTCAGAGGGAGGCGGGCACGCGGCCATCAGCGAGAACCTGCTGAGCCGCTGCCAGCGCCCCGGGGCCCGGAGCGGGCCGTGCGCTCGGGAGGAGCCTCCGGATGGCCCCCCCGCTGGCGCCCCTCTAGCCCCCTCCCGGCTCCCGGGGGCTCCAGCCAGGTGCCCCTGCCCTCTGACCGCGCCGGCGCCGACCCTCGCGCCCACGGCCGCCCCGGCCGCCGCCAAGTGGGCGCGGGGTGAGGGCTCGGGAGTGCGGGCCCCGCCGGACCGAGGGTGACGGGGAGGGGTGCGTCCGGGCCCACGTGTCCCGAGACTGGGCTGGGCCGAGCCGACCCGGGGGGCGGCGGGGGGGCGGCGGGGCGCGCGGAGCCCCAGCCCCGCCCGAGGCCGCTGCGCGGCGGCCCCGCCCCCGGCTCCGCCCCGCCGGCTTCGCGGGCTGGAGAGCGAGGGAGCCGCGGGCGAGGGATCGCAGGATGAGCGAGCGGGGCCCGGGCCGCCGGCAGCGGACGCGCCCCCCGAGCTCCCCGGCCCGCGCCCCGCGCCCTCCACGGCCCCGCGGCCCCGGTCCCGGCCGGGCCGCCCGCGTCCCCCGAGTCCCGCGGGCCATGCCCGGCCGGCCCTGAACGCGGGCCGGGGGGCGTCCCCTTGCGCCCGGACCCCGCGCTGGCGCCCCCCGGGCCGCCGCCAGGCGCGGGGGCCATGGCGTTCACCTTCGCCGCGTTCTGCTACATGCTCACCCTGGTGCTGTGCGCCTCCCTCATCTTCTTTGTCATCTGGCACGTAAGGCTGGGCTCGGGCTGGGGGAGGGCAGGGGGCTTTCGGGGCGGGAGGGCGCGGCGCGGAGGGGCCCACAGCCCGGGGGAAACTTGGAGCCTCCACTCCGCCACCCCCTACCCGCTGCCTTTTGTTCACCCCCATTAACACCCCCCCCCGTCGACTTCCTTCGCTGAGGCCCCCCTTCCTCCTCCGCCCCCGCCTGTCTGAGGGTGTCAGTCGGTCCCTGACCCCCTTCCTCGGCCCCATCGAGTCGTGGGGTGCCTGGTGGAATTCTGGAATTACTGTTCTTGCTCTTGCCCTCCCCGATCCAGCCGCCCCCATTTGTCTGTCGGGCAGTCGTCTGTCTGTCTGCTGCTGCGCCCCCCCACACCCTTTGTGGGTTTTTCCAGCCAGAGTGATGGTGCCGGTTGCTATGGCAACTGCATCTGTTTACAGGACCCGCTCATCTTGGAGCCATTAACCCTTCCCCTATCCAACCCCTCCCCCCAACACACACACACACACACACACACACACACACACACACACACACACACACACACACACACACACACACACACACACACACACACACACACACACACACACACACACACACACACACACACACACACACACACACACACACACACCGAGCAGGGATGGACTCCAAAGCCTCATCAGAAACCTAGACCCCATGTGCCTGCTCACTTTGGGTAAAACCCCCAGGTTTCCTCTCCCTTTTCAGCTTCCCTCCTGTTCCTGCCCCCACATCCTCTTTGTCTTGAGCCTCCCCCCCCCAGGTCTGCCCTCACCCTAGCCTAGCCTCACACCTGCTCTGGAATGTCCCTGGCTCCTCTCTCCTCAAAAGCCTCCTCTTCCTGGCCCCCTTCATCTCCAGCCTTCCTGGGGTTTATTGTTGGGGACAGCCCTCCTCTCCCT